>NC_080021.1:150767865-151392779 GCF_030020395.1 Manis pentadactyla | reverse complement strand
ACTCAGAAAGCGTGGGTGGCATCCTTTTGAAGGATGAGAGCATCTCCTGTATTCATACAGCAGATGACACTGTGGTTACTATTATAGAAAGGGTCAAGTGAAACTCAGGAACTACACAACTCCCCACTTCAAAGCGGTAAGCTGAAAGCAACTTCCAGCCCTGGGGAAATTTCAGAGGTTGGTGTCACCATTAAACACTTGAAAGATGCAGTGGTATGATTCTGTCACATCCCCACTGAACTTGCTTGTTTGGCTAGTAGAAAAGTCAGATGGGTTATGGAGATGATCACATATTATTGCAGACCTAAACAGATGGTAATGCCAGTTGTAACCATGCCCTGGTTATGGTATCATCACTAGAACAAGTCAGTATAACTCCATGTATCTGTTTACAGCTGTTGACCTGAAATTATTTTCTATCCTCATCATTAATAAAAATCAGAAGCATTTTGAAGCAATTTGCCTTTCAAGGCAGGACAATAATATGTTTAGGATTTGCATCTAGGCTCTGTGAACTCTCCTGCTCTCTTTTGTAAAATGGTCTGAAGGGATTTTGATCATCTTGGTAGTCTACAGAGCATCAGTCTAATCCACTACAATTATGATGTAATGCTAACTGGAACTGGGGAACAGGAAGTAGAAAGTATTCTAGATGCCTTAGTAAGTCACACTCATGCCACAAGGTCGGAGACAAAGTCCACAAAAGCACAGGACTCTGCCACATGTGTGATGTTTTGAGGAGTGCAATAGTTGAGGCATGCCTCTCTTCAAAAGTGAGAGGTGAATTGCTGCATCTTGCATTGATCACCACAAAGAAGCACAAAATATGTTGGGTCTCTTTGGGTTTGGGAGGCAACACATGCCACATTTGATCATGTTGTTCCAGGCCATTTACCTAGTAAGCTGGAAAGCTTATCATTTTGAGTGGGATCCAGAGCAAGAAGGTGTTCTGAGGCAGGTGAAGGCTCTGATGTGAGTTGCCCTGCCCCTTGAGCCTCGTGACCTAGCAGACCCAATGATACCCAAAATATCTGTGAACAACGGAAGTTTCATGGAACCTTTGGCAATCCCCAGTAGGAGACTTGTGACCTGCTGGCGGATATTACCATGTGACAGCAGCCCTGGCTTGCTCCTGTAGCCTGATAGAGCCAGAAAGCCTTACTGTGGGCCATCCTATCTCTGTGTGACCCAAACTACCCAACATGAATGGGAGTCTCCACTGAACTATAAAACCATGTTTGAGGAGCAGCATTCCATTATAAGTAGAAATGGGATATATTCAATCAGCCCCATGCAGATCAAGAGCCAAGTGAACTGTCAAGCAGATGGCTCAGTGTCCTACATGGCCTGTCCCCTGTTCTACTACTGCCACCCTACTTCATACACATGGCCTCGGGAAGGTTTCTGTGGCCACTGGATAGAGGAGTATGGGCCTGGTTTACTGAAGGAATATGCTGGCATCTGTAGTACATCTTTATTCGGGGGTGGCCCTCAAAGACTGTGATGAAGGGAGGATTCTCTCATTGGGCAGAATTTTGGACAGTGCATCTGGTTGTCTGATTTATGTGAAAGAAGAGATGGTTTGGATCTCATCTGACTTCTGAATAGTAATAAATTGAGAGAGTTGGGGAAAACAACATAGGGAAACTGGTGTCATGGCAGCTTGGGGGAGAAGTAAGTGATGAGATGTTTCAGAACAGATGCAAAATATATACTGCACAGGATGTTCTTAATAGATGGGTGGACAGGATAACCCATGAATGCCATTTGATCCCTTTCTCCAGCCACTCTGATGCTTTCTCAATGAGCCTAAGTACAAAGTGGCCTTGGCCACAGGGGTAGAGCCAGGCATAAGGTCAACAATATGGACTTCCCCTCCTTTGGCTGCCATCACAGATGAGTGTCCCATCTGCTCACAGCAAAGGCCAACCCTGAGCCTCTGATCTGACACCATTGCCAGGGCAACCAGCCAGCCATCTGGTGGTGTGATTACATTGGACCCCTTTCATTATGGAGAAAGCAGTGGTTTGTCCCCACAAGATCAGGGACATGTTCTGGGTACTGCATTGCCTTCCTCACTTCCAGCCCTTCTGCCAGAACCACGTCTCTGGGTTTAGAGAACGCCTGATTCATAGCCATTGAATCCTGTACAACATTGCCTCTGATCAAGGGACACATATGCGAAGGAAGTACAGAAATGGGCCTGCACTCATGGAATTCACTGATCTATTCATGTGTCCTATTACCTGGAAAAGTCTGGCTCAACAAATGGTAGGACGGACTGGGCTGAAGATTCAATTAAAGGAGCAGCTTTACAAGTTTGTGTTGCCATCTTACAGGAGGCAATACATGCTTTAAATCAGTAGTCAGCATGTGGGGCCTCTCCCTCAGAATGTACAAGTCCAGAAACCAAGAGGTGGAGGGAGTTTCTCTCTTACTATGGAGCCTAAAAGTCCACTTGAAGACTTTTTGCTTCCTCTCCCCCTGTCTTGTTCAGTGGATTTAAAGGTGCCTCTCCCAGAGGAGAGGTTCTTCCCTCAGGAAACCTGGTGATGGTTCCAATGAATTGGAAGCACTGGCCAGCCGATGCTTCTCATTCCACTAAGCAAACAAGCAGAGAAGAGGAACATTCTACTGGCCAAAGTGATTGATCCTGATGCCAGATAAAATTGAGTTGCTACCCCACAAATGGGGGAAGAGGACTAGGTCTGGAGTACAGAGGGGTCCAGGGGTGCCTCTTAGTTCTCACTGACTGAATAATCCTACTTGGCGTAAAACACGAAAAAATTTATTGAAACAACAACAAATATGCAATTAAATAAGCTCAGCCTTTTCTCCTCATTTCCTGTTTCACTTCTACCAGCCAGACTGGGGCTTACAGGGACTCACAGCTTAAGGAGCTCAGTACCTAGCTTTAGAAGTTCAAATGTTGAGGCTTGGGATTTGGTAGTCTCAGGCTTAGAATTTCTATTAAAAAGAAAAATCAGGACTTAGAGCTAATATGAACAGTAATTCAGCTGTGGGTACCCACTTGCCTTTGGCTGATGTGTCAATGGTATGGCAATATTTTTGCATCTTGTGTTGTGAATAACTGACCCACAAACTTTATACACACACACACATATATGTTTTATTGAAGAATAGTTGATATACAATATCATATTGGTTTCAAGTATACAACATAGCAATTTGACAGATATCAATATTATTAAATGCTCACCCCAACTAGTGTAGTTAGTATCTGTCAATAGAAAGATGTTACAGAACTATTGACTATATTCTCTTTGCTGTACTTTCATCCCCATGACTCATATATCTTATGATTAAGATTTTGTGCTTCTTTATCCCCTTCATCTATTTCACCTGTCCTCCCCCACCCCCTCCCCCATGGTAACCACCAGTCTCTTCTCAGTGTCTATGACTCTGTTGCTGTTTTGTTTTATTTTTCGATCCCACATTTGAGTGAAATCATATGGTATTTGTCTTTTTCCACCTTGCTTATTTCACTTGACATTATACCCTCTAAGTATATATATACCACATCTTCTTTATCCATCCATTTACTGATGGACACTTCAGTTGCTTCCTTATCTTGGGTATTATAAATAATGTGGCAATAATTACAGGAATGCATATGTCTTTCAAATCACAGATTTTATTTTCTTTGGGTAAATTTCCTAGGAGTAGCATTGTGCCATATGGTAATTTCTATTTTTAATTTTTGAGGAACCTCCATATTGCTTTCCACAGTGGATGCATCAATTGACATTCCCGTCAGCAGTGTAGAAGGGTTCCATTTCTCCATATCCTTGCCAACACTTGTTATTTCTTGTCTTTTGGATAGTGGCCATTCTGACTGATGTGAGGTGATACCTCATTGTGGTTTTGATTTGCATTTCCCTGATGATTAGTGATGTGGAGCAACTTTTTATGTGCCTGTTGGCCATTCATATGTCTTCTTAGGAAAAATCTGACCCATAAACCTTTAAAGAACATATTTATTAACATCCACTAGAATGGCTAAAATTTTTTTTAAAAGACCAATCATACCAAGTGTTGGTGACAATAAAGAGGTGCTAGAATGCTCATATACTATTGGTGGGAATGTGGACGGGGACAACCACTTTGGAAAAAACTGGCAGTTTCATGAAAAGTTAAATGTACACTTACCAGATGGCTCAGACATTCTGATCCTAGTCATTTATCCAAGAGAAATGAAAGCATATGTCAACACAAAGTTCATGGCTACTTTATTTATAAGAGCCCAAAGCTAATGAAAATACCCAGGTGAAAAGATAAACTATGGTTATTTCCATGCAGTAGAATACTTCTCAGAAATAAAAAGGAACGGGCTATTGATACATGCAACAGCAGATGAATCTCAAAATAATTATGCTGAATGAAAGAAGTGATATGAAAAGAAAGTACATGCTGTATGATTTCTTTTATATTCAATTTTAGAAAATGTGAACTAATCTATAGTGACAGAAAACAGATCACTGATTGCTTGGAGCAGGAGGGGAGGGAGCCTAGGAGGTTGAGAGGAGGAACCACAAGAATATAGGAAACTTTTGGGGGTGATGGGTGTGTCTATGAACTTGATCAAGGTGATGGTTTCATGGGTATATATATATGTATTCACCAAGTTGTACATTTTAAATATATGCAATTTATGGTATTTCTATTATACTTCAATGAAGCCATTTATTTATATTTATAACCCAATCCAGGGAAAGGTTGTCTGAGTTTGAGTAAACATGTAGCATAGGAGTTTCCACGGAAACCTGGATCACTGAAGACTTGCACAATTAGGAGGAGGTGAGAAGAAAAGGGAGAAAGATTTCTCTATGCCTGGTGCCTTCCTAGGGCTTTTTGTTTTGTACTTCATCTCACCGTGATGCTTAGATGTTTAGAATATGGAAACTTTGACTCCAAAAGGAAATTTAACCTGAATCCACTAAATCTAGTCTGTGTGCTTTTGCCTATGCCACACTTGGTCTCTATCAAGCTGGATTTAAATGGGCTTCATACAACAGATATAAATCAAAGTAAAGGTTTGTAAAAAAGGAAAGTCCAAATGGAGAGAAGCACCTCTGACAATGACAACAGGAATAACTGTTTGAGAAGGCCAGCCTGACACAGGAAAAGTATCCTGTGGGGAAGGCAGAGTCAAAAAGATTTATGGTGGTGAGCAGTCAGATTTTTGAAGGCCCTGAACTCCAGGTCAGAAAGTTAAAACTTTGTCCCATAGACTATGAGTCACTGATAGCGAATAATTCTGAATAACAGGATTGACTCAACTCATTAGGTGGTAGACATAGTGCCAGGATCCACGATGACTCTCAGGAGTGCACAAAAATGTTTTAATTTTAATTTATCTTAAAATGAGAAAAAATGAATATATAAAATGCATCTAGTCTGGATTATATCTCTTTGTAACCACGCAGTTGTAAAATATAATTACATGTGTATATTTAATATGATTTTATATTTTTACATGTTTACATGTATTTTTACATATTTATATATATGCATATATATATGGCCCTGGATAGGAGTAGGAGGATTCAGAATGATTTCCAAGTTTGGAAACTGAGAAGGTTAAACCAAAGGCTAAATATGTCACTGATTGAGATGGCAAAATCAGGAAAGCAGTTTAAGGGGAACACTGATGCTCCGCTGAGTTGGAGGCTGATGCCGAAATTCTGAAATGAAGTGCTAGGGATTTTGATCAGGGTGGCGGCTCTGGGAAGAGGAGAGTGTCTTTAAATTGGTGTCTCATTGGATTGGGAAGAATGAGTTGAATATGGGAAACCAGCACAGGAATTTCCCATCTGGCCCTGCTGGGTGATCCTGGGTCTCCTCTTACTGCCACGACAGGAAGAAAGAGGTTGAGAGATGGTTCTCACCAAAGACTGTCCTGGGTCACAGCCTCCCATGCCATTAACTCTAGCCTCTCTCATGTCTCTGTCACACCACTTCATTCTCGGTGGTCCTATGTACTCAGGTAGATTTGTACTATCATTTACACACTATTTTAACTATAATCTGAAGAGCACAAAATCGTAATAGTATTAGCAATCATAATTTTTGTTTGTAGAACACCTTACAGGGGCAATAGTGTTTTCTATTAAGTATCTTACAGGATATAACCCTCCCGAGAGGTAGGAGAGGGAGATGATTTGATTTCCCAGTCCAAAGTGAAAGAGCTTGTCAGAGGTCTCAGTCTTTGGTAGAACTGGGATCAAAGATCATACCTCTTAACTCCCTAGTCTCAACTGCACCAGTAACAGTCAGTTTAGATTTAAAGCAAGTCACAGTCTTCACTGCTTTGCAGGTTACAATTCAATTTGAAAATACCAAGGTCTTCTTTATGGACAATTTTAATCTCCCTTCCTATCCACATGATGATACTTTCTAGCCCTTGATACAAGCCTTTGTTTGTAGGGTGTCCTTAGACTTGACTGATTTCATCTTCCTCCTTGGAGCCACTGTAGCTCTTGTTTTTCTTCCTTCTTTATTCTTTCTGTTCTCTCTATCCTGATCTCTCCTTTTTGCCCCTACACTGTTTCTTCTCTCTCCCATTCTCCTCTTTTACCCCCTTTTTTGTTCCTATCTTGACATTACTTCCCTAATATTTATCTTAGCATCCTCATCATTTTGTCTCCTCCATCTACATTTCAATAGCTGTAATATCATAAAATAGCCTTGTTATTTATATTCCCTTCATGCTTACAAAATAAACTTGCATTTCTAAAGTAAATCCATAAACTTTTTACAAGTATATGTTCAAACAATCCAATTAGAATATAGGCAAACGAAGAGAAATTTCACTGAAGAGAATATATGGATGGCAAATAAACTCATGAAAGGATGCTCACTACCATTAGCTATTAGGGAATGACAAATGATAACCACAGTGAGATATCATAACACATCTATTGTAACTGCTAAAAAAAATGGCAATATCAAATGCAAGGATGAGGAGAAACTGGGTCTCTCACACATTGCTGGTGGGGAGGTAAAATGATACAGCCACTCTGGGAAATAGTTTGACAGTTTCTTAAAGTTCTAAACACACACCTAGCATATGATTTATCATCATACACCTGGGCATTTATCCCAGAGAAGTGAAAATGCACATTTACACAAAAATCTCTATACAAATGTTCACAGAAGTTTTATTTATAGTAGTCTGCAAACAATCAAAATGCCCCTTGATAAGTGACTGACTAAGCAAACTTTGGTAGCTTGCTACCATGAATTACTACTCAGTAATAAAAAGAAGCAAACCATTGATACACACAACAACTTAAATGGATCTCAAGGTCATTGTGCTAGGTGGAAAAAAAGTCAGTCTTAAAAGGCCACACGCTGTATAATTCCATTGATATGACATTCTCAAAATGAAAAGATTATAGAGATGGAAAACAGATTATGATTGCCGGGGCGAAGGCTATTGTGGGGTGAGAGGGTAGGTACAACTGGACAGGGGTAGCACAAGGGACATATTCATGGTGATGGAATAGTTTTGCATACTGATTGTGGTGGGATTACATGAATCTACACATGTGATAAAATGGCATAAAACTATACACATGCATTGTACCAAGGTCAAATTCCTGATTTTGATATTATACTATAGTTACATAAGATGTAACCATTGAGGAAGACTGGATGAAAGTTACAGGAGGCCTGACTGTACTATTTTTGCAAGTAGCTTTGAATCTATAATTATTTTAAAATCAAAGTTTAAGAAAGTGTATGTTAAAAACTAAACATTACTGTTAAATATGCAGTAGATTCACGTGATTCAGAAACCAAAAAGTATAAAGCAGTACAGTGAAAAAAATCTCCTAAAATCCATCAGTATCTGTATTGTTTAAGGACCCAGGGTCAAACAGATGACAATCTCAAGCCTGGGAGCTGAGGAGCTATTTATAAAGTTTTGTGCATGGTTAAGGAAAACCAACCAAGGATGGCCAAGCATGCCAAGGCGAGCAAAAGCAGGGCTGTAGGGAAATGGATTGCTGGAGCTCACGGTGCAAAAGGAAGAGGGAGCAGTTACTGGATCTAGAAGTATTATGAGATGGCTTTTTCTCGATAAGTGAATCATTCAGCAGCTTGGCACAAATGTTCCACTCTCTTCTGTAGCATAATATTGCAATGTTGTCTTTTGTTTACTGTTCCTTTCCAACCCTGAAAGTTGCCAGCCTGCCCTGCCTCCTCCTCACCTGGGGGCCCCTGGACTCTCCTCTGATTATCAGTGGGGTCTGGTTCCATCCTCAACCCAAGTATTTCTCAGGTGGTCATTGAATTGAGGCCTCCTAGATTAAGGCTGGCTCATCTTCTGGACTGCTAATTTATTACTTAACCTTACAGAGAGTTTATTCCTGGATAATCTGAGTCATCTTGTGATTTTTTTTTTGCTTAATTAGAAGCACGACATGAAAAACTACAAGACTTAGGAAGAAACTCTTGTTCCCAGAGCTGTCTTGAGCCTGCAGCCAGCATCAGATATCATCACTGGTCATGTCGCATTTCTAGGATTCATAGATTGCGAATGGATAGAGAGAAAAGAATATTTGGGTTTAGAGGAGTGGCAGGGGCCATAACTGCCTCAGAAGATGTCCTTTAGTTTTTGGGTGACCCTTGGGTTGTTCCTAACTCTCTGTGGTGGATAGGAGAGGGGGAAAAGAGGAAGTTGGTCCGACATTCACCTCCTTTCTGCTCACAACGCTGTACACAGAGCAGGGTTTACAGCCGGCCTTTGTGCTGATTGATCCATGACCTTGTGCTGCCTATTGTTAAATATTTTTACTGTCTACCCTTCCTACCAACCCCAGTGAGGCTTTGTTCTACTTTCTTTTGGCTCCAGAGTTTAGTTTCAGAGGTCATAATTTGAACCAGCCAACAATGGTTTCTCAATCACATGATATTTACTGAAAATTAAGGTCTGCTTATCTGTTGACGGATATTTTTATTCTGAGGTCCTGTGGAGACTTACTGTCTTTTTGTAGAGTGTCTACATGGGTGTTTTAAAGGTGAACCAGGGGAATGATTCACTTAAGGGTACTATAGCTGCCCACTTAACAAGGAAGAATTTAGAAGCAGATTTTAGGAACAAACCCTGGAAGTTGTGTCCATTTTTTTGTTTGACTTTTCTAGAAATTTGTTTGCTAATAACACTCACTGCTTATCCATATTGTAAACAATTTAATGATTTATTGGATTGTAGATTTTTGAGTTAAGAAGCAATGGCTATAGGAGAGCTAAATACTGGAATGTATCTTCTCTGAGCTTATGATCTTCTAGAGCAGTGGGCTGTAACTGGGGGAAGCTTGTTAAAGGCCCCAGTGCCTCACTCTCTTTTTTAAAAATTTTCATTAAAAAAAAAATTAATATACCATATTATATTAGTTTCAAGTACACAACACAGTGGTTACCCATATTATTAAATTCTCACCCCTGCTAGTACAGCTACTGTCAACAAAGGAAGATGTTACAGAATCACTGGCTACCTTCTCCACCCCAGCACCTCACTCTCATAGCTCCTAGTCCGGCCCAACACCCCACAGGTGTACCTGAGAAAATGAGGTTGATGTTTGGTGAGCCCAACTCACCTCAGGCCACTGCAGGGGGAAATGGATACCCAAATCACTGAGTCTCATTAAACACGTGGAAAAGCTTCCACCTACTCATGTATCATCTCACCAGGGCTCTGTTTTGTATGCTATAATGTTGCTTTACTTTTCATTATCTTTAAAATAGATTTAAGTGAATTACTAATGCTTTCCTGCCTTGAAAAGAAAAAAGGAATATCCAGTTTATCCACTTATATATATAGTTAGACATAGAAAGTTCTGGAGTTTGCAGACAATGTTGACAGAGGTATTAGTAAAATATTTTCAAGAATCTTAAAGAGTATTTGAACAGAAGGCATTTTTAGAGATCATTTGGTTTAACCCTATTTTATTGAAAGACTAAATAGTAAAGTGGAAAGTGACTCTGGTGCATAGAATGCCACTTAGGAACCTGTGTGTCCTCAGCAGGTTATTAATATAATTGATCGTTTTATTATTTTCCTAATGGATCACTTTATGATTTATTTATTTATTTATTAAAGTATCACTGATATACAATCTTATGAAGGTTTCACATGAACAGCATTGTGGTTTCAACATTCATGCATATTATCAAGTCCTCTTCCATCATTGCAGTCTCTATGCACCAGCTTAGTAAGATGCTAGAGTCATTACTTGTCTTCCCTGTGACCTACCTATATTGTGATTGCTAATTATAGTGCCCCTTAATCCCTTTCTCCCTCCCTGCCCACCCACACTCCCCAACCACTAATCCCTTCCTGGAGTCTGTGAGTTGGCTGCTATTTTGTTCCTTCAGTTTTGCTTTGTTATAATACTCCACAAATGAGTGAAATAATTCAGTACTTGTCTTTCTCCACCCGCCTTATTTCAGTGAGTATAATACCCTCTAGGTCCACCCATTTTGTTGCAAATGGTAGGATTTGTTTTCTTCTTATGGCTGAATAATATTCCACTGTGTATATGTACCACATCTTCTTTATCCATTCATCTATTGATGGATAAAGCACTTAGGTTGCTTCCATATCTTGGCTAATGTAAATAGTGCTGGGATCAACATAGGGGTGCATATGTCTTTTTGAATCTGGGATCTTGTTTTCTTTGGGTAAATGCCTAGGAGTGGAATTTTTGGGTCAAATGGTATTTCTAGTTTTACTTTTTTGAGGAACCTCCATATTGCTTTCCACAATGGTTGAACTAATTTACATTCCCACCAGCAGTGTAGGAGGGTTCCCCTTTCTCCGTATCCTAGCCTGCACTTGTTATTCTTAGTCTTTTCTATGCTGGCCATTCTTACTGGTGTGAGGTGATATCTCATTGTGGTTTTAATTTGCATTTCCCTGATAGTTAGTGATGTGGAGCATCTTTTCATGTCCCTATTGGCCATCTGAATTTCATCTTTGGAGAAGTGCTTTCAGATCCTCTGCCCATTTTTGAATTGGGTTATTTGATTTTTGGGTGTTGAGGCATGTGAGTTCTTTATGTATTTTGGATGTTAATCCCTTATCAGATAAGTCGTTTATTAATATATTCTCCCATATTGTAGCATGCCTTTTTGTTCTGCTGATGTTGTCCTTTGCTGTACAGAAACTTTTTAGTTTGATGTAGTCCCACTGGTTCATTTTTTATTTTGTTTCCCTTGCCTGAGGAGATGCGTTCAGGAAAAAGTTGCTCATGTTTATAGTCAAGAGATTTTTGCCTATGTTTTCTTCTATGAGTTTCATGATTTTATGATTTACATTCAGGTCTTTGATCTAATGGATTACTTTAAATCATTTAATCTAAGGATCACTTTTCTTAAATGTAAACAGAGATCAAGTTTACAGACTGTTAGTGGTTAAATGAGATAATTTGTAAAGTGACTAGCTCATCAGAAGACCCCAATAAATAACTGCTGTCAATATAACTTATAGATGAGAAAACTAAAAAATGAAAAAAAGTGAAATAAAATGTAACTGTTTTATTAATATTAAATCTGGTATTATAGAATTGTGTTCCCCAACTGGTGGATCTCATCTGTGGCTGCCCAGAGAATCATCTGGGAAGATTTAAAAAATCCTGATGCTAAGGCTCCACCCTAGATCATTTCGGTCCCAGGAATCACTATTTTTTAAAGCTACATAGGTCATTCCAATGTGTGGTCATGTTTGTTGTATTATTAAAAGTACAGATTTCCAGACTTGTTACTGAACTCACTGAATTGATTTATAGGGCTGTCATGACAACTACCTTTGACTATGTGGCTTAAACAACAGAAATGTATTGTCTCATGGTCTGGAGGCTGAAAGTCCAAGATCAAGGTGTTGTCGGGGTCGCTTCCTTCTGAGGGCTGTGAGGGAGGATCTGTTCTAGGCTTGTCTCCCCTGCTTGTCAATGGCTGTCTTCTCTTTCTATTTCTTTACATTGTTTTCCCTCTGCTTGTCTGTCTCTGGGTCCTAAATTTCTATTTTTATACATACACCAGTCACATGGATGAGGGTCCACCCTTATGATATCATTTTAACTTGATTACCTGTGCCTTGACCTGTTTTCAAATAAGGCCACATACTGAGAGGCCAGTGGTTAGGACTCCAACATATGATTTTGGAGGGAACACATTTCAACCTATAACACACACCAAATCAGACTCTTCAGGGGAAGGCCTGGGAAACTTGTTTAGCAAGCACCCACAGAAAAGTCTGGGAACCACAAATCTAGGACAGAAGAAAAAACAAAAAATGCTAGCAGGGGCCAGGCAGGCAAAGGACAGAAGCTGTTAGGAACTTAACCCTTGATGAGCAAAACTCAGGTCCAGCAGCTGTCATATTGGAATGAGGGGTGCAGCATGTCTGGTCCTTAGTGTTTTGTTTTGTTTTATCATGATAGACTGCATATTTGGATTTTTATTTAAAAGTTTTCAATAAATGCACTACTCTCCAGGCCAAACAAAATACATCTCTATCCCTAATTCAGCCAGTATTTTACATTTCTTTGGGTTAGAAAAGCATTGGGTTTTCATATTGGACTCAAAAGTCATTGCTGGCCACTGCTCAGTATCAGGAGAAAGTAGTGGGGTCAGTGAGAGGGAAGGGAAGGGTCAATTTAGCCCAGTTATTCTGTGATGATAGCTGCAGGCAGATCCTTTAATTAATTGATCAAATCAGCCTGTCAATTGCTTTTGAAGAATTTTCTAGGGCCTAGTAATGAGAAGTGCTTTTCTATTTTTATTTTTTCTGCTGCCAAGCCTTAAGAAAAGAATCTGATGAAAGATTATTTATTTTTTATAACAACTGAGCAGTGCTTTTAAGTCATGACTATGAGCTTTGAGTTTCTTCAGAGAGGACTGCTCTTTTCTGTGGCCTGCCATGTGTTTTGGGCTGCCATTCCTCTACTCTTGTTACTCTATCTCAGAAGTCCCAGTGTTTTTAGTCTGATGATTTATACATCCCCTTTTGTTGTCTCTGGAGCTATTAGGAGTTCATTCTTTTAAAAAAGGTTATTTTCTGTCATTACAAAGGGATTTTGAACAGGATGATGAGTAGCTACATGTTTTCATTCCGTTATCATTGAAAAAATATTATGGCAATGTAAGGAATAACATAATGAATAGCAGCATACACAAGGGTGATTTAATACATAAAATGTTTCTGGTCATTTGATGTTTCTATGTACCCTTCCCCCAGAAGGAGCTACTTTTCTGAATTCATCTTCTGCCATTCTCATTTACTTCTTTATAATTTTCATGTATCTATGCATCCCTAAGCTATACAGCATGCACATACACACAGATATATACTTCATAGCAATGCTATAATATTGTACACATCTTTCTATAACTAACCATTTTTACTCTGGCTCATTTCTTTTCACTGCACTTAGAGTATTCCGTTTTATGAGAATACCACAATTTAGTACTTGAAACTTTTATCAACCTAGTGAACTTCTTTAACCAAATAATATTTCTTTTGCCTGAAATTCTATTTTGCAGAGGCTACTATAGCTACAACAGCTTTTTTCTTCTTTGTTAGTATTTGCTGTGTGTACATATATCTATTTTTCAATTCTTTTACTATCAGTTTTTCTATCTATGCCTTTATGTCTTAAGTTTTTCTCTTCTATATAGGATATGATTGGAATTTCTAATTATCGGTTAGACCATCTCAGTCTTCTAACTGGTAAATTGGGTTTGTTTTTATTTTTTGTGATTACTCATGTATTCAAATCTGTTTCTAACTTGTCCTTTTCATTCTCATACTGATTTTTCTATATTCCCTCCTTTTTCCATTACTACTTTCTTCTGAATTGATTTATTTTTAGTTTCACTTCTATTTTCTTTTGTTTTGGAATTTACATACCCATTTCTTTGTTTTTTATTTGATATCATTAATATGCAATCACATGAGCAACATTGTGGTTACTAGATTGTCCCCATTATCAAGTCCCTACCACATAACCCATTAATTACAGTGACTGTCCATCAGTGTAGTAAGATGCTATAGAATCACTGCTTGTCCTCTCTGTGCCATACTGCCTTCCCCGTGCCCCTCCCCTACGTTACATGTGCTAATCATAATGCCCCTTATTCCCCTTCTCCCTCCCTTCCCACCCACCCTCCCCAATCCCTTACCCTTTGGCAACTGTTAGTCCATTCTTGGGTTCTGTGAGTCTGCTGCTGTTTTGTTCCTTCAGTTTTTGCTTTGTTCTTATCCTCTGCCTGGCTTATTTCACTGAGCATAATACCCTCTAACTCCATGCATGTCGTTGCAAATGGTAGGATTTGTTTTCTTTTTATGGCTGAATAATATTCCATTGTGCATATGTACCACATCTTCTTTATCCATTCATCTACTGATGGACACTTAGGTTGCTTCCATTTCTTGGCTATTGTAAATAGTGCTGCTATAAACATAGGGCTGCATATGCCTTTTTGAAACTGGGATCCTGCATTCTTAGGGTAAATTCCCAGGAGTGGAATTCCTGTGTCAAATGGTATTTCTATTTTTATTTTTTTGAGGAACCTCCATAGTACTTTCCACAATGATTGAATTAGTTTACATTCCCAGCAGCAGTGTAGGAGTGTTCCCCTTTCTCTGCATCTTCACCAGCATTTGTTGTTTCTAGTCTTTTCTATGTTGGCTATCCTAACTGGCGTGAGATGATATCTCATTGTGGTTTTAATTTGCAGTTCCCTGATGTGGGATATCTTTTCATGTGCCTGTTGGCCATCTGCATTTCTTCTTTGGAGAAGTGTCTGTTCGGATCCTCTGCCCATTTTTTCATGGGGTTATTTGCTCTTTGGGTGTTGAGGTGTGTGAATTCTTTATATATTTTGGATGTTAACCCTTTGTCAGGTATGTGATTTACAAATATCTTCTCCTATACTGTACGATGATTTTTTGTTCTGCTAATGGTGTCCTTTGCTGTACAGAAACTTTTTTAGCATGATGTAGTCCCATTTGTTTATTTTTGATTTTGTTTCCCTTGACTAAGGAGATGCATTCAGGAAAAAATTGCTCATGTTTATAGGTAAGAGATTTTTGCCTATGTTTTCTTCTAAGAGTTTTATGGATTCATGACTTACATTCAGGCATTTGATCCATTTTGAGTTTACTTTTGTGTATGGGGTTAGAAAATAATCGAGTTTCATTCTATTGCATTAGCTGTCCAGTTTTTCCAACACTAGTTGTGGAAGAGGCTGTCATTTCCCCATTGTACATCCATGGCTCCTTTATCATATATTAATTGACCTTATATGGTTGGGTTTATATCTGGGCTCTCTATTCTGTTTCATTGGTCTATGGGTCTGTTCTTGTGCCAGTACCAAATTGTCTTGATTACTGTGGCTTTGTAGTAGAGCTTGAAGACAGGGAGCATAATCCCCCTAGCTTTATTCTTCCTTCTCACATTATTTTGGTTACTTGGGGTCTTTTCTGGTTCCATATGAATTTTAGAAATATTTGCTCTAGTTCCTTGAAGAATGCTGTCGGTATTTTGATAGGGATTGCATTGAATCTGTAGATTGCTTTAGGCAGGATGGCCATTTTAACAATACTAATTCTTCCTATCCATGAGCATGGAATGTGTTTCCATTTATTGGTATCTTCTTTAATTTCTCTCTTGAGTGTCTTTTAGTTTTCAGAGTATAGGTCTTTCACTTCCTTGTTTAGGTTTATTCCTAGGTATTTTATTCTTTTTGATGCAATTGTGAATGGAATATTTTTCCTGATTTCTCTTTCTGCTAGTTCATCATTAAGTGTATAGGGATGCAACAGATTTCTGTGTATTAATTTTGTATCCTGCCACTTTGCTGAATTCAGATATTAGATCTAGTAGTTTTTTAGTGTAATTCTTTAGGGTTTTTTTATGTACAATATCATATTATCTGCAAACATGGACAGGTTAACTTCTTCCCTGCCAATCTGGATGCCTTTTATTTTTTTGTTGTTGTCTGATTGCCATGGCTAGGACCTCCAGAACTATGTTGAATAAAAGTGGGGAGGGTGGGCATCCTTGTCTTGTTCCCAATCTTAAAGGGACAGCTTTCAACTTCTCACTATTAAGTATAATGTTGGCTGGTGGTTTGTCATGTATGGCTTTATTATGTTGAGGTACTTGTCCTCTATACACATTTCATTCAGAGTTTTAATCATGAGTGGATGTTGAATTTTGTCAAATGTTTTCGGCATCTATGGAGATGATCATGTGGTTTTTGTCCTTCTTTTTGTTGATGTGGTGGATAATGTTGATGGATTTTTGAATGTTGTACCATCCTTGCATCCCTGGAATAAATCCTACCTGATTATGCTGGATGATATTTTTTATGTATTTTTGAATTTGGTTTGGTAGTATCTTGTTGAGTATTTTTGCATCTATGTTCATGAGGAATATTGGTCTGTAATTTTCTTTTCTCGTAGTGTCTTTACCTGGTTTTGGTATTAGAGTGATGGTGGCCTCATAGAATGAGTTTGGGAGTATTCCCTCCTCTTCTATTTTTTGGAAAACTTTAAGGACAATGGGTATTAGGTCTTCCCTAAATGTTTGATAAAATTCAGCAGTGAAACCATCTGGTCCTGGGGTTTTGTTCTTAGGTAGTTTTTTGATTACCAATTCAATTTTGTTTTTGGTAATTGGTCTGTTCAGATTTTCTGTTTCTTTCTTGGAAGCCTTGGAAGATTGTATTTTCCTAGAAAGTTGTCCATTTCTTCTAGGTTATCCAGTTTGTTAGCATATAATTTTTCATAGTATTGTCTAATAATTCTTTGTATTTCTGTAGTGATTTTTCCTTTCTCATTTCTGATTCTGTTTATGTGCTTAGACTCTCTTTTTTTCTTGATGAGTCTGGCTGGTTGTTTATCTATTTTGTTTATTTTATCGAAGAACCATCTCTTGCTTTCATTGATTCTTTCTATTGTTTGATTCTTCTCGATTTTTATTTATTTGTATTGTAATCTTTATTATGTCCCTCCTTCTACTGACTTTGGGCCTCATTAGTTCTTCTTTTTCTAGTTTTGTTAATTATGAGTTTAGACTGTTCATATGGGATTGTTCTTCTTTCCTGAGGTAAGCCTGTATTGCAGCGTATTTCCCATTTATCACGGCCTTCGCTACGTCCCACAGATTTTGCAGTGTTGAATTATTGTTGTCATTTCTCTCCATATATTGCTTGATCTCTGTTTTTATTTGGTCCTTGATCCATTAATTGGGAGCATGTTATTAAGCCTCCATGTGTTTGTGGGCTTTTTCATTTTCTTCGTGTAATTTATTTCTTCTTTTGTACCTTTGTGATACGAGAAGCTGGTTGGTACAATTTCAATCTTTTTTAATTTACTGAGGCTCTTTTTTTGGCCTAGTGTATGATCTATTCTTGAAACTGTTCCAGGTGCACTTGAAAAGAATGTGTATCCTGTTGCTTTTGGATGGAGTATTCTTTAGATGTCCATTAAGTTCATCTGTTCTTATATGTTGTTCAGTGCCTCTGTCTCTTTACTTATTTTCTGTCTGGTTGATCTGTCCTTTGGAGTGAGTGGTGTGTTGAAGTCTCCTAAAATGAATGCGTTGCATTCTGTTTCCCCCTATAATTCTGTTAGTATTTGTTTTACTTATGTAGGTGATCCTGTGTTGGGTGCATAGATATCTATAATAGTTATATCCTCTTGTTGGACTGGCCACTTTATCATTATGTAATGTCCTTCTTTGTCTCTCGTGACTTTCTGTGTTTTGAGGTCTATTTTGTCTGATACAAGAACTGCAGCTCCTGCTTTTTTTCTCCCTATTAGTTTCATGAAATATCTTTTTCATCCCTTTACTTTCAGTTTGTGTATGTCTTTGGGTTTGAACTGAGTCTCTTGTAGGCAGCATATAGATGGATCTTGTTTTTATATCCATTCAGTGACTCTGTGTCTTTTAATTCGTGCATTCAGCCCATTTACATTTAGGGTGGTTATCAATATGTATGTACTTGGTGCCATTGCAGGTTTTAGATTCGTGGTTACCAAAGGTTCAAGGGTAATTAATTCCCTTACTATCTAACATACTAATTTAACTCAGTTAGTATGCTATTACAAACAGAACCTAAAGGTTCTTTTTATTTTTTTCTCCTTTTTCTTCCTCCTCCATTCTTTATATAGTAGGTATCATATTCTGTACTCTTTGTCTATCCCTTGATTGACTTTGGAGGTAGTTGGTTTGATTTTGTTGATTTTATTTTGCATCTGCTTAGTAATTAATTGTTTTACTTTGCTGTGGTTTTATTTCCCTTGGTGACAGCTAGTTAGCCTTAGGAATACTTCCATCTATAGCAGTCCCTCCAAAATGCACTGTAGATATGGTTTGTGGGAGGTAAATTCTCTCAGCTTTTGCTTAACTGAAAATTGTTTAATCTCTCCTTTAAATTTAAATTATAATCTTGCCAAATAAAGTATTCTTGGTTTGAGGCCCTTCTGCTTCATTGCATTAAATATATCATGTCCCTCCCTTCTGGCCTGTAAGTTTTCTGTTGAGAAGTCTGATGACAGCCTGATGGGTTTTCCTTTGTATGTGATCTTTTTTCTCTCTCTCTATCTGCTTTAAAAGTCTGTCCTTATCCTTGCTCTTTGCCATTTTAATTATTATATGTTTTCTTGTTGTATTCCTTGGGTCCCTTGTGTCAGGAGATGTGTGTACCTTCATGGCCTGAGAGACTACCTCCTTCCACAGATTGGGGAAGTTTTCAGCAATTACCTCCTCAAAGATACTTTCTATCCCTTTTTCTCTCTCTTCTTCTGGTACCCCTATAATGTGAATATTTTTCTGTTTGAATTGGTTGCACAGTTCTCTCAGTATTCTTTTGTTCTTAGAGATCCTTTTTTCTCTCTGTGCCTCAGCTTCTTTGTATTCTTCTTCTCTAAGTTCTATTCCATTTACTGTCTCTTCTACTACATCTAGTCTGCTGTTAAATCCCTTCATTGTATGTTTCATTTCGTATATGGAATTTCCTAATGATTGAATCTCCATCCTAAATTCGTCCCTGAGTTCTTGAATATTTTTTTGTACTTCCATGAGCATGTTTATGATTTTTATTTTGAACTGTCTTTCAGGAAGATTGGTTAGTTCAGTTCCATTTTGCCCTTTGTCTGGTGTTTGAGAGATTTTTGTTTTAACCAGATTCCTTTGACGTTTCATATTTATATGTGGCACCCTGTAGTGCCCAGAAGCTCTAGTCACTGGAACTGCTCAGCCCCTGGAGAGATGTCAGGGATTGCAAGGGAGTGGTGCTGGTGCCTGTGGGAAAGAAAGAGCTATTTCCTGCTTCCCAGCTGCAGCACCTTGTCTCCACTGTCAGAACCAGTGGGCCAGCACACAGGTGTAAAACTCTGTGCTTTGCATCTGTAGCTGTCATAGGTGGGGCCTCCCTCTGGCTGACCTGATGCCAGCGTAGGGACTGCCAGTTTGTGAGCTGGTGCTAGCAGGCCAGGAGGAAGGCACAGCAGGCTGCATATCACAGTTAGGGGCCTTGGAGATGAGCTAGGGGGATGGAGTGCCTGAAGCTCCTGAAAGTTCCCAACCTGCTCGGCAGAGCGTGCCCATACAACCTTGTCTACCTATCCCTTCTACACGCAGCAAGCTCTGTGCAAACCCTGCTCCTTCAGCAGCCCTCTTGCTGCTAGGAAGCCTCTCAGACTTCCCACCTTTCCTTTGTCCCAGAGCAGCTGGATGTGGATCCCTGTCCTCCACAAATGGCTGGAATTTCAGTCTCCCCAAGTATTCCACCTATCTTAGCTTTCCAACTCCACTAATCTCCAGAACACTATGTAATGTAGGTTTGTGCTCCCATAGCAGATCTCCAGGGCTGGGTGTTCAGCAGTCCTAGGCTTCCACCCCCTCCCTGCTCCATTTTTCTTCCTCCCACCAGTGAGCTGGGGTGGGGGAGGGGCTTGGGTCTTGCCGGTGGTACATTATCCTGTTTCTTGAGGTCCACTCTGTTCTCCCGGTGAATGTAGTCTGGTGCAGCCTTCTTTTCTGTTGCTCTTTTAGGATTAGTTGTAATAACTATATTTTCATAGTATGTGTGGTTTTGGGAGGAGTTCTCTCTCTCACCTCTCATGCCACCATCTTGAATTGCTATCTACTGTGATTATCTCATTTCTTTTTCTTTAATAAACAGCCTTAACTGTTTTTTTTAAACAACTGGATATGTAGAGAAAATATTATAGTATCTAGAACCTCAAAATATGGTTCACGAACCAGTAGCATCAGTCATCACTTGAGAGATTGTTAAAAATGCCACAACTCAGGTCCCACCCCAGAGTTATTGAAGCAGATTTGGTATTTTCACCATATCCTTAGTTTATTCACATGCATGTTAAAGTGTGAGAAGCACTGGTTTAATGAATAGATGTCTCCTATATTTAACCAGTGTTAACAGTTTTCCCTAATTGCTTCATATATTAATTTTTTCCTTGCATATTTAAAAGTAAATTGCAGAAAGTATCACATTTATACCCTAAATAGTTTAATATGGAACTCAGAAAAAGAGGGACATATCTACATATTCATAAAACCATTATCACACTTAACATTAACTATCATTCTCTAATATCACTTGTACCCAGTTAGTATTCAAATTTCTCCAACTGTTTCCAAAAAGATCTTTTACATTTGTTTGATGTGTAATAAGATTCAGTCTTGGTCTATGCATAGCTTTTGGCTATTATGTTTTGTTTCCTGTATTTCTTTGAATCCAGATTACTCCCCTTTCCTTTCCTACACATACCTTTTCTTTTTATCACGTTGTTCATTTAAAAAGGTCATTTGTTATGTAGAATGTTCTCAATTCCGGATTTGTCTGATTGCTTTCTTGTGGTGGTATTTAACTTGTTCTTCTAGCCCCTGTATTTCCTAGAAATTAGACATGAAAGCTAAAGGCTTGATTAGATTCAGGTTCAACAATTTTGGCTACTATATATCATAGACCATGTTGTTTATTTTCTATTGTATCATGCCAAGATTCTTATAATGCTTGTTTACTTAATAGTGATGTAAATATTCACCACTGGGTTCAGTTATGGTAAGCCTGATGACTTCATTTTCCCCTTGTGACTCACAAGTAACCAATGGACTGATACCTTGTTACTTTGCAAATATTCCATTGCCTGTCAACTTTTCACCTATTATTTTTAGTATTCATTGGTAATCCTTGCTGTACTCATTTTTTTTTGTTAGTGGCTAAAAACTTGTGACTTTCTAATTCTTTACTCCTTTTACATATAATAATGAATTCTTTGATAAAGGAAGAGCTTTCTTTTTAGCTGGAGTTGTTGGATTACTCTTCATTGCAGTTCTTAATCAAACATAATATGAAGGTTTAATTCTTTCATTTCAACTCTTAAAATCATAATAGACATGTGTAACAAAATCTAAGTTAATCAGTATCTCTATTCTTTTCCCCCTTTTTTTCAAATTCAAAGACCTTTGATTTGTCTTGCAATTTTTGTCAGGGTTTTTCTATCTTCTTTTGTTTTTTCCCTCAAATCAAGCTTCATTATTACTGATGTATGCAGTCAGTCTCTATTTATTTATATTTATCAACATGTTAGCCAACCTCTTTATCCCCTTCTCCTATTTCCTTCTATAACCTGTAACCATTTTCCATGTTCAGGAATGTCTTTTAACATTCTCTTGTGAGAGTCTTTTGATGGTAAACAATCTTAGTCTTTGTTTTTCTAAGAAGGAAAATAATTTTCCTGAGTTTATGGTTCTAGGTTGACTATTGTCCTTGGCCTTTCCAACCCATTCTGAAATGGTCTCCAGCCATTTCACTCCAGACACTCAATTCTGTGTCTCCTTTTGCAGGGTCCCTGTTTCTGTAGTCCCTGCTGCCTCCATTGTTGTTGTAATTATTATAACTCCTTTATTTTGCTGAAGTGCACTCTACAGTGGCATATTAAAAACAAGCATGTGAGGTAAATTTTTGGAGCCCTTGTATGTCTATAAATATCTTTATATTACCTTCACATGTGATTAGTAATTTTGTGTAGAATTTGTCAGCCATGGTTCCTTAAACATTTTGAAGTAATTGTCCTAAAACTGAAAATCCTTTTGATGTTTAATTTGTTTATGACCTGTATTTTTTCTTTGTTAGAGTGGTTAAACTCTTTAGTTTGCTTTGTTCCTCCAAAATTTTATTATGATAGGCTTAGATGTGGGTCTTTTTTATTTACTTAAATCAGGCAGTTGGTGAGCTCTTTCAAGCTAGATGCTTTTGCTTTTATCTGGATTTTTTGGGGGGAGAGACATTAGTTCTTTGATAATTTTATTTTTCCATTTTATCTATTTACTTTTTAAAATTTGATGTACAGTCTTATTTTAGTTTCAAGTATACAACATAGTAGTTTAATAGTTACCCATATTATTAAATCCTCACCCCCACTGGTACAGCTACCATCTATCAATATAGGGACATGTTTCAGAGTCGTTGGCTGTATTCTCCATGCTGTACCACTATCCCCATAACTACCCTACATTTTGATTGAGAATTTTTGTGCCCCTTTATCCCCCACACCTTCCCCTCCTAGCCATCCCAACTCCTCCCCCATGGTAACCTCCAGTCACTTCTCAGTGTCTATGAGTCTACTGCTGTTTTGTTAATTTTGTTTTGCTTTGTTTTTATATTCTGCAAATAACTGAAATCATGTAGTATTTGTCTTTCTCCTCCTGGCTTATTTCACTGAACATAATACCCTTTAGATCTATCCATGTTGTTGCAAATGGCAGTATTTCTTTTCTTTTTATGGCTGAATAATATTTCATTGTGTATATGTACCACATCTTCTTTATGCATTCATTTATTGAGGACACTTAGGTTGCTTCCATATCTTGGCTATTGTAAATAATGTGGTGATAAACATAGGGGTACATATGTCTTTTCGGATCAGGGCTTTGGTTTCTTCAGGTAAATTCCTAGAAGTGGAATTGCTAGGTTGACTGGTATTTCTATTTTTTTTTTTTTTTTTGAGTAACATCCATACTGTTTTCCATAGCAGCTGCAATAATTGATATCCCCACCAACAGGAAGGTTCCCTTTTCTCCACATCCTCACCAACACTTGTTATTTCTTGTCTTTTGGATAGTAGCCATTCTGACTGGTGTGAGGTGTATCACCTTGTGATTTTGATTTGCATTTCCCTGATGATTAGTGATGTGGAGCATTTTTTCCTGTGCCTTTTTGCCATCTGTATTTCTTCTTTGCACAAGTGTCTGTTCAGGTCCTCTGCCCATTTTTGAATCAGGTTATTTGTTTTTTTGGTGTTGAGGCATATGAATTCTTTATATATTTTGAATGTTAACCCCTTATCAGATAAATCATTTATGAATATATTTTCCCATACTATAGGTTGACTTTTTGTTCTGCTGATGGTGTCCTTTACTGTACAGAAGCTTTTTAGTTTGATGTAGTCTCAGTTGTTTATTTTTGATTTTGTTTCCCTTGCCAGAGATGTGTCCATGAAAAAATTGCTCATATTTATATTTGAGAGATTTTGCCTCTGTTTTCTTCTAAGAGTTTTATGGTTTCATGTCTTACATTCAGGTCTTTGATCCATTCAGAATTTACTTTTGTGTATGGAGTTAGGCAGTAATCCAGTTTCATTGTCTGTCCAGTTTTTCCAACACCAGTTATTGAAGAGACTGTCTTTTCCCCATTGTATATTCATGCTCCTTTATTGTATATTAATTGACACCAATATGTATATTAATCATATCATATATTAATTGACCCCATATATGTACAGGTTTATATCTGGGTTCTCTATTCTGTTCTGTTGATCTATGGGTCTGTTCTTGTATCAGTACCATATTGTTTTGACTACTGAAGCTTTTAAGTAGAGCATGAAGTCAGGGAGCATCATTCCCCCAACTTTGTTTTTCTTTCACAGGATGGCTTTGGCTATTCAGGGTCTTTTGTGTTTCCATATGAATTTTAGAACTATTTGTACTAGTTCATTGAAAAATGCTGTTGCAATTTTGATAATACTAATTCTTCCTATCCATGAGCATGGGATAGGTTTCTACTTATTAGTGTCTTTTTAAATTTCTTTCATGAGTGTCTTATAGTTTTCATAGTGTAGGTTTTTCACTTCCTTGGTTAGGTTTATTCCTAGGTTTTTTATTCTTTTTGATGCAATTTTAAATGGAATTCTTTTCCTGATTTCTCTTTTTGCTAGTTCATTGTTATTATATAGGAAATCAACAGATTTCTGTGTATTAATTTTGTATCCTGCAACTTTTATGATCCAGTTATTAATTCTAATAGTTTTTTGGTGAAGTCTTTAGGGTTTTCTATTTATAATATCATGTCATCTGCAAATAGTGATAGTTTAACTTCTTCCTTAACAATTTGGATGCCTTTTATTTCTTTGTCTTGTCTGAATGCTATGGCTAGGACCTCCAGTACTATATTGAATAAAAGTGGTGAGACATCCTTGTCTTCTTTTTATCTTAGAGGAAAAGCTTTTAGCTTTTTACCATTAAATATGTTGTTAGTTGTAGGCTTCTCATATATGGCCTTTATTATGTCATATATGGCCTCTATGCCCATTTTGTTGACAGTTTTTATCATGAATGGATGTTGAATTTTGTCAAATTATTTTTCAGCATGTTTTGAGATGATCATGTGGTTTTTATCCTTCTTTTGTTAATGTGGTATATGATATTGATTGATTCACCAATATTATACCTGGAATAAATCCCACTTGGTCGTCCTGATGGATGATCCTTTTGATGTATTTATGAATTCTGTATATTAATAGTTTGTGGAGGATTTTTGCATCTATGTTCATCAGGGATATTATTCTGTAATTTTGGATTTTTGTAGTGAGTTTGGTTTTGGTATTGGAGTGATGTGGTCCTCATAGAATGAGTTTGGAATTACTCCCTCCTCTTCTACTTTTTTGAATACTTTAAGAAAGGTGGGTATTAGCTCTTCTTTAAATGTTTGTTAGAATTCACCTGGGAAGCCATCAGATCTTGAGATTTTGTTTTTTGGGAGTTTTTTGATTACCAATTCAATTTCATTGATGGTAATTGGTCTCTTCAGATTTTCTGTTTCTTCCTGGGTCAGTCTTAGAAGGTTGTATTTTTCTAGGAAGTGGTTTATTTCTGCTACGTTGTCTAATTTATTGACATAATTTTTCATACTACTCTCTAATAATTCTGTGGTATCCACTGTGACTACTCCTTCTTTGTTTCTGATTTTGTTTACTTGTTTACTGTCTCTTTTTTTCTTGATAAGTCTGGCTAGAGGTTTAACTTTTATTTATTTTCTCAAAGAATCAGCACTTAGTTTCATTAATTTTATCTATTATTTTCTTATTTTATTTATTTCTGCTCTGATCTTTATTATGCCCCTCCTTCTACTAACTTTGGATTTCATTTATTCTTCTTTTTCTAGTTTCTTTAATTGTGAATTTAGGCTGTTTATTTGGGATTGTTCTTGTTTCTTGAGGTAGGCCTGTATTGCTATGCACTTCCCTCTTAGAAGAGCCTTTGGACTGTCCCATAAATATTAGACTGTTGTATTTTTGTTTTCATTTGTCTCCATGTATTGCTTAATTTCTGTTTTAATTGGTCATTGATCCATTGCTTATTTAAGGCATGTTGTTTAGCTTCCACATGTTTTTAAGACTTTTTATTTTCTTTGTTCAATTTATTTCAATTTTCCTACCATTGCAGTCTGAGAAGTTGCTTTATATAATTTCAATCTTTTTGAATTTGTTGAGACCCTTTTTGTGGCCTATTATGTGGTCTATTCTGGAGAATCTGTTTATTTTTTCTGGAACTGCTGTTCATCACTTGGTGCATATCTTTGATTTCACCTCTAAGTATATTGTCTTTTCTCTCTTATTTTATTCTTTTATTTTTGGTGTTCTATATTTTAGGAGATTTACTTAGTTTTTATAGTCTAACCCTCTTATTTATTAATTTTGTCAGTCATACCCTGGATTTTCAGGAACTTTTCTTAATTCTTGATGTCTTTTTCATGGCACCTTGTTTAGTTTTTAGGGATGAAATATATTCTCTTGTTTCACTGATAATAATGACATAAAAACAAGTATTATCCTGCTATATATATTATACCTATCTCCTCTGGGCTCTTTTTTTGTGTGGATTTGGGTCTCTGTTTTTTTCTACTTGAAGCTTACAGCTAGTGCCTGTCTATCCTGGATTCATAACAACACATTCTATGGAGGCAGATTGAGAGGAAATGAAAGGTTAAGGAGGATTTGCTTGGGCTACTCTTGTTTTTGAACTAAGCATCTAATCCTTGACTCTCATCTTTCTTTCAATTTGGCATATTGTTGCCTTTGTAAGAAAAAATCCAAGCAACCTTGATTTTTAAAAATAAGACTATGTTTTCTATGGGTGAATATAATTTAGGCATAACCTTATGAGGGATTTTTAATAGTACTGACTATAAGTAGATATGTTTCCTTGTCTTAAGTTTTGAGGGCCAACATTTTGCCCATACATACTTCTTAGAGCACTAGACTATGAATTAAGAGGACTGGGTTCTACTTTCCTGGTTCTTGCTGTGTGATCATTGGTGTATCACTTACCTTCTCTGGGCCTCAGTTTCCTCATTTGTAAAATAAAATCCATTTTCCTCATTGGGTCATTATAGGGATCCAGTGTGATAAACCAGTTGTCTTCACCCATAAATTATCAGTCTAAAAGTTCTTAAATCCCTCTATTCCACAAAGATCTGCTAGTATGACACGTGATCCCCAAGACATTCTTTCAGAAAAGATTACCTTTTGGCTAAGGGTTGACAAATAACTTCCAATTTTCATTTCTTGTGATTTCTTTGTTTTCATTTTTCTAATATAGTCTAGTTTCAATTGAATTTGGATGAGAATCCTGAGGCCATATTCTATTTTCTTCAGCCCCTGAGGGGTCTTTTAAATACAGGCATGACTATATGAAATTGCTGTTGCAAACATGATATCAGAAAGATGACTTTAGTCCACCTTGGTTGGATCAGACAGGTTGCCACTGCAATTATAAAGGGGTAATACATGAGTGACTAAGGCTAAAACTAATTCCCTACAGAACTAGGTTAAGCAGTTTATTTAGGGCTCTGGTGGTGACTCAGCCTGTAGAGGCTCGGACTTCCAGGTTGAGGGCATTGTGAGGTGCTTTGGGAATGTGTGTATAGCTTAGTGGGAAGAGCTGTTCGTTCTTCTGCATCTCTGTCTCTCTCTCTCTCATGCTCTTTCCATTTCCTCCCACTCATTTGCTCCAGTTCTCACATTATAACTCTCTTTTGTTCTTTCTCTCAGACCCATGTTGGCTCCTGTTTCTTCCCAGCCTATCCTTTTGAAGCCTAAGGCAAGCCTTTTACCTGAGACTTGACAGGGAAGAGGACGGTGCCCATGGCTGCTGCTGGTGGAGCTGTCAGTTGCTCTTCTGTCTATTCCATTCTCTATCCTGTCCTCTATTTGGAACCCAGTGATGTCCACAGAGAAGCTTTACTGGGGGATCTAGATGCAATGGCCGTCTCTTCTTCTTACTCCTCATTTCTCCTACTCCTGCTTTGTCTATGTTTTGAAGACCTCCAGGCCATTGGGAATATTTCTGTGGAAGAAAACATGATGTAGCTTTTTTTAGTGGCCCTCCCTCTGCAGGGGGCACACAACCACAGTAAAATAGATAAGGGAAAAAACAAGTGGGAAAGTTCAATTTTCATTCCGAAGAAGATCATTGATGACAATGAAGAGTAACTAGTGATTGATAAGCTTTAAGGAAGAAATTTCATGCATATTTTTCTTCAAAAACAATCCATCATCACGACAAGCCATGACACTGAAATAAATTTGAGACTAGTAATTAAGCATAAATTTCTAAGATAATGATCCAACAAAGGTATAGTACAGAGATAAGGAAGAATGAATCTGGGTATATTGAGCCTATATGCTATCTGGAAAGTTGTGGCAATAAATGATAAAAATAATAAATGATTCAAAGTTCTTTGGATAAATACAGCTGTATAAGAACAAGTGAATAACAGATAAAGTAGATTGTACTTCTGTGCATGAGGAGATGTCATAAGCTATTAACTCAATTCATTACAGACATTTATTAGGCACACACCAGGGACAAAGCTCTGCTCTAGAATTTGCGGGGACTTAAAAAATAAATAAGACACTGTTAAGGAAAGGAAGAGTTTCTGCTGTTTTATATACATTTCACTCACTCAGATTATACAGTTCCTGTATTGTACCCTGTGTTATGTCCTCATTGGTTTTGTTCCTTCTACGGCCTGGCCTAGGGGTAGAATTTCTTACTCTCTCTGTATGGAATGTGCATCTGCCTGAAGAAGGAGACAGGAGAAGAGAGGCCAGTCCCCAGCCAGGAAGCCAGAACACAGAGGGCTCTCCAAACTGAGCACCACAAAGTATTTAGTAATGTCTCCTTTCAATGTCCTGGCCTTATTTCACCTGGGCTCTGAAGATACCAAGAAGGGTCTTAGCTCTTTGCAAGCAGTGGTTCTCAAAATGTGGTCTCTGGACCAGCAGCATCAGCATGTACTTGGCAGCTCAGTAATGCACATTAGGTCCCACCTGGACCTTCTGAAAGAAGAACTAAAGGTGGGGCCCAGGGACGTATTAAACCTCCCAGGGCCCTCTGATGCTGGCTCACTGTTGAGAAACACCAGATTGGCCTGAAAACTGAAGGGGAACAGCGCCCTCTGGAGGCCATATGGTTGCAGCTACCAGGGAAAAGGAGCTCTATCCAGGTGCAAGTGATAGAAAACTCTGCTTCTGTTCCTTTTTTAATTTTTATTTTGGTATCATTTGCTTCTGTTCCTTTTTATCCCCAGCATTTAGCACAGTGACTGGTTAAGAACAGATGAATGGAAAGTGGTTTTAAAATGAATAAATGAATAATATAACTCATAGTCTAGTTACATAGACCTAGCTGCTGTCCCTAGAACTCCTAACTCCGTCTTCCTCCGCACAGTCCCTTTAAAGAGATGTGAAATGCTCTCCCATGTCCTTCTCTAGCCTCTTAAAATCCCAGTCTCCTTTTAAGATTCCCTCATAGTGGCCACGCAGTAAATATGTGGGGGTGAACTGCAGAGTATGGAATGTGTACTTAATCAGACTGTCATCAACTGGCAAGTTTACTAAGTCACACTGTTCTCAGGGCAAAGTGCATACATGATAAAAATAGAACAAATAACAATAACATTAGTCCATAATGCTGATAGATTGTATTGGGTGAGTTCATGTCATGCACCAAGGCTTTCACTAAGAGTAGTAATGCGCTTTCTCCTACTGCAAGCCAGTAGGGAAGAGATTGGCATTGTTTCAACGTGGCAGATGAGGGAACTGAGGCATAGAGAGCTTAATAATTTGCCCAGGATCCCCCAATCAGTAAATGGCAAGAACTCTAGAGCCCACACTTTTCAACACCAAATCCCCTGTTGTTTATTAAATGGAAAATATATACAGGAGCTCTATACAAATTTTTTATGACCCAGCCCTAAAGGTGGCCAGTATTAGCTTCCTCATTTTGGTAGCTAGCAGAAGTCAAGAATAAAGTAATTTCCCCAAGGTCATTCAGTGAGCTGCAATTCAAATTCAGATGTGCCCAATGCCTGAATCCATGCTCTTTGCTTGACATTCTGCTGCCTCTTAGGATCTCCAAGGAGGACCCCTCTCTTCAACTGGATTGACTAGCAGGCCTTCACCTATCTGAAGTGTAGTGCTCAAACCTTGGGGCAACAGTATTTCAGGTGTTGTTGTTATTAATCCACTGAGGCTCTGGAGTCTTGCTGAGAAGAGAATTTAAGGAGCAGGACCCTCCCATAAGTCAGAACCAAAACTGTAGCTTCGAAACCTAAAGCTGTAACTCCTTCCACAAGGAGCATCTGAATGAGTGACAACCACTAGAGAATGAGGCAGGTGGGTGGAATGACTTCAGGGGAACCTCAGCCTTTACCCATTGCAACAGACCTGCTAGCCAGTATTATTTATTTCATGTTTTCTCAGGGACTTGACCTATTCAATACTTACTAACTTCTCATATCTTCCAAAAGGCAGGCATTTGGTGGCGTTGATTTTTGGCCAAGAGAATTCCATGGTCATATACGCATACAAATTCTCCACCTCTTAGTTTTCTGAATAATTTTTCACATCCCTCATTAATCTTAAGTGTTTCTTATGGTTGTTTTCCAACAGTCAAATCTTTCCAAATATATTATTAAATGTAATTGCATTTATGTATGTGTTTGATGTTGAAGGGACTATTTTATAATGACTATGGTGTGCTCTTGCTGGATTTTTTATTGTTGCATTTAATAACCATGAAATGTGTACAGAAACAACTTTCTGAAATCTCAAGTTCAGTGCCAAGGTAATTTATTTTAGACAATAAGGTTATGATATCATAGACCTATTGAGATCTTGGTTAAATTGCTATCTATATTTAATCTTGCTATGTATATTTAATTCACTTAAAATTTCTACTGCCTATTTTTCGAGAGCTTTCTATTTTTATGAAAAGAACTGAAATGGAGCTTTAATACGGCCTATTTCATTCAATCTATTTTGTCAATAGTAGCATTGTCCTGAGTAAACTGTAACAAAAAACCAAACACTTTATGGACATTATCTGTAAGCCTATGATTATGATGGTCTTTTGGGTCAAAGAAAGGATTTCTGTCCATGGGGCTCAGAATTCATGAGGTTTTGCTATTTCTGTAGATTATTACTTTAATTAATATTCAGGGATGACTCTGCCAAGTGCAGCCAGGCAGTGAGGACAGTTAATGGCCCCAGGATCAGTCTTCAGCAAGTGGGGGATGGCAGCCAGTGAATAAATGCTCTAGCTTCCCATTCTTCAGGTGGACAATTCTACTTTTCATGAGGTGCAAGAGGAATCAAGAGAGGCGTGACCTTGACAGAGCACACTTGTATTGGCTTTTCTTTCTTGCTTAATTTACTTTCCCTTCTTTGTCACTCTCGTTTCCTGGAATCACCTCACAAACAAACAACCTGCACTCAAGTCCTAGTCTTTCATTCTGCTTTGGGGGCGGGGGGTGACTAGACTAAGACATTTGGTACAAGAATTAGCCCTAGAAAGCAGACCATTAGAACAGGCTTCTGGGAATGTCTTACTCATGAGATGCTGGTGGTAAGTGGGTGGTGGTAATCCTTTGCCTGCTATAGCATCACCATTGCTAAGGCTCTGGGTATAGTGGGTTGGGAGGAGAGACATGAACGAAGGGGAAGCATTCAGTTGTCCAGAAGCTCGGCACTTGAGTCGTTTTATGGGGCAATGGTAATCATAAAGCTGATGGAGTTGGCTGGATATCTGCCTTAGAATCTTTGAAGGAAAAGAAGGATAGATGCAGGTCAGTCAACGATTAACTCAAGGCAAGCTGTAAAAGCCAGAAGGCTTGCTCAGCAGCATAAAGAGAGTCTTGTCTCTTTCATCTATAGGGCAGCCTGTGCTAAAGATCAGGTTTAAGATTTAATAATAAGGTGGCAGGGCTGGAAAAAACACTTGAATACACAGCCTGCACTAGTTTCCTATGCTAAGCCAGGGCTCCAGGATAAAGAAATTTGCAAGGCTATGTCTGAGACCCTTGAACCCTTCCCTATAGTCCTCTGAATCCACCTGGCTGGCAGAAGCAACAGTTCTTGCTGGAGGAGAGCGAGCAGCCTCCCCTTGCCTGACCATGCAAAGACCTCCCCTGAGGCGGCTGTGTTGCAAGACGATGTTTGTCCTCAATGTCTGACACTCGCATCCCCACCCTCCAGCTTATTGCCTTCAGACCAATAGCTAGGGTCAGGTCTCATCATAGCCCTAGAGGGGGGAGGTTTAATACCCGCTATGGTAGAAATTAAAGTATCCACCAAAATAATTCCAGAGCATGGCTAGTATGTACTGTGCAGAGCCAGGGGAGCATGTGCAGGAATGGATTTTGAGGGTACTGGGATGCGTGAGGGGTGGAGGAGCAGAATATAAAGCTGGATATGAGGAGTGAAATGATGCTGGAGCATCTTCCATGACTCAGGATTAAATGTCCCAGCAGAGAAACATGTAGCTGGTCTCACTATGCTGCTGGGATGGCTCCCTGAAGCTTGAGTGTGATCATGACCTTCAGCAAATGAGGTGGAGATACCAGAACTGATGTGGGAGCATAGGGAGGAAGGGGTCAAACAGCCCAGAGAGGTGAGCACCCTAGGACAGATTTATTACCTAAGACAGAGAGCCACCTGCTGGCTAGGTTCTCAGAGAGGGCCCAGAAGGTACTCCTTTTATAAAGGTGATAAGGAATGCGGTGAGGGGCATCAGAATTGACCACTCACTGGTGCCTGTCCTTGTAGGCTGGCACTAATAGTAGGTACTATTGAAAAATAACCTTCCTAGTGTCAATGGGAATAGTAAGATTTCAGAAGACAGAGGCAGGTTGTGGCATGTAAGACTCAGATGTAAGGTAGACAGAATTATCCTAGTTAACAGCAAGGATGGTGCATCAGGCAGAGCACTTTGGGGTGAAGGGCCCTATAAGTGATGGCTAATGCACTGTGGTGGTGTTTGGAGTGAGACAAATGGATCACCAAATGGGGAAGTGCTTGATTCCTATAACGAGATAAAAAGGAGTAATTGGCTAGCAAAAGAACAATGCCAGTTTCCACTATAGATAATCTTTCTCCCAGTTTCCTTATTTGAATAGCTCTCAGACCCAAAGCCCATCCTTTGAAGGGAAGGATGGGTCCCTGGCGGTAGGCTTCTGCAACCCTCCAGCAAGTATAAACAATATATATGCCTTCACTTTTTCCCCAAGGAGAAGCATACACCGGGGGAGTTCCTATATGAGTGTTGTCCGCATAGATACAGGGTCTGAGCTCAAAATCTGAAAGGCTGCCCATTATATTCCTATTCAACTGCATGACCCCAACAAAACCCATATGGTTTGTGGCAATAAAGACTTCAGCACAGGTAGCCCCACTTGTGGCTGCTGTACTGTATGTGGCATCTTACTTATTGTTCCATATCTGCCACTTGGAATATGGCTATTAGTCTGCAGAATGCATTTTTTCCCCAAGTTCTGTCAGTAAAGTTGATTAAAAGAGTTCACAAAGTGGAAAAATCAGTGATGCACATTCATGGACTTGGACCAAGGTTATATTAACTCTCCTGGTCACTGACATGAAATACTCTCTATGGACCTTGATCATCATGTTTTGCAGCATAACATGCTGGTCCATAATGCTCTCAGACCCAAAGCCCATCCTTTGAAGGGTGACCTGGTGAACAGAAAGTAGCAAATACTATGGATGCTTTACTTAGACATATTTGATGAAAATACAATGAAAAAGATTCAAGGGCTTGCTGTATTGCTGAAGTTGTTAGGAGTTCAGTTGTCTGGGGTATGCTGGGATATTCCCTTAAGGAGAAAACCTAATTATATCACCTTGTACCCTCAACCACTAAGAAAGGTTCTTTGGATTTGGGGCACAGCCAGTTTTGAGGGGAGACCAAAGTAAGAAAATATTTTACTGCAGGTTAGGGTTGCCTTGCAATCTTCACTGAAGCTTGTGCTAAATGATCCAGCAGACCCAGTGGTGCTGTTGGTATCCATGATGGGAAGGTGCTGTTCAGCCTCTGACAAGCTCCAGCAGGAGAATCACAGCACAGACTTGTAGGGTTCTGGACATCGCCCTGCCTCCTTTAACAGAGAACCGCTCACTGTAGGAAAAGGAGCTCCATGAGGTCTACTGTGACATTGTCGAGTCTGAGCACCTGACCATAGGCTACCAAGTGACTATGAGAATGGACTTGCTCACTGTGAGCTGGTTATGTCATGACCACTGAATCCTAAAGAGCTGCCACAATCGATTGTATGATGAAACATGGTTCATGAGGATCAGGCCCAAGCAGGTTCAGGGGCATGTCCCCTCTGTGGCATTAGTACCTCTTCCTTACTTCATGCACATGGTCTCATGGCAGCTTCCGGGTGATCCAGTGGTGGAAGAAGAAAATTTTAGCGTCTGGTTCATGGGTGGGTTGGATCAGAATATTGGGGGAAAAAGAAAATGGACAGTTGTCACATTATAGTCATTTAATATCGATCTTCAAGGACAGAGTGAGGGGAATTCTCCCCAGTGGACAGAGCTGCAACTGGTACAATTGGTTGTTTGCTCTTGGTGGGAGAAGTGGCCAGAGATATGGATGTTCATAGGCTTCTGGGAAGGAGCATGGAACTAGCAAGACTGGAAGATTGTAGATATGTAGGTAGGTCTGAAGAAGCAGGCACGGGGCATCTATTATAGGGGAAAGGCCCAATAACCAGGTGGACAGAGTGACTTACCCAGTGCATATCAGCCAATATCTCTCCCTGGCCACCCAACGATTGGGCCCTTGAATGGAGTGGCTATCTTGGTAGGAATGGAGGCTCCACATTTTCCCAACAGACTGAGCTGCCTCTCACCGAAGCTGACCTATTGACTGCTGGCTACTGCCAATGCTGAATGTCCAGCATGTTAACATCAGGGAATGACACGGAAGCCTCAGCTACGTACAATACCTGGAAGACATCTGCCAGCTGCTTGGAGGCAGAATGGTTACATTAGACTCCTTCCACTTTGGAGGTGGAAATTCAGACCACATTATGCCAGTCCATATCTGGGACTTTATTCTGTTTAAGTGGAGATACAAGTCTTTTGGGGTTAAAACATAAAAAAGATCCGTAAGCTCCTTCAGGTATTTCTGGTTTAAGCATAATTACTGATAAACCATTTGGCCTTATGCCCTCTAGTTCTTTATTTCATGGACACAAGATGGGACAATGACACTGCTCTCCCCATTATTTTATATGACAGAGCCTTTTAAGAAAAGATTTTAAATGTCTTCTCCATAAATAAAAAGTCCTAGTCACTTCTCCCTCAGGTCCTCCTGCATATCTAACCCTCCTCTAGATTTCTAGCATTTCTCTCCTACCATAAGCACATGGGTGTAATACGAGTTTGCTTATTCTTAACTAGAAGGATTCTGATATTTTGAATCATCTCTGTAGTAACAATATTTAAAGCAAGCAGTGACTGGGCACTTCCTGCCTGCTAATCACCAGGCTAGGTGTTTTTCATAAGGTAGTCTGTTTAACTGTACAGGGTTAAGTACTAGAATCATGACTGGGGAAATCCTCGAGGACATTAAGAATCAGAGAAGTTAAGAAACTTTCCCCCTGCTGGTCAGTCGTGCAGCTGGAATAGAACCCAGCGGTGGCTCTCAACAATGCATACGGTATTTTCACTTGCATTCTGAACTTCAGTACTACATAAACCACTGGGTGAACTGAATTCACTATGCCCCAAGAATTACATTTCCTCCTTTCTCTTTCATCCTAAATTCTTCACACTTGTCTCTCCAACAACCCCTGACCTCCCACCCCGACTGCAGCCTCACGACAGACACCGTTTCAGGTTTTGAGTCATTTCCTCACCACAATGACCAGTTGGCATACGTTTTGATAACTCAAGGCTGTTGTCTTTGCATAACTTGGTGCCGGATACCGGCACCTAAAAAGATGATAAGATAACCATCCTGGCTTGATGGATCCGGGGAAGAGCAGCGCAGGAAGCCTTAATTTAGGGGCGATCACAGAGTGCAGTTACCACGATTGGCCACCAGATGGCAGAGACACTCAGGGCAGCGCAGCAAGAAGGCCAACGGTGCGCTGCGGACCCGCCTGCAGGTGAGAACCCAAGGCTGAAGGTTTGTTAGTCTTCTCAGCAGGGAGGGCCAGTTGGGCAAATGTAATTCAGAAAGGTAGAAGATAGGACTTACTGGTGAGTTTTCAAGCAGGGTTCTGACTGATGCCAGGAAAATGAAATCAAGAGTGTGCGTCTGTGTGTGTGTGTGTGTGTGCAAAACTGTAATTTTATTTTAATGAGATTATGATGAGGTGTATTTTGGACAGTGTTTTTTTTGTCCGGTTTGCCTGGGATCCGTTTGGGACCGGTTTGGCCTGGCCCCATAGGTCAGGAAGTAATCACCTGGCAGAGCCTTCAGGTGGGACCCCCTACCTGGGCAGCGTTTGGGTAGCTTTTTCCTTGAACTCCCTCGCTGCTCCAGTCTATCTTTCTACCTAACATCTGTACTCTCGCCATGAACCTGAGTGGGCCTTTGCGACTACCTCAACTAACAGAACAGTGGCAGGTGACTTTTGAAGGTAAGTCATGAGCAGTACTGTTTTTGTCTGGCCGCCTTTCTTTTGGGACTCTGAGCTGCCAGGTAAGAAGTCAGACTACCTTGAAGCTGCCATGTTAGATGGTGTGGACAGATGGCTGAAAAGACAGAGGTTCTGCATGAGCCTCACCTGTTCTAGCCCCTGTATGCTCATCTTCCAGCCTTGGTGCTAGGTATGTAAATAGATGGTTCCAGTTCCAGCTACCGTCTGACTAATTCCATGAGAAACCCCAAGCCATCATTGCCTAGTGGAGCCATCAGCCCCAGAACCATGAGACATAATAACAAAAAATGATTGTTGTTGTAAGCTACAAACTTTGAGTCTTTATAGACTTTCCTCTCATTTTCTGCTCAACCCCTTCAATGTATGTCTTTCTAAAAGGTCTGCTCTGGTCTCTTCTTTCTTCTTTCTCTTCATACTGACCTCATGTTTTGATGAATATGCCAAATGATCCAGATTTCCCTCTTGAGCTTCCAAACCATGTGCCCAAGTGCCTAGTGCCATTTCCACAGGTAAATTCAACTAAAATTCAGTGAACTGGGCTCTGTTCCTTTGCCTCCAATCATCTTTGCCCACAAACCACCTTGGACACTGGCAGATTCCATGGAAGAGCTCTTTTAACATCTCTTCAAGCCTCTGTTTAGTGGACCTCTCCAATGCAGAAATTAGAACATTCCTTCTATTCCACCTCTAAATTTTGCAGGGTCCCACAGCTCAGTCCTACACTCATTCCTTAGGTGGTCTCATTCAGTTCAAAGATATTTGGTGGCATATATTTGCTGCTGAATCCTGAATTTCTCTGTCTCCAGCTAGACCCCTCCCTTGAGCTTCAGACACGTGTATGTGACCTCATATTAGTAGTCTCCAAATGGAAGTCTAATCAGCATGTCAAACCTAATCTGTGCAGAGGAGAACGTTGAGGTCCCTGTCGCCCACAAGTGCTCACTTTCCACATGTAGATGCCTTACTCCTCTATCCTTTTCAAATCTCCTCCTGGAGATGTCATCCTCTACCCACTGTATCTAAAATAGAGCCTGCACCTCACCCTAACCCACCTAATGTTATTCTCATAGTATTTGCTTAACACAAGTTAGGTTAGTTATGGTTTGTTCCATGATAATGTAAGATCCACCATAATGTAAGATCTCTAAGAGCAAGAACTTGTTCCTTGCTGTATCCCAGGCACCTGGAAGGGCTCCTGCACAAACTAAGTGTGAGATATATTTCTTATTCTTAGATGCCCACTGCCACTCTCCCAGTGTAGGCCACCATTATCTCTTGCCTGGCTTGCCACAAGAGCCTAAATAATCTCTTAGCCTCTAGTTCCAATCATTCTCCAAACTGAAGCCACCGTGACCTTCCTAAAATGCATAGCTGATCTTCCATTGCTTTTCAGGGGGAGGTTCTATGTTAGTCTGGACCCTGGATCTCAAGCAACAGGAAACCCTTGGAGCCCATCTGACAGATTCCTATCTTTCGGAATTCAACTTAGTCACACTTCCTTTGACTTTTGTGACCAGTATTGAGGGTAGTTACCTCTTTTGAACCCCATGTATCACTGACTTACTGTATTGCAAATGCCAGTTTTTGTGGTTTCTTTCCTCACACCAAAAGCTAAGTGCATGAATATATAAGTTATGCACTATTGTGTCCTCATCATTTCCATTGTACTCGACACTTAAGAATTGCTCACTAAATGTTTACTGAATTAATGAATTCTGTGTGTTTCAACTTTCCATAGTCATTGACTGCTACTTCTTCCTCACTACCCTCTCCATAATCAGAGCTGTAACTCTACCTGCCTGCTATTCCAGATACTGGCCCCTGGGCCTTGAAATTTACAGTATGCCAATTTTTAAAATGATTATGTAATTAATTCAGTAGCACATGCATGTAGTATCACTAAGCTTAACACCTAGTTAGCATGAATACGAATAGTTAGTTAAAATAGGAAACTACCAGATGGTAAGTATTATCAATAACACCCATATGGGAGCCAAGACATGAATTACCAAGTTAATTTAAGGCCATGTTTTGTGCTTGCCCTGGCACCAAAATTATTAGTTACAGCTCTGCCTGGAAGTTCCATTCTATCCAGTAATTTCTAATGGCAGGTCTATTAATTTTACTCACTATGTGTGGGTATGAGAAGGTAGAAAATATACTCACACTAGGAAGTTATGGGAAGGACAGATTGTGGACCTGCCTTTCTATTTTTGTCCTGCTAATTGGAGTATTAGGATTTGAGGTTCAGCCAGAAAGGTTATGGCATTACTTAGCAGTGATGATCTGCAAAGATCAACGAAATATTCAAGTTAGGAGAAATATGTCCACCAGCAGGTGCAGCTGTTTCTAGTGTCTACTTGTAGGACATGCAGCCGTATGACCAGGGACAGGGAGAGAGATCTGAACTACCGGGACAGTCAGTGCTGAGATGTCCCCAGAGCTTCCCAGAGATGTGGGTGTTCTCCCCATGTCTCCAACATTGTACATCAGCCTGCAGTTTTAGCCATAAAAGGATTAGTACGTGAAATCCTTTACTGCAGAAAATAAAAATCTTAAAGATGGTTCCCTGTTTATGTAGCTTGCAACATTCAAGGCTCCAGACTTTTCTCCATCATTATCTGAGTATTTCTTTCTGTCCAGATTCCTTAGTCAGACTCAGAGTTGCTTATGAAGATCAGGGGTCAGTCACCAGCCAACTTATTTCCTTCTATTTCTTTGCTCTTGCTTCTTTCAAAGATTCCTGAGTCTCATTTCTCAGAGACTCGAACCATATGCTAAGGATTCAGATTTACACCATCCTACGTGCTCGGCTTCGCCCACCTGTGTAGTTCTCCCAAGGGCTGGCAGTTGTGGTGGAGCAAAGTTCCGACTCTGCCACCAGTCAGCTATGGGGCTCCGACTCCTCCCAGGTACAGCGAGAAAACAGCAGTGGCCATCTCAGCTATCAAATGTGTGCTCCCTGGAACTTCAGAGAGCCTTATGACTGAGTGCCCACTGGTAAGATGTTACATCCCTTCTTTGCTAATAGAATCAGTTCAATCTCCCCCACCACATCCTCCAGATGCCCCCAGTTTATTGATAGCAAAGACTTTTCTTTTCAATCAATTAAGGGGCATTAACCACCGAGGGTTCTATTTCAGTTGCAGAGAAAATCTAATCAGCAAGGAAGCCAACCTGGTCTTCGGTGGACCAAGGGAGGGCCTCAGATCCATTAGCCCTTCAGTCTAATGTTTTATAAACTGATGAAAAGTAGGCTAATGTGTATCACTTTATCTTTAGGTATGAGGAATAGGCAAAGAATAAATTGTTAGCTAAAGAAATCTTGGATAGGGGCTTGAGTGGGAGATGTAAACAGGTATGTTTCCATGCCTATAGGCCATCTATGTGTTTTGAGGGGAATTATGACTGAGAAATTGTTAGAATGAATGGAAGACAGTATGGCACTGAGATGCCTCTCTTGAAATCAGATCCACATAAACCAAGTATTGGATGCATCAAGCTTGCAGGAGAGGGGAAATGCCACACCATCCCTTGCATGATCAACTGTATTTGTTTTCCATGGCTGTTATAACAAGTTGCCATGTTAAAGAAAGCAAATTTTTTGTAACTATGTATGGCAAGGGATGTTAACTAGACTTATTTACGATCATGTCATGATGCATACAAATGTCAAATAATTAGGTCATACACCTGAAACTATTATGTCAATTATATCTAAATTAAAAAAAAGCGAATTTATCATTTTACCATTGTGGATGTCACAAGTATAAAATGTGTGTGCAGGGCAGTGCTCTTTCTGGAGGCTCTAGGGGAGAATCTCCTGCCCTGACTTCTCCATCTTGTAGAGATTGCCCATATTCCTCGGCTTGTGAACCCCTTCCTCCATCTACAAAGCCAGCAGTGTAGCATCTTCAAATCTCTCTGCCCCTCCTGCTTCCCTTGTGATTACACTGGGCCCACCCAGGGAATGAAGGAAAGTCTCCTAATTTCAATATCCTTTAACACGTTTGCGAAATCCCTCTTGCCAAGTAAAGTTAACAATTTCACAGCTTCCAGGGATTAGAATGTGGACATCTTGTGGGTGGGGTGGGGAGGGTGGGGATTATTCAGTGTGTCACATCACATTTTTGTTGCCGTGGTGACTTTCAGATCAAATTGGCAGGTAGGCGAACTGCTTCGATGCCGGTCACTGCTGTCACTGGCACACGTTTGTCCCCCTACTGTCCTGGGTTATACAGGGCTAGGTGAGCAATTGATCATATAACCACGGCCTGTCTTCTGGTGCTGTATTCAGCACCAAATCTTATTTTTAATTTAAGAAAACAACAGCCAAGGAGTATCAGTCAATGTTGAGTCATGAAATGTTAGGACTTGAAGGGATCTGAGAGATCATGTAATCAATCCAATCCTTTCCATCTTCTGTGTGAAGAGAATGAGGTGCAGAGACCAAAGGGACTTGCCAAGGGCAACAGCTAGTTAGTGACACAAAATGCAGTACCCACTGCCTATTTCTCTTAGTACCTCATTGGGTTTGCAAATTAAGTTTGGGAAACTCTATGGAGTTAGTCACTGGTTATCTGGTCGTATCATTTTTCTCCATGATATTGAGTAAATGTTATCCTAAAACACATTCAAAAATCAAATTTCCATGAAGTTGGGTACTGACCTGGGGTAACCACCATCTACTGGTATGGCTGATAGGTAAAGTGACAGAATAGTAGCAACTGGATTTAAATCTCAGGATGAATTAACTTTTTTCTTAGTGGGTTTGAAAATATGGTCTAAGAAATATAGCTGAAATGAGTGTAAAGGGAAGTGCTTAGTTTCCTTAGACTTTTTTTTTTTAGTGGTTGTTGAGGGCCCCCTGTGTGTCCTCACACTGTCCTAGGTTCTGAGAAAAAAACAATAAAATAAGGTCTTACGGAGATTTACTAATTACCGTTTGGATTTCTTAAACTCCTGAAAATGCATGGAAAAACAACTTTAAAATTTAAAATACGATAGTCTCTAAGTTGCAACAGTAGGGCATTTATTGAGAAAAACTGAGTATGGCATATTAAAAAATGTGAAATGCAGTTCATATTCATAACCCTTTTAAGTTCCTTGTGGACGGGAGCCTATTCCCCTGCTTAAGCTGAATTGCTTAATATGCCAAATTCAGGTGAGCCAAAGCATTTAGGTGAGGTTAAGGTATGGAAAGGCAGAATCTGGACAAAGCCTAGTGCACATGGGAGAAATAAGTGGCAACCCCTCACCTGCATGAGCCCTTTGCCATTCGGGTTCGTAGTTCTCACAGGCCTCACAGGTTTGCTGATTCATGGCTTTGTTTTTAGTATGGTATTTGTTAAACCAGTTTCTCCCATACCGTAAATTACCCCAGAAGAGCAAGGCAGTTTGCTCTGGAAACCAAATGAACTGCTCTGGAAACCAAATGAACGCTTTCAGGTCACTTGATATCCTGGGATACAATTCATTTGTAACAGTATATGGGTGTATGGGCCTATTTAGGAAAACTAGTAAAATAGAGATGATGTGTGTAATCTGACCCAGGGAATCACATTTATACTTCTTTGCAGGCTTGAAATCACTAGAAGGGGAATTAAGCAGAAAGAGCAGAGGAGAGAGATGGTCTTGAAGAAGATGTTTGTGAGATGAGTTTGAAATGGGGGCTGGAGGGAGAAGTTGGGTGCCTTGAAAGCCAAAATCGGTTTCAGACCCCTAACTGCTGAAACCTGCAAAGGTCTGAGGTTCTTGCAGAGGGCCCGTTGAGGGTAGCTGCCACCTTGTGGTGACCAGGTCAGGCTTTGAGATGGACCAGTCAGTCCCACCATTTGGATGCGGGCCCCTGGCTCAGATATTGCATAAGGGGCTGCGGCAGCAGTGAGTGAAGGAAGTGTGCTGAGCTCTCACAGTTCTCTTGAAGCACTCGTCTTGCCTCTCCGTGCAGCCTGCAGTTGAATACCAGTGAATCCCACCTGAGGGAGACAAAAGAGGCAGAGGTAGGACAATCCCTTTGGGGGTGCAACCTAGCTGGCTTCACATGCATCAGGTAAATTACAGATTACAAACAAACAAAAAAAACAAAGCACAATCCTCAGGTTTATCAAGCTATAATCATCTTGCCTTTAGAATATTACAATCCAAAGATGTGAAATTATAAAACAAGATAACTTTCAAACGCAGAAGACAAAAGCCTTGTAATTGCTATTGACTATGTAGAAATTTCTGAAGTGTTAGCTATTTGTAAGCTTCCTAATACCATACCCCAGTTTAAGTCAGGTCATGAGTTACTCAAAAGGCCAAATCCACAGATGGTTCATTTAATTGTGAAAGTGCTTCTCAGAAATGGAGGCATGTACTTGACCTCCCTTAATTTTTACTCTTATTAGAGTCATGCATGTTCTCTGTAGAAAATGTGAAATAGATGCCAAAATGCCGAGTAAGTGACAGCAATATCCTGTAATCCCCAGCTTCAGCTGTGTGAGGGAGAGCACTAAGGCGCAGTTCCCCAAAGGCAGCAAAATGTTTGATGGTTGGAAACTTGAGAAAACAGTAGTTTCTCTCAACTGGGGGTCACCTGGCTCCCCCTGGCCAGGGCATTAGGTAATGCGCAGAGTCATTTTTGTCATTACAACTTGGATGATATTGCTGGCATGCAGTATCTTGGTAAGAGGCCAGGGACGTGCTAAACATCCTTACAATACACAGATTAGTCTTGCATAACAAAGACTTTTCCTGCTAAAGTGTCCATAGTGTCGAAAATGAGAAACTCTGTTGATAAAACTATCAAGAGCGTGAGTTTCAGTTCCATTTGTTTAACATCAGTGTGAAAAGGCAAAATTTCCAAGTTAGGATATTGCTCTTCCTACAACATTGCAGTCATTCCAGGCCCTCGACCCACCAAGAACTGTCACCAATGTTTTGCTGTATTAGCTTCCAGACTTTGCAGAGTCCTTTAATACTTGTTTTGAGGTCAAGCTGACTGGGAGACTGTATCTGTCCATGCTCTGAAAAAGAGGAGCAATCACTGAGCGCCTATGTTCCATGGCTCCAGGAAGCCTGGGCACCCTTCCCCTCCCATTAGGAAGGACTCTGACTGGCAAAGGTATGAGTCAGAGGGAACTTAGGTCTTAGAAGGAGGATCTAAGCTAGGCAGGTTGAATAAAGCTCAGATAACCCTCTTAACAACCAAAAGCCCATTAGACATGACCCCCAAATTCTCTGCCTATCTCCCTGCTGACTTTCATCTCTGATTTTTGTTTTCCCCTTCCAATTCCATAGAGAAATTTAGAGTTTTGCTCTGTGGAGATTTTTATTCATAAGTGGTGTACTACACATATTGTTTTGCAGCTGACCTTTTTTCTACTCAACAATGTTTTAGAGATTTTCCCATGTTAACAAAGAGACCTAGTTCATTCCAAGTATAGCATAGCATTCTATGGCCTGAATGTATCATAGTTTAAGTTACACTTGCTTATAGACAGACAGACCAGTTCCATTTCTTTACTATTAAATGCTGCAGTAATAACCTTTATTCATGCCTGTGTTACATGTAAATATTTCTCTGCAGTAAATACCAAGAAATAGAATTGCTTTGTAGAAGGCTGTGCTCATTTAAAATTTTAACAGAAATTTACAAATTGTCTAAAAAGAATGCTAAATCAATCTAAACTGTCATTGGAAATATATGATAGTTCCCACTTCCCTGTACTAGTCCTTGATATTATAAAACTTTTATAATTTTATCAATCTGATGGGTTAAAAATATTGTATTGTTGCTGTAATTTGCATTTCTTTGATATTTACTGATGGTTTGAGCAGCTTTTTTATGTTTTTAAGTCAGATCACTTGTATTTCTTCTTCTGAAGATCACCTGTATGTTTCCTTTAACAAGTTTTTTCATTTTCTTGATTGTTGGTCTTTTTTTTCAATTGTGTTTTGGAAATTCTTTATTCTGGATTGTATATTAATTTTTTTCTACTATTTATATTTCAACTATTTTCATCCAGTTTATTCTTTATCTTTAAAAATTTTGGAGTTGTTATTCATTTTATAAATTTTAAAATATTGATAAACTCAAATGTATCTGTTATTTCCCTTTACAACTTTTGACTTTTGGATGATAAGGACGCCTCCTCCTTCTCATGCTTAAAATATGTTCTCTAGTATTCTCTATTGTTTTCATCATTTGGATTTTTACTTTTAGCTCTTGAATCTGTGTAGATAAGGCTATCTTCCTGGGTATGCAACCTTTGTAGTTACACAGGGCTCTGTGCTTAGAAGAGCCCAGCAAAATATGTATTAAAATTTGTGTTGAGGATGTGAGTAGTGTGAATGAGGTGGTACATAGATTTATTAGGAATGTGCTCTGTGAAGTAAAAGTACTTGCATTTGAATCTTGGCTGCAACACTCATTAGCTGTGTAACATCATGCAAATTTCTTAATCTTTCTATATGTCAAATTTCTCATCTTTAAAAGGGGGATAGTGACAAGGTCAGTCCATATCATTGTTTTGATGGTGTAATATAATCCAGGTAAATCCCTTAGTGTAAAATCTGGTATGTGGTAAATGTTCAATGAATGTTTGGTTTGCTATTTTACAAGGAATTGTCCTGTGCTCACTTTAAATAAGTTTTTTTTTTTTTAAGTGTTAAGACTTACCTTTATGGTGAAACTCTTTTATACAGTGTTGGCCAGGTTTTGTTCTACAAGTTCCCAAGTCTAAGAGACATCCGTGGAAGGGCAATGAGAGGTTGCATGCTCTACAGATCAAACCTCCAACATCTCCAAGAACAGGAGAGAAAAAATAGGGAGAAATTAGTGATAGAGACTAAGGAGGGAAAAAGAGAAAGAGAGAAAAGAGAGATCCAAAAATAGAGATTTTCAATTTTAGAAAGTAAACAATATTTAAAAAATTAATTCTAAAAATTCACATAAATTGAAATTATTTTTATTTTGAGGATGGGGGAAATTTCAAAGCATATGCTATGTTCATGAACTGGAAGTTCTCAACTGATACTAGTTAGGAACGAGGCCTGGTGGTCTAAACAACAAAGGTGGTAAAATTTATTCAGTTCCTCGGGACTTAATTAAATAAAACGTAAGTTTTTTTAGCCAGAACATTTAATTTTAACCATATATCCACTATTAGGCTTTCATTTCAATGTGTTAGGCAGCACATTATAGAGAGTAGGTTCTATGTGAATACTTTTTCCTTGATTGATGTTTACATATTGGTTATCTTCAACACTCAAATTCAGTGGCTCAAAATGTTAGTCATTTTGGTTATGTAGTAATAGCCAGAGAGTCTTGATCTTAGTCACTAAGTAACTTATGCAGCACAAGTAAGATTGGAAGACATTATCCAGAAGGCCAGTTTCCAAATTTGACAGTGCATCACAGTTATTTAAGCAGTTAAAATAAATAAACACAATTCCCAGAGTCCCCGAAGCACTGAGCATCTATGGGATGTGGGGCTCAGAAATCTGTATTTTAGATAAAAGCAGAAATAGCTGAGGGCATGTGATTTGCATGCAGATGTCTGGGCTAGTGCTGAGAGCTGCTAGTCCTGCTGAATTCAGGCATCTCTTTCCTAGTAACTTCTCTAGGGGGCCTTGGCTAGTGGTGGAGAGCTTATCACCCTTAACAGCTCTGACTGTTAAAAAGAAGTCTTTTCTCAGCCAAAATTTGTCTTTGTGTTTATAGTTGCCATAGTAGATGAAAACCATTATCATATTACTCCTATTCACTGATAACCCCAAAGAAGAATTTACTATGTACAGTTTGCATGATGTATTTTATATCTATCTCCTTCTGCCATATTCTGGGTCAGAAGAGATCACTTTTAGTAAAACATAGTCTGGCTGATGAGGCCAATTAACCTTGTTGACTATTCTCCCCAGTTTTATCTAAAGACACTTTAGAAGTTTCACATTGGTTCTCCTCTGAACATACCAGACTTTCATCCCATGCTCAACATTGATCAATGAACTTTTTAAAAAGAACTAAGCTTATGCCAGGGACTCTGCCAGGCAGTTTATATGCATCAGCCCAATCATTTCCCACAATAAACCTTTCAGGTAGGTGGTTGCCCACAGTTCACGTAAAAAAAAAAAAGGCCTCAATATCTTAGATATTTTGTACCAAGTGGCAGAGACAGGAATTTCAAAAGGGTGGTAGGAGTCTAAAGCCCTTGTTCTGGGCAAGCACAGCATGTCACTGGGGCTGCCTACCTTCTGCCTATCCCAGACCTTCTGATGTCATCTCTTCTTGCTGGAGATCTTGACTCTTTCTAGATTTAGGGCCAGCTGCCTGCCTAGAATAGTAGGGCTGTTTGTTTCTCCATGTCATCCCTGAGTCCTCATGACTTGCCCTTAGGGGCCCACTGCATGGATCAGCCTTTGGTGCCAGTGGCCCCTCAAGGTGGGGTGCTCTCTTGATGCCAGGTCTTTCTCTGCCCTGGATTGTGTTCCGGGTGAGATCTGCTCTACCTTCTTTCTCTCCGTCCCAGATGGGCCCTCCTCCTTCTGATCCCATGCCCAGTATTCACAGTATTCATCCTAAAACCTTGGCTGTGACCTTCCTTACAGTTGAGGATGATGCCTTAACTTTTAGGCTTTTTTGCTGACTGTATTTGTCCAGTTGCCTGAATATAAATATGTTTATATTCTCAGATCTCATTTCCTTTCTTCCAGCCCCTTTTTGTCTAGAGATTTATTGTTGGTTTATTGACATAACTAACACATGGTATATTCTGATTTGACAACTGAATTTAAAGCTTCAGGTCATATGTAGAATAAATAGTTTCTTTACAGGATTAATTCTGAAAAATGCTATTCCTATTTTTATGACCTTGTTTTTTAGCCAGGAGCATCCAATAGATAGTAGATATGTAATTATTTGAAGGTATATTATGAATTATATGTAGTTACTTAAATATATATTATACATCATAATGATGGTTATCTTTCTTTTTTTTTTTTTTTTTAATAATTATTTTTTATTGAAGGGTAGTTGACACACAGTATTACATTACATGAGTTTCAAGTGTACAACACAGTGGTAGAACATTTATATACATAATTCTAGGTTCCAGCTATCACCCTACCAGGCTGTTACAATATCTTGACTATATTCCTTATGCTATACATTACATCCCGGTTACTAATTTATTTTACCATTGGAAGTCTGTCCTTTTTTTTTTTTTTTGTGAGGGCATCTCTCATATTTATTGATCAAATGGTTGTTAACGACAATAAAATTCTGTATAGGGGAGTCAATGCTCAATGCACAATCATTATTCCACCCCAAGCCTAATTTTTGTCAGTCTCCAATCTTCTGAGGCATAACAAACAAGTTTTTACATGTAGAACAAATTCTTACATAATGAATAAGTTACATAGTGAACAGTACAAGGGCAGTCATCACAGAAACTTTCGGTTTTGCTCATGCATTATGAACTATAAACAGTCAGTTCAAATATGAATACTCATTTGGTTTTTATACTTGATTTATATGTGGATACCACATTTCTCTCTTTATTATTATTATTTTTAATAAAATGCTGAAGTGGTAGGTAGATACAAAATAAAGGTAGAAAACATAGTTTAGTGTTGTAAGAGAGCAAATGTAGATGATCAGGTGTGTGCCTGTAGACTATGTGTTAATCCAAGCTAGACCAGGGCAATAAAACATCCACGTATGCAGAAGATTTCTCTCAGAACGGGGGGGTGAGGTTCTAAGCCTCACCTCTGTTGATCCCCAATTTCTCACCTGATGGCCCCCCTGCGACTGTGCCTGTCTTAGGTTGTTCCTCCCTTGAGGAATCTTACCCGTCTCTGGCTAACCAGTCATCTTCCGGGGCCATACAGGGAAATGTGAAGTTGGTAAGTGAGAGAGAAGCCTTATTGTTTGAAAAGGTTAGCTTTTTACTTCTTTGCATATTTATGCCCTGTGGCTTCTATGCCCAGCATTTGTCTTGAGGTATCTTTACCACTTGGAAGAATTATGATACTCGGTAAATTTGATATGAGGCACGAATTCTATTTAAGGGTTGTAATTAGGAAGGAAGAAGAAAAGCTATAGAAGTAGCAGGCGGAAGAAAACATGGGAAGATTGATTATTTCTTTGATATATCTTCTTGTAGAGTAACTTCAGCATGTATAGGTTTTAAGCTACTACTTAAATTGCACACACACATTAACATAATAGGAGTATAGTTACATAACCAAAGCATATCTGTAATTACCAGCCATCTGCAGTGAAACCAAGAAAACCAGTTAGGCACCTTAGGCATTTGTGAAAACTTATCTATGATATGGTGGATATTGTCCAAATGAACTTGAACAGTCTGAGAGAAATCAGACAAATTAAAACAACCCATTCCTGGGGACTGTTCACATGCCATATGTTCTTTTAACAATAAATAGTTTGTAGTTGTAAGACTTTGGAGCGCTACAATTTGCACTTCTCCAAATTCTTGGTTGAGTTCCAACAGTATAGATCCAGTCCAATTTTGTTGTTTTACTGTATGCACAGGCCAGCTTAGATATCTCCTTCCTCATTCCCATGGCAGGTCCAGGAACTGGTGGGATGAGTGCATCTACAGCTGTAGCAGTGCGTGGATCTTTGTTGGGTTTTTTTGATGATCATCTTCTGGCATGAGTCTTCCAGAGGGTGCAGATGTTGGAAGTTCTTTTTCATATCGTATCTTAGTTCATTTTCGGGGTAGCCCAATTAGGCTTTGATCCTCTGTATAAACACAAACAGACCCTTTGCCTACACTTTTATATGCCCTTTATACCCTTGTGTAGAACTCGTTGGAGGTTACCACACAGGAACTGCCCTTTTTTTTTTTTTTTTTTTTTGCTATCACTAATCTACACTTACATGACGAATATTATGTTTACTAGGCTCTCCCCTATACCAGGTCTCCCCTATAAACCCCTTTACAGTCACTGTCCATCAGCATAGCAAAATGTTGTAGAATCACTACTTGCCTTCTCTGTGTTGTACAGCCCTCCCTTTTCTCCTACCCCCCCATGCATGTTAATCTTAATACCCCCCTACTTCTCCCCCCCTTATCCCTCCCTACCCACCCATCCTCCCCAGTCCCTTTCCCTTTGGTACCTGTTAGTCCATTCTTGAGTTCTGTGATTCTGCTGCTGTTTTGTTCCTTCAGTTTTTCCTTTGTTCTTATATTCCACAGATAAGTGAAATCATTTGGTATTTCTCTTTCTCCGCTTGGCTTGTTTCACTGAGCATAATACCCTCCAGCTCCATCCATGTTGCTGCAAATGATTGGATTTGCCCTTTTCTTATAGCTGAGTAGTATTCCATTGTGTATATGTACCACATCTTCTTTATCCATTCATCTATTGATGGACATTTAGGTTGCTTCCAATTCTTGGCTATTGTAAATAGTGCTGCAATAAACATAGGGGTGCATCTGTCTTTCTCAAACTTGATTGCTGCATTCTTAGGGTAAATTCCTAGGAGTGGAATTCCTGGGTCAAATGGTAAGTCTGTTTTGAGCATTTTGATGTACCTCCATACTGCTTTCCACAATGGTTGAACTAACTTACATTCCCACCAGCAGTGTAGGAGGGTTCCCCTTTCTCCACAGCCTCGCCAACATTTGTTGTTGTTTGTCTTTTGGATGGCAGCCATCCTTACTGGTGTGAGGTGATACCTCATTGTAGTTTTAATTTGCATTTCTCTGATAATTAGCGATGTGGAGCATCTTTTCATGTGTCTGTTGGCCATCTGTATTTCTTTTTTGGAGAACTGTCTGTTCAGTTCCTCTGCCCATTTTTTAATTGGGTTATTTGTTTTTTGTTTGTTGAGGCGTGAGAGCTCCTTATATATTCTGGACGTCAAGCCTTTATCGGATGTGTCATTTTCAAATATATTCTCCCATACTGTAGGGATCCTTCTTGTTCTATTGATGGTGTCTTTTGCTGTACAGAAGCTTTTCAGCTTAATATAGTCCCACTTACTCATTTTTGCTGTTGTTTTCCTTGCCCGGGGAGATATGTTCAAGAATAGGTCACTCATGTTTATGTCTAAGAGGTTTTCGCCTATGTTTTCTTCCAGGAGTTTAATGGTTTCATGGCTTACATTCAGGTCTTTGATCCATTTTGAGTTTACTTTTGTATATGGGGTTAGACAATGGTCCAGTTTCATTCTCCTACATGTAGCTGTCCAGTTTTGCCAGCACCACCTGTTGAAGAGACTGTCATTTCGCCATTGTATGTCCATGGCTCCTTTATCAAATATTAATTGACCATATATGTCTGGGTTAATGTCTGGATTCTCTAGTCTGTTCCATTGGTCTGTGGCTCTGCTCTTGTGCCAGTACCAAATTGTCTTGATTACTATGGCTTTATAGTAGAGCTTGAAGTTGGGGAGTGAGATCCCCCCTACTTTATTCTTCTTTCTCAGGATTGCTTTGGCTATTCGGGGTCTTTGGTGTTTCCATATGAATTTTTGAATTATTTGTTCCAGTTCATTGAAGAATGTTGCTGGTAGTTTCATAGGGATTGCATCAAATCTGTATATTGCTTTGGGCAGGATGGCCATTTTAACGATATTAATTCTTCCTAGCCACGAGCATGGGATGAGTTTCCATCTGTTAGTGTCCCCTTTAATTTCTCTTAAGAGTGACTTGTAGTTTTCAGAGTATAAGTCTTTCACTTCTTTGGTTAGGTTTATTCCTAGGTATTTTATTTTTTTTGATGCAATTGTGAATGGAGTTGTTTTCCTGATTTCTCTTTCTGTTGGTTCATTGTTGGTATATAGGAAAGCCACAGATTTCTGTGTGTTGATTTTGTATCCTGCAACTTTGCTGTATTCCGATATCAGTTCTAGTAGTTTTGGGGTGGAGTCTTTAGGGTTTTTTATGTACAGTATCATGTCATCTGCAAATAGTGACAGTTTAACTTCTTCTTTACCAATCTGGATTCCTTGTATTTCTTTATTTTGTCTGATTGCCGTGGCTAGGACCTCCAGTACTATGTTAAATAACAGTGGAGAGAGTGGGCATCCCTGTCTAGTTCCCGATCTCAGAGGAAATGCTTTCAGCTTCTCGCTGTTCAATATAATGTTGGCTGTGGGTTTATCATAGATGGCCTTTATTATGTTGAGGTACTTGCCCTCTATTCCCATTTTGCTGAGAGTTTTTAACATGAATGGATGTTGAACTTTGTCAAATGCTTTTTCAGCATCTATTGAGATGATCATGTGGTTTTTGTCTTTCTTTTTGTTGATGTGGTGGATGATGTTGATGGACTTTCGAATGTTGTACCATCCTTGCATCCCTGGAATGAATCCCACTTGGTCATGGTGTATGATCCTTTTGATGTATTTTTGAATTCGGTTTGCTAATATTTTGTTGAGTATTTTTGCATCTACGTTCATCAGGGATATTGGTCTGTAGTTTTCTTTTTTGGTGGGGTCTTTGCCTGGTTTTGGTATTAGGGTGATGTTAGCTTCATAGAATGAGTTTGGGAGTATCCCCTCCTCCTCTATTTTTTGGAAGACTTTAAGGAGAATAGGTATTATGTCTTCCCTGTATGTCTGATAAAATTCCGAGGTAAATCCATCTGGCCCGGGGGTTTTGTTCTTTGGTAGTTTTTTGATTACCTCTTCAATTTCATTGCTGGTAATTGGTCTGTTTAGATTTTCTGTTTCTTCCTGGGTCAATCTTGGAAGGTTATATTTTTCTAGGAAGTTGTCCATTTCTCCTAGGTTTCCCAGCTTGTTAGCATATAGGTTTTCATAGTATTCTCCAATAATTCTTTGCATTTCCGTGGGGTCCGTCGTGATTTTTCCTTTCTCGTTTCTGATACTGTTGATTTGTGTTGACTCTCTTTTCTTCTTAATAAGTCTGGCTAGAGGCTTATCTATTTTGTTTATTTTCTCGAAGAACCAGCTCTTGGTTTCATTGATTTTTGCTATTGTTTTATTCTTCTCAATTTTATTTATTTCTTCTCTGATCTTTATTATGTCCCTCCTTCTGCTGACCTTAGGCCTCATCTGTTCTTCTTTTTCCAATTTCGATAATTGTGACATTAGACCATTCATTTGGGATTGCTCTTCCTTTTTTAAATATGCTTGGATTGCTATATACTTTCCTCTTAAGACTGCTTTTGCTGCGTCCCAAAGAAGTTGGGGCTTAGTGTTGTTGTTGTCATTTGTTTCCATATATTGCTGGATCTCCATTTTGATTTGGTCATTGATCCATTGATTATTTAGGAGCGTGTTGTTAAGCCTCCATGTGTTCGTGAGCCTCTTTGCTTTCTTTGTACAGTTTATTTCTAGTTTTATGCCTTTGTGGTCTGAAAAGTTGGTTGGTAGGATTTCAATCTTTTGGAATTTTCTGAGGCTCTTTTTGTGGCCTAGTATGTGGTCTATTCTGGAGAATGTTCCATGTGCACTTGAGAAGAATGTATATCCCGCTGCTTTTGGATGTAGAGTTCTATAGATGTCTATTAGGTCCATCTGCTCTACTGTGTTGTTCAGTGCTTCCGTGTCCTTACTTATTTTCTGCCCAGTGGATCTATCCTTTGGGGTGAGTGGTGTGTTGAAGTCTCCTAGAATGAATGCATTGCAGTCTATATCCCCCTTTAGTTCTGTTAGTATTTGTTTCACATATGCTGGTGCTCCTGTGTTGGGTGCATATATATTTAGAATGGTTATATCCTCTTGTTTGACTGAGCCCTTTATCATTATGTAGTGTCCTTCTTTATCTCTTGTTACTTTCTTTGTTTTGAAGTCTATTTTGTCTGATATTAGTACTGCAACCCCTGCTTTCTTCTCACTGTTGTTTGCTTGAAATATGTTTTTCCATCCCTTGACTTTTAGTCTGTACATGTCTTTGGGTTTGAGGTGAGTTTCTTGTAAGCAGCATATAGATGGGTCTTGCTTTTTTATCCATTCTGTTACTCTGTGTCTTTTGATTGGTGCATTCAACCCATTAACATTTAGGGTGACTATTGAAAGATATGTACTTTTTGCCATTGCAGGCTTTAAATTCGTGGTTACCAAAGGTTCAAGGTTAGCCTCTTTAGTATCTTACTGCCTAACTTAGCTCGCTTATTGAGCTGTTATATACACTGTCTGGAGATTCTTTTCTTCTCTCCCTTCTTGTTCCTCCTCCTCGATTCTTCATATGTTGGGTGTTTTGTGCTGTGCTCTTTCTAGGAGTGCTCCCATCTAGAGCAGTCCCTGTAAGATGTTCTGTAGAGGTGGTTTGTGGAAAGCAAATTCCCTCAGCTTTTGTTTGTCTGGGAATTGTTTAATCCCACCGTCATATTTGAATGATAGTCGTGCTGGATACAGTATCCTTGGTTCAAGGCCCTTCTGTTTCATTGTATTAAATATATCATGCCATTCTCTTCTGGCCTGTAGGGTTTCTGTTGAGAAATCTGACGTTAGCCTGATGGGTTTCCCTTTATAGGTGACCTTTTTCTCTCTAGCTGCCTTTAACACTCTTTCCTTGTCCTTGATCTTTGCCATTTTAATTATTATGTGTCTTGGTGTTGCCCTTCTTGGATCCTTTCTGTTGGGGGTTCTGTGTATTTCCGTGGTCTGTTTGATTACTTCCTCCCCCAGTGTGGGGAAGTTTTCAGCAATTATTTCTTCTAAGATACTTTCCATCTCTTTGCCTCTCTCTTCTTCTTCTGGGACCCCTATAATACGGATATTGCTCCTTTTAGATTGGTCACACAGTTCTCTTAATATTGTTTCATTCCTGGAGATCCTTTTGTCTCTCTCTATGTCAGCTTCCATGCGTTCCTGTTCTCTGATTTCAATTCCATCAATTGCCTCTTGCATTCTATCCATTCTGCTTATAAACCCTTCCAGAGTTTGTTTCATTTCTGCGATCTCCTTTCTGGCATCTGTGATCTCCTTCCGGACTTCATCCCATTTTTCTTGCGTATTTCTCTGCATCTCTGTCAGCATGTTTATGATTCTTATTTTGAATTCTTTGTCAGGAAGACTGGTTAGGTCTGTCTCCTTCTCTGGTGTTGTCTCTGTGATCTTTGTCTGCCTGTAGCTTTGCCTTTTCATGGTGATAGGAATAGTCTGCAGAACTGGGACGAGTGACGGCTGGAAGGACTTCCCTTCTTGTTGGTTTGTGGCCCTCCTCTCCTGGGAGAACAGCGGCCTCTAGTGGCTTGTGCTGCGCAGCTGCGCGCAGACAGGGTTTCTGCTTCCTGCCCGGCTGCTATGGAGTTAATCTCCGCTGTTGCTGTGGGCGTGGCCTGGCTCGGGCAGCTACTCCAAAATGGTGGAGTCGCGTTGGAGCAGGAGCTGCTGGGAGGCTATTTATCTCCGTAAGGGGCCTCCCTGCTCCCTGCAGCCCAGGGGTTAGGGTGCCCAGAGGTCCCGGATTCCCTACCTCTGGATTAAGTGGCCCGCCCTGCCCCTTTAAGACTTCCAAAAAGCACCCGCCAAAACAAAACAACGACCACAAAAAAAAACAAGAAAAAAAATTTTTTTAATTAAAAAAAAAAAAAAATTTTTATTTAAAAAAAAAAAAGGTGGTCGTTCGTTTTTCTTTATTCTCCGGTGCCAGCCTCAGGCCTCTGCTCACCGGTCTTTCTGCCCTGTTTCCCTAATATTGGGGTCCCTGTCCCTTTAAGACTTCCAAACAGCGCTCGCCAAAACAAAGCAGCAAAAAAGCAAAAAAAAAAAAAAATGGTCGCGCGCTTTTCTTATGTCCTCTGTCGCCCAGCCTCCAGTGCCTGCTCACTGTTCTTGCTGCCCTGTTTTCCCAGTATCGAGGGCCCTACACTCTGGCCCAGATGGCTGGGGCTGGGTGTTCGGCAGCCCTGGGCTCCGTCTCCCTCCCGCTCTGCCTGCTCTTCTCCCGCCGGGAGCTGGGGGGAGGGGCGCTCGGCTCCCGCGGGGCCGGGGCTTGTATCTTACCCCCTTCGCGAGGCGCTGGGTTCTCTCAGGTGTGGATGTGGTCTGGATATTGTCCTGTGTCCTCTGGTCTTTATTCTAGGAAGGGTTGTCTTTGTTATATTTTCATAGATATATGTTGTTTTGGGAGGAGATTTCCGCTGCTCTACTCACGCCGCCATCTTCCCCATATGGTTATCTTTCTTAATAACCACCCCTGACTTCTTGGGCACCCCTTACTTCACAATTTTTCTTTATGCCAAATATTCTTCTTTTATCCTCACATCTGTATCCAGAACAAAAGTCCCCAAGTCTCAATATTTAATATTTTATATCTGGGTGCATTCTAGTTTTTTCCTACTGAAGTGTGGTCTTCAGACCAGTAGCATCAGCATCAGTAGGAGGCATACAGGCGTAGTAGGTGGTTTTCCCTTATCCGCAATTCTGTTTTCTGTGGTTTCAGTTACCCCCGTCAGCCACGTTCCAGAAGCAGATGATCCTCCTGTGAATCCTCGGAAGGTCAACAGTAGCCTAACCCTATGTCACAGTGCCTACGTCATCACCTCACTTTCTCTCATCACACAGCATGTTATCCTCTCACGTTGTCACAAGGAGGGTAAGTACAGTACAATAAGAGAGTTGAAAGAGACAGAGACCACATTCACATAACTTTAATTACAGTATATTGTTATAATTGTTCTATTTTACTATGAGTTATGGTTTTAATCTCTGACTAATGTATAAGTTAAATTTTATTATAGGTGTGTATGTAGAGAAAAAACAAAGTATATGTAGGGTTTGGCATGATATGAGATTTCAGGCGCCTGCTGCAGTTCTTGGAACGTGTCCCCTGTGGGTGAGGAGGGATGGCTGTACATTAAATCTTCTGACTCTAAGAGGCCTTGTCCTGTTAACCCCTGGGTTCAGCCCAGAGCAGCCACCCTCATTGCCATCTTACCATTGCACTGAGGGGGAGAAGTCTCAGGATGGCAGTTTAGCGTACCTACTGAGTATTTCACCTTCATGAACATCTACCTTGTTTGAGGGGCCTTAGGAATTCTGTAAAAGGAATTGAAAGTTTCCTGTCATCTCCTTTCTGTGGCGATATATAAATGAAGGAATATTGGAGTTGGTAGAGGAAAACACTTATAATAGGATAAGTGCTAGGAAGCCCCAGTCTCTGCTTGTTTGGTCTAATTAATTCATTTTTTTTTTTTTTTGCCATAGTTATAAGGGCTTCCAGCCTCATTAGTTGGCTCCAGCTTAGCACTAATAACAGCATGGGGGCCACCATCTACCAGTTCAGTTTTCTCATCTGTAAAATGGGAAATAACACTTAACTCATACAGTTGTCATGAGGATTCAATGGATTCTACCTGGCATATAGTAAATGCTCAAAAATGTTGGCTTTTCGTAATATAAGTGCTTGCTTACTCAGGCCTTGTTATATGCATCTTAATTACCTTATTTAAGGCCACCCTCCACTTATATTGTAATTCTGAAATTTCTTAAGTAATTTTCCCTCTTTTTAATTTACTCTTTCTTAATTTCTTACCACCTAAGAGGCAGAGGAAGATAAAGACACCACTTATGACAGTCCTCCTCATTCTTAAGATTTCTGGTCAAAAAAGATGATGGAAGTAAAGACACATCCCACCATTAGATCTTTCCTGGGGAAATACAAAGTTACACATTTATGTTTCTTGTTATAAAAAGAAATGACTGGCAAAGTTTCATTTATTTCATTACTAAAGAATAAATAAATTTATTTTGTGAAGGAAGAAAAGTATGGTACATGTCTTCATAAAAAATTCAACATAAAACTTCTCCTAGTTCCAGAATATTTTAAGTTTAGGTGTATTATTACCAAATACCATTCTCTCCCTTTCTTTTTTTCCTGAATTATAATTGCTTCATGCAAAGATATGAAGTGAGATAGATTGTTTTTAGAATAATATTCTGTTAAAAATCCTTTTAACTGCTACCCAAAAGGAAAATACTCATTTATGCTTCTTTGTAAACTAATGCTTTCATTGCAAATGATTGTAATTATAAGCAAAGACATTATTATGACAGTTAAAAAGTAGTTGACACTAAAATGAAGGGAAGGAAATTGTCAGGTTGGCTAAAATATAACCATATTTTAAAAAATAAAATATAATTTCAGTTATTCATGACCTTACCTTCCTTCTTCATGAAGGTATTTTGGGAATTGTTCTAGGTCTGGACTTCTTTAAAGAAAAAGTAAAATCTCTGATGTAGTGAAGTCCATTATAACTGAAACCAAAAAGGGAAGTCCCTGATTCTCAAGGTTCCAAACAGTTAAACAGTAAAAATTGCCCAAGGAAACAGGACAGTTTTTCTCTTGAACAGTCTGATCTATATAAAACATCTCCTTACTCATGAAGTTAACATAATAAGACTAAGCCAGCAGTTAAACTGATTAATTCTAAATTTGCTAAAGATTTCCATGTTTACTATGCTACAGTTAGTTTAGATACACATAGCCATAATCTCTTCATTATGTAAATTACTTAGTCTTGACTTAAAAAAAAAATCACATAATCTTTACAACAGAATTTAAATGGTACATCCAGAGAGCAATTTGATTTTTAAAAATAATATTTATTTCTAAACTAATATATAGTTCCAAATTAATACATTCTTCATGAAATGAATTACTAGGAATATTAAAATCCTCTTTGATCATGTTCCTACCAAACCCAGTGTTTTCCCCAAATGTTACCATATTATCGATATGCCGGGTGTCCTTTTTATTCTGTGTATTTTCAGAATACCCAATAATGCTTGTTTACTTTTGCAAAAGAGTCTCATACTCTACATATTATTTTTCCCCTTGTATTTCACTCAAAAATATGTTAAAAATCTATCTATATCAGTATTTCAAACTACTTCATTGCTGCATAATATTTTTGGTATAGTTATACTATAGTTGAGTTAGCTATTCCCTGGCTGATGAGGACAGAGGCTCTTTTTGTTTTTTATGACAAACATGTTGCAATATGTATATGTTCTTGGCACATATACAAGTTGTTTCTCTAAGACAGATCCTGAGAAGTGGAATTGCTTGTCATGGGGTATATTCATGTATCATTTTAATAGATACTATCAAATTGTCCCCAAAAGTAACACTCAGTTTTCCCACCACCATCAAAAAAATCAGAGTATTTTTTCCCTCATACCCTCATTAATACTGAATCAAAGATATGCAAAATAATGTTTATTAGTATCTAAAAATCTAAATTAAAATAGCACATTTGCCTATCAAGTTGGCAAAGATGAAAAAGTGTATTATTACTGACAAAGGGTATTCTGACATATGCACTTGTAGTCATAGTGGGGGGAATGTAAATGAGAGTGTGTGTGTCTGTTAGTACATATATGCTATTAGTACATGTTCTCATATACATACCTACATACATATACACACGTGAATAATTTGTATTACACCATAGCTATAGATTTGTAGCTCACTTAAAAAATAAAACTCAACTTCATATTTTGAGTATTTGTCATTAAATATTCCTCAAAAATTTGTTTTTAAAGGTTCTGTAATATTCAACCATATGGACTTACTATAATTTATTTATTTAACTCCCTCATACTGGGGTATTTCTCATTATATTTTTGAATTCATAGAAATGGAATTACTAGGACAAGGACATACTCCTTTTTTTTTTTTTGATGGAAATGGAAAGGGGCTTTTTATTGGAGGAGGAAGTTCATTTCTGCCTTTTAAAAAAGTTCTAACACTTTCCTCTTATACTCTGACCACTATTTCAACTAGGAATAAAAAGCAAAAATGAAAGTTATAATTAAAATTTTAGGACCATTCCAGCACCCAGGTGAAGGCAAAGGCAACTGCCCAAGGACATACACCTTTTATGGGGACTTTGACACACATTAGAAAATTGTTTTCTAGAAAAGGACACCAATTTAGAGCTATAGTGTGGCATGTTCATTTTCAAATCCCCAGTGCTTAGCTTGCACTGTACCTAATAATTAAAACTCTCGATTGATGCTACTACTTCTTTCATTCCTTCTTGATACTCAGCTTTTGTTCATATGTCTTCATTACAAATTTGCCTTTGGCCCTGATGGACCACTATTAGAAAATGTTTTCTCTTTAATCAAGGTGACAGTAGCTGATTAGTCAATCCTCAAGCATACGTTTATACACATGTACTTGACCCTTGAACAATGCCAAGTATAGGGACATGGACTCCCCCACTTCATAGTTGAAAATCTGTGTACAACTTTTGACTTCCTGAAAACTTAATTGCTAATAGTTTACTATTGATTTAATGGAAGTAAGTGATAAAAATACTATCTACATAACTTTTATGCATTCATAACATACCTTTTTCTTACATCTTTCAATATTTCTAAGCTACACCATTTGTGAGTTTTTTCTGTTTGTCAAAGATCTACAAAAATTTTCCAACATATTCACTAAAAAAAATCTGCCTATAAATGCAAGCATGCAGTTCAGACCCACGTTGTTCAAGGGTCAACTGTTTAACCTCTCAGGTATTAATTGTGAGGATATTTTTCTTGATGTATATCACCTGTATATCCTTTCCTTTAATCAAAATTTATTTTCCTTACTTTTTCTAATTGATATCTATAGGAAATAGGTTTTGGTGAAGGCAAAAAATCAGTATGGAGTCTGGGACTCTGACGGTAACCACTGAATGTCTTAAAGTTTTGGGATGCAAATTTCTATCTGAGAGGGTCTAGGAAAGGTGACTGGACACAAAATAATGATACTCAAGTCAACAGCAGTACGTATTGTCTGATTCAACTGAAATGAAATTCAAGAACAGGTAACGTGTCTGTAGTGGGTGAAGATGGAATAGTGGCTAACTCTGGGAAGGAGGATTGGCTTAAGAAGGGGCATGGGAAAACATTCTAGGGTAAAATGAAAATGTTCTATATTTGATCTGGGTGGTGGATACATGTGTTTATGCAAATGTTAAATGTTATCAAGCTGTACCTTTTAGATTTGTGCATTTTGTTGAATAATACCTTCAGGGTACATATGTCTTCATTCCCCTCATTGCGGGTAATCAGTGGGAAGGTTTTGCAAGCATGAATTAGGAGTATACTGAATTATGTTAAGCAGGGAAATGACACTATTCAGTAAATATTTATTCAGTTTCTACTATATTCCAGACATGTTGATTTCAATTTTAAAAACTTGTTCTGGTAGAAGAGTGAAAGTAGGTTGGCAAAAGTAAGACTGGAAGCATGGAGAAAGTTAGGAAGGTGTTGCACTAGTTCAGTCAAGAGATAATAACGCCTGGAACCAGGGCAGAGGCAGGCGGGATAGAAAAGGAGAAATGGGTGGGAAATGCTAAGGAGCATGTGTTTAGTATTTTCACCCGACCGTTCTCTGTGTGTGTGAGGGAACAGCTTAGTCTTCATTTTTCCTACCCTAGCACTTCACATACACCCTTTAAAAAAATGGTTTCTTTGTTTTTTCTCTTACCAGACTGTTAACTCCTTGAGGGAAGAAATGCCATCTTGGTATCTCCAACTTCTAGCAGGATGCCTGGTACATAATAGGCGCTCGATAAATGTTTGCCCAATGATGGGATATTTTTGATGGAAGGAAGAGCAGGGGAAAAAAATCCCAGAGTAGTGAGGAGTTAAGGGGTTGTGAGAAGGATAAGTGACACTGAATGACACAATGAGTGGTGAGCATAGATGGACTCTTCTTGGGCCTGTAAAGGCTGAGGTCCTAGGTGGTGTTCACGGCCTGAGAACCTAAGTAAATTCTAGTTTTTTCTAAGGATTGTTTTGCTGTCCCTTAAGATAGTTCTCCCCTGGCAGAAGGAAGAATTAGTCAGTCTCTTGGATTCAGCCTTCTGCATGAAACCCTAGATTGCAAGCTAGCTAGGAGTCCAGAGTCTTTGAAGTTGGATGGGCTGAAGCGCCTTGGGAGAGCTCTGTCCAGGCAAATCCGGGTAGGGCTGTCTGTCTGGATGCTCACTTCTGTGGGCGCACAAAGACCCCTAGTGATCTTAAGTAATTCACTTCTTTGTCCTGGGTCTTGATTTCCTCATCTGTGTATCAAAGGGGCTGGATTATAGTGTTTTTGGTTCTATCAACTCATAGGCTTGATAGGTCTGTTTTAGTCCTCCAGTTGTTAGTGAGCAGAAGGAGGCACTCTAAACCCACAGCTTAGATAGCACCTCCTTAGCAGTAGGAAATGACATTTTATATTCTGTAAACCTTAATGTCTTACCCACATTGAGGAGTGTACATGCATATACATGAGCTGGTGCCTGTCACCGTGGACATGCAGATGCACATATGCAGAGAGCCACCAGTGAATCATATTTTGGATGCTTTCCTCTTTTTTCTGGTATTGTGGTAAGGAAAAATGTGAAAGGGTATACTTTTAACTTTAAGCCAACAAGAGCAGGGTTCCAAAGCTCTCTAATACCTATTGTCAGAGTTGTGATTTACCTGTGGAGCCACTGTCACCCTGTTCTCTGCTGAGGACTAAAGCTGAATTATATTGCTTTGAAGCTAGAAAATATTGCCAACAACCTATTTGCATCTAAAGCTGGCAAATTATTTTCTCTTTCTAGTTTTGGTTTAAAAGTCTGCCATATGTTTTATATAATTTTGACTTGTTTCACTTAGACAGAAGTCACTAATTTATCATTTCTCAACCCTAGTGCTATGAGGTGGTTGCAATGAAAAGTGTTGCATGCTTAGGTAAGTTTGGAAAAATGTATATGATATTCTCTTATGGAAAACTGAAACGCACTTTGAACTATTAAAATTCTGAGAATTACTGAGGTAAAGAAATTTTGTTGTACCTGACAGTGCCTGACTTTATATGACTAGCCAGCTACTTTTTTCTTTCAATGCTTCTTAATATCTTTAAGAGCAAATTGGGATCCAAATTGTGTCCCCCTAATAACCATAATCACCACGATGATGATCTCTGCTTGTGGTTCTCTTGCTTCACATTCTACAGAGCGTGTTTAGGTCCATAATTACCTTAAAAATAAAAGCCTTCTGTTGTGAGGGATAGAAACTATCTTTTTGTCCTATGTGGGGAAATTCAGGTTCAGAGAGCCTAGCAAATGGATACACTAGGAAATAGATGCCACATTCAAGGAAAGGGAGTTTAATGAAAGGAAACCAACAATGGATGGAGAAACATCCTTGCTCCCAAATAGGAAGCAACTATTATATCTGAGCTTGAAGAGATGAAGGGAAGGAATCACTGCTGGAACCTCATGGGAGGTGATAGCTGTGGAAGAGACCAATTACTAGAACTTTCATAGAGGAACATGACCACCACCCATGGGCAACTCACCCCGGAAGGAGCTGGGGATATATGTACCCAGATCTTTCTTTCCTTCTGCCCTCCTGTTCCCTTCCATTGCTTCCCATTGGCAAAACCAAATGGAAAGAGAGATCAAAGAAGCCTGATTGATGTGTGCCATGAAGGAGTGCTTTCTGAGGAACAGAGCAGAGTGGAGAGGGGTGGACATGTACCTGGAGGAACAAATGGGGAATATTTAGCAGTGTTTAGAGAAAGTCTTTTTGAAGAGATGGCATTTGAGCTGAGACTTCAGTGAAGCAAACATCATAGGTAAGAATTTATCTGCAGAGGGAGCAGCAAATATAAAGACCCTGAGGTAGGAATGAACTAAGTGTATTTGAGAAGCAGAAAGAGAGTTGAGTGCCCATGGTGTGGTGAGCCCGGTGAGCATGTACACAATCAACTCAGAAAGGTGGACAGTTATTGGAACACTTAGGACATTGTAGGGTGGCAGTAAGTTTCCCTTTTATTGTAAGTGTAATGGGAAACAAATGGAAAGTTTTAAGTTACTGAGATGTGATGTAATCTGCATTTTGGAAGGATTGCTTTATTGCTTTGTTGAGCCTAGATGCAGGGGGGTGAGCACAGAAGCAGGGTGCCTGCTTAGGAGGTGATAGCAGGATGATGAGGCATGATGATGGCTGAGACAAAGGCAGTGGAGAAGGTGAGCAAAGTGGACAGGTTAAGGGTCTGTGCTGAAAATAGGGAAGACAGGACCTGTTCTTGCATTGCATGTGGGAAGAAGAGGAAAATGAGGCATTAAGGTTAGTATCTAGGTTTTTGTACTTGAGCAATTCAGTGGTTCATCATGCTATTTACTGAGATAGGGAAATCAGGGGAAATGCAAATCTGAGAGGAAAATTATGAGTTCTGTTTGGGATACATTCAGTTTTAAATATTCTACAAGAATTCCAAGTAAAGATGTCAAGAAGCAGCTGGCTATGAGTCTTAACCTCAGGAGAGAAATAGGGGCTGGAAATAGACATTTGATATGTTATTTGAAGCATGTATATGAGATAGAATTGCCTACTGCAAGATTATACATAGAGAAAAAATGTCTTTTTCTGGCAATATGGAAAGCTAGAGATTCTTAAATTCATGTCTGCTACATGACATCGAAAAATAGTCAACAACAATTAAAAAAAACCTCTAAATATCAAATTAGCCCTTTATGAAACTAATGGAAATCCTCTGAGGTTAGGAATAAAGAAGAGCAAGAGAACCTGGAGGTAAATGTTATGGACTGAGGACTTGGTCCCCCCAAAATATTGATAAAATATTGATGGTATAAACACTAATAATGCTTAAGTTATGGAATTAAAATTAATGTAGAGCTAAAATATGGGGCCCTACTTGCATGATATGAAGAAGCAAGGTGATTGTAGTTAAAGCATTCCAAAATCTTTATGAGGTGGTAAAGACTAACTTTATATTCTGTTAAGCTAAGTGTTCATTTACATTCTAGTGACAAAGAGAATAGAAATAAGGTGTATATATTCAAAACCAGTAGGAGAGCAAAATGAAATGAGAAAAAATATCTAAATTCAGTTTAAGTTTATGGGGAAAAAGGTGGGGGGGAAGAGAGAGAAAGAAACAAAGGGCAGAAAAAATGAAAGCTTTAAGTAAGATGGAAAAATAAATCCAAATACCAGTAATCATAATAAATTTAAATAGACTTAATTCTACAGTTGAAGATCATAGATTGTCAGAATAGCTTTTTAAAAAGATATCTCTGAGCAACCTAAGTGTCCATCAGTAGATGAATGGATAAAGAAGATGTGGTACATATACACAATGGAATATTATTCAGCCATAAGAAGAAAACAAATCGTACATTTGCAACAACATGGATGGAGCTAGAGGGTATTATGCTCAGTGAAATAAGCGAGGCAGAGAAAGACAAGTACCAAATGATTTCACTCATAAGTGGAGTATAAGAACAAATAAAAAACTGAAGGAACAAAACAGCAACAGAATCACAGAACCCAAGAATGGATTAACAGTTACCAAAGGGAAAGGGACTGGGGAGGGTGGGTGGGAAGGGAGGGATAAGGGGCGGGGAAAGAAAGGGGGCATTATGATTAGCATGTATAATGTGGGGGAGGCACCAGGAGGGCTGTACAACAGAGAAGACAAGTAGTGATTCTACAGCATCTTACTATGCTGATGGACAGTGACTGTAATGGGGTTTGTGGGGGAGACTTGGTGAAGGGGGGAGTCTAGTAAACATAATGTTCCTCATGTAATTGAAGATTAATGATACAAAAAAAACCGTTATCTGTGTGTTGTTTGTAAGATACATACTTATAGGACAAAATTAATTTATGAGAAAGAATAGAAAAAGATATTCCAGGTAAATTTAAGCTAGAAGAAATCTGGTACACCATCATATCTGACTAACTAGAACTTGAAGAAAAATATAATACTAGAGATAAAAGTGGTTACTATATAATGATACAAGGTTCAATTTTTCAGACAAATACTCCTAAGTTTGTATGTTTCTAATAGCCTAGCCTCTAAATATATAAAGCAAGTAGATAATAGATAGGTGATGGATAAACTGATCAAATTCAAGCAATAGATAAATATACAATCATAGTGGGAGATTTTAAGGCATATCTCAGTGTTTGATAAATCCAGAAGACAAACATCACTATAGATACAGAAACTTTGAAGAACACAATTAACAGCCTTGATCTAAGACAAATATAGAACTCTGTACTTAATTTTGGAGAACTGAAAGTTGGAGAATATGTCTCTTTTCAAGAACACCCAGATTATTTGAAAAGCTGACTAGTTCTTAGCCCATAAAGTAAATCTTGACACATTTCAAAGAATCAGTATCAAGTAGAACTCATTTTCTTACCAATGCACATAAGGCAAAAGTCAGAAACAAAGTGCTAACTTAAATATGTGTTTTATAAAATTAAAAATTAGTCTTTAAATATCTCAAACATCATAAGAAACCATAATAGAAATTAAAATGGAAAGATAATGAGAATGTTACATAACTACAGATTTACCTTTAAAGCTTTATTTAGAGGAAATGTAAAGCCTTGCTTGTTTATTTTAGAAAAGAAGACTGGAAATGAGATAAGCATTCAATTTAAGAAATGGGGAAGAGAAAAACAGAACAAATCAAAAGAAAGTAGAAGGAAGAAATTGTAAAGATGAGAGAGAAGTTAGATGAAGTAAAAAGAAAGATACAGTGAATGGATCAACAAATCAAAAATTACTTCTTTAAAAATACTGATAAAATCAATAAACTCCTAATTATCCAAGAAAAAATGGTGTAAAAATTGAACAATGATTCAAATAACTGAATTTCTTATCAGAAAACCATAAAGGCTAGAAGACAGTGGAGCCACATAATTAAAAATAGTAAAAGAAGAGAATTTTCAACCCTGAATGACATCCTGAGAAAAGAAATTGCTTTCAGAAACATAGGTAAAATGAAGATGTTCTCAGGTGAAGGAAAAGTAAGGGAGTTTGTCACCATCAGACCTATTCTAGAAGACATGCTGAAATTCTAAGTTCTTCAGATTTGAGGAAAATGATACCAGGAGAGCCTTGCAACTTCAAGAATAAAGGACATACAACAGCATTGGCAAATACTGGTGTAAATAGGGTATTTTTCTTTCCTTAAGTCCTTTAAAACACATGTGACAGTTGAAAGTAAAAAGTATAATGTTATCTGATGGGGTTTTCAACTGCTCAGACTTCAACCCAAATGATAGCTATAAAATAAAGAAGGAAGAATGAGAGAACCAATGTGGCTGTAAGGCCTTTTCATTTTGTTTGAAGTGGCAAAATATTGGCTTTAAGTAGATTGAGAGGTTTGTGTATTATTATCACTACAAGCAACTACTAAAATAATACCACCAAGAGTTAAATCGTCTTGATGATCAGTGTAACAAGTAGACAGAAAATCAGAAGGGGTATAGAAGACCTGGATTCTTTCAAGTATGCAGGGAACATTCACTAAGGCAGACCATATAATGAATCACGCAACAAACCTTAACAATTTTAAAGAATTGAAATCATACAAAATAGGCTCTTCGACTATAGTGAAAGGAAATAAGCCCACCTATGTGGTCAAGCAGCTTTTTACAAAGGTCAAGAAAGGATAGCTTTTTTCAAAAAATGATGCTAAAACTATATCCATGCAAAAAAATTCACCTAAGCTCATACTTCACACTTTATACAAAAATTAACTGAAAATAAATCATAGAGCTAGATATAAAACATAAAACTATACATTTTCCAGAAAACTATACTATAGGAGAAAATCTTTGTGGTTGTGAATTAAAAGTTTGGATATCCAAAGCATGATCCATAAAAGAAAAAAAACCTGATAAATTGGACACCATCAAAACTAAAAACCTTTGTTCTCCAAAAGGTAATTTCAAGAATAAACTATAAAGTCATAAACTAGGAGAACGTATTTGCAAATCATGTCTGAAAAAAGACTTGTATTCAGAAAATACAAGAATTCTCAGAACTCCATGATAAGAAAACAGCAACCTAAAAAAGAAAAATAAATAAATAAATAAGAAGAAAACAGCCCAATTAAAAAAGAATAGGCAAAGGGTTTGAGCAGGTATTTCCTCAGAGAAGATATAGAGATGGTAAATAAGCACATGAAAAGATGCTCACCATCATTAGTCAATAGGAAAATGCAAATTGAAACTGTAGTTAGTTATCAGTACACACTATTAGATGGATAAAATGAAATACAAAGAAACCTGACAATACCAAGTAATGGCAGGGTTGCAGAGCATCTAAGATTCTCACTTATTGCTGGTGGGAATGTGAAATGGCAGTGTCTTTGGAAAATAGTTTGACAGTTTCTTATCAAGATAAATGTACAATTACCATGTGACCCAGAAATCTTATTCCTACCCAAGAAAAAAAAATATATATGTTTACCCAAAAACCTGTACAAAAATCTGAGTATTTATAGCAACTTTGTTCATAATTGCCTCACACTAGAAACAATGCAGATGGCCTTCATTTGGCAAATAGATAAACAGACTGCAGTACATCCATACAATGCAATGCTACTCAACAATAAAAAGTAATGAACTATTGATGCACAGACAATACAAATGGATTTCAGTTGCATTTTGTTGAATGATGGAAATCATATCGATAAGGCTACATATTCTTTTGTAGCATTTAAATGACATTCTGGAAAAGGCAAAACTATAGCAGACTGACTACAAAAAGAGAGCATGAGGAAATTCCCCTCCTCCTCCTGTCAGATGATGGTTACATAGGTACCTACTTTATGAATAAAATGGTATGTATGTGTTGTTTTAAAAATTCAATTTACTTAAACAGAAATGAAAACAGTTCACCCATTTCTCCCACCCCTAACTCCCTGCCCCTGCCAACCACCAATCTATTCTTTGTATCTGTGAGCTTGGCTTTTTAAAAAAGTAACTTATTTATTTTTAGATTCCATATATAAGAGCAATAATATGGTATTTGTCTTTCTCTGTGTGACTTATTTCACTTAGCATAATGCCCTAATGATGCATCCATGTTGTCACAAATGACAAGATTTCATTCTTTTTTTGTGGCTGAATCATACTCTGTTGTATAAATATATCCCACAGTTTCTTTATCCATTCATCCATCAATGGACACTTAGGTTTTTTTCGTATCTTGGCTATTGTAGATAATGCTGTAATGAACATGGGTGCATATATATCTTTTCGAGTTAGTGTTTTCATTTTCTTTGGATAAATACCCAGAAGTGGTATTGCTGCAACATACAGTAGTTCTATTTTTAATTTTTTGAGGAACCTCCGTGCTGTTTTCAATAGTGGCCACACTAAGTTACATTCCCACCAACAGTGCACAAGGGTTCCCTTTTCTCCATATCTTCACCAACACTTGTTATTTCTTGTCATCCTGATAATTGCCATTCTAACAGGTGTGAGGTGGTTATTGTATTGTTTTCATTTGCATTTCCCTGATGTTGAGTGATGTTGCACATCTTTTCATGACGATCTGTATATCTTCTTTGGAAAAATGTCAGTTCTTGTCCTCTGCACTTTTTAAAATCAGATTCATTTTTTTTTTTTTTTTGCTGTTGAATGAGTTCTATATGTATTTTAGATATTAACCCCTGATTAGATATGTGATTGGTAAATAAAGTCTCCCATTCTGTAGGTTGCCTTTTCATTTTGTTGATGATTTCCTTTTTGTGCAGAAGCTTGTTGGTTTGATATACTACTCCTTGTTTATTTTGGCTTTTGTTGCTTTTGCTGTCAGATACAAAAAATCATCTCCAAGACCAATGTCAAAGAACTTACTGTCCATGTTTCCTTCTGGGAGTTTTATGGATTCGGGTCTTATATTCAAGTCTTTAACCTCTTTTAAGTTAATATTGTGTGTGTGTTGTAAGATAGGGGTCTAGTTTCATTCTTGTGCATGTGGCTGTCCAGTTTTCCCAACATCATTTATTGCAGAGACTATTCTTTCCCCATTATATATTCTTGGCTCCTTTTTTGTAAGTTAATTGACCATATATGTGTGGGTTTAATTTCTGGGCTCTGTGTTCTTTCACATTGATCTATATGTCATTTTTTGCACCAATACCATACTGTTCTTAAGTGACATTCTGGAAAAGGTGAAACTATAGAGGTTGCCAAGGGATAAAGGGGAGTGACTGACTACAAAGAGATTGCATAAACAAATTCTAGAGGGGTGGTCAGACTGTTCTGTATCTTGTTTGTGGTACTGGTTACAAGACTATGCATTTGTGAATTCCAGTAAATGTAACTAAAAAAATAAAATTAAAAAATTAATAGGAAGAAAATCCATGAGTGTTGGCAGGGAGCAATACTGGGAGTTAAACAATAAGGAGAGGGAATTCTAATTTATTGTTTATTTTGAGGAATCAGGGCAGACTCCAAGAAAGTGACTTTAAGCTGAGCTATGAAGGATGAAGAGGAGTTGGCTAGGAGACAGATGGGGGAAAGAGAATTTCAGGCAGAAGAAATAGCTTACAGAAGTACTCGACAAGACAAGGGTTCATTTTGGTTCTCAAAAGCTAAGCTAAAACCAGTATGTTGCATAAGATTGTATAGCAATGATATTTTAATTAAAAAAAAAACAGTATGGTTGTAGCCCAGAGCACTCCCAAGAGAGATGAGACTTAGGAGAGAGGTGCCATTACCTGCAGGGCCTTATAGGCCATTTAAGGATTTTAGCTTTTACCCAAAAACAGTGGGGTTTTTGCTAGTGATTAGGAATAACATTAGACTTCAAATTGTGGTTTAACATAGGGCTGCGTGTTGAGAACAAATTGGAGATGAGGGAGAGTAGAAGCTGGATGATCTGTATGGTGAAGTGATGATCCAAGCATAAAACAAAAAAATGATCTGAGACACAGTCCTTTTACAGGCTGTAATTTACACCCTCTTTCTGGGAAAAGGGAGCATTTCTAATAATGCTTACTCCTGTTTCTGATAAATTTTGATAGAATGAAGACTTGGTTCTGGGTAACTAGTGACACACAAAGTTGACTATGAGCTGACTGTCAAGAATCTCGTGACCTTCAACTAAACTGTTCTTTCTATTTGTATATAATCCATTCTCTTTTCTGGAGAATTTTCCTATTAGGGATATTTTAACTGATGTACAAAGAGCATTTTTTCCCCCATGTATTCTGCAATATTGTAATAAAATGTTGACAAATTTTTATTAAAAAAAGACTTTAACAGTGTTTCTGGAAACAAGATCGGTGTTCAAAAATCAACTGCTTTCCAGGATATCAGCAATAAACCACTAACAAATGTAAATTCTAAAAGATGCTATTTACAATAGCCATAAAAATAAGGAATTTGGGACAAAGTATAACAAAAGATAGGCAAGGTCCTTATAAAAAATGATTAAACACTGAAAGTGCATTAGTTTCCTAGAACTGCCATAGCAAATTCCCACAAAGCTGGCAGCTTAAAACATTTATTCTCCTGCAGTTGTGTAGGGCAGAAATGAAGATGTTGGCAGTGCTGCAATCCCTCTGAGGGGAGGATTCTTCCTTGCCTCTTTTAGCCTCTGGTAGTCCCAGGTATTCCTTAGCTTGTGGCTGATTGACCTGTTTCTGTCTCCACGTCCACATACTCTTCTCTGTCTTCTCTTCTGTCTCTTATGACACTTGCCATTAGATTTCAAAAATCAGGGTGACAGCATCTTGAGATCCTTCATTACACTAAGGTAGTCAATTACAAGGCTCTTTTTCTAAATAAGTCACTTTTACAAGGTCCAGGGGTTATGGACACCTCTTTTGGGGGCCACTATTCAACCCACTACTTACAGTTAAGAACGAAATAAATGGAGGGATGTACCATGTTGGTACTAATGAAGACACACATAATGATGTTAATCCTTGCCAAACTGATCTTGCTAAGTCAAATCAATGTATACCAATTACATTCCCAAAGCGTTTTGCAGTGGAACCTGACAAATTGATTCTAAAAGGGACAAATAGCCAGGGTACTCTTTAAAAAGAACTGGGTGAGGAGATGTGCCCAACTAGATATCGAGATTTATTTGAAAATTTTTCTAGGACCAGGTGGCATTGGCACAAAGATAAAGAGATCAATGAAACAGAAATTAACCTACCCATATATTGAGACCTGATAGATGGAAGATGTGAAGTTGCAGACCAGTTGGGAAAGAACGGCTTTTAGGAAATGCTCTTGGAGCAATAGATTATGCACAGTGAAAAAACTGACATTGGATCCCTACCTCACATGATGTCCAACATCAATTCCAGATGACTGCAAGACTTACATGTGGAAGCCCAAACTTTAACACTGTTTGAAGAAAATATAGAAGATTTTTCTTTTTGACAAAAAGTAGGAAATGGTTTCTTTTTTTTTTTTTTTTAGGTTATTAATTTCTTCTTTACTTCAGCTTTATTGACACACAATTGACAAAATTACGTATATTTAAGTAGTATAATTTGATGTTTTGATATACACATACATTGTGAAATAGTCACTATAATCAAGCGAATTATAAATATATTTATCATGTCCACATAGTTACCCTTTTGTGTTTGTGTATGGTTAGGGTATTTTAAGATTTTACCCTTTTGGCGAATAAACAAGTTTACAGTACAATATTGTTAACTTGTCACCATTCAGTCTATTAGAGCTCAAGAACTTAGTTATCTTGCATAACTGAGACTTTGCACCCTTTGATTAGCATCTTCCCAGGGAATGGTTTCTTAAGCAAAGAAACAGAAAGTACTAATAGTAAAAGAGAACAGTGACTACATTTTTGTAAACAGGAAGATATCAGAAAAAGAATAAAAAGACAAGCCAAAAACTTAGAGAAGACATTGGAATCATACAACAAAAAAATTGATATGCAGAGTATAAAAGGAATTTCTTAAAAAATTTAAAGACCAACAAAATATGCATATATAGCCTATTATATCTCTCTATATTATTGTATGTATGTTATATCCATTATTCTATATTCTAATATAAAATTGGGCAAAATACATGAGCAGGCATTCTGAAAGAGGAAATATGAATAGTCAATGAGCATATGAAACCATGTTCAATCTTATTGTTGATCATGGAAGTACAAATTAAAACATCAATGAGATATCACTTTACACCCCCTAGAGTAGCAAAAAATGAAAAAGCTATATTCTTTTGGCCTGAGGAATAACAGAAACTCTTGTTGGTGGTAGTAGACATTGGGACAAGCATTTTGGGTCACAATATGGCATTAGTAAATTTCGATTTGCACATACCGTGTGACTTAGCAGTTCTCTTCCCAGGTGTAGACTCTGGCCTAGAGAACCTCTCAGCCTATGGGAAGCAGACATGTGCAGGAATGTTCACAGAAGCAAGGTTTGTAATGACAAGTAACTAGAAACCACCCACATGTCTGTCTGTAGGAAAATGGACACATAAAGGTGTGGTCATAGGATGAAACACTGGAGAGCCATGAAGATGAATGAAATATTGGTGCTCACATAAGCAGTGGAAGACTCTTTGAGACTTAACATTAATTGAAGAAAAAAGCATGGCTTAGACGAATACATTTAAATTTTATAAAGTTTACATTTTAGTTTCATAAGGTTTACAAAAGTACAGGGTCAGATCCTGTCTATATCTAAAATTGTCATATTTTGTTCCTTGTGGAATTTTTCACATTAATTTTGATTTTTAAAATATTACATTAAAGGATTATTTATCCTAAGTATGAGGGTCTTTGGTGCCCCCCTAAATTTTGCACCCACAACAAATGCCTCACCTGCCCCATCCTGTTCTGGTTCTGGTTGGTTTTACTACATTTCATAACTTGCAAAAATGTCATATGTGTTCTATTGAATTTATCTAGTATTTCAAAATTTAAAAATTAAAAAGAAAACATAAAGAAGAAAAGATGGCTAGGGAAAGAATTCTGAGGTCGCTCCATATTTCAATAATCTGAAAGAGATGTTGCAAGTTAAAAGGATCAAGAAGGAGAAGCCAGCAAGGTGGGAGGAAAAACAGACTGTGGCATTTTCTAAGAGTGGAAATATTTGCAAGTCTGTTGGTTCAAGGCAGCTGCTCCTATAAATAGCTTGACAGTCACCTGTTAAGCATACACCTTCTCAATCACCTAGACCTTGCCTTCGTAAATCTTGCCTAATTATAGCCTAGCTGCGAGAAGAACACACATTGTGCATTCATGCACATGAAACATAAATTATAGTGTAAAATATAAAAAGCTGTATTTTTGAGCAAAGGCTTGGATATTGTTTTTAGATTTTAAGTGGTCAACATGGCATGCTGAATTTGAAACGCTGCTGTGCCTCTACCTGTCTTATGCGATTGACTGGTATATTCCTTTTATGCTTCGAGCCTCAGCTCAAATGCAGTTTACTGTTAGATGACTCCCTTGAGGCCAGTTTTTCTTCTGTCTTCAGCCGTCATATTGGCCCCAGAACAGTGTGGGCAAAGCAGCTTTGAGGCATGCCTTGGGCAGGAGAAAGGGCCAAGTGAGAATAGATGTAGGATCTCAGATAATTTAAGACAGTGAGGCAAGCTGAAAGCCCCAGCAGGAAGAATTTGTGGTGATTTCTGAGCTGGTTAGAGCAGAAGTGTTTAAAAATATGAACCAAAGTTGGAATTTAAAAGAACAAAAGGGAAGAAGGTTATGTATAGCTCTGAGGACTGCATTCAGATGCTGGAGAAGTCAAGGCTTCCTTCCCTCCCCACCTCCTTCCCTTTTCCTTCAACATTTATTGAACTCCTCCTGTAGGCCAAATGTTGATTTAGGGATGGAGGCTGCGAAGATTAGGACATGACCTGACATGACAGCTTAGGAGTGCTGTCATATTTTGTTGATTCTAATTTGTACATTTTTTTACCTTATCTCTGAAGTTGGATTATATATTATAATCATGTTTTGACAGCATCTTTATTATGTCTTCCAACTGAAAGTGACTTAGATTTCATAAATACTATAGAAGCCCTGTCTGTCTCTGCCAGTTTTACCTGACTGCCAGATGTTGATTTGGAGCATCCTGCATGGCTTCCTCTTAGAACCCTAAATGGGGTGATAGGGAACAAGCTCCTTGTCCTTCATGACTGCTGCAGTTTGTATCACTGCATCCCTTTAAATGAGCAAAGCTTGGAGAGGTGGACTCGAGTCACCGTCTGACTACACCACTCCCCTCTCTCTTCTCTTGATCTTCTAACCTAATCCCAGGTGGAAAAAAAAAAGTGGACTTTTACTTCTGCTGATTTCAGATCCATGGGTAAGCCATAATGGTGAACAGTATTATCTTTCTAGCCTATGGGAGGGACTGTATATTCTTATTCAAAGGAATTAATTCTTGACATGGTTTAAGTAGGAACCACAAGAATTTAGCACCACTAATTTAGTGGCTATTTTCTGCCCTGAATCTATAGGACTCACAAGGGTGAAAGGCTATAAAAAACATGACTTAAGGTGAGGTAGTGGTGGTGGCGAGGATTAAAATGTGCTTATTTAATAGTTGTAAAAATATAATTCCTTTGGTACTGACCAACTTCTTTTGGTCTTACTGCTTTTGTAAGAACATTGAGAACAATATTAAGTATTACACATTTCAATGGAAATACATATAGTTTCACTTAACTGTGGTCCTGACTGCTTTTTTTGAGGAAAAAAAATGTCTTAGTTGTATTAACAACATGTCTTAATTTAGTTTACAGTTTTCATCAGAAAATAATGTTGATTTATATCAAATGCCTTTGAAAGATATATCAAATCTAAATCTAAATCAAACATTTCAAAACAAAATCATCATGGGACTTTTTTCTTTGATATACTGATATAATAGTATACATATTTAAAGAGTGAATAATCTTTGCATTACCAAAATAAACATTGTTATGGTGTATTGTTATTTTATTTTAGTATGTATTCAATTTTCTGGTGTTTTATTTTGGCTTTTACATCTATATTAAGTTAAATTATTCTATACAGTGTCTGTGTGTGTGTGTGTTTGCTATTTTAGTTAGGTTTTCTATCAACATTGTGGAAGTTCTTAATGAATTGTGAAGCTTTCCATGTTTTTTTAGATGCTCTGAAATTTCAAATTCATGCTTTGCCTCTTACAAGAAGAATAAATGGACAAGTTGTTTTACTTGTTTTTAACTTCCTTTTATAAAAATTAAATACTCAAGGTTTTATCACTTTTGAAGTAAATTTTTATCACTTATATTTTGTTTATGTGTATATTTATTATTTATGTTTTCCTCTATAAAATTTCAAATATATTACCAGATATATACACAACAGATTTTAAAATTATAATGTCTGTCAAATCTATGGTAAATCTTGCACATAAATTTTGTAAACCTGATTGATAATTTTGTGTATTTTGCTTTTGAAAAATAATTATGTTTAGTCTTTCTAGCAGTTCGCCTCTTTACAGTCTAGCCTCTAGGTTAATTTATCAAATATTTTCAGGTTCTCCAAAATATGAAAGTTATATATTATCTCTTTTAAACACTCTTTCAGTTTTATTATACATATAGTGGGTCTTTTGGATTTATTCTCCACAGCTCTTCTATCACCTTTTTTCTATCTTAATCGTTTTTCCCCAAGTTCTGGGAAGATTGCTTGGGGCTAAGGTTCTGACTTACTGATTTGCTTGAAACTTGACAACTAATCTTTCTATTTTCTCAGTCTTTTCTGATTTCAGATTTTCTCATTTTTACTTACTGCCTATTCTGGTGTCCAGAGTGCAGAATCCTCTTCAGCTAATCAGAGAATTTCCAAAATTTGATACAGGATTATTTAATCTCATTACTCAGATCATCACTCAGATTGATACCTTTTTTGACTTGTACTACTTTTTCCTGTTTACAGTTATTTACTGAATTAAAGAGGGAGGTCAGGGTTTGTCCAATACTGGTGGTTTAAGTTCTACAGATTATGTGGCTTTGAAGTTCCAGACCAACCAAGCTTGAGGGTAGCTGGGGCAGTGGTTCCACCATTTTTCTGGAAGGTTGCCTTTATTTGGAGAGAGCTATGCAACCTCTTTGTTCTTTCCCCAGCATGGCAGTCCCTGTCCAGTGTTAGGTATTTGGAAAGACCCCAAAGATCCCTGTTCCTTGTGGCTCTGACATGTGGTGTCAGAGCTGGGGGCTGATTTGTATGTGCCCCTCACAGGTCACCAGTGGCCTATATTTACCTCCAGCTTTTGCTACTGCAATGAAAGTTATAGTAAGATTTTGCTGGGGTCTCTTTTTATTTAATTTCCAGACTTCAAAGAAACCAGGGGTGATATATCTTCTCTTCATGGTCTTATCTCTATTATATTCAGCAAAGATTCCTTCATTTCTTAATTACCAGCATTGCTAGAACATGTTTCCTGTTTATAATATCTATAGGTTATTTCAATAGGAAAGCTGCATGGAATAAAGGGTGGTTAAATGTATCCTACAGTCACCATTTTTAGCTGAAAACCATGTCTGCCTTTCTGAAATCTGGGACAGCTACCAAGTTAACACCCACATGTACTAGTAATGGCTGGCAGAGTAGGGAATCGGGGGCAGAAGATTTATGCTATATATTTATTCCATTTCTCAGTCATCACCTACAAGCAGATGTCTTCTACAAGAACACCAATTCAGTAGCCAAGAGTATCTTGGAAAGAGGAAGCCAACATATTTTCCATAATGCTTGGTGTCCCAATGTTTTTGATACCTCAAAGTCACCAGATCAATTAAATGTCCGATTACGGCCTGATGCTTTCTGCATCCTGCCATCCCATCTGTTGCTGTCAAAGCCCTTCAGAAACACAGGTGGATACCTTTATAACATGTCTGTTTTACCCTCTGCAAACCATTTCTTGTTAATAAGATTTACCTTCAGGTGGAAGGAAATCAAGTCACTGCTTCCATATGTAAATTTCTTCTTCTAAATTTAGATTGTCAGCATCCCATTGCACATGCCCATCATAGAGTAAGGAATTTTGACAAGCCTGCCTAGGTTTTAATAGTGACATCAAAGTTTCCTTTTAAAATTCTAGAAACACCTACATAGTTTATCGTTTTACATCTAGGTTCTATTTCCCATATAATTTCTTTCTTCAGGTTCTGGCTGAATTTCCTCTTGTCTCCCGCTAACAATTGTATACTAGGCAGTGCTGAAATTCAGCGAGTTTGGAGCAAAACTTTGAGAAACTTAGCATCTGGCCAAAGCCTTGAAACTTCATCAAGAAGAAGAATGCCAAGATTTCAGTTATTTCTGGGAGGTACATGCAAGATAGGACACTTGAGCAGAGAGGCCTGTTCACAGCTGACATTTGATATAAGGGCTACTCTGGGGACTTGGTGCAGGAAGACCTTAGATGGTGTGACATTTAATGTGGAGTGTATCCATCTTTATTCACAGGAAGGTTGCCAGGGGCTTTCTATTGCTAACACTTACAAACAACATCAGAAGCCTCATAAACTTACACGTTACTAAACAAATTTGACCAGAGTAATAGAGTTTGCTACTGATGCTAAGTGTGATTATTATCATTCCATAAACATTTATTGAGTGACACTACATGCTAGTCACTGTGCTAAGACCAAAGTATACTAAGATGCATAAGACCTGCACACCAAAAGCTGATTATTTAGAGAAAAGATTAAAGTAAAAAGAGGAACTTAGAGAATTCTATGATTCTACCAATTGGATTTCCTCCAATTCCTTCATAAATATGCATGCTAAAATTTTTTTTTTAATTTTAGGAAATTTCAAACATATACAAGAGTAGTGCAAAAAGTGTAATGAACCTGATATATTTATCATTCAGCTTCAAAAATACTGGTCAAGCCCTTTTTATCTGTAGTCCCTCAACTCTCCACTCATTGAGATTATTTTAAAGTAAACACTGTGCATCATATAATTTCCTCTGTAGAAATTTCAATGTATATCCAGAAAATAAGGACTCCCTTTGTATCATATTCCCACAATACCATTATCACATATAAATAAATTTATAATAGTTCATCAATATCATATAAACATTCACATTGAACTAATTGCCTATTAAAATTTTTTTCAGTGTTTTTAAAAATAAAAATAGTGGCTTTATTATTTACATATTTTAGCTACATTAATATGTATTATAAACTTCAATAACTAGAAATAAATGACTTTATTTTTTATCCAGAATAATCTAGGTTATGACAGCCTGTTCAGTGAATATTATTTAAGTTTTGCACAGTCTCATTTACCTATTTTTCAGATAACCAGAAAGTCATCATCCAAGCCTTATATTAGACCATGGTATAGTTACTCCTAAACATACATTTCATTAAGTAAAAATGAGACACTATGTTTCACTTTTCAGCAAATACTCCCTTTCTTATCCCTTTTTGTCATACAGACATATCCTCCCAAGTTTATCTTATTATAATGCACAAAACCTAGCTTTTTATTCACAGGAGTTGCCTCAAATAACTTTTATCTTAGAAAGCTACAAAGGCATAAGACAGCACTAAATGCTACTCTGGACTCTGCATCTTGGATTTTTCATTTTGTCTGAAACTTCACTTTAAAATTAAAATGAAATTAACCCCACATTATAAGACTTACTTAGGACAGTGTTTTTGTGTACACGTTTAACACAAATGGAAAAGTCAGTTTGAGCAAGTACTTGACAGACCACAGAAAGAAAAGAGGACTGTGGGAAATGAAAATGCTTTAGTGTTTCATAGGGGAAGTGATTGATGAATATCATTCAAATTTCTCATCTCCTTCTTTCCCATCTTCCACACTAAGTACTTTCAGTGAACCTATGCCTTTGTCTCCTTTTTTATTAGCTCACCAATTTTCTTGAAGCAGCCTGGGTCAGTCAGACACACAATTTCTAACTGTTGACTGTAGTCCTCTCCTTCTGTGATCTGCATCAGTGGCCTGAGCTTTCCTTTCATTCTCTTCGCTTCAGTTGCTGGAAGAAGGAACTGGAGTCTCAGGTGAGCACATTCTATCTCCATTTTCTCCCTTAACTGCGTTATCACTTCCAAACACTTCAGGTGTCACCCATTTGTCGGCTACAATAGTTGCAATGTCCCTAAACATCTGCTCTAGCTGCGTTTGCCATTCTTTATCTTGTGCTTGAACCTTTCCCTTAGTCTCAATCTGTTTATAGATTTCAGTCTCGTCGTCTGTTCCAAATGTGATCAGATCTTCCATCTTTGCAACCTGATCTTCAGAAACATTTACAAACATTGAGTGGGTCAGTAGAACTTCATCAAGATCTTTTTCCACACTGCTCCTCCAGCTGATTAAAAGGAAAAGAAAAGATGCAAACTCGGCAGTCCAAGCAGGTTTATTGCTAAACCTGAGAGGGACCTCTCTGTTCTGGCGAGCTCAACAAAGAAGGCGTCTCTTAGAGGCTAAGAGGCTTTTTATGGCAGGGTTTTTTGGCGGACTTTTGAGGGGACAGGTCGGGGAAAAGGTGGGCTTGTTGCTTGCGGACATGTCCTCCGGAAAATGCTTGTGGCCTACGTAAAATGAAACCTAGTCTCTCTGAGATGGCGGACAGGCTCATTCAAAATGGCAATATTCCTGTCTGGGCTCTATTTATCCCTTAATTTATCAGATTTCAAAATAATGATATTTCCCTGGTATCTTTCAAAGATGACCAATCGGTTGAGTTTTAGTATGATTATAAACTCTTGTTTTAAATACATTTAAAGTATCAATTCAATCAGCTGAGGTTTGCCTATTGATGCTCAAATCTCCTATTTTATCCCAGCAGAGTTCATTTAGGTTGACTCCTGAGTACTTTTCAAAACAACCTTGGTCGTCTTTAATAGCTTCACTGCTTTTTTGAATAACAAGATGTTCTAATATTTTACATTTCCAGCTCTAGATCCAGAATTAATCATTTTCCAAAGTGCCCTTAGTTGCTCAAAAAGTGGTACTTAGAGATTATAATCTGGACACTAGGGGTGCTCATAGCTGTTGGGTTGGTCATTGGTTCTTTATCTCTTCAGTGGGGATTTGTTTCTTTTTTGTTGTTGAGATAAAATACATCATGACTTCCTACTTATACTGTCAATTCCAAGTTATGACTTGGTTTTTATTTAACTTCCCAGTTATGCATCTGTATCTCCTGGTAATGACACACCCAAAAATTTCAGTTCTCTGTGATACCAGCCTAATTAGACATTTTATTTTCCCCATACAAAACACGAAGACATCTCAGAAAGCAACTCTGATACTAATGCCTACAACAAGATTACTGAGAATAGTTGCAGGTTTTTTTCCCCCAAGTTCTTCCTGTCCTTAGAATATATCTTTAATGTATACTCTTAGGAATATACAGTTATTGTATTTTCAAATTCTTTGATATAATTTTTCTTTTTCTGAATATTCTCTAATTAGCTATATAAGTGGGTTCATTTATTTCCTGTTACTTTTAAACTCAGAGGTTATTATTACTTAATTTTCTTTTTATTTTTATGTAAAATATTTAGATCTAAAGCTAAATCTACAAAGCCAGATAGTCTTCTATTTCTGTCCTCTCTACCATGTTCTTTCCCTCCTCTTATAATTAGCCTTTTGCTGTTATTGTTCTGTTGAACTGCACTTTTATTTTTATTAATTTTATTGATGTATAATTGACATACAATATCTTATTAGTTTCAGGTATATATCATAGTGATTTGATATTTTTATACATTATGAAATGACCCCCATGATAAGGCTAGTTGCCGTCTGTCATCATACAAAATTATTACAGTGTTATTGACTGACTATATTTCCTATGCTGTACATTATATCCCTAAGACTTATTCATTTTATAACTGGAAGTTTGTACCTCTTAATCCCCTTCATATATTTTACCTGCCTTCCCAAACCCTCCCCAACTCTGGTACCAACAGTTTGTTTCCTGTGTCTATGAATCTGTTCTTGTTCTGTTTTGTTTGGTCATTTATTTTGCTTTTTAGATTCCACACATAAGTGAAATTGTATGGTATTTGTCCTTCTCTGTCTGACTTATTTCACTTAGCGTGATACTTTCCAGATCTATCCATGTTGTTGCAAAGAGCAAGATTTCATTCTTTTTTCTTATGGCTGAATAAATAGTTTATATATATATGTCTTCTTTATCCATTCATCTATTGATGGGCGCTTAGGTTGCTACCATATCTTGGCTATTATAAATAATGCTGCAATGAATGTAAGAGTGCCTATATCTCTTTGAATTGGTGTTTTCATTTTCTTTGGATAAATATCCAGAAATGGAATTGCTATATTGTATGGTAGTTGTGGGAGGTTCCCAGGAAAAGCACAGTAAACAAGGTAAGATTGTTAAAGGATGTAAGGTTGTTACACAAGTAGAAGGCATCCTGACTTCCAGCATCCTGGTTGGTGTTCCCAAATTCACTTTCTTTCCTTTGACTCTCCTAAAACAATATCCATAAATCAGAATTGAAAGCAAAGAGATTATTGGCATTGTTGCTCTGTATCATGCCTTCTGTTTGAGAATGTTCCTGGGTCCTCGTTGATGTTTGGCAGTCTTGCCAGCACATCTAAATTAAATAAGATAGCTCCTTCTCCTGGCAGGGCATTGGGATGACTCCAGCTAGGAACTGATCCAGTAACAAACAACTTGATTTATGATAATATAAAAAGCCTAAGCCTAGAGTATTTGTAATTAGGAAGAATCCAAATGAGATTGAGGTGTGCGAAAATGAATATTTTCCTCTCCTTTCTTTGCATACTGCTCACACACAAACACCCACCTCTTATTTTTATAGAGTCTTATATTCAGAATACTCAGTAAGAAATTATTTGGTCTATCATGTGGGCATTTAGGCTTTTTGAATGAATAAAATGTCCTGAAACTGTGATTATTTTAAGGAATAAATATACCCCAATAGTCCTTCAAAATTTAGAGAAACTCAAGGAAAGAGAAAATAAAGCCCTTTATAAAGACTTTTCCTGGTTCTGAGATAGAGCAGGGAAATGGGACAAAGTCATGCCATTGTAAAATCTACTTAGTCTTTGAAAAGGCCCAGTTTGTTCTTCACCTTAATCTACATGCTGTTCTTCCTCTTCTTCCAGCCCCTTAATCAATTAAGTAATTTTGTAACCTGTAACCTTTGTAACAGGACAAGAGAAGCCTCTGCAGTATAAACAAACCTACCTATGTGAGTAAAGAATGCTGAGATCCAAATCAACTCAGTCACCTAAATAACCCTGTTTTTAAAACAAAACTTCAAAGTAATTGTTAATCACTTGTATACATCATGCTTTATATCAACCTTTACTCAAAAGGCCATATGAACCCCAAGCCCCTAAAGTGCACCTCCTCTCTGAGGGTGTTTGTATGCCCCTCCAAGTGTGCATTGTCTCTTTAAATAAACGTTTTGCTGCTTAAGCCCACTGCACTTTGTCTCTGAATTCTTTCTCATGACAAATTCAAGAACCCACCTACATCCACCACTGGTGCAAGTGTCTTTGTCACTTTGCTGTTCATTCAGCTTTCTAGTCTAAAACACAATCCTTTTCTCTTTATGTTATTTCAGACCAGCAGGGAAGTGGCTGCAGGAACCTCTGAGCACAAAGGGGCTTGCACATTCCCATCCCCTGAGTGACTGACACTGTCAGTCACGTTCTTTAGCAGCCTGTCCCCAAGAGTCTCCTTTCCTTTGCTTTGGGAAGTTCTCAGGACTTAAAAGTCACTCCATCCAGTGCTCTGCAGCTCATCCAAGTTCTCGGGGGACAGGGTTGTAATTCCTGTGCTACACAGATCAAGTGAACATGGGACACCTGGTGACCCTGGCTTTAGGGGCTGGCATGGGATTTGCCTTATGTGAGGCAGGAGTTCAATGAATTTTCTCTTCTCCCTCTGTTCTTCCTTGCTTTCTGCCACCTACATGGAGCACAAATAAGAGGGTCACTTTTCCTGGCCCTGTGCAGTTCTGACATTTGCCACTATTCTCACTTGAATGAATTCCTCTCTTGCTTGCAGTTGTTCGACCCAATCTTGAATTATTTCCTAATCAGTGTCAAGAGCCCTCCCTCCCCTGTCCTGGTTGAGGTTTCACCTGGCTCGCAGGCAGAGAGCTATGCAGGCAGGGGCTATCGGCAGTGGTTCTGTCTATACTCTGGCATATTTCTAAACTGTAAAATAGACTCAGTAATAGGAGTCTACTCCCCACCCCTTGTAGGGGCCAAGGGCAGGCCACCTCAAAATGTGCCATTCTGGCATGCAGGTTATGTCAGAGCTGAAAACAAGGCACAAAAGACTCAGAAAGAAACTTGATCCTCCCCACCCCAACTGCATAAAAAGGAGTTAGAAGGAGGACCTGCTCCAGGAAGAGAGCTATCACCATAGTAAGTACATTATAAAATAAACTAGGTGTGGTAGACTAGGAGGAATTTAGCAAATCTGTTAAATTTTCCGTGATGTTTCATTGTTTCTGTGTGGCCCTGCAAATATTTGTTTATCAAGCATCTACTCTTTCATATTCCTGTGAATTGCCTTCCTTTCCTTTGATGTCTCAGATCCTTACCCTCTTCTTAGTTCAGGATGACATATGTGCCTCGTTTTCCCTGTCTCTGCAATATCATTTCTATGGATTCCTTCATACATACATAATTAAACTTCATTTTTTCCCCTCCTATTAGTTTGTCTCATATCAATTTGATTCTGAGACCAGCTGGAAGAATACTGAATGGTAGAGGAAAATTCTTCCTTTCCAGCACTCTGCTCCCGAATCACCAGCCTCCTTTCCTTAAACCAGTTAGGGTATGAATGGCATAAATGCCCACATACCAATGATTTAAACATGATAAAAACTTATTTCTCCCCCACAAAAACAAAGTTCAGAGGCAAGCATTTCAAATCTGGCATGGGGAGGCCACTGTTATCAGGGACCTTGACTCCTGCCTGTTGCTTTGCTATGGTCAAAATAGGGCTTTTATCTCATGTTTCAAGTAGGCTGCTTGAGTTCCAGGATACAGGTCTACAATCTGGCCAGCGAGAAGTCGGGGAGGAGAAGAGCTCAGTCCCTTTTTAAGTGATGCAGTGCTGGCCAAAACTAAGTCACACTTATTTGCAAAAAAAAGCTGGGAATATCATCTTTATTCCATTTGGCCATGAGGCTAGCTAAAATTTAAGGTTCTGTTACCAAGGAATAACTGGAGATTAGGTAATAGGAGAAAAAATAACTTTGGGAAGCCCATTTCTTTGTAGGGAAACCATTGTTATGAATTTCTTGTGTAGCCTTAGAGATATTCTATATAAATATACAAATGTGCACATGTATGTACATACCCCTGCTTCTTTTTTTTATAACAACTAGAAGCCTACAAATTACACTTCGCTGTGTTACTGGTGGACACTAAAACAGGATCCTCAGTCCTTGTCTTCATGTATTAAAATAATTTAACACCAAGACTTAGAAGTATGCAAGCCAACAGTGTGCTTTAATAGAAAAGTGAGGAAACAGAAACACCTTGATAGACCAAGGTGGGCTGCTCAAGAGAGTCATCCCTGAGAAGAATCAGGGTACCTCCTATTATGAGGAGTGAAAATGTTTATTCATTAGTTATTAGGTCACCTAGCATAAATAGGGAGGGTTTCAACTGGCACACATGCAGCTGGATTACATACACGTATGTTGCAACATCATCTCATGCAGCAGTAGCATATAAAATCTCCACCAGGGGTAGGAAATTTAGTATTATGAGGATAAGGGAACTATCTGACACCAAATTTACTTTATGCTCATGTCACAAGTCTTGGTCCTTATTATCTGACCAAGAGGTCTCTAAACCTAGGTTGGGGTGGCTATAAAATGTGTTACAACAATAGGTTGATGTGAAAAACAAGACATATTGGAACTTTACAGAGCCATTGGTCTGAGTCACAAGGCTTTTTATCAAGACTTAGTTAGGTATGTGGGCTTGGGCTGGTCTCTCCATTTTTTTTTTCCTACCTCAACTGTTTCTTGTTTGTTTTATGATTTTTTTCTGTGTAAATATTTTTAGGAGACCATTCCATATCTGTTGATATATATTTATCTTATCCCTTTGTAATGGCTGCAGAATTTACCATTTCAATTGATGTACCATAACTAAAATCCTCTTAATGGCATTTAATTATGTGTTGATCTTTTTCTATTATAAGTATGCTACAGTGGCTATCATTCTAAGTCCACTCGTGTGTAAATAAATCTATAAGATATATTCCTGAAAAAGGAATTGCTGGGTCTAACTTTTGATAGCTACTGTCAAATTGACTCCAAAGAGTTTGTCCCATATTATACTTCCTCAAAAAAATGTGTGATAATGCCTGCTTCACAACATTCTTGCCTACACAGTGTGCTATAAGGGTGTCCCCTCCTTGCCCATAAGTGAAACACACTGCTGTGCCATTTTATGTGCAATCTGCTTTTCATTCATTATAAAAGCCATTTGTATTTTTTGTTCTATGAACTCTACGTTATTTGATCATTTTTCCTTTGGGATGTGAATTTTTCTCTTATCGATTTGGTCCAATTGATTAACAAGTTGATTAATTTCCTTAAGGAAATTAGCCTCTTTTCTGTCTAATGCACTGCAAGTATTTTTCCCTGATTCATTACATAGTTTATGGTATTTTTTTTCATGCTGAAATATTAAATTTACATGTTTTATTAGTAGGTTAATTAATATCTTTTAGGTTTTGTTTTTTTCTTAGAAAGGTCTTGCCTTTCTTTCAGCTAGAAAGAAAAGTGCAAATGAGCCTGCTGCGTATTCTACATTAAAGCCGGAGACAAGCTCTGATTCTCCTTCTGTTAGACTGAAGGGTGCTCGATTAGTTTCGGCTAGGGTTGAGATGAATCACATTATGGCTAAAGGTCATATAAAACTCTTATAAAAGTATTCTCTCATATTTTCTTCTAGTACATTTATAGTTTCATTTTTTAGGCTTAATTCTTTTCTGCCTGGAACCTATTTTCTTGTAAGAATTGAGGAAGGAATTCAATTTTACTCTTTGCCAGATGGTTAGCCAGTTGTATGTACTATCATTATTTATTGAATAATCCATCTCTTAGATGATGAATTTAAATTCCACCTTTATCATATTCTAAATTCCCACATGTATCTCAGCCTATGTCTGGGCTCTTCATTCTGTTCCATTGATCTGTCTCTTCAGGTACCACTACTAAATTGTTTAAATTACTTACAGATTTATATATCTTTTCATATATAATTAAACATTGATTTGTCTTCATTAATCTTTTCCAGATTTTTCCTACCTATTTTGGCTGTTTTTTTCCTCAATAAAATCTAGAATCTGTTTGTTTAGTGCAAAAAAAAGTACTGTTGAGATTTATAGATTATTTGTTTTCTGATAATGTTAGAAAATTGAATGTTTGATCTAGAGTAGTATTTTAAAGTTTTCTTCACATGTATGTTGCATTTATATTGTTTAGTTTATCCTTTGTGTGTGTGCATGTATCTGTATGTGTATTATTGTAATTAATTGTTTCCAAATGTAGGAAAAAATAGTTTCACTCATTTTACTGATTTCTGTTTTTGTAATAGTTTTTCAGTGCATTTTCCTAACTTTTCCAGATAAATAAATCATATCTGCTATAAATTACAATAACTTAAATGCTTCCTTTCTAATTTTTATTTATCTTATTTCATCCTTTTGCCTAATTACATCAGCTACACTGGTTGATATTTTCAGAACAAAAATAAAACAATAGAAAAAAAATCTTTCTTCAAATGAACTATTTTGGGGGAGCCAAATATATAACAGTGATAATGGTGAAGCTGTTTTAATTGACATAAATATAAGGGATTCCTGATTTCCCACCAATTTTACCTCTTCCCCATTTACTGAATCCTTACATTGGATCCTAGTACACATATGGGAATCGCAGAGTTAATGGAACCTCATTTGAAAACTGCTCACTGATCCTGTCTAATACTTTATAGTATGATGAGGAATAAGACCTAGAGAGATTAAAATTTTACCAAAGGGGGGAAAAGACACCATATTTTGGATAAAAATATGTAAAACAGTGAATTCAGTCTATTGTTATTTTCACTTACTCATTAATTTGCTTACTTAACCAATATTTATTTGGAACTTATTAAATTCCAAGCATATAACACAAAAGGCTTATAGTCAAAGGTAAGGGTCAATAAAATTATGGCCAACAGGCTAAATCTAGCTTACTCCCTGTTTTTCTGTGGCCTGTGAGCTAAGAATAAGAATGTTTTTTATATTTTAAATGTTTGAAAAAAGTTGAAAGACTAATGCATGACACAATAAAATTATATTAAATTCGTATTTCAATATTCATAAAGTTTATTGGAACACAGGTAGGCTCATTCATTTATATATTGTCTATGGCTGATTTGTACCTACAACAAATTTGAGTAGTTATAAATACAGACCAAATGGCCCACAGAGCCTAGAATATTTCTATGTGGCCCTGAAAATTTTGCCAATCTTTGATTTAGGGCAGTGGTTCTCAACGTGTCAGAATCCTTGAGGATGGCCTAAGAATCTGTATTTTGAGTAAGCTTCTTTCCTCCATTCTTGTGGTCCATTATGTGAGACAAGTATGAAAATAAATAGAAGCAATGCAGGATGAGAATTGCTTCAGTGGCTATAGATGGGCCGTGGAAGTAGGTAAGATAGTGTCTAGGTCTACCTGGGCAGAGTTAAGAAGTCTTCACCTCACATGTTGATACTGAATGGTCAGAAGGCATTTTCCTGTCAGAAGTACAGAAGTAGAGCATTCCAGGGGAAGGCTAGAGACAGTGCAGATGTTCACAGAAATGAAAACTTGTTCCTGAGAGGCCATATAAAATAAGTGTTGAGGAATATGGACTCTGAAGTACCTTTATCATTTACCCACTGAGGGACCTGGGGCAAGTCACTTTACCTCTTGGGGCCTCAGTGTTCTCTTCTTCAACAGGGTTTAATAACTATGTTTCACTTTGCTCATCTGCAGGTTTGTTGTTATGGAGATAATGAAAATTGTTCAGAACAGCATTGGGCACATACTAAGTGAGATGTGAATTAGTTATTGTTATGGTGGCTAAAGGGAGAACTCAGAGGGCAAGTAGGGGGAGATGGGATTAGAGAGGTAGGTAAAAGCTACATCTTGAACAGCTTGTGAGTTCAGATAAAATTTTGGTAGGTGATGAGCATCTGTGGTAGATTGCTACATTGTTAGTCTTCAATGAACCATATCTCCCAGTATTCACATCTTTAGGTAATCCCCTCTCACATTGACTCTGGACTTCTTTGGCTGCTTGGACATTAGCAAAGATGATGCAAGCAGAGGGCTTGATAAGCACATTGAGGTGATCCTCATGGATGCTCCTCAAAATCCTGATTCACCATGTAAAAAGATCCCCTTATTCTACTGGAGAGACCATTTAGACAGAGAGAGATGGCCAGCCAGGCCCCATGTTTTCCAGCCATATCAGCTGAGGTGCCAGACCTATGAGTAAAGCTGTCTTGGATTTCCAGCCCCAGTTGAGCTGTGATATGACTGTAGTCACTAGAGTGACCCCAAAGCAAGAACAAACAAAACTACCTCCTTGTGCCCAGCCCATATTGCAAACTGTGATCAAATAAATGGTTGTTGTTAGATCACTGAAATACCAGCATTAAAGAATTTTGCAGTGGGTAGGGGGGCAGTTATCTATTAGCTCTTCCTCCCCATAGTTGAGTATTGCTCCTAGGGGCATTCACCTGCTTGTCCTTCTGGCTCTTGTTTGCAAGGCTTAGAGGGCACAGGGCAGAGTATGGAAAGACTACAGTCATGCTCTTTTGGTGGAACATTATCAGCATGCATCTGAGCTTGTGAGGAATCATCTACCACAGCTGAGACTGAAATCAGGTGTTTGGAGCAAGGACGTGTCATTTCAGACAGTTCTTTCATGCATTTACAAATATACAAATAAGACTATCTACCTACATGATATTTTTACCATCACAAATATGAAATCATGCTATTTTTATTGTTTGGTGACTGGCTTTTCTCATAGATATATTGCTAACTTAGTACTGATAGATGCATCCCCATCCATTTAACTACTGCAGAGCAGTCCGCCGTATGGAGGTGCCATCATTTTTCTAAGCCACTGCAGTTGTGCTCCCACATTCATTAATAATGAAATGAGTCTTGCTGAGGTCACAATGAGAGTCCTTTTTTAGTTCTCTTCTTATATGGCCCTCCTTTGCTGTCATCTTCTTTGATGTCTTCTCTTTGATGTTTATTCTTTGCTTCAAATCACACCTATTTCAGACATGATTTTAAAAGAATTAGCAAATGTGATGATAGATTCAAAGTCAAATCGTAAAGATAGAAAAGGGTTTGTTTTTCTTGCCTTTTTTATTTTTACAAAAATGGTTTTCCAAGCTGTTTGCTCCTGAATTTTCTGTAATTAGGAAAAAACTCTCAAAAGTGTTCGACTTGATGTTTGAATAAGATATCTGCTAATTATAGTTCGCAGGCATGTGCAACAAAATAACACACATGTGGATTACAGCATTTTGTATTCACTGCTGACACTGAATGAAGTAGACTATTATTAGTTAAGAATTATGTGGGCAGGATATAGATTGGGGGATTTTAACAATTAAGTGAAAGGACATCTTTTTCTCCTTTCAATTCAGTATATTTTATTGTCTTTCAAAAGCTAGTCTTATTTAATTGAAATTATTTCAGGAGATTTAAGAGTGTTTATGCTGAGCTTTTATCAACATGTTTAATTTTGGGTTGACACTGGGACTAAGATCACAAAGTATAGTGTTTGTATTAGTTGAAATGCGAGAAAGCATTGAGGTGAAAACGCAGGCTCAGCCATCCTGGGAGTCTTTTTCAGCTTGGGCTGCTATAACAAAATACTGTAGACTATTTATTTCTCTCAGTTCTGGAAGCTGGAAAATCTGAGATTGGGTTGCTCACTTGGTTGGGTTTTGATACCCTCCTTCTGGCCTGCAGACAGCCCCTATTTGCTACATGCCCATATGGTGGAGAGAAGAAGCTCTGTCTCTTTCTCTTTCTATAAGGGCACTAATCCCACCATGGGGACTCTACCCTCCTGACTTCATTCCAACCTAGTCACCTCCAAAAGGCCCTACCTCCCAATACCATCACATTGGGGGTTAGCACCTCAATCTATGAATTTGGGGGGATAATGGACATTCAGACCATAGCACTGGGGTGTGTGTTTGCCACTTATTACCTGTGTGACTTTTGGTCATGACTCTTAACCTTAGTTTCTCATCTGTAAAATGGGATCAATACTTCATAATCTCATCCCCCTGTGAGGAGGAAATGAGATCATGTTCTTAATGTGTTTGATGAAGTGCCTTTGTTTAGGTAATTATCAGGACCTCTCTGAGTAAAGGCATCAGTTACTCTTTACAACGGTTCAATATGATGGTGATCAGTTGCTTAGGAAGACGAGACTTTCAGTTGGACACGGTGGAACATGAAACTATTACCAGTGTCGGCAAAGACATCTACTTGAAGAGATGATTTGTCAGTACTGAATCCGTCCACACTTGATGGATTCTGACATTTAGGGATGCTCTGGGGATTCCCATAATGCTAACTGACTAGGAGGTAGGTCAAATTCATGGACTTTGTTTCATCAGCATTGCACTCTAACTGCTGCAGCGAACTCCAGAAATGCTAAGCCAGAGATCTGATGCAAACACTTAATTTAGGATCCCAGTGCATCCAAGATGGGAAGGAATGGACAGGCTTCAGATGTACTCATGCAAATGGACTTTATCTGCAGGGAAGCCCAGAGTGTCCTCACATTCTCAGAGGGTCTCTGATACAAAAAACTTTTAGGGTCTGTGACCATAAGGAAACTTCTATTGTTTTCCATAGAATCCTCCTTAACTAAATTTCCTACACCCCATACTTTTGAATGAAAAACCTGTATTTTCCTTCTCTAGGAAAAGATTAATTCTATTGAGGTTCTCAAGACCTGAATTTTGATAAAGTAATACTTTGTCTTTCAGAGGGAATTTTTAATTAAAGAACAGAAAAAACTATCTGTAAATTAGAAAATAATGAAGGAAAGAGAAGCTGCAGGCATTTTCCTTAATTTTAATATTGCAATGTAACCTGAATATTCCCAGCTTGCCAAGCAGTGGGTATACATGAGATCACCGGAACATTATTAATAAGGCCTGAATTTAGCTGCCTCATAGTCCCTCCTGCCATATGTTAGGACCTCAGCTCATCTCCAATTTTTGGCCATTTCATGAGTTTTTCCCTTCCATTCAGGAATAAAGCCACACATGTTCTAATTTTGTATCATTACTGAAGTCAGTGCTTCCAGTCCTTGCATCATAGTTCCTGAGCATAACCAGTGTGGCCAGGATTCACAGTGGGAATGCTGCTTCCTGACGTTCCTGCTCCACAGCTGTTCTGAGATTCCTACCAGATGCACCCTGTGCTGTGCAGACATTGCAGGCATGTTCTTTTCTTCTGTAAGGAGCAGTTTGGCACATCTAGTGCTATTGGGTGTGCAGTATGTCCTTATAAGAATCATCATAATGCTTTCACTTACAACCCTTTCTTCTCTAGGGAGTCCCAAAGAGTTGGGGTGGAGAACAGCCACTTTTCAATCTCTCTTTTCCTCAGCACTGTTTTCTCTGTCCAAGATGACCTGAAAAGCTGCCCTGCCTTCTTTTTGTGGGTTTTAGGATTTGGAGAGAGAGGGTAAGCCCTGTATACCAAGAAATGTGTGCAAATAAATCTCTGGGGTTGGAGATTTGAGGAAGTTATCACCATCTGCCTATGCTCACCTTAAGTATTTCATTAACCTTTTAATATTAGTAATAATAAACCTTTCATATCAATTATAATGAGTTGGGCTGCAAGTAACAATATTTAATTTTCATTGTCTTAGACAATAATGACACTCATATCTTCTGCTTTACAATATGCTCTAGATGAATGTCCAATGTAAGGCTATCTATTTTAGGTACTAGTGTAGCCCCAAAGCCTAGAATATCTAGCAATAGTAAGTGCCCAATATTTGTTGAATGAGCAAATGAATATCTATGCATTTCTCCTAGGTTTTCCCTCACAAGCAGAAGAGGGCAGAATCTGTGTATTATTTAGGTGAAGAAAAGGCCCCTCAGTCCAGATCCTCATCATCCTTGGAACTAGAGTATATATAACAAGGGCCTCTAAGTTGGCCTCCCTGCCTCCAACCCCTTCCTGCTCTGGTCCATCTGCCTCACAGCTAATAGAGTGCTTTTTCAAGTTCCAGACATGATGTTATAATTTTTTCTTCTTGAAAATTTCTGATGGTTCCCATCAGCTCTCATATCTACACTTCCTTCAATCAGTGCTCTTCACAGTCTCCACTCACCCTGTCTCTTTAAACGTCATCCTTACTTCCCTTTTCTTACCCACTCCACTCTGTCATGATAGGCATTATCACACATCTGTGGTTTTTACAATAGCATTTCTTCTTTTTGGAGCCTCTTCCTTCCTTTGTGTGCCTGGTCGTCCCATGGTAGGAGCTTTCCTTGAGAGTGCCTGCACACCCAGGTGTGAACATCTAGTTGTCAGGTGGAGGAGAGAGGTAGAGCAGACTTGGACTAGTTATGAGGGGAGCCCGAATTAATAAAAATTCTGAATTATATTTAATGTGTGATGTTCTATAGAGAACACTTGCTTTTCTATTTGCATCTAAGAAATAGAATTAATTTAGTCTAAAGCATTTCCAAGTTGAAATTTTACCTAAATCTGCTTTTATATGTAGAAGCAATGTATGGTTGTTTTTTGAAGTATTAATTAGTGACTTTATAATAGTTTATATTTATTTATAAGTATTCATACTTATACTTTAAATGAATACTACAAAATTAAAAAAATCAGTGATTCTCTTCAGTCACTGATCTTCATTATGGTATGAATTTAACAAAATCAGAAGCTCGTACACATGTAATCACAATTCTACCAGGCTGAACTGCTTGGAAATGGGGGAGAATGCAAATAAGTAGACCTTCAATAGATGACATTAATAACTACTATTTAGCGTGTGCTGGTGCCTTACCAACAGCATAATCCTAAGAGGCAATGGTTATTATCCTAACTTTTCAGTTAAGCTGTAGTGTTTGAGGAGGCTAAACAATTGGCCCAGGGCACACAGCTAGGTAATAACAGAACCCAGGCTCAAAAAGTTCGGGACTTAGATGCACATCCTTTTTTTCCTAAAGTCCAGTTTACACTGCTATCATTCTGGCACTAAGATGTTTAAAGTTGATCTAATTAAGTTTCTCAAACTCGGGTGATGAACCTCTCTCTTTTATGAGAGAAACTTACATGGATTCACAGGGTTGACATAAATTATTTATATTGTAAGAAGCTTAACTGTATGCAAAATATGTTCCTTTTATGCTCATATTTCTTATATAAGCATAACATCAAACTACATTACAAATTAAATATCAAACAAAAAGCAATAAAATTTAAGTTAATAGCACTAACATGACAGAAGATGCTGTTTTGCTGAAACTAAATTGTCCAGATTAGTTTGAAAAACATCAAACGTTATCCACTAGTCACTGCTGTAGGTAATCAGGGTCTGCAGCAATGAGGTATTCATGTGATGTGATGTTCAGAATGTTATTCAATAAATTCAAGGCAGTAAGAAATGCTCAGATGCCAATTTTAATAGAATCATTTATAACTTTGTAAATTACCTTATTTATTTGAAGATAATGTTAGCACTCTACCTTTTTGGAAATCTGCATTAGAGAGTATCTAATTGAATTATCGCTAGATGTGAAACTAAAAATTTCTCATTATGTGTTAACTGCTGAACAAAACTGTTCTTGAACTATTGCAAACTGTTTCCCCAGAATGCAGGTTTGCTCATGCTCAACAGGGCACTGCCATCCTGTGTGATAGTTCAAATTCCCATCTGCTTTTCTCTTTTCAAAGTTTGTGTACTAATTAAGGATGGTAGCTGTTAAAACAGGTTAAGTCCTGAATTCTCAATGGCTGAACTCAATCAAGTTCACATCTCACTCATGTTCCAATCTGGTCCGGCAGCCTCCCATGTTGTGGCTCCACCTGCTTTCAGTCCTCAGTGGCCTTTCTGTTCAGCTCAGATGGGCCAGGAGAGCAAGGACTCCACGTGCTGCAGGGAGGAGGGAGGGGGCTTATGTGGGCCAGACCTGGAACTGGCACACATAACTTCTGCCCACATTCTATTGGCCAGAAGTTCAGCCACCTGGCCACACCCACATGCAAGAGAGGCTAGTAAATGTAGTCTGTTTTGTGCTAAAAAAGGAAAAGGAAACAATAAATATATAGCAGAATATTACTCATTTTGAAAAATGATTATTTTTTAGTGAGCCAGGAGTTCTTCCATTAACCAGATGGTAAACATGAATACCAAAATGGGTCCTGAAATGATGTGACAGTGACTATGTTTAAGTGGCCATTCTGGTGATCTACATATACTTACTCTAATGTTTTAGATTATCCCTGACATGACAAAATTCAGTGTAAAAACTGTGTTTGAAAGCTCAAATTCTCTGAGATTTATACAATCCTCAAGATCCATAAACCCTGATTTTAGAAACCATTATCCTAAATGAAGTCTCCATCCTGGTCAGGCTAAAGTGCTCCCCCATGCCTGTTTATCACCATAATTATCCTGGGCTTGGGCTTTTGTTTATGCAATTTACCTGCCTAGAATGCTCTACCCCTTTCTTTTAGAAATTGATCTAACTTCTACTGACCACATAGCTAATGGCCCACACCTCTATGAAGGTTCCCCAGCCTTCCTGTCTTCCATGATCTCTGAGTTTTCAGAATTCTGATCTTAATATGGAACCGAAAATTTGATGATACCGTTATTTAGTTTATGAATATATATAGCTTGTTTCATCAAATAATTTCAGCCAGAGATTGGAGGAATTTCTCACTGTACACAGAAATGAGGAAAATACAGTTTGAATGCTGGGTTTTTTAAAAAGAATTTAATTAATTCAACATCCAATTTTTTTTTCCTGAGAATAGATTATTTCTACTTTTTTAGTGTTAAAACGACTTTGCTTTTATGAAGAGATTATTTGAGATATACAGAACAATCTCTCTCTTTCCCTCCCATCCTTTCTCTCTTTCCCTCTCTGTTCCTCTATCTCTCTCTGTCAACGAAGAAACTGAACTCAGAAAGGTGAAGTAACTTCCCTAAGGTTGCACTGTAGTTCAAACTGAAGCATATCAGTTAGGATATTAATTGAACAACAATTAATGGGAAACAAATGGAATGTCTTAAATAATAAACACATGAAGTCCTGAAGAAAGGCTCCTATGCACAGTTGATTTATTAAATGGCTCGGCTCATTAATGTTACCAAGGATCCAGATTCTTTCTCTGTTTCCTGCTAACCATCTTCATTTGTTGCCTTGGTATCAAGAGAGCAGTCACAGTTCTAGATGTCATAAGCAGGTATGCCAGTGTTTGACAATGTAGAAGAGAGGAAATCTTTCTCAGAGGTATCAGCATACTTCTCCCACAATTCTTTGGCTAAAAATGTGTCACATGCTGAGACCCAAACCAATCACTGTGGAAAAAAAAATGGGCTAAACATGATTGGTTAGGATGTATCACTGAGTTGAATTTAGGGTTACCTTCCCTGAGTAGTAGAAAACAACACAAAATTGGGTTCGGCAAATACAAAAGAAGTAGGAGTAATGGTTATCAATAACAAATCATTAAGGTTCACTACAGCAGGCTGATTCTAGGGAGTCTTCCTAATGCACAAAATACTGGTTGAATGAATAGAGAGAAGTGAAAATATACATGTAGGAGAAAGATATTAAGAATGCATATTTGGGCATTGAAAGAACGGAAATCTATCTCTTATTCCTTTCTTAAAAACTATCAATTACCTTTATAATATATGATAATACACATTTATATGTACCACATAAAAATCCCTCCTTCCTCCTTATAGTGCTATAAAGATAAAAGCTCCAGAAAGTCATATACCACAAATACAAGTTTTTATCATAACATTGATTATCTCAACTCTATTTCTAAAGAGCTATAGACATTTCATTAAAAACAATGAAACTCTAGGAGAGAACCATAGAAAAGCCAAATAACTGCACAGATTTTTAAAGCAGCATTTTCCCAAAAGTATGCCAGAACAATATAAATAAATGAAAAAAATATTGAGCATCACTAGTAATCAAAGAACTGCAAATTAACATAAGAAACTCTTTCATTTATCAAACTGGCAGTTTTTCTCCTTAGGTTTGGTATTAAAGGCTGATGAGCATGTAAGGAAACAGGCATTCTCATGTACTGGCGGTGGGATTGTAACTTACTTGTTCTGATCATTGTTTTAACAATGCATGACAAAGGATCGTTTATTTCGCCCTTGCTAGTTTTTTAAGGTCACTGAGTGCAGGGACTGCATTTGCTCCACTGAATATTCCTGGTGTCTAGATCACTGCCTAATAATTTGATAGATATATATCTCCATTTATTGAGTGGTCACTAAATATTTGTTGAAATTAATGAACTGATGTTTGAAAAAGTAAGTGTAGCCTTTAACCTGGCATTAAAGTTTCTAGGAATATAAATGAAAGAACTAAGTAATATAACAAGAATTATCTGTAAAGATGTTTATTCTATTGTAATTTACATCATCAACAAGGAAAAAAATAGCTGTGGAGGAATAATGTTTAGCAATTATTAATATTCTAAATGTTAGCGCATTTAGATGATGAAACCTATTAAAAATATTGCAGAAGATTATTTAATAACATTGAAGATATTCATAAATGTATACTAAGTAATCAAAAAAGGTGCTAAAATGGCATGATCTCTTTTGTTAAAAACTTGGATGTGTGTGAATGGTTAGAAAAAAATGCTGGAAATACAACAAAATGTGAACAGTTATTGTAGCTGGTTCATTTTTATGTTTTTAATATTTAACATGCATTATTTTTGTAATAAGGAAGAGGAGGATGGAAGTTCTTTTGTTTGAGTGATCTGAAAATAAAACTTCCCCATTTGATTACTCCTAATCAGATATCATTATTTTATTTTGATAATGATGACTTGATAAAGATATACACTTTGTCAACCAAACTAGGCATAAAGAGCCAATTAATGGTCTTTCTGTGACAGATTGTGGGATGTTTTCCTACCGTGATCTCTGCAGCAGAGAAATAGGTTTTTCAATGATAGTTTTAAAATAACCAAAGAGTCACGAATTTCTGGGTAAATTGTGGAACCACACCCTTCATTTCTGACCCTCAAAATGTAATCTATTGTATTTGACACTAAGCTTCAGTCTTGTATATCTCATGTAAGAACAGCAGCTTAATGTTTTAAAAAGCTGCTTGCCTGTTTTTCTCTTTGCCGGTGCTATTTAAAGAGCAGTATAAGCACTTATCAATAGGATGTATGAGTCATTTCAATAATTCTGAGCAACAGCAATACTTTTCTCAAAGATGTACAGCATTTAAAAAAAACTCTCAGCAAAATGGCATCTTAATGCAACTGCATGATATTAGCGGCTGCTTAGAAGCAGTGGGGTCTTGCTATTTTTGATCAATCTGCATTGCTGTAGGTAAGAAACAAATCAAGTGATCCAGTGAACATAAAACATAGCATTTTTAACATGATTCATTTGATATACATAGTATTGGGTGTAAACTCATTGTCCATAAGACCTGATTCAGATTCCCTAACAGTTTTTATAAGGCCCACCCTGTTTATCAATAACCTCCATGTAGTCCCTGGGTTCTTTATCAAGCCTATGCGTCCATCACTTGTCCCTTAACACATGACCTCAACACTTTGCAGAAAAATAGGAAGTATGAAGCAGAAAATTACTCTTCTTTGCTCTAATTAATCTACAAACTTTACCTACCTTGACACCCACCAATCCACTCTCTTTTCTATGGTTAATTCCTCTGTTTGTGCTTTGGATCCCATCTTCCCCTGCCTACTCAGGGACTGTACCCCATGAATTAGGCCCCTTCCTACATCTTCTGACTTATACCATGGGCATTTAAAAATCCTCTTGAATAGTACATGTATAGCATTAATAAAATGGCAATTCCCATTTACTAAGTACTTAGCTGTACCAGGCATGGAGTTAAAGATTTTTAAATCTATTAACTTACTTCTTTCAACCTCTTTTTAAGGTTGATGTTTCCCTGTTATGCAGATGAGGGAACTGATGCTCAGGAAGGTTAAACACCAGCTAAAATTATGCAGCATGTCTGTGGCAAAATAGGGATTCAAAGCAAATTCTGATTATAGGATTATAATTAACCATTTTGTTATTCTGTCCTTGTTCATCTCTGAAAACCCTCTTTCGGACCCAATTTCCGTCTCATCACAGACAAACTTCCTGGAAGACTTATATTCAGTTTCTATCTCCATTTCCCTCCTCACACCTTAACCTGCTGCAGCTTGGCACATACCCCATGCCGGCAGTGAAACCTCTCCAGGCTTCATCGTCAATTATCTGCTTATTTCCAAAGCCAAAGAATCTTCTGCATCCCCTTTATAACCTGACTTGCAGGAACCTTTGAGTGTTTGACAGCTCTCTCCTTGAAATATTCTCTTCCATGGACGCTCATAAAATACTCACTTTGCTTATTTTTCTCTTAGTCAGTCTTTGGGGTAGGAAGTAGTTTCTTTTTAATCTCTGTCTATCCTTATGTGTTGAAATCCCACAGATTTGTCTTTGTATTTTTTTTTTATTAAAGTATCATACACTCTTATGAAGGTTTCACATGAACAACATTGTGGTTACTACACTCACCCATATTATCAAGCCCCCCCAGCCCCATTGCAGTCACTGTCCATCAGTGTCGTAAGATGCCACAGAGTCATTACTTGTCGTCTCCGTGCTCTGTGGCTTTCCTTGTGTCTGTTTTTGTATTTTTATTACAAATACAAATACTATTATTACAAATACAGTCCTGGGGATTTCATCTGCCCTATGTACCTGATAAACCCCCATATTTCTATCTGGAGCCCAGGTCTCTATCCTGACATTCATATTTCATACCCAACTTTACATGTCCCACAGGCACAGGCACAGAGTAGTGAAGTATTGTGAGATCTTGTCTGGTCTCAGACTCCTGGGCTTGAATCCTGGCGCTACCACCTAGAACCATGTACTTCTGGGCCTCCATCTCTCTGGGTCTCCATTTTCTCACTTCCTGAATACACATACAGCACATACACATATATAATTTTTATCTTTTTAAAATAAATTAGTCACAGGAATGGAAGTACAGCAGAGGGAATATAGCCAGTAATATTGCAGTATCTTGGTAAAGCGACAGAGGGTAACTTTACCTACCATGGTGAGCATTTAGTAAGGTATATAATTGTCAAATCACTATGTTATGTATCTGAAACCAATGTAATATTGTATATCAACTATACTCTAATGAAAAAAGTAAACAAAAATGAATAAAACAAGATGATTATTTTAAGTGGAAAAAAAAGGAAAGAAAAACAGGTCTTATACAGATAAAAACACTGCTATACCATTGCAGGTTATTTTCCATAAATATTATGTAGGCCCACTCTACTCTATCAAGTGAGAAAATGATATTATGTTCTTTATTTTAATATTCCAGTACTCTATTTATTATGGGTCAAAAGCTAAAAAGGAGAGAGAGAAATAAGGGAGGAAGAATTAAATTTTTAAAAATCTTAGAAAGCCAGAATTTTTACAAAATTTTACACAAGTTACTATTCATCAATGATATTGTTCAAGGTAATAGTATAAATTATTCACTAAGAGGGAGCTGTTGCACTCAGGCAGAATAGTACTCCATAAAGAAAAATCATGAGTAGTGTTTCTGAAATCTGGTGATCATCAGAATCACTGCAGAAAATTTAAAATACATATATGTGGATTTCTTTCTTTTTGTTGAAGTATAGTTAATACACAATCTTATATTGGTTTCAAGTATAGAACACAGTAGTTCAACAGTTACCCATATACGTAAATCCTCACCCCCACTAGTGCAATTACTATTACTAGTTGGTTGCATAGATATTTGTAATTGTTATATCCTCTTGTTGGATTGATCCCTTTGTACCTCTTTGTCTCTTGTTACTTTCTTTGTTTTGAAGTCTGTTTTTTTTCTGACATAAGTGTTGCTACTCTTGCTTTTTCTCCCTTTATTTGCATGAAAAATCTTTTTTCAATCCCTTCACTTTTAGTCTGTGTTTGTCTTTGGGTTTGAAATGAGTTTCCTGTAGGCAGCATATAGATAAGTCTTGTTTCTTTATTGATTCTGCCACTCTATGTCTTTCGATTGGTGCATTCAGTCCATTTACATTTAAGGTAATTATTGATAGGTATGTACTTATTGCCATTATATTGTTCCTGGTTGTTTTTATAGTTCCTCTATGATCTTTTCTTTCTCTCTTACACTTCTCTTTTTTTGTTTTTTTTTTTGTAGGTAATTATTTTTTTATTGAAGGGTAGATGACACACAGTATTACATTACATTAGTTTCAGGTGTACAACATAGTGATTCAACATTTATATACATGACAATTCTAGGTACCAGCTGTCACCATACCAAGCTGTTACAATATCTTGACGATATTCATTACATCCCGGTTACTTATTATTTTACCATTGGAAGTGTATACTTTTTTTTTTTTTTGTGAGGGCATCTCTCATATTTATTGATCAAATGGTTGTTAACAACAATAAAATTCTGTATAGGGGAGTCAATGCTCAATGCACAATCATTAATCCACCCCAAGCCTAATTTTCATCAGTCTCCAATCTTCTGAGGCATAACAAACAAGTTCTTACATGGAGAACAAATTCTTACATAGTGAATAAGTTCTTACATGGTGAACAGTACAAGGGCAGCCATCACAGAAACCTTCGGTTTTGCTCATGCATTATGAACTATAAACAGTCAGTTCAAATATGAATACTCATTTGATTTTTATACTTGAATTATATGTGGATACCACATTTCCCTCTTTATAATTATTATTATTATTAAAATGCTGAAGTGGTAGGTAGATACAAGATAAAGGTAGAAAACATAGTTTAGTGTTGTAAGAGAGCAAATGTAGATGATCAAGTGTGTGCCTGTAGACTATGTGTTAATCCAAGCTAGACAAGGGCAATAAAACATCCACGGATGCAGAAGATATCTCTCAGAACAGGGGGGGTGAGATTCTAAGCCTCACCTCTGTTGATCCCCAATTTCTCACCTGATGGCCCCCCTGCGACTGTGCCTGTCTTAGGTTGTTCCTCCCTTGAGGAATCTTACCCGTCTCTGGCTAACCAGTCATCTTCCGGGGCCATACAGGGAAATGTTAAGTTGGTAAGTGAGAGAGAAGCCTTATTGTTTGAAGTGGTTAGCTTTTTATTTCTTTGCATATTTATGCCCTGTAGCTTTTATGCCCAGCATTTGTCTTGAGGTATCTTTACCACTTGGAAGAATTATGATACTCGGTAAATTTGATATGAGGCACGAATTCTATTTAAGGGTTGTAATTAGGAAGGAAGAAGAAAAGCTATAAAAGTAGCAGGCGGCAGAAAACATGGGAAGATTGATTATTTTTTGACATATCTTCTTGTAGAGTAACTTCAGCATGTGTAGGTTTTAAGCTACTACTTAAATTGTGCACACACATTAACATAATAGGAGTATAGTTACATAACCAAAGCATACCTGTAATTCCAGCCATCTCCAGTGAAACCAAGAAAACCAGTTAGGCACCTTAGGCATTTGTGAAAACTTATCTATGATATGGTGGATATTGTACAACTGAACTTGAACAGGCTGAGAGAAATCAGACAAATTAAAACAACCCATTCCTGGGGAATGTTCACATCCCTTATGTTCCTTTAACAGTAAATAGTCTGTAGTTGTAAGATTTTGGAGCACTACAATTTTCAATTCTCCTAATTCTTGATTGAGTTCCAACAGTATAGATCCAGTCAAATTTGTTGTTTTACTGTATGCACAGGCCAGCTTAGATATCTCCTTCCTCATTCCCATGGCAAGTCCAGGAACTGGTGGGATGAGTGCATCTACAGCTGTAGCAGTGCGTGGATCTTTGTTGGGGTTTTTTGATGATCATCTTCTGGCATGAGTCTTCCAGAGAGTGCTGATGTTGGAAGTTCTTTTTCATATCGTATCTTAGTTCATTTTCGGGGTAGCCCAATTAGGCTTTGATCCTCTGTATAAACACAAACAGACCCTTTGCCTACACTTTTATATGCCCTTTATACTCTTGTGTAGAACTCATTGGAGGTTACCACACAGGAACTGCCCTTTTTTTTTTTTTTTTGGTATCACTAATCTACACTTACATGACAAATATTATGTTTACTAGGCTCTCCCCTATACCAGGTCCCCCCTATAAACCCCTTTACAGTCACTGTCCATCAGCATAGCAAAATGTTGTAGAATCCCTACTTGCCTTCTCTGTGTTGTACAGCACTCCCTTTTCTCCTACCCCCCCATGCATGCTAATCTTAATACCCCCGTACTTCTCCCCCCCCTTATCCCTCCCTACCCACCCATCCTCCCCAGTCCCTTTCCCTTTGGTACCTGTTAGTCCATTCTTGAGTTCTGTGGTTCTGCTGCTGTTTTGTTCCTTCAGTTTTTCCTTTGTTCTTATATTCCACAGATAAGTGAAATCATTTGGTATTTCTCTTTCTCCGCTTGGCTTGTTTCACTGAGCATAATACCCTCCAGCTCCATCCATGTTGCTGCAAATGGTTGGATTTGCCCTTTTCTTATGGCCGAGTAGTATTCCATTGTGTATATGTACCACCTCTTCTTTATCCATTCATTTATCGATGGACATTTTGGTTGCTTCCAATTCTTGGCTATTGTAAATAGTGCTGCGATAAACATAGGGGTGCACTGATCTTTCTCATATTTGATTGCTGCATTCTTAGGGTAAATTCCTAGGAGTGCAATTCCTGGGTCAAATGGTAGGTCTGTTTTGAGCATTTTGATGTACCTCCATACTGCTTTCCACAATGGTTGAACTAACTTACATTCCCACCAGCAGTGTAGGAGGGTTCCCCTTTCTCCACAGCCTCGCCAACATTTGTTGTTCTCTGTCTTTTGGATGGCAGCCATCCTTACTGGTGTGAGGTGATACCTCATTGTAGTTTTAGTTTGCATTTCTCTGACAATTAGTGATGTGGAGCATCTTTTCATGTGTCTGTTGGCCATCTGTATTTCTTTTTTGGAGAACTGTCTGTTCAGTTCCTCTGCCCATTTTTTAATTGGGTTATTTGTTTTTTGTTTGTTGAGGCGTGTGAGCTCTTTATATATTCTGGATGTCAAGCCTTTATCAGATGTGTCATTTTCAAATATATTCTCCCATACTGTAGGGTTCCTTTTTGTTCTATTGATGGTGTCTTTTGCTGTACAGAAGCTTTTCAGCTTAATATAGTCCCACTTATTCATTTTTGCTGTTGTTTTCCTTGCCCGGGGAGATATGTTCAAGAAGACGTCACTCATGTTTATGTCTAAGAGGTTTTTGCCTATGTTTTCTTCCAAGATTTTAATGGTTTCGTAACTTACATTCAGGTCTTTGATCCATTTTGAGTTTACTTTTGTATATGGGGTTAGACAATGGTCCAGTTTCATTCTCCTACATGTAGCTGTCCAGTTTTGCAGCACCATCTGTTGAAGAGACTGTCATTTTGCCATTGTATGTCCATGGCTCCTTTATCAAATATTAATTGACCATATATGTCTGGGTTAATGTCTGGATTGTCTAGTCTGTTCCATTGGTCTGTGGCTCTGCTCTTGTGCCAGTACCAAATTGTCTTGATTACTATGGCTTTATAGTAGAGCTTGAAGTTGGGGAGTGAGATCCCCCCTACTTTATTCTTCTTTCTCAGGATTGCTTTGGCTATTCAGGGTCTTTGGTGTTTCCATATGAATTTTTGAATTATTTGTTCTAGTTCATTGAAGAATGTTGCTGGTAGTGTGATAGGGATTGCATCAAATCTGTATATTGCTTTGGGCAGGATGGCCATTTTGACGATATTGATTCTTCCTAGCCACGAGCATGGGATGAGTTTCCATCTGTTAGTGTCCCCTTTAATTTCTCTTAAGAGTGACTTGTAGTTTTCAGAGTATAAGTCTTTCACTTCCTTGGTTAGGTTTATTCCTAGGTATTTTATTTTTTTTGATGCAATTGTGCATGGAGTTGTTTTCCTGATTTCTCTTTCTGTTGGTTCATTGTTAGTGTATAGGAGCGCCACAGATTTCTGTGTGTTGATTTTGTATCCTGCAACTTTTCTGTATTCCGATATCAGTTCTAGTAGTTTTGGGGTGGAGTCTTTAGGGTTTTTTATGTACAGTATCATGTCATCTGCATATAGTGACAGTTTAACTTCTTCTTTACCAATCTGGATTCCTTGTATTTCTTTGTTTTGTCTGATTGCCGTGGCTAGGACCTCCAGTACTATGTTAAATCACAGTGGAGAGAGTGGGCATCCCTGTCTAGTTCCCGATCTCAGAGGAAATGCTTTCAGCTTCTTGCTTTTCAATATAATGTTGGCTATGAGTTTATCATATATGGCCTTTATTATGTTGAGGTGCTTGCCCTCTATTCCCATTTTGCTGAGAGTTTTTATCATGAATGGATGTTGAACTTTGTCAAATGCTTTTTCAGCATCTATGGAGATGATCATGTGGTTTTTGTCTTTCTTTTTGGTGATGTGGTGGATGATGTTGATGCACTTTCGAATGTTGTACCATCCTTGCATCCCTGGGATGAATCCCACTTGGTCATGGGGTATGATCCTTTTGATGTATTTTTGAATTCGGTTTGCTAATATTTTGTTGAGTATTTTTGCATCTACGTTCATCAGGGATATTGGTCTGTAGTTTTCTTTTTTGTTGGGGTCTTTGCCTGGTTTTGGTATTAGGGTGATGTTAGCTTCATAGAATGAGTTTGGGAGTATCCCCTCCTCCTCTATTTTTTGGAAAACTCTGAGGAGAATGGGTATTATGTCTTCCCTGTATGTCTGATAAAATTCGGAGGTAAATCCATCTGGCCCGATGGTTTTGTTCTTTGGTAGTTTTTTGATTACTGCTTCAATTTTGTTGCTGGTAATTGGTCTGTTTAGATTTTCTGTTTCTTTCTGGGTCAATCGTGGAAGGTTGTATTTTTCTATGAAGTTGTCCATTTCTCCTAGGTTTCCCAGCTTGTTAGCATATAGGTTTTCATAGTATTCTCCAATAATTCTTTGTATTTCTGTGGGGTCCCTCGTGATTTTTCCTTTCTCGTTTCTGATTCTGTTGATTTGTGTTGACTCTCTTTTCCTCTTAGTAAGTCTGGCTAGAGGCTTATCTATTTTGTTTATTTTCTCGAAGAACCAGCTCTTGGTTTCATTGATTTTTGCTATTGTTTTATTCTTCTCAATTTTGTTTATTTCTTCTCTGGTCTTTATTATGTCCCTACTTCTGCTGACCTTAGGCCTCATTTGTTCTTCTTTTTCCAATTTCGATAATTGTGACATTAGATCATTCATTTGGGATTGTTCTTCCTTTTTTAAATATGCTTGGATTGCTATATACTTTCCTCTTAAGACTGCTTTTGCTGCGTCCCACAGAAGTTGGAGCTTAGTGTTGTTGTTGTCATTTGTTTCCATATATTGCTGGATCTCCATTTTGATTTGGTCATTGATCCATTGATTATTTAGGAGCGTGTTTTTTTGTTTGTTTGTTTGTTTTTATAGATAATTATTTTTTTATTGAAGGGTAGTTGACACACGGTATTACATTACATTAGTTTCAGGTGTACAACATAGTGATTCAACATTTATATACATGACAATTCTAGGTACCAGCTATCAACATACCAAACTGTTACAGTATCTTGACTATATTCATTACATCCCGTTTACTTATTATTTTACCATTGGAATTGTATACTTTTTTTTTTTTTTTGGTGTGGGCATCTCTCATATTTATTGATCAAATGGTTGTTAACAACAATAAAATTCTGTATAGGGGAGTCAATGCTCAATGCACAATCATTAATCCACCCCAAGCCTAATTTTCATCAGTCTCCAATCTTCTGAGGCATAACAAACAAGTTCTTACATGGAGAACAAATTCTTACATAGTGAATAAGTTCTTACATGGTGAACAGTACAAGGGCAGCCATCACAGAAACCTTCGGTTTTGAGGAGCGTGTTGTTAAGCCTGCATGTGTTTGTGAGCCTCTTTGCTTTCTTTGTACAGTTTATTTCTAGTTTTATGCCTTTGTGGTCTGAAAAGTTGGTTGGTAGGATTTCAATCTTTTGGAATTTTCTGAGGCTCTTTTTGTGGCCTAGTATGTGGTCTATTCTGGAGAATGTTCCATGTGCACTTGAGAAGAATGTATATCCCGCTGCTTTTGGATGTAGAGTTCTATAGATGTCTATTAGGTCCATCTGCTCTACTGTGTTGTTCAGTGCTTCCGTGTCCTTACTTATTTTCTGCCCAGTGGATCTATCCTTTGGGGTGAGTGGTGTGTTGAAGTCTCCTAGAATGAATGCATTGCAGTCTATATCCCCCTTTAGTTCTGTTAGTATTTGTTTCACATATGCTGGTGCTCCTGTGTTGGGTGCATATATATTTAGAATGGTTATATCCTCTTGTTGGACTGAGCCCTTTATCATTATGTAGTGTCCTTCTTTATCTCTTGTTACTTTCTTTGTTTTGAAGTCTATTTTGTCTGATATTAGTACTGCAACCCCTGCTTTCTTCTCGCTGTTGTTTGCTTGAAATATGTTTTTCCATCCCTTGACTTTTAGTCTGTACATGTCTTTGGGTTTGAGGTGAGTTTCTTGTAAGCAGCATATAGATGGATCTTGATTTTTTTATCCATTCTATTACTCTATGTCTTTTGATTGGTGCATTCAGCCATTAACATTGAGGGTGACTATTGAAAGATATGTACTTATTGCCATTGCAGGCTTTAAATTTGTGGTTACCAAAGGTTCAAGGTTATCCTCTGTAGTATCTTACTGCCTAACTTAGCTCGCTTATTGAGCTGTTATATACACTGTCTGGAGATTCTTTTCTTCTCTCCCTTCTTATTCCTCCTCCTCGATTCTTCATATGTTGGGTGTTTTGTGCTGTGCTGTTTCTAGGAGTGCTCCCATCTAGAGCAGTCCCAGTAAGATGTTCTGTAGAGGTGGTTTGTGGGAAGCAAATTCCCTCAGCTTTTGTTTGTGTGGGAATTGTTTAATCCCACCGTCATATTTGAATGATAGTCGTGCTGGATACAGTATCCTTGGTTCAAGGCCCTTCTGTTTCATTGTATTAAATATATCATGCCATTCTCTCTGGCCTGTAGGGTTTCTGTCGAGAAGTCTGATGTTAGCCTGATGGGTTTTCCTTTATAGGTGACCTTTTTCTCTCTAGCTGCCTTTAAAACCCTTTCTTTGTCCTTGATCTTTGCCATTTTAATTATTATGTGTCTTGGTGTTGTCCTCCTTGGATCCTTTCTGTTGGGGGTTCTGTGTATTTCCGTGGTCTGTTTGATTATTTCCTCCCCCAGTTTGGGGAAGTTTTCAGCAATTATTTCTTCTAAGATACTTTCCATCTCTTTTTTTCTCTCTTCTTCTTCTGGAACCCCTATAATACGGATATTATTCCTTTTGGATTGGTCACACAGTTCTCTTAACATTGTTTCATTCCTGGAGATCCTTTTATCTCTCTCTATGTCAGCTTCTATGCGTTCCTGTTCTCTGGTTTCAATTCCATCAATGGCCTCTTGCATCCTATCCATTCTGCTTATAAACCCTTCCAGAGTTTGTTTCATTTCTGCGATCTCCTTTCTGGCATCTGTGATCTCCCTCCAGACTTCATCCCATTTCTCTTGCATATTTCTCTGCATCTCTGTCAGCATGTTTACGATTCTTATTTTGAATTCTTTGTCAGGAAGACTGGTTAGGTCTGTCTCCTTCTCTGGTGTTGTCTCTGTGATCTTTGTCTTCCTGTAGCTTTGCCTTTTCATGGTGATAGGAATAGTTTGCAGAGCTGGGACAAGTGACGACTGGAAGAACTTCCCTTCTTGTTGGTTTGTGGCCCTCGTCTCTTGGGAGAACAGCGACCTCTAGTGGCTTGTGCTGGGCAGCTGCGCGCAGACAGGGTTTCTGCTTCCTGCCCGGCTGCTATGGAGTTTATCTCCGCTGTTGTTGTGGGTGTGGCCTGGCTCGGGCAGCTACTCCAAAGTGGTGGAGTTGCCTTGGAGGGGGAGCGGCCTGGAGGCTATTTATCTCCGTAAGGGGCCTCCCTGCTCCCTGCAGCCCAGGGGTTAGGGTGCCCAGAGATCCCCGGATTCCCTACCTCTGGATTAAGTGTCCTGCCCTGCCCCTTTAAGACTTCCAAAAATCACCCGCCAAAACAAAACAACGACCACACACACAAAAAAAATTAAATTAAAAAAAAAAAATTTTTTTTTTTAATTAAAAAAAAAAAAAGGTGGCCGCTCGTTTTTTTTTTATTCTCCAGCGCCAGCCTCAGGCATTTGCTCACCAGTCTTGCTGCCCTGTTTCTCTAGTATTGGGGTCCCTATCCCTTTAAGACTTGCAAAAAGCGCTCACCAGAACAAAACAGCAAAAAAAAAAAAAAAATGTTCACGCGCTTTTCTGGTGTCCTCCGGCGCCAGGCCACCGGTGCCCGCTCAGTGTTCTTGCTGCCCTGTTTCCCTAGTATTGGGGGCCCTATCCCTTTAAGACTTCCAAAAAGCACTCACCAAAACAAAACAGCAAAAAAAAAAAAAAAATGGTCATGCGTTTTTCTTATGTCCTCCGGCACCCGGCCTCCGGTGCCCGCTCACTGTTCTTGCTGCCCTGTTTCCCCAGTATCCAGGGCCCCCTGGGCATGTACTGTGTCTGCGCTCTTTCCCGGATGGCTGGGGCTGGGTGTTCGGCAGTCCTGGGCTCCGTCTCCCTCCCGCTCTGCCTGCTCTTCTCCCGCCGGGAGCTGGGGGGAGGGGCGCTCGGCTCCCGCTGGGCCGGGGCTTGTATCTTACCCCCTTCGCGAGGCACTGGGTTCTCTCAGGTGCGGATGTGGTCTGGATATTGTCCTGTGTCCTCTGGTCTTTATTCTAGGAAGGGTTGTCTTTGTTATATTTTCATAGATATATGTGGTTTTGGGAGGAGATTTCCGCTGCTCTACTCATGCCGCCATCTTCCGCCCCTCGTACAGTTCTCTTTTTATTTGATGGTTTTCTTTAGTATTGTAATTGGATATCTTTCAAAAAAATTTGTGTATCTATTGCAGGCTTTAGGTTTGTGGTTACCATAAGGTTCATGGATAGCTTCCTAACTATATAACAGTCTATTGATTATCCCTCTATTTCAAACACAATCTAAAATTCTTTTCTTATTCTTCTTCCTTCTCCACATTTTAGGTGTTAGACATCATAATCTGCAGTTTTTTGTGTATCCCTTAAATGATTTTGTGTATAGTTCGTTTTACTACTGCTGTTTTGTTTTGTTTTTTTAACTTAATACTTGCTTGGGAAGTAATTGGTCTCTGCCTTTACTGTGTGTTTATTTTCACTGGTGAAAACTATTTAGGCTTAGGAACATTTCCGTCTATGCAGGTACCTTTAACATATCCTGTAATGCTGCTTTCATGGTGATGAATTCCTTCAGCCTTTGTTTATCTGAGAAACTTTTAATCTTTCCTTCAATATTGAATGATAAACTTGCTAGGTAGTGGATTCTTGGTTGAAAGTCCTTTTGTTTCAATATACTAAATAGTTCATGCCATGCTCTTCTGGCCTGTAAAATTTCTGCTGAGAAGTCTGCTGATAGCTTGATGGTTTTTCCCTTGTAAGAAATTTTATGCCTTTCTCTAGCTGCTTTCAATACCTTCTCTTTACCCTTAATCTTTGTCATTTTAACTGTATATCTTGGTGTTATCTCTCTGGGGTTCCTTTTGTTAGGAGCTCTCTGTACTTCCAGGACCTGGGTGTCTATTTCCTTCCCCAGACTGGGAAAGTTGTCAGCAATTGTTTCTCAAAGAGACTTTCTACCCCTTTGCCTTTCTCTTCTTCTGGTTCCCCTATTAAAAGAATATTGTTTCATTTGTAGTTGTCACACAGATTTCTTAGCATCCTCTCATTTCTAGAGATTCTTTTTCCCCCCTGTTCCTCACTTCATTGTTTTGCTATTCTCTAATTCCATCTCATTGATTTTCTCCTTTACTTGCAGCAATCTGTTAATCATTCCCTCCATTGTATTTTTCATTTCAGATACTGTATTATTCAGCTCTGTGTGGCTCTTTTCAATGCTTCTATCTCTTTGTTGAGGTCCTCCCTTAGATCATCAGTACTTTTCTGCAGATCAGTGAGCATATTTTTGACTTTGAAGCCTTTATCAAGAAGGTTGGTGATCTTTATTCCATTTAGTCCTCTTTCTGGAGTCTTATCCTGTTGTTTTATTTGGAATATATTCCCTGTCTCCTCATTTTGTCAGGGTTTCTGTGTTTCTTTGTATTGTAGATCTGCCATGCCTCCTGATCTAGATAGTGATGGCTTTATGAAGAATGTGTCCTGTGGTACCCAGAAGCTCAAGACCCTTGCTCACTAGTGTCTGGTCCTCTTTTACAGTGGAGCCCCAGTTGCTGTTGGTGACTATGGGTGGGGCTGCCTTTCTGGCTGTCTGCCTGAAGTAGCTGATTTCTGTCAGTGGAGGGTGACAGCTTGCCTCAGGCAGCCCTCTGTGAATTGAGCAGTGGCACTTCAGCTGGGATCATTGTGGGTGGGGTGCCCTCTGCCTTCCCTGTGGGATGATGGCTCTGGTAGGCTGATGGAGTAGGTAGGGAACATTGCAGGGGAGCATGGCTCCAGGCTTGGCTGCCAGTGAGGAGGAAGAAGTGCTAGAAGCTGGCTCCTGTAGGCTGAGTTAGGGTAAGAAATCAGGCAAAGCCACCCTCAGCCTCTGGGCAGCAAAGTCTCTTTCTACCTGCCAGGCAGCAAAGTCTGATGCTGTTGGGTAGGCAGGTGTGCAGGAAGGTGCCTCAGGGCTGAGCCACCAGCAAGGGGATTGGAACTTTTGGGCTCCCATGAACACCTGACCAGTTGGGCTGAGGGAATGCTGCTGAAGAGTCCACCTGCCCTTTCTCCTGCAGAGAGCACTCCATCCAACCCTTGCCCATCTGACACCCTTCCCACTGTTGGTAAGTCTTTCAAACTGCCACTTCTGTGCTGGGTGTCAATGGGACTGACTTCCACAAGTGGCTGGAGTCTCAGCCTCCCAGAGTGCTCTAGCTCTTCCAGATGTCTAGTCCCATTAATCAGCAAAGCCCAATGCAATGTGGACTCATGTTCCCAGAGCAGATCTCCATGGCCAGGTGTGCAGAGTTCCTGAGTACTTATCCTCTCCCCGCTCCATTCCTCTCTCTCCTGCTTGTGGAATGGGATGAGGGAAGGGCTTTGGGTCTAATCAATCATGGCTCTGCTAGTCTGTCCTTCTGTGTGTGGTCTTCTCTTTTTCACCTAGTGTAGATGGTCTGTTCTGCAGTCTTCAGGTCATTTTCAGGGTTAGTTATATTTGCTGTAGTTGCTTCCTTGGTGTGTATGTATAGAAGGAGATTTCCACCTTGTCTTCCTACTCCGCCATCTTATTTCCCTCCCCATCTGTATTTATGTGGATTTCACCCCAGACTTCCTGAACCAGAATCTCTGGGGATAGAAACCAGGAATATGTATATTTTAAAGCTCTCAGCTGATTCTGATGATCAGTCTTATTTGGAAACAACTGATAATCAGGGTTCTAACTTCCAATATAATAAAATAGTCAATACCTTCTTTAGAACAAATGAAAGCTATTTTTAGTATCTGATATTTTATGTTTGAATCTTGGTTAATTTAGGAGAGGGGACTCAAATGACTCATCATTAATAGCATTGACCTAGATAAAGATTACATTTATCCATCACCTTTGCAGCTAGCAAGATATGACCATGTGACCAAGTTCTGCCAATTGGATGAGAGTGGAAAAAGGTGTGCAAAGTAGGGCCTTGCCTTTCTAGCTGTGGTTTCTATTGGTTTTTGTTCCATTGACTCTTTTGGTAGCCTAGAGAAGCCTAAGGACTCCTTCTTTAAAAAATATTTTTATATCCATAAAGTGAAATACTTAGAATTACGAAGACCAACTATATGACATACTGTTATCAAAACATTAAAAGAATAATTTTGTGAAACAATGATATAGATATTCATCGGTATTTTCAACAACAAAATTTATCAGGTTAATGGCAGAATTGTGAACTTTTAGGGTTGCTTGGGGTGAAGATGGGAGGGATATTTCAGGTTAAGATAATGTGTCAGATTCAAAGCACTTAGGTTTCTCTGGCCTCTAAGGGTGAGTGGACTCTGTTCTCATGTTTCCTAGACTATAGAAACTTCTAACTTTGTCTCCATCTTACCCAAAGTCCTTGTCATCATTAGTTACTTAGGGAAAATTATAAATATATAACGGATATGGCTTTTCTATGAACTGGAAAGGTAAAAGGCAGGTTTAGGAGTTTTCAAATAAAGGCAAAGGACTTTTGAGTATTCTGACTCTGGTTTATTGCATTTTGTGAACCTGACTGAAAGAAGTGTTATTTCCTTTACTGGGCTTCTCAGTACCTAGTTCACTTTTTCATTCATCCATTCAACAAACATTTTTGATTATCTGCTATACTCCAGACACAATGCTGGGCTACCTAATTAGTGCTGGCAACACAAAGACTTGCCATATGTTGAGGAGTGGTTATAACCTGTAGTGACAGGTAAGTGACATCTCAAATTTAAGTCTGACTATATCTGTTTGCCCAGTTAGAACAAGACAGGAATTAGGTTCAGAAAGAACTTTTTTTTTTTTTTTTTTTTTTGTGAGGGCATCTCTCATATTTATTGATCAAATGGTTGTTAACAACAATAAAATTCTGTATAGGGGAGTCAATGCTCAATGCACAATCATTAATCCACCCCAAGCCTAATTTTCGTCAGTCTCCAATCTTCTGAGGCATAACAAACAAGTTCTTACATGGAGAACAAATTCTTACATAGTGAATAAGTTCTTACATGGTGAACAGTACAAGGGCAGCCATCACAGAAACCTTCGGTTTTGCTCATGCATTATGAACTATAAACAGTCAGTTCAAATATGAATACTCATTTGATTTTTATACTTGAATTATATGTGGATACCACATTCCTCTCTTTATTATTATTATTTCTAATAAAATGCTGAAGTGGTAGGTAGATACAAGATAAAGGTAGAAAACATAGTTTAGTGTTGTAAGAGAGCAAATGTAGATGATCAAGTGTGTGCCTGTAGACTATGTATTAATCCAAGCAAGACATGGGCAATAAAACATCCACGTATGCAGGAGATTTCTCTCAGAATGGGGGGGTGAGGTTCTAAGCCTCACCTCTGTTGATCAACAATTTCTCACCTGATGACCCATCTGCGACTGTGCCTGTCTTAGGTTGTTCTTCCCTTGAGGAATCTTACCCATTTCTGGCTAACCAGTCATCTTCCGGGGCCATACAGGGAAATGTTAAGTTGGTAAGTGAGAGAGAAGCCTTATTGTTTGAAATGGTTAGCTTTTTATTTCTTTGCATCTTTATGCCCTGTAGCTTCTATGCCCAGCATTTGTCTTGAGGTATCTTTACCACTTGGAAGAATTATGATACTCGGTAAATTTGATATGAGGCACGAATTCTATTTAAGGGTTGTAATTAGGAAGGAAGAAGAAAAGCTATAGAAGTAGCAGGCGGCAGAAAACATGGGAAGATTGATTATTTTTTGACATATCTTCTTGTAGAGTAACTTCAGCATGTATAGGTTTTAAGCTACTACTTAAATTGTGCACACACACTAACATAATAGGAGTATAGTTACATAACCAAAGCATACCTGTAATTACCAGCCATCTCCAGTGAAACCAAGAAAACCAGTTAGGCACCTTAGGCATTTGTGAAAACTTATCTATGATATGGTGGATATTGTACAACTGAACTTGAACAGGCTGAGAGAAATCAGACAAATTAAAACAACCCATTCCTGGGGAATGTTCACATCCCTTATGTTCCTTTAACAGTAAATAGTCTGTAGTTGTAAGATTTTGGAGCACTACAATTTTCAATTCTCCTAATTCTTGATTGAGTTCCAACAGTATAGATCCAGTCAAATTTGTTGTTTTACTGTATGCACAGGCCAGCTTAGATATCTCCTTCCTCATTCCCATGGCAAGTCCAGGAACTGGTGGGATGAGTGCATCTACAGCTGTAGCAGTGCGTGGATCTTTGTTGGGGTTTTTTGATGATCATCTTCTGGCATGAGTCTTCCAGAGAGTGCTGATGTTGGAAGTTCTTTTTCATATCGTATCTTAGTTCATTTTCGGGGTAGCCCAATTAGGCTTTGATCCTCTGTATAAACACAAACAGACCCTTTGCCTACACTTTTATATGCCCTTTATACTCTTGTGTAGAACTCATTGGAGGTTACCACACAGGAACTGCCCTTTTTTTTTTTTTTTTTTGGTATCACTAATCTACACTAACATGATGAATATTATGTTTACTAGGCTCTCCCCTATACCAGGTCCCCCCTATAAACCCCTTTACAGTCACTGTCCATCAGCATAGCAAAATGTTGTAGAATCCCTACTTGCCTTCTCTGTGTTGTACAGCACTCCCTTTTCTCCTACCCCCCCATGCATGCTAATCTTAATACCCCCGTACTTCTCCCCCCCCTTATCCCTCCCTACCCACCCATCCTCCCCAGTCCCTTTCCCTTTGGTACCTGTTAGTCCATTCTTGAGTTCTGTGATTCTGCTGCTGTTTTCTTCCTTCAGTTTTTCCTTTGTTCTTATATTCCACAGATAAGTGAAATCATTTGGTATTTCTTTTTCTCCGCTTGGCTTGTTTCACTGAGCATAATACCCTCCAGCTCCATCCATGTTGCTGCAAATGGTTGGATTTGCCCTTTTCTTATGGCTGAATAGTATTCCATTGTGTATATGTACCACCTCTTCTTTATCCATTCATCTATCGATGGACATTTAGTTTGCTTCCAGTTCTTGGCTATTGTAAATAGTGCTGCGATAAACATAGTGCACTGATCTTTCTCATACTTGATTGCTGCATTCTTAGGGTAAATTCCTAGGAGTGCAATTCCTGGGTCAAATGGTAGGTCTGTTTTGAGCATTTTGATGTACCTCCATACTGCTTTCCACAATGGTTGAACTAACTTACATTCCCACCAGCAGGGTGGGAGGGTTCCCCTTTCTCCACAGCCTCGCCAACATTTGTTGTTCTCTGTCTTTTGGATGGCAGCCATCCTTACTGGTGTGGGGTGATACCTCATTGTAGTTTTAATTTGCATTTCTCTGACAATTAGCGATGTGGAGCATCTTTTCATGTGTCTGTTGGCCATCTGTATTTCTTTTTTGGAGAACTGTCTGTTCAGTTCCTCTGCTCATTTTTTAATTGGGTTATTTGTTTTTTGTTTGTTGAGGCGTGTGAGCTCTTTATATATTCTGGATGTCAAGCCTTTATCAGATGTGTCATTTTCAAATATATTCTCCCATACTGTAGGGTTCCTTTTTGTTCTATTGATGGTGTCTTTTGCTGTACAGAAGCTTTTCAGCTTAATATAGTCCCACTTGTTCATTTTTGCTGTTGTTTTCCTTGCCCGGGGAGATATGTTCAAGAAGACGTCACTCATGTTTATGTCTAAGAGGTTTTTGCCTATGTTTTCTTCCAAGAGTTTAATGGTTTCATGACTTACATTCAGGTCTTTGATCCATTTTGAGTATACTTTTGTATATGGGGTTAGACAATGGTCCAGTTTCATTCTCCTACATGTAGCTGTCCAGTTTTGCCAGCACCATCTGTTGAAGAGACTGTCATTTTGCCATTGTATGTCCATGGCTCCTTTATCAAATATTAATTGACCATATATATCTGGGTTAATGTCTGGATTGTCTAGTCTGTTCCATTGGTCTGTGGCTCTGCTCTTGTGCCAGTACCAAATTGTCTTGATTACTATGGCTTTATAGTAGAGCTTGAAGTTGGGGAGTGAGATCCCCCCTACTTTATTCTTCTTTCTCAGGATTGCTTTGGCTATTCAGGGTCTTTGGTGTTTCCATATGAATTTTTGAATTATTTGTTCTAGTTCATTGAAGAATGTTGCTGGTAGTGTGATAGGGATTGCATCAAATCTGTATATTGCTTTGGGCAGGATGGCCATTTTGACGATATTAATTCTTCCTAGCCACGAGCATGGGATGAGTTTCCATCTGTTAGTGTCCCCTTTAATTTCTCTTAAGAGTGACTTGTAGTTTTCAGAGTATAAGTCTTTCACTTCCTTGGTTAGGTTTATTCCTAGGTATTTTATTTTTTTTGATGCAATTGTGAATGGAGTTGTTTTCCTGATTTCTCTTTCTGTTGGTTCATTGTTAGTGTATAGGAAAGCCACAGATTTCTGTGTGTTGATTTTGTATCCTGCAACTTTGCTGTATTCTGAAATCAGTTCTAGTAGTTTTGGGGTGTAGTCTTTGGGGTTTTTTATGTACAGTATCATGTCATCTGCAAATAGTGACAGTTTAACTTCTTCTTTACTAATCTGGATTCCTTGTATTTCTTTGTTTTGTCTGATTGCTGTGGCTAGGACCTCCAGTGCTATGTTAAATAACAGTGGAGAGAGTGGGCATCCCTGTCTAGTTCCCGATCTCAGAGGAAATGCTTTCAGCTTCTCGCTGTTCAATATAATGTTGGCTGTGGTTTTATCATAGATGGCCTTTATTATGTTGAGGTACTTGCCCTCTATTCCCATTTTGCTGAGAGTTTTTATCATGAATGGATGTTGAACTTTGTCAAATGCTTTTTCAGCATCTATGGAGATGATCATGTGGTTTTTGTCTTTCTTTTTGTTGATGTGGTGGATGATGTTGATGCACTTTCGAGTGTTGTACCATCCTTGCATCCCTGGGATGAATCCCACTTGGTCATGGTGTATGAGTCTTTTGATGTATTTTTGAATTCGGTTTGCTAATATTTGGTGAGTATTTTTGCATCTACGTTCATCAGGGATATTGGTCTGTAGTTTTCTTTTTTGGTGGGGTCCTTGCCTGGTTTTGGTATTAGGGTGATGTTAGCTTCATAGAATGAGTTTGGGAGTATCCCCTCCTCCTCTATTTTTTGGAAAACTCTGAGGAGAATGGGTATTATGTCTTCCCTGTATGTCTGATAAAATTCGGAGGTAAATCCATCTGGCCCGATGGTTTTGTTCTTTGGTAGTTTTTTGATTACTGCTTCAATTTTGTTGCTGGTAATTGGTCTGTTTAGATTTTCTGTTTCTTTCTGGGTCAATCGTGGAAGGTTGTATTTTTCTATGAAGTTGTCCATTTCTCCTAGGTTTCCCAGCTTGTTAGCATATAGGTTTTCATAGTATTCTCTAATAATTCTTTGTATTTCTGTGGGGTCCGTCGTGGTTTTTCCTTTCTCGTTTCTGATACTGTTGATTTGTGTTGACTCTCTTTTCTTCTTAAAAAGTCTGGCTAGAGGCTTATCTATTTTGTTTATTTTCTCGAAGAACCAGCTCTTGGTTTCATTGATTTTTGCTATTGTTTTATTCTTCTCAATTTTGTTTATTTCTTCTCTGGTCTTTATTATGTCCCTCCTTCTGCTGACCTTAGGCCTCATTTGTTCTTCTTTTTCCAATTTCGATAATTGTGACATTAGATCATTCATTTGGGATTGTTCTTCCTTTTTTAAATATGCTTGGATTGCTATATACTTTCCTCTTAAGACTGCTTTTGCTGCGTCCCACAGGAGTTGGGGCTTAGTGTTGTTGTCATTTGTTTCCATATATTGCTGGATCTCCATTTTGATTTGGTCATTGATCCATTGATTATTTAGGAGCGTGTTGTTAACCCTCCATGAGTTTGTGAGCCTCTTTGCTTTATTTGTACAGTTTATTTCTAGTTTTATGCCTTTGTGGTCTGAAAAGTTGGTTGGTAGGATTTCAATCTTTTGGAATTTTCTGAGGCTCTTTTTGTGGCCTAGTATTTGGTCTATTCTGGAGAATGTTCCGTGTGCACTTGAGAAGAATGTATATCCTGTTGCTTTTGGATGTAGAGTTCTATAGATGTCTATTAGGTCCATCTGCTCTACTGTGTTGTTCAGTGCTTCCGTGTCCTTACTTATTTTCTGCCCAGTGGATCTATCCTTTGGGGTGAGTGGTGTGTTGAAGTCTCCTAGAATGAATGCGTTGCAGTCTATTTCCCCCTTTAGTTCTGTTAGTATTTGTTTCACATATGCTGGTGCTCCTGTGTTGGGTGCATATATATTTAGAATGGCTATATCCTCTTGTTGGACTGAGCCCTTTATCATTATGTAGTGTCCTTCTTTATCTCTTGTTACTTTCTTTGTTTTGAAGTCTATTTTGTCTGATATTAGTACTGCAACCCCTGCTTTCTTCTCGCTGTTGTTTGCTTGAAATATGTTTTTCCATCCCTTGACTTTTAGTCTGTACATGTCTTTGGGTTTGAGGTGAGTTTCTTGTAAGCAGCATATAGATGGATCTTGATTTTTTATCCATTCTATTACTCTATGTCTTTTGATTGGTGCATTCAGCCGTTAACATTGAGGGTGACTATTGAAAGATATGTACTTATTGCCATTGCAGGCTTTAAATTTGTGGTTACCAAAGGTTCAAGGTTATCCTCTGTAGTATCTTACTGCCTAACTTAGCTCGCTTATTGAGCTGTTATATACACTGTCTGGAGATTCTTTTCTTCTCTCCTTTCTTATTCCTCCTCCTCGATTCTTCATATGTTGGGTGTTTTGTGCTATGCTCTTTCTAGGAGTGCTCCCATCTAGAGCAGTCCCTGTAAGATGTTCTGTAGAGGTGGTTTGTGGGAAGCAAATTCCCTCAGCTTTTGTTTGTGTGGGAATTGTTTAATCCCACCGTCATATTTGAATGATAGTCGTGCTGGATACAGTATCCTTGGTTCAAGGCCCTTCTGTTTCATTGTATTAAATATATCATGCCATTCTCTCTGGCCTGTAGGGTTTCTGTCGAGAAGTCTGATGTTAGCCTGATGGGTTTTCCTTTATAGGTGACCTTTTTCTCTCTAGCTGCCTTTAAAACCCTTTCTTTGTCCTTGATCTTTGCCATTTTAATTATTATGTGTCTTGGTGTTGTCCTCCTTGGATCCTTTCTGTTGGGGGTTCTGTGTATTTCCGTGGTCTGTTTGATTATTTCCTCCCCCAGTTTGGGGAAGTTTTCAGCAATTATTTCTTCTAAGATACTTTCCATCTCTTTTTTTCTCTCTTCTTCTTCTGGAACCCCTATAATACGGATATTATTCCTTTTGGATTGGTCACACAGTTCTCTTAACATTGTTTCATTCCTGGAGATCCTTTTATCTCTCTCTATGTCAGCTTCTATGCGTTCCTGTTCTCTGGTTTCAATTCCATCAATGGCCTCTTGCATCCTATCCATTCTGCTTATAAACCCTTCCAGAGTTTGTTTCATTTCTGCGATCTCCTTTCTGGCATCTGTGATCTCCCTCCAGACTTCATCCCATTTCTCTTGCATATTTCTCTGCATCTCTGTCAGCATGTTTACGATTCTTATTTTGAATTCTTTGTCAGGAAGACTGGTTAGGTCTGTCTCCTTCTCTGGTGTTGTCTCTGTGATCTTTGTCTTCCTGTAGCTTTGCCTTTTCATGGTGATAGGAATAGTTTGCAGAGCTGGGACAAGTGACGACTGGAAGAACTTCCCTTCTTGTTGGTTTGTGGCCCTCGTCTCTTGGGAGAACAGCGACCTCTAGTGGCTTGTGCTGGGCAGCTGCGCGCAGACAGGGTTTCTGCTTCCTGCCCGGCTGCTATGGAGTTTATCTCCGCTGTTGTTGTGGGTGTGGCCTGGCTCGGGCAGCTACTCCAAAGTGGTGGAGTTGCCTTGGAGGGGGAGCGGCCTGGAGGCTATTTATCTCCGTAAGGGGCCTCCCTGCTCCCTGCAGCCCAGGGGTTAGGGTGCCCAGAGATCCCCGGATTCCCTACCTCTGGATTAAGTGTCCTGCCCTGCCCCTTTAAGACTTCCAAAAATCACCCGCCAAAACAAAACAACGACCACACACACAAAAAAAATTAAATTAAAAAAAAAAAATTTTTTTTTTTAATTAAAAAAAAAAAAAGGTGGCCGCTCGTTTTTTTTTTATTCTCCAGCGCCAGCCTCAGGCATTTGCTCACCAGTCTTGCTGCCCTGTTTCTCTAGTATTGGGGTCCCTATCCCTTTAAGACTTGCAAAAAGCGCTCGCCAGAACAAAACAGCAAAAAAAAAAAAAAAATGTTCACGCGCTTTTCTGGTGTCCTCCGGCGCCAGGCCACCGGTGCCCGCTCAGTGTTCTTGCTGCCCTGTTTCCCTAGTATTGGGGGCCCTATCCCTTTAAGACTTCCAAAAAGCACTCACCAAAACAAAACAGCAAAAAAAAAAAAAAAATGGTCATGCGTTTTTCTTATGTCCTCCGGCACCCGGCCTCCGGTGCCCGCTCACTGTTCTTGCTGCCCTGTTTCCCCAGTATCCAGGGCCCCCTGGGCATGTACTGTGTCTGCGCTCTTTCCCGGATGGCTGGGGCTGGGTGTTCGGCAGTCCTGGGCTCCGTCTCCCTCCCGCTCTGCCTGCTCTTCTCCCGCCGGGAGCTGGGGGGAGGGGCGCTCGGCTCCCGCTGGGCCGGGGCTTCTATCTTACCCCCTTCGCGAGGCACTGGGTTCTCTCAGGTGCGGATGTGGTCTGGATATTGTCCTGTGTCCTCTGGTCTTTATTCTAGGAAGGGTTGTCTTTGTTATATTTTCATAGATATATGTGGTTTTGGGAGGAGATTTCCGCTGCTCTACTCATGCCGCCATCTTCCGCCCCTCGTACAGTTCTCTTTTTATTTGATGGTTTTCTTTAGTATTGTAATTGGATATCTTTCAAAAAAATTTGTGTATCTATTGCAGGCTTTAGGTTTGTGGTTACCATAAGGTTCATGGATAGCTTCCTAACTATATAACAGTCTATTGATTATCCCTCTATTTCAAACACAATCTAAAATTCTTTTCTTATTCTTCTTCCTTCTCCACATTTTAGGTGTTAGACATCATAATCTGCAGTTTTTTGTGTATCCCTTAAATGATTTTGTGTATAGTTCGTTTTACTACTGCTGTTTTGTTTTGTTTTTTTAACTTAATACTTGCTTGGGAAGTAATTGGTCTCTGCCTTTACTGTGTGTTTATTTTCACTGGTGAAAACTATTTAGGCTTAGGAACATTTCCGTCTATGCAGGTACCTTTAACATATCCTGTAATGCTGCTTTCATGGTGATGAATTCCTTCAGCCTTTGTTTATCTGAGAAACTTTTAATCTTTCCTTCAATATTGAATGATAAACTTGCTAGGTAGTGGATTCTTGGTTGAAAGTCCTTTTGTTTCAATATACTAAATAGTTCATGCCATGCTCTTCTGGCCTGTAAAATTTCTGCTGAGAAGTCTGCTGATAGCTTGATGGTTTTTCCCTTGTAAGAAATTTTATGCCTTTCTCTAGCTGCTTTCAATACCTTCTCTTTACCCTTAATCTTTGTCATTTTAACTGTATATCTTGGTGTTATCTCTCTGGGGTTCCTTTTGTTAGGAGCTCTCTGTACTTCCAGGACCTGGGTGTCTATTTCCTTCCCCAGACTGGGAAAGTTGTCAGCAATTGTTTCTCAAAGAGACTTTCTACCCCTTTGCCTTTCTCTTCTTCTGGTTCCCCTATTAAAAGAATATTGTTTCATTTGTAGTTGTCACACAGATTTCTTAGCATCCTCTCATTTCTAGAGATTCTTTTTCCCCCCTGTTCCTCACTTCATTGTTTTGCTATTCTCTAATTCCATCTCATTGATTTTCTCCTTTACTTGCAGCAATCTGTTAATCATTCCCTCCATTGTATTTTTCATTTCAGATACTGTATTATTCAGCTCTGTGTGGCTCTTTTCAATGCTTCTATCTCTTTGTTGAGGTCCTCCCTTAGATCATCAGTACTTTTCTGCAGATCAGTGAGCATATTTTTGACTTTGAAGCCTTTATCAAGAAGGTTGGTGATCTTTATTCCATTTAGTCCTCTTTCTGGAGTCTTATCCTGTTGTTTTATTTGGAATATATTCCCTGTCTCCTCATTTTGTCAGGGTTTCTGTGTTTCTTTGTATTGTAGATCTGCCATGCCTCCTGATCTAGATAGTGATGGCTTTATGAAGAATGTGTCCTGTGGTACCCAGAAGCTCAAGACCCTTGCTCACTAGTGTCTGGTCCTCTTTTACAGTGGAGCCCCAGTTGCTGTTGGTGACTATGGGTGGGGCTGCCTTTCTGGCTGTCTGCCTGAAGTAGCTGATTTCTGTCAGTGGAGGGTGACAGCTTGCCTCAGGCAGCCCTCTGTGAATTGAGCAGTGGCACTTCAGCTGGGATCATTGTGGGTGGGGTGCCCTCTGCCTTCCCTGTGGGATGATGGCTCTGGTAGGCTGATGGAGTAGGTAGGGAACATTGCAGGGGAGCATGGCTCCAGGCTTGGCTGCCAGTGAGGAGGAAGAAGTGCTAGAAGCTGGCTCCTGTAGGCTGAGTTAGGGTAAGAAATCAGGCAAAGCCACCCTCAGCCTCTGGGCAGCAAAGTCTCTTTCTACCTGCCAGGCAGCAAAGTCTGATGCTGTTGGGTAGGCAGGTGTGCAGGAAGGTGCCTCAGGGCTGAGCCACCAGCAAGGGGATTGGAACTTTTGGGCTCCCATGAACACCTGACCAGTTGGGCTGAGGGAATGCTGCTGAAGAGTCCACCTGCCCTTTCTCCTGCAGAGAGCACTCCATCCAACCCTTGCCCATCTGACACCCTTCCCACTGTTGGTAAGTCTTTCAAACTGCCACTTCTGTGCTGGGTGTCAATGGGACTGACTTCCACAAGTGGCTGGAGTCTCAGCCTCCCAGAGTGCTCTAGCTCTTCCAGATGTCTAGTCCCATTAATCAGCAAAGCCCAATGCAATGTGGACTCATGTTCCCAGAGCAGATCTCCATGGCCAGGTGTGCAGAGTTCCTGAGTACTTATCCTCTCCCCGCTCCATTCCTCTCTCTCCTGCTTGTGGAATGGGATGAGGGAAGGGCTTTGGGTCTAATCAATCATGGCTCTGCTAGTCTGTCCTTCTGTGTGTGGTCTTCTCTTTTTCACCTAGTGTAGATGGTCTGTTCTGCAGTCTTCAGGTCATTTTCAGGGTTAGTTATATTTGCTGTAGTTGCTTCCTTGGTGTGTATGTATAGAAGGAGATTTCCACCTTGTCTTCCTACTCCGCCATCTTATTTCCCTCCCCATCTGTATTTATGTGGATTTCACCCCAGACTTCCTGAACCAGAATCTCTGGGGATAGAAACCAGGAATATGTATATTTTAAAGCTCTCAGCTGATTCTGATGATCAGTCTTATTTGGAAACAACTGATAATCAGGGTTCTAACTTCCAATATAATAAAATAGTCAATACCTTCTTTAGAACAAATGAAAGCTATTTTTAGTATCTGATATTTTATGTTTGAATCTTGGTTAATTTAGGAGAGGGGACTCAAATGACTCATCATTAATAGCATTGACCTAGATAAAGATTACATTTATCCATCACCTTTGCAGCTAGCAAGATATGACCATGTGACCAAGTTCTGCCAATTGGATGAGAGTGGAAAAAGGTGTGCAAAGTAGGGCCTTGCCTTTCTAGCTGTGGTTTCTATTGGTTTTTGTTCCATTGACTCTTTTGGTAGCCTAGAGAAGCCTAAGGACTCCTTCTTTAAAAAATATTTTTATATCCATAAAGTGAAATACTTAGAATTACGAAGACCAACTATATGACATACTGTTATCAAAACATTAAAAGAATAATTTTGTGAAACAATGATATAGATATTCATCGGTATTTTCAACAACAAAATTTATCAGGTTAATGGCAGAATTGTGAACTTTTAGGGTTGCTTGGGGTGAAGATGGGAGGGATATTTCAGGTTAAGATAATGTGTCAGATTCAAAGCACTTAGGTTTCTCTGGCCTCTAAGGGTGAGTGGACTCTGTTCTCATGTTTCCTAGACTATAGAAACTTCTAACTTTGTCTCCATCTTACCCAAAGTCCTTGTCATCATTAGTTACTTAGGGAAAATTATAAATATATAACGGATATGGCTTTTCTATGAACTGGAAAGGTAAAAGGCAGGTTTAGGAGTTTTCAAATAAAGGCAAAGGACTTTTGAGTATTCTGACTCTGGTTTATTGCATTTTGTGAACCTGACTGAAAGAAGTGTTATTTCCTTTACTGGGCTTCTCAGTACCTAGTTCACTTTTTCATTCATCCATTCAACAAACATTTTTGATTATCTGCTATACTCCAGACACAATGCTGGGCTACCTAATTAGTGCTGGCAACACAAAGACTTGCCATATGTTGAGGAGTGGTTATAACCTGTAGTGACAGGTAAGTGACATCTCAAATTTAAGTCTGACTATATCTGTTTGCCCAGTTAGAACAAGACAGGAATTAGGTTCAGAAAGAACTTTTTTTTTTTTTTTTTTTTTTGTGAGGGCATCTCTCATATTTATTGATCAAATGGTTGTTAACAACAATAAAATTCTGTATAGGGGAGTCAATGCTCAATGCACAATCATTAATCCACCCCAAGCCTAATTTTCGTCAGTCTCCAATCTTCTGAGGCATAACAAACAAGTTCTTACATGGAGAACAAATTCTTACATAGTGAATAAGTTCTTACATGGTGAACAGTACAAGGGCAGCCATCACAGAAACCTTCGGTTTTGCTCATGCATTATGAACTATAAACAGTCAGTTCAAATATGAATACTCATTTGATTTTTATACTTGAATTATATGTGGATACCACATTCCTCTCTTTATTATTATTATTTCTAATAAAATGCTGAAGTGGTAGGTAGATACAAGATAAAGGTAGAAAACATAGTTTAGTGTTGTAAGAGAGCAAATGTAGATGATCAAGTGTGTGCCTGTAGACTATGTATTAATCCAAGCAAGACATGGGCAATAAAACATCCACGTATGCAGGAGATTTCTCTCAGAATGGGGGGGTGAGGTTCTAAGCCTCACCTCTGTTGATCAACAATTTCTCACCTGATGACCCATCTGCGACTGTGCCTGTCTTAGGTTGTTCTTCCCTTGAGGAATCTTACCCATTTCTGGCTAACCAGTCATCTTCCGGGGCCATACAGGGAAATGTTAAGTTGGTAAGTGAGAGAGAAGCCTTATTGTTTGAAATGGTTAGCTTTTTATTTCTTTGCATCTTTATGCCCTGTAGCTTCTATGCCCAGCATTTGTCTTGAGGTATCTTTACCACTTGGAAGAATTATGATACTCGGTAAATTTGATATGAGGCACGAATTCTATTTAAGGGTTGTAATTAGGAAGGAAGAAGAAAAGCTATAGAAGTAGCAGGCGGCAGAAAACATGGGAAGATTGATTATTTTTTGACATATCTTCTTGTAGAGTAACTTCAGCATGTATAGGTTTTAAGCTACTACTTAAATTGTGCACACACACTAACATAATAGGAGTATAGTTACATAACCAAAGCATACCTGTAATTACCAGCCATCTCCAGTGAAACCAAGAAAACCAGTTAGGCACCTTAGGCATTTGTGAAAACTTATCTATGATATGGTGGATATTGTACAACTGAACTTGAACAGGCTGAGAGAAATCAGACAAATTAAAACAACCCATTCCTGGGGAATGTTCACATCCCTTATGTTCCTTTAACAGTAAATAGTCTGTAGTTGTAAGATTTTGGAGCACTACAATTTTCAATTCTCCTAATTCTTGATTGAGTTCCAACAGTATAGATCCAGTCAAATTTGTTGTTTTACTGTATGCACAGGCCAGCTTAGATATCTCCTTCCTCATTCCCATGGCAAGTCCAGGAACTGGTGGGATGAGTGCATCTACAGATGTAGCAGTGCGTGGATCTTTGTTGGGGTTTTTTGATGATCATCTTCTGGCATGAGTCTTCCAGAGAGTGCTGATGTTGGAAGTTCTTTTTCATATCGTATCTTAGTTCATTTTTGGCGTAGCCCAATTAGGCTTTGATCCTCTGTATAAACACAAACAGACCCTTTGCCTACACTTTTATATGCCCTTTATACTCTTATGTAGAACTCATTGGAGGTTACCACACAGGAACTGCCCTTTTTTTTTTTTTTTTTTTGGTATCACTAATCTACACTAACATGATGAATATTATGTTTACTAGGCTCTCCCCTATACCAGGTCCCCCCTATAAACCCCTTTACAGTCACTGTCCATCAGCATAGCAAAATGTTGTAGAATCCCTACTTGCCTTCTCTGTGTTGTACAGCACTCCCTTTTCTCCTACCCCCCCATGCATGCTAATCTTAATACCCCCGTACTTCTCCCCCCCCTTATCCCTCCCTACCCACCCATCCTCCCCAGTCCCTTTCCCTTTGGTACCTGTTAGTCCATTCTTGAGTTCTGTGATTCTGCTGCTGTTTTCTTCCTTCAGTTTTTCCTTTGTTCTTATATTCCACAGATAAGTGAAATCATTTGGTATTTCTTTTTCTCCGCTTGGCTTGTTTCACTGAGCATAATACCCTCCAGCTCCATCCATGTTGCTGCAAATGGTTGGATTTGCCCTTTTCTTATGGCTGAATAGTATTCCATTGTGTATATGTACCACCTCTTCTTTATCCATTCATCTATCGATGGACATTTAGTTTGCTTCCAGTTCTTGGCTATTGTAAATAGTGCTGCGATAAACATAGTGCACTGATCTTTCTCATACTTGATTGCTGCATTCTTAGGGTAAATTCCTAGGAGTGCAATTCCTGGGTCAAATGGTAGGTCTGTTTTGAGCATTTTGATGTACCTCCATACTGCTTTCCACAATGGTTGAACTAACTTACATTCCCACCAGCAGGGTGGGAGGGTTCCCCTTTCTCCACAGCCTCGCCAACATTTGTTGTTCTCTGTCTTTTGGATGGCAGCCATCCTTACTGGTGTGGGGTGATACCTCATTGTAGTTTTAATTTGCATTTCTCTGACAATTAGCGATGTGGAGCATCTTTTCATGTGTCTGTTGGCCATCTGTATTTCTTTTTTGGAGAACTGTCTGTTCAGTTCCTCTGCTCATTTTTTAATTGGGTTATTTGTTTTTTGTTTGTTGAGGCGTGTGAGCTCTTTATATATTCTGGATGTCAAGCCTTTATCAGATGTGTCATTTTCAAATATATTCTCCCATACTGTAGGGTTCCTTTTTGTTCTATTGATGGTGTCTTTTGCTGTACAGAAGCTTTTCAGCTTAATATAGTCCCACTTGTTCATTTTTGCTGTTGTTTTCCTTGCCCGGGGAGATATGTTCAAGAAGACGTCACTCATGTTTATGTCTAAGAGGTTTTTGCCTATGTTTTCTTCCAAGAGTTTAATGGTTTCATGACTTACATTCAGGTCTTTGATCCATTTTGAGTATACTTTTGTATATGGGGTTAGACAATGGTCCAGTTTCATTCTCCTACATGTAGCTGTCCAGTTTTGCCAGCACCATCTGTTGAAGAGACTGTCATTTTGCCATTGTATGTCCATGGCTCCTTTATCAAATATTAATTGACCATATATATCTGGGTTAATGTCTGGATTGTCTAGTCTGTTCCATTGGTCTGTGGCTCTGCTCTTGTGCCAGTACCAAATTGTCTTGATTACTATGGCTTTATAGTAGAGCTTGAAGTTGGGGAGTGAGATCCCCCCTACTTTATTCTTCTTTCTCAGGATTGCTTTGGCTATTCAGGGTCTTTGGTGTTTCCATATGAATTTTTGAATTATTTGTTCTAGTTCATTGAAGAATGTTGCTGGTAGTGTGATAGGGATTGCATCAAATCTGTATATTGCTTTGGGCAGGATGGCCATTTTGACGATATTAATTCTTCCTAGCCACGAGCATGGGATGAGTTTCCATCTGTTAGTGTCCCCTTTAATTTCTCTTAAGAGTGACTTGTAGTTTTCAGAGTATAAGTCTTTCACTTCCTTGGTTAGGTTTATTCCTAGGTATTTTATTTTTTTTGATGCAATTGTGAATGGAGTTGTTTTCCTGATTTCTCTTTCTGTTGGTTCATTGTTAGTGTATAGGAAAGCCACAGATTTCTGTGTGTTGATTTTGTATCCTGCAACTTTGCTGTATTCTGAAATCAGTTCTAGTAGTTTTGGGGTGTAGTCTTTGGGGTTTTTTATGTACAGTATCATGTCATCTGCAAATAGTGACAGTTTAACTTCTTCTTTACTAATCTGGATTCCTTGTATTTCTTTGTTTTGTCTGATTGCTGTGGCTAGGACCTCCAGTGCTATGTTAAATAACAGTGGAGAGAGTGGGCATCCCTGTCTAGTTCCCGATCTCAGAGGAAATGCTTTCAGCTTCTCGCTGTTCAATATAATGTTGGCTGTGGTTTTATCATAGATGGCCTTTATTATGTTGAGGTACTTGCCCTCTATTCCCATTTTGCTGAGAGTTTTTATCATGAATGGATGTTGAACTTTGTCAAATGCTTTTTCAGCATCTATGGAGATGATCATGTGGTTTTTGTCTTTCTTTTTGTTGATGTGGTGGATGATGTTGATGCACTTTCGAGTGTTGTACCATCCTTGCATCCCTGGGATGAATCCCACTTGGTCATGGTGTATGAGTCTTTTGATGTATTTTTGAATTCGGTTTGCTAATATTTGGTGAGTATTTTTGCATCTACGTTCATCAGGGATATTGGTCTGTAGTTTTCTTTTTTGGTGGGGTCCTTGCCTGGTTTTGGTATTAGGGTGATGTTAGCTTCATAGAATGAGTTTGGGAGTATCCCCTCCTCCTCTATTTTTTGGAAAACTCTGAGGAGAATGGGTATTATGTCTTCCCTGTATGTCTGATAAAATTCGGAGGTAAATCCATCTGGCCCGATGGTTTTGTTCTTTGGTAGTTTTTTGATTACTGCTTCAATTTTGTTGCTGGTAATTGGTCTGTTTAGATTTTCTGTTTCTTTCTGGGTCAATCGTGGAAGGTTGTATTTTTCTATGAAGTTGTCCATTTCTCCTAGGTTTCCCAGCTTGTTAGCATATAGGTTTTCATAGTATTCTCTAATAATTCTTTGTATTTCTGTGGGGTCCGTCGTGGTTTTTCCTTTCTCGTTTCTGATACTGTTGATTTGTGTTGACTCTCTTTTCTTCTTAAAAAGTCTGGCTAGAGGCTTATCTATTTTGTTTATTTTCTCGAAGAACCAGCTCTTGGTTTCATTGATTTTTGCTATTGTTTTATTCTTCTCAATTTTGTTTATTTCTTCTCTGGTCTTTATTATGTCCCTCCTTCTGCTGACCTTAGGCCTCATTTGTTCTTCTTTTTCCAATTTCGATAATTGTGACATTAGATCATTCATTTGGGATTGTTCTTCCTTTTTTAAATATGCTTGGATTGCTATATACTTTCCTCTTAAGACTGCTTTTGCTGCGTCCCACAGGAGTTGGGGCTTAGTGTTGTTGTCATTTGTTTCCATATATTGCTGGATCTCCATTTTGATTTGGTCATTGATCCATTGATTATTTAGGAGCGTGTTGTTAACCCTCCATGAGTTTGTGAGCCTCTTTGCTTTATTTGTACAGTTTATTTCTAGTTTTATGCCTTTGTGGTCTGAAAAGTTGGTTGGTAGGATTTCAATCTTTTGGAATTTTCTGAGGCTCTTTTTGTGGCCTAGTATTTGGTCTATTCTGGAGAATGTTCCGTGTGCACTTGAGAAGAATGTATATCCTGTTGCTTTTGGATGTAGAGTTCTATAGATGTCTATTAGGTCCATCTGCTCTACTGTGTTGTTCAGTGCTTCCGTGTCCTTACTTATTTTCTGCCCAGTGGATCTATCCTTTGGGGTGAGTGGTGTGTTGAAGTCTCCTAGAATGAATGCGTTGCAGTCTATTTCCCCCTTTAGTTCTGTTAGTATTTGTTTCACATATGCTGGTGCTCCTGTGTTGGGTGCATATATATTTAGAATGGCTATATCCTCTTGTTGGACTGAGCCCTTTATCATTATGTAGTGTCCTTCTTTATCTCTTGTTACTTTCTTTGTTTTGAAGTCTATTTTGTCTGATATTAGTACTGCAACCCCTGCTTTCTTCTCGCTGTTGTTTGCTTGAAATATGTTTTTCCATCCCTTGACTTTTAGTCTGTACATGTCTTTGGGTTTGAGGTGAGTTTCTTGTAAGCAGCATATAGATGGATCTTGATTTTTTATCCATTCTATTACTCTATGTCTTTTGATTGGTGCATTCAGCCGTTAACATTGAGGGTGACTATTGAAAGATATGTACTTATTGCCATTGCAGGCTTTAAATTTGTGGTTACCAAAGGTTCAAGGTTATCCTCTGTAGTATCTTACTGCCTAACTTAGCTCGCTTATTGAGCTGTTATATACACTGTCTGGAGATTCTTTTCTTCTCTCCTTTCTTATTCCTCCTCCTCGATTCTTCATATGTTGGGTGTTTTGTGCTATGCTCTTTCTAGGAGTGCTCCCATCTAGAGCAGTCCCTGTAAGATGTTCTGTAGAGGTGGTTTGTGGGAAGCAAATTCCCTCAGCTTTTGTTTGTGTGGGAATTGTTTAATCCCACCGTCATATTTGAATGATAGTCGTGCTGGATACAGTATCCTTGGTTCAAGGCCCTTCTGTTTCATTGTATTAAATATATCATGCCATTCTCTCTGGCCTGTAGGGTTTCTGTCGAGAAGTCTGATGTTAGCCTGATGGGTTTTCCTTTATAGGTGACCTTTTTCTCTCTAGCTGCCTTTAAAACCCTTTCTTTGTCCTTGATCTTTGCCATTTTAATTATTATGTGTCTTGGTGTTGTCCTCCTTGGATCCTTTCTGTTGGGGGTTCTGTGTATTTCCGTGGTCTGTTTGATTATTTCCTCCCCCAGTTTGGGGAAGTTTTCAGCAATTATTTCTTCTAAGATACTTTCCATCTCTTTTTTTCTCTCTTCTTCTTCTGGAACCCCTATAATACGGATATTATTCCTTTTGGATTGGTCACACAGTTCTCTTAACATTGTTTCATTCCTGGAGATCCTTTTATCTCTCTCTATGTCAGCTTCTATGCGTTCCTGTTCTCTGGTTTCAATTCCATCAATGGCCTCTTGCATCCTATCCATTCTGCTTATAAACCCTTCCAGAGTTTGTTTCATTTCTGCGATCTCCTTTCTGGCATCTGTGATCTCCCTCCAGACTTCATCCCATTTCTCTTGCATATTTCTCTGCATCTCTGTCAGCATGTTTACGATTCTTATTTTGAATTCTTTGTCAGGAAGACTGGTTAGGTCTGTCTCCTTCTCTGGTGTTGTCTCTGTGATCTTTGTCTTCCTGTAGCTTTGCCTTTTCATGGTGATAGGAATAGTTTGCAGAGCTGGGACAAGTGACGACTGGAAGAACTTCCCTTCTTGTTGGTTTGTGGCCCTCGTCTCTTGGGAGAACAGCGACCTCTAGTGGCTTGTGCTGGGCAGCTGCGCGCAGACAGGGTTTCTGCTTCCTGCCCGGCTGCTATGGAGTTTATCTCCGCTGTTGTTGTGGGTGTGGCCTGGCTCGGGCAGCTACTCCAAAGTGGTGGAGTTGCCTTGGAGGGGGAGCGGCCTGGAGGCTATTTATCTCCGTAAGGGGCCTCCCTGCTCCCTGCAGCCCAGGGGTTAGGGTGCCCAGAGATCCCCGGATTCCCTACCTCTGGATTAAGTGTCCTGCCCTGCCCCTTTAAGACTTCCAAAAATCACCCGCCAAAACAAAACAACGACCACACACACAAAAAAAATTAAATTAAAAAAAAAAAATTTTTTTTTTTAATTAAAAAAAAAAAAAGGTGGCCGCTCGTTTTTTTTTTATTCTCCAGCGCCAGCCTCAGGCATTTGCTCACCAGTCTTGCTGCCCTGTTTCTCTAGTATTGGGGTCCCTATCCCTTTAAGACTTGCAAAAAGCGCTCGCCAGAACAAAACAGCAAAAAAAAAAAAAAAATGTTCACGCGCTTTTCTGGTGTCCTCCGGCGCCAGGCCACCGGTGCCCGCTCAGTGTTCTTGCTGCCCTGTTTCCCTAGTATTGGGGGCCCTATCCCTTTAAGACTTCCAAAAAGCACTCACCAAAACAAAACAGCAAAAAAAAAAAAAAAATGGTCATGCGTTTTTCTTATGTCCTCCGGCACCCGGCCTCCGGTGCCCGCTCACTGTTCTTGCTGCCCTGTTTCCCCAGTATCCAGGGCCCCCTGGGCATGTACTGTGTCTGCGCTCTTTCCCGGATGGCTGGGGCTGGGTGTTCGGCAGTCCTGGGCTCCGTCTCCCTCCCGCTCTGCCTGCTCTTCTCCCGCCGGGAGCTGGGGGGAGGGGCGCTCGGCTCCCGCTGGGCCGGGGCTTCTATCTTACCCCCTTCGCGAGGCACTGGGTTCTCTCAGGTGCGGATGTGGTCTGGATATTGTCCTGTGTCCTCTGGTCTTTATTCTAGGAAGGGTTGTCTTTGTTATATTTTCATAGATATATGTGGTTTTGGGAGGAGATTTCCGCTGCTCTACTCATGCCGCCATCTTCCGCCCCTCGTACAGTTCTCTTTTTATTTGATGGTTTTCTTTAGTATTGTAATTGGATATCTTTCAAAAAAATTTGTGTATCTATTGCAGGCTTTAGGTTTGTGGTTACCATAAGGTTCATGGATAGCTTCCTAACTATATAACAGTCTATTGATTATCCCTCTATTTCAAACACAATCTAAAATTCTTTTCTTATTCTTCTTCCTTCTCCACATTTTAGGTGTTAGACATCATAATCTGCAGTTTTTTGTGTATCCCTTAAATGATTTTGTGTATAGTTCGTTTTACTACTGCTGTTTTGTTTTGTTTTTTTAACTTAATACTTGCTTGGGAAGTAATTGGTCTCTGCCTTTACTGTGTGTTTATTTTCACTGGTGAAAACTATTTAGGCTTAGGAACATTTCCGTCTATGCAGGTACCTTTAACATATCCTGTAATGCTGCTTTCATGGTGATGAATTCCTTCAGCCTTTGTTTATCTGAGAAACTTTTAATCTTTCCTTCAATATTGAATGATAAACTTGCTAGGTAGTGGATTCTTGGTTGAAAGTCCTTTTGTTTCAATATACTAAATAGTTCATGCCATGCTCTTCTGGCCTGTAAAATTTCTGCTGAGAAGTCTGCTGATAGCTTGATGGTTTTTCCCTTGTAAGAAATTTTATGCCTTTCTCTAGCTGCTTTCAATACCTTCTCTTTACCCTTAATCTTTGTCATTTTAACTGTATATCTTGGTGTTATCTCTCTGGGGTTCCTTTTGTTAGGAGCTCTCTGTACTTCCAGGACCTGGGTGTCTATTTCCTTCCCCAGACTGGGAAAGTTGTCAGCAATTGTTTCTCAAAGAGACTTTCTACCCCTTTGCCTTTCTCTTCTTCTGGTTCCCCTATTAAAAGAATATTGTTTCATTTGTAGTTGTCACACAGATTTCTTAGCATCCTCTCATTTCTAGAGATTCTTTTTCCCCCCTGTTCCTCACTTCATTGTTTTGCTATTCTCTAATTCCATCTCATTGATTTTCTCCTTTACTTGCAGCAATCTGTTAATCATTCCCTCCATTGTATTTTTCATTTCAGATACTGTATTATTCAGCTCTGTGTGGCTCTTTTCAATGCTTCTATCTCTTTGTTGAGGTCCTCCCTTAGATCATCAGTACTTTTCTGCAGATCAGTGAGCATATTTTTGACTTTGAAGCCTTTATCAAGAAGGTTGGTGATCTTTATTCCATTTAGTCCTCTTTCTGGAGTCTTATCCTGTTGTTTTATTTGGAATATATTCCCTGTCTCCTCATTTTGTCAGGGTTTCTGTGTTTCTTTGTATTGTAGATCTGCCATGCCTCCTGATCTAGATAGTGATGGCTTTATGAAGAATGTGTCCTGTGGTACCCAGAAGCTCAAGACCCTTGCTCACTAGTGTCTGGTCCTCTTTTACAGTGGAGCCCCAGTTGCTGTTGGTGACTATGGGTGGGGCTGCCTTTCTGGCTGTCTGCCTGAAGTAGCTGATTTCTGTCAGTGGAGGGTGACAGCTTGCCTCAGGCAGCCCTCTGTGAATTGAGCAGTGGCACTTCAGCTGGGATCATTGTGGGTGGGGTGCCCTCTGCCTTCCCTGTGGGATGATGGCTCTGGTAGGCTGATGGAGTAGGTAGGGAACATTGCAGGGGAGCATGGCTCCAGGCTTGGCTGCCAGTGAGGAGGAAGAAGTGCTAGAAGCTGGCTCCTGTAGGCTGAGTTAGGGTAAGAAATCAGGCAAAGCCACCCTCAGCCTCTGGGCAGCAAAGTCTCTTTCTACCTGCCAGGCAGCAAAGTCTGATGCTGTTGGGTAGGCAGGTGTGCAGGAAGGTGCCTCAGGGCTGAGCCACCAGCAAGGGGATTGGAACTTTTGGGCTCCCATGAACACCTGACCAGTTGGGCTGAGGGAATGCTGCTGAAGAGTCCACCTGCCCTTTCTCCTGCAGAGAGCACTCCATCCAACCCTTGCCCATCTGACACCCTTCCCACTGTTGGTAAGTCTTTCAAACTGCCACTTCTGTGCTGGGTGTCAATGGGACTGACTTCCACAAGTGGCTGGAGTCTCAGCCTCCCAGAGTGCTCTAGCTCTTCCAGATGTCTAGTCCCATTAATCAGCAAAGCCCAATGCAATGTGGACTCATGTTCCCAGAGCAGATCTCCATGGCCAGGTGTGCAGAGTTCCTGAGTACTTATCCTCTCCCCGCTCCATTCCTCTCTCTCCTGCTTGTGGAATGGGATGAGGGAAGGGCTTTGGGTCTAATCAATCATGGCTCTGCTAGTCTGTCCTTCTGTGTGTGGTCTTCTCTTTTTCACCTAGTGTAGATGGTCTGTTCTGCAGTCTTCAGGTCATTTTCAGGGTTAGTTATATTTGCTGTAGTTGCTTCCTTGGTGTGTATGTATAGAAGGAGATTTCCACCTTGTCTTCCTACTCCGCCATCTTATTTCCCTCCCCATCTGTATTTATGTGGATTTCACCCCAGACTTCCTGAACCAGAATCTCTGGGGATAGAAACCAGGAATATGTATATTTTAAAGCTCTCAGCTGATTCTGATGATCAGTCTTATTTGGAAACAACTGATAATCAGGGTTCTAACTTCCAATATAATAAAATAGTCAATACCTTCTTTAGAACAAATGAAAGCTATTTTTAGTATCTGATATTTTATGTTTGAATCTTGGTTAATTTAGGAGAGGGGACTCAAATGACTCATCATTAATAGCATTGACCTAGATAAAGATTACATTTATCCATCACCTTTGCAGCTAGCAAGATATGACCATGTGACCAAGTTCTGCCAATTGGATGAGAGTGGAAAAAGGTGTGCAAAGTAGGGCCTTGCCTTTCTAGCTGTGGTTTCTATTGGTTTTTGTTCCATTGACTCTTTTGGTAGCCTAGAGAAGCCTAAGGACTCCTTCTTTAAAAAATATTTTTATATCCATAAAGTGAAATACTTAGAATTACGAAGACCAACTATATGACATACTGTTATCAAAACATTAAAAGAATAATTTTGTGAAACAATGATATAGATATTCATCGGTATTTTCAACAACAAAATTTATCAGGTTAATGGCAGAATTGTGAACTTTTAGGGTTGCTTGGGGTGAAGATGGGAGGGATATTTCAGGTTAAGATAATGTGTCAGATTCAAAGCACTTAGGTTTCTCTGGCCTCTAAGGGTGAGTGGACTCTGTTCTCATGTTTCCTAGACTATAGAAACTTCTAACTTTGTCTCCATCTTACCCAAAGTCCTTGTCATCATTAGTTACTTAGGGAAAATTATAAATATATAACGGATATGGCTTTTCTATGAACTGGAAAGGTAAAAGGCAGGTTTAGGAGTTTTCAAATAAAGGCAAAGGACTTTTGAGTATTCTGACTCTGGTTTATTGCATTTTGTGAACCTGACTGAAAGAAGTGTTATTTCCTTTACTGGGCTTCTCAGTACCTAGTTCACTTTTTCATTCATCCATTCAACAAACATTTTTGATTATCTGCTATACTCCAGACATAATGCTGGGCTACCTAATTAGTGCTGGCAACACAAAGACTTGCCATATGTTGAGGAGTGGTTATAACCTGTAGTGACAGGTAAGTGACATCTCAAATTTAAGTCTGACTATATCTGTTTGCCCAGTTAGAACAAGACAGGAATTAGGTTCAGAAAGAACTTTTTTTTTTTTTTTTTTTTTTGTGAGGGCATCTCTCATATTTATTGATCAAATGGTTGTTAACAACAATAAAATTCTGTATAGGGGAGTCAATGCTCAATGCACAATCATTAATCCACCCCAAGCCTAATTTTCGTCAGTCTCCAATCTTCTGAGGCATAACAAACAAGTTCTTACATGGAGAACAAATTCTTACATAGTGAATAAGTTCTTACATGGTGAACAGTACAAGGGCAGCCATCACAGAAACCTTCGGTTTTGCTCATGCATTATGAACTATAAACAGTCAGTTCAAATATGAATACTCATTTGATTTTTATACTTGAATTATATGTGGATACCACATTCCTCTCTTTATTATTATTATTTCTAATAAAATGCTGAAGTGGTAGGTAGATACAAGATAAAGGTAGAAAACATAGTTTAGTGTTGTAAGAGAGCAAATGTAGATGATCAAGTGTGTGCCTGTAGACTATGTATTAATCCAAGCAAGACATGGGCAATAAAACATCCACGTATGCAGGAGATTTCTCTCAGAATGGGGGGGTGAGGTTCTAAGCCTCACCTCTGTTGATCAACAATTTCTCACCTGATGACCCATCTGCGACTGTGCCTGTCTTAGGTTGTTCTTCCCTTGAGGAATCTTACCCATTTCTGGCTAACCAGTCATCTTCCGGGGCCATACAGGGAAATGTTAAGTTGGTAAGTGAGAGAGAAGCCTTATTGTTTGAAATGGTTAGCTTTTTATTTCTTTGCATCTTTATGCCCTGTAGCTTCTATGCCCAGCATTTGTCTTGAGGTATCTTTACCACTTGGAAGAATTATGATACTCGGTAAATTTGATATGAGGCACGAATTCTATTTAAGGGTTGTAATTAGGAAGGAAGAAGAAAAGCTATAGAAGTAGCAGGCGGCAGAAAACATGGGAAGATTGATTATTTTTTGACATATCTTCTTGTAGAGTAACTTCAGCATGTATAGGTTTTAAGCTACTACTTAAATTGTGCACACACACTAACATAATAGGAGTATAGTTACATAACCAAAGCATACCTGTAATTACCAGCCATCTCCAGTGAAACCAAGAAAACCAGTTAGGCACCTTAGGCATTTGTGAAAACTTATCTATGATATGGTGGATATTGTACAACTGAACTTGAACAGGCTGAGAGAAATCAGACAAATTAAAACAACCCATTCCTGGGGAATGTTCACATCCCTTATGTTCCTTTAACAGTAAATAGTCTGTAGTTGTAAGATTTTGGAGCACTACAATTTTCAATTCTCCTAATTCTTGATTGAGTTCCAACAGTATAGATCCAGTCAAATTTGTTGTTTTACTGTATGCACAGGCCAGCTTAGATATCTCCTTCCTCATTCCCATGGCAAGTCCAGGAACTGGTGGGATGAGTGCATCTACAGATGTAGCAGTGCGTGGATCTTTGTTGGGGTTTTTTGATGATCATCTTCTGGCATGAGTCTTCCAGAGAGTGCTGATGTTGGAAGTTCTTTTTCATATCGTATCTTAGTTCATTTTTGGCGTAGCCCAATTAGGCTTTGATCCTCTGTATAAACACAAACAGACCCTTTGCCTACACTTTTATATGCCCTTTATACTCTTATGTAGAACTCATTGGAGGTTACCACACAGGAACTGCCCTTTTTTTTTTTTTTTTTTGGTATCACTAATCTACACTAACATGATGAATATTATGTTTACTAGGCTCTCCCCTATACCAGGTCCCCCCTATAAACCCCTTTACAGTCACTGTCCATCAGCATAGCAAAATGTTGTAGAATCCCTACTTGCCTTCTCTGTGTTGTACAGCACTCCCTTTTCTCCTACCCCCCCATGCATGCTAATCTTAATACCCCCGTACTTCTCCCCCCCCTTATCCCTCCCTACCCACCCATCCTCCCCAGTCCCTTTCCCTTTGGTACCTGTTAGTCCATTCTTGAGTTCTGTGATTCTGCTGCTGTTTTCTTCCTTCAGTTTTTCCTTTGTTCTTATATTCCACAGATAAGTGAAATCATTTGGTATTTCTTTTTCTCCGCTTGGCTTGTTTCACTGAGCATAATACCCTCCAGCTCCATCCATGTTGCTGCAAATGGTTGGATTTGCCCTTTTCTTATGGCTGAATAGTATTCCATTGTGTATATGTACCACCTCTTCTTTATCCATTCATCTATCGATGGACATTTAGTTTGCTTCCAGTTCTTGGCTATTGTAAATAGTGCTGCGATAAACATAGTGCACTGATCTTTCTCATACTTGATTGCTGCATTCTTAGGGTAAATTCCTAGGAGTGCAATTCCTGGGTCAAATGGTAGGTCTGTTTTGAGCATTTTGATGTACCTCCATACTGCTTTCCACAATGGTTGAACTAACTTACATTCCCACCAGCAGGGTGGGAGGGTTCCCCTTTCTCCACAGCCTCGCCAACATTTGTTGTTCTCTGTCTTTTGGATGGCAGCCATCCTTACTGGTGTGGGGTGATACCTCATTGTAGTTTTAATTTGCATTTCTCTGACAATTAGCGATGTGGAGCATCTTTTCATGTGTCTGTTGGCCATCTGTATTTCTTTTTTGGAGAACTGTCTGTTCAGTTCCTCTGCTCATTTTTTAATTGGGTTATTTGTTTTTTGTTTGTTGAGGCGTGTGAGCTCTTTATATATTCTGGATGTCAAGCCTTTATCAGATGTGTCATTTTCAAATATATTCTCCCATACTGTAGGGTTCCTTTTTGTTCTATTGATGGTGTCTTTTGCTGTACAGAAGCTTTTCAGCTTAATATAGTCCCACTTGTTCATTTTTGCTGTTGTTTTCCTTGCCCGGGGAGATATGTTCAAGAAGACGTCACTCATGTTTATGTCTAAGAGGTTTTTGCCTATGTTTTCTTCCAAGAGTTTAATGGTTTCATGACTTACATTCAGGTCTTTGATCCATTTTGAGTATACTTTTGTATATGGGGTTAGACAATGGTCCAGTTTCATTCTCCTACATGTAGCTGTCCAGTTTTGCCAGCACCATCTGTTGAAGAGACTGTCATTTTGCCATTGTATGTCCATGGCTCCTTTATCAAATATTAATTGACCATATATATCTGGGTTAATGTCTGGATTGTCTAGTCTGTTCCATTGGTCTGTGGCTCTGCTCTTGTGCCAGTACCAAATTGTCTTGATTACTATGGCTTTATAGTAGAGCTTGAAGTTGGGGAGTGAGATCCCCCCTACTTTATTCTTCTTTCTCAGGATTGCTTTGGCTATTCAGGGTCTTTGGTGTTTCCATATGAATTTTTGAATTATTTGTTCTAGTTCATTGAAGAATGTTGCTGGTAGTGTGATAGGGATTGCATCAAATCTGTATATTGCTTTGGGCAGGATGGCCATTTTGACGATATTAATTCTTCCTAGCCACGAGCATGGGATGAGTTTCCATCTGTTAGTGTCCCCTTTAATTTCTCTTAAGAGTGACTTGTAGTTTTCAGAGTATAAGTCTTTCACTTCCTTGGTTAGGTTTATTCCTAGGTATTTTATTTTTTTTGATGCAATTGTGAATGGAGTTGTTTTCCTGATTTCTCTTTCTGTTGGTTCATTGTTAGTGTATAGGAAAGCCACAGATTTCTGTGTGTTGATTTTGTATCCTGCAACTTTGCTGTATTCTGAAATCAGTTCTAGTAGTTTTGGGGTGTAGTCTTTGGGGTTTTTTATGTACAGTATCATGTCATCTGCAAATAGTGACAGTTTAACTTCTTCTTTACTAATCTGGATTCCTTGTATTTCTTTGTTTTGTCTGATTGCTGTGGCTAGGACCTCCAGTGCTATGTTAAATAACAGTGGAGAGAGTGGGCATCCCTGTCTAGTTCCCGATCTCAGAGGAAATGCTTTCAGCTTCTCGCTGTTCAATATAATGTTGGCTGTGGTTTTATCATAGATGGCCTTTATTATGTTGAGGTACTTGCCCTCTATTCCCATTTTGCTGAGAGTTTTTATCATGAATGGATGTTGAACTTTGTCAAATGCTTTTTCAGCATCTATGGAGATGATCATGTGGTTTTTGTCTTTCTTTTTGTTGATGTGGTGGATGATGTTGATGCACTTTCGAGTGTTGTACCATCCTTGCATCCCTGGGATGAATCCCACTTGGTCATGGTGTATGAGTCTTTTGATGTATTTTTGAATTCGGTTTGCTAATATTTGGTGAGTATTTTTGCATCTACGTTCATCAGGGATATTGGTCTGTAGTTTTCTTTTTTGGTGGGGTCCTTGCCTGGTTTTGGTATTAGGGTGATGTTAGCTTCATAGAATGAGTTTGGGAGTATCCCCTCCTCCTCTATTTTTTGGAAAACTCTGAGGAGAATGGGTATTATGTCTTCCCTGTATGTCTGATAAAATTCGGAGGTAAATCCATCTGGCCCGATGGTTTTGTTCTTTGGTAGTTTTTTGATTACTGCTTCAATTTTGTTGCTGGTAATTGGTCTGTTTAGATTTTCTGTTTCTTTCTGGGTCAATCGTGGAAGGTTGTATTTTTCTATGAAGTTGTCCATTTCTCCTAGGTTTCCCAGCTTGTTAGCATATAGGTTTTCATAGTATTCTCTAATAATTCTTTGTATTTCTGTGGGGTCCGTCGTGGTTTTTCCTTTCTCGTTTCTGATACTGTTGATTTGTGTTGACTCTCTTTTCTTCTTAAAAAGTCTGGCTAGAGGCTTATCTATTTTGTTTATTTTCTCGAAGAACCAGCTCTTGGTTTCATTGATTTTTGCTATTGTTTTATTCTTCTCAATTTTGTTTATTTCTTCTCTGGTCTTTATTATGTCCCTCCTTCTGCTGACCTTAGGCCTCATTTGTTCTTCTTTTTCCAATTTCGATAATTGTGACATTAGATCATTCATTTGGGATTGTTCTTCCTTTTTTAAATATGCTTGGATTGCTATATACTTTCCTCTTAAGACTGCTTTTGCTGCGTCCCACAGGAGTTGGGGCTTAGTGTTGTTGTCATTTGTTTCCATATATTGCTGGATCTCCATTTTGATTTGGTCATTGATCCATTGATTATTTAGGAGCGTGTTGTTAACCCTCCATGAGTTTGTGAGCCTCTTTGCTTTATTTGTACAGTTTATTTCTAGTTTTATGCCTTTGTGGTCTGAAAAGTTGGTTGGTAGGATTTCAATCTTTTGGAATTTTCTGAGGCTCTTTTTGTGGCCTAGTATTTGGTCTATTCTGGAGAATGTTCCGTGTGCACTTGAGAAGAATGTATATCCTGTTGCTTTTGGATGTAGAGTTCTATAGATGTCTATTAGGTCCATCTGCTCTACTGTGTTGTTCAGTGCTTCCGTGTCCTTACTTATTTTCTGCCCAGTGGATCTATCCTTTGGGGTGAGTGGTGTGTTGAAGTCTCCTAGAATGAATGCGTTGCAGTCTATTTCCCCCTTTAGTTCTGTTAGTATTTGTTTCACATATGCTGGTGCTCCTGTGTTGGGTGCATATATATTTAGAATGGCTATATCCTCTTGTTGGACTGAGCCCTTTATCATTATGTAGTGTCCTTCTTTATCTCTTGTTACTTTCTTTGTTTTGAAGTCTATTTTGTCTGATATTAGTACTGCAACCCCTGCTTTCTTCTCGCTGTTGTTTGCTTGAAATATGTTTTTCCATCCCTTGACTTTTAGTCTGTACATGTCTTTGGGTTTGAGGTGAGTTTCTTGTAAGCAGCATATAGATGGATCTTGATTTTTTATCCATTCTATTACTCTATGTCTTTTGATTGGTGCATTCAGCCGTTAACATTGAGGGTGACTATTGAAAGATATGTACTTATTGCCATTGCAGGCTTTAAATTTGTGGTTACCAAAGGTTCAAGGTTATCCTCTGTAGTATCTTACTGCCTAACTTAGCTCGCTTATTGAGCTGTTATATACACTGTCTGGAGATTCTTTTCTTCTCTCCTTTCTTATTCCTCCTCCTCGATTCTTCATATGTTGGGTGTTTTGTGCTATGCTCTTTCTAGGAGTGCTCCCATCTAGAGCAGTCCCTGTAAGATGTTCTGTAGAGGTGGTTTGTGGGAAGCAAATTCCCTCAGCTTTTGTTTGTGTGGGAATTGTTTAATCCCACCGTCATATTTGAATGATAGTCGTGCTGGATACAGTATCCTTGGTTCAAGGCCCTTCTGTTTCATTGTATTAAATATATCATGCCATTCTCTCTGGCCTGTAGGGTTTCTGTCGAGAAGTCTGATGTTAGCCTGATGGGTTTTCCTTTATAGGTGACCTTTTTCTCTCTAGCTGCCTTTAAAACCCTTTCTTTGTCCTTGATCTTTGCCATTTTAATTATTATGTGTCTTGGTGTTGTCCTCCTTGGATCCTTTCTGTTGGGGGTTCTGTGTATTTCCATGGTCTGTTTGATTATTTCCTCCCCCAGTTTGGGGAAGTTTTCAGCAATTATTTCTTCTAAGATACTTTCCATCTCTTTTTTTCTCTCTTCTTCTTCTGGAACCCCTATAATACGGATATTATTCCTTTTGGATTGGTCACACAGTTCTCTTAACATTGTTTCATTCCTGGAGATCCTTTTATCTCTCTCTATGTCAGCTTCTATGCGTTCCTGTTCTCTGGTTTCAATTCCATCAATGGCCTCTTGCATCCTATCCATTCTGCTTATAAACCCTTCCAGAGTTTGTTTCATTTCTGCGATCTCCTTTCTGGCATCTGTGATCTCCCTCCGGACTTCATCCCATTTCTCTTGCATATTTCTCTGCATCTCTGTCAGCATGTTTACGATTCTTATTTTGAATTCTTTGTCAGGAAGACTGGTTAGGTCTGTCTCCTTCTCTGGTGTTGTCTCTGTGATCTTTGTCTTCCTGTAGCTTTGCCTTTTCATGGTGATAGGAATCGTTTGCAGAGCTGGGACAAGTGACGGCTGGAGAACTTCCCTTCTTATTGGTTTGTGGCCCTCGTCTCCTGGGAGAACAGCGACCTCTAGTGGCTTGTGCTGGGCAGCTGTGCACAGATAGGGTTTCTGCTTCCTGCCCGTCTGCTATGGAGTTTATCTCCGCTGTTGCTGTGGGCGTGGCCTGGCTCGGGCAGCTACTCCAAAGTGGTGGAGTTGCCTTGGAGGGGGAGCGGCCTGGAGGCTATTTATCTCCGTAAGGGGCCTCCCTGCTCCCTGTAGCCCAGGGGTTAGGGTGCCCAGAGATCCCCGGATTCCCTACCTCTGGATTAAGTGTCCCACCCTGCCCCTTTAAGACTTCCAAAAACACCCGCCAAAAGAAAACAATGACCACAAAAAAAAAAATAATAATAATAATAATTTAAATTAAAAAAAAAATGTGGCCGCTCGTTTTTCTTTATTCTCCGGTGCCAGCCTCAAGCATCTGCTCACCGGTCTTCCTGCCGTGTTTCCCTAGTATTGGGGTCCCTATCCCTTTAAGACTTCCGAAAAGCGCTCGCCAAAACAAAATAGCAAAAAAAAAAAAAAAAAAAAAATGGTTGCGCGCTTTTCTTATGTCCTCCAGCACCCGGCCTCCGGTGCCTGCTCACTGTTCTTGCTGCCCTGTTTCCCTAGCATCCAGGGTCCCCCGCGCACGCACTGTCTGCACTCTGGCCCGGATGGCTGGGGCTGGGTGTTCGGCAGTCCTGTCCTCTGTCTCCCTCCCGCTCTGTCTATTCTTCTCCCGCTGGGAGCTGTGAGTATGGGCGCTCAGCTCCCGCGGGGCCGGGGCTTGTATCTTACCCCCTTCACGAGGCGCTGGGTTCTCTCAGGTGCGGATGTGGTCTGGATATTGTCCTGTGTCCTCTGGTCTTTATTCTAGGAAGGGTTGTCTTTGTTATATTTTCATAGATATATGTGATTTTGGGAGGAGATTTCCGCTTCTCTACTCACGCCGCCATCTTCCACCCCTCTCCCAGAAAGAACTTTAACGGAATACTGAGGAACTGCTTAATTTTTTGCTCCCTATTTCAAGGTTGTCCTGTAACTGCCTGATCTTTTCTGAGAGTATCTGGGTCTTTGAGCAAACTGCCAAGCTGTTATAGTAAGATCAGTTCAAGGAGGGCATACAAAGTCAATCCTATCAAACGTCTCAGAATAAAAAATTCTCTGTGACCCTAATGATTCAAATTGGTGATATGCAGGGTTCAAAATCACTGGGAAATCTGCTGCATCCTAAATTTCCATTTATTTACATCTGACACAGCCTGGTCTTTTTTAAATTGTGTGACACTTGCTATAATGTGCTGCTTAACTTGGAATGGAGTAAACACTATATCATTTTTAAAAAAAGAAAATATTGAACCAGGCTGAATCAAAACCAAGTTTTTAAATTTAAATTGGTTGATGGGAAAATAAATCCCTGAAATGAAAAACAAAAAAAGATATGAAAATAAATCTTTCTTAGGAAAATCTACAATATGTCTGTATGCTTAGTTGTTCTTTCCTTTCAGGCTAGTCCTAGATAACCCTCAGGTTATCTGCCTACTTCATCATTGTGAGGATCAAATGAAATGATGTATGAGATGAAGCTCTACTGTTCTATGAAAAAATAAAGTATTAGCCCTACCAACTGATTTCTTTGGGAGTCATTTCCTCCAAAAGAGGTTAAATGGTTTTCCCAATTCAGGTTTTATGTATCAGTTTATCTTTTACTTTTGGCCTGTGTGTTTTTCTTATCTATGTGTGACTATAAACCATTTATTAGAGAGAACTTTGAATTCAATCTCAATTCTGTCAACTATTTTGCCTGGTGGTTTCACTTGAGCTAAAGGTTTCCATATTTTCCTGTTAAGTGTTTTACTGTATTTATGTTATTAATTACCCATGTACCCATCGAGAAGGGACTTTTGATAAATGGAAAATAATTTTGTATCAGAGGGAGAGAGACTATAACTGGCATAGAAATGAAAAGGTGAGATAAATGAGGGTTGTATACCTGCTTATTACCACCATATTATCCTTTATATATTTGCAAAGCTATCTCTTTAAGCTAATAGAAAACAGAAAATGTGTTCATCCACAATTATGTTTCCTTAAATAAGGCGTTCAAATACTGGTGTGGTGGAATGGGGTAGGGTGGGAGTGTCTTGGATGGCTTTTTGGCCATTCTTATGAAAAATGTGCTTTACACTGGCAATCTCTTTGCTAATTGTAATAGTGATAATGATAATAATTTAAAAATAACTAGTATCATTTGGAGCACTTTGCCATGTGTTAAGCACTTTATATCCATTGTCTTCACAACTACAATGGAAGGTAGATGCTATTATTTACTTTCCAGTGCTGATACAGATGTATATACATGTATATATATATATATGTTATATAGCTGATATATATATATGGTTGTATATTATCATGTAACAAACATATACTGCTGATATAGTTAGAGTGGATTAGTTATTTGCATTAGGATTTTGACAACTTCCTTTCAGGAGTTCTCTACCAGCTCTCAAGCAGCTCTAGAGTCCTGTGAGACAGGCTGGCAGCCAAAAGCTTTATATAGGCAGGCAGGGCTTGAGCTGATTCATTTTTTTGCCTAGCACCTAACTTATTTTTAGAATGCAGAAAATGGTAATAAAAATTAAATAGTGAACAACAATACAACCAAAGCTGCACAAATTCACTTCTCAGATCAGGTGGGGTCTCACTGGGTTTTTTTTTTAGGGTGTCTGAAGAATGTCCTTGCCTGACAATGAGAGATGGAATAAAATTATAGCAATTTTAGCTTTCTTTTCATTAAAAAATTACTCAAATTTTTAACAGGATAGGTCTGCAGCCTCTCCGTGAATAAGCCAGAGAATAAACCAGGTGCAGCTGTAGTCCCCACTGGCTGCTTCATTCCCCTGGCGTGTTGGCCATGGCCCACTGGGCTTGCTCTTCTACTCTCCCTCCAGACCCTTGGACCTGCTCCAGCTCTGTCCACCGTTCTCAGATGGCATGGTTCACCACCCCTCTGTTTCCAGACCAGGTTAGGACTTGTTGCCACATGGGATGAAGTCAGGGGACCCACACAGGGCTCATGGCCTCTGCTGCAGTACATTTTTCAGATCCCATATTCTGGCTTTCAGTCTAACAGATCTAGATATTGCTAGAGTCCCAGGATTTCCCAGATATTGGGAGACAGATTAATGCTCACCTAGCTCACACCAGACTCTGTGTAAAAACCAAACTGCTTGGGTATTTAACTGACAACAGAATGTATAACCGCCAAAAAGAATCTTAAATGAGAAGCCAAATGTTAATCAGAGTGTTGCTTGGTAAGTGTGAAAGCAGGGCAAGGGAGTTAGCCGAATGAGGTGAATATTTAAGGGCCTCGGGTTCTATCAGCTTAGGACCAGGACTCTACTGCTTTCAAGATCAGAGGAGGCAAATTCTTGAGCCAGAGCATTTCTTCCTCTGGAAATTCCCTGCCCTGGAAGATGGAGATGTGCCTGTTAGAATTTGTTGGATGACACTGGAAGTATTTCCCTGGTCTCTGACACTTCCCCCTGTGCACCGCACTGGGCAGGCACTAAGAGAAAGATAAACACCAGCCCCTATAGCACATAGACATAGAATGCCTTTGTTGTAACCCTGTATTCACTTTAGGAAGAGATCACTTGTCTGAAATACGATGCCACATAGTTTTCTTCTATTCATCTAGTGAGAGAATAAAAGTGGGAGGTCGAATTAAGCCAAAGAAACAAAAAATAAAAAAACAAACAAAAAAATGGGTGGGCAGTATGTGTGTGGGTGCAAATGCCTTATAAATATCTTTTAATGTCATTTAATGGCTTATTTATGTAGATAAGAGCTGTCTTACAAAAACAGACATGCTCAGCCAATTTAAATCTATGTAATTTTCATAACTTAATACACTTAAATGAATAATTTCTTGGTGAGGCTTAATGCTTGATTTACAGCAAATGGTGATTAAGAACTTTAATAAGAAGAAGCTGAGACCTACAGAACTGAAGACACAGAACTGGTTAGAGGCAGAGGCAAAATCTACACTTGCTTTTCTTAATTCTCAGTCCAAAGATCTTTGCACAATTAAGTACAGCTTATTTTTCTATCACCCAGTTACTATGCACCAAATAAGATAAGGAGAATCTGGTTTGAGAGAGAGGGAGAAGGGCAAGTGTTGCTATTTGAGAATGAGACATTGTCGGAGAAGTGGACCTAAATGGAGCCCCAGTGGAAGGTCATAGGGTGCAGAGCAGTCCCTGACAGACATCTCCATTTCTGCAATTTTTCTAGAATTAGCTGGCAGCTCTTGTAGCAGGACTTTTGGTATATTTCTGTTCTATTACTTCAGCTATATCAGCTAAAACACAAAACATGTACCATCAAGTACATGAAGGGAAAACAGAGCCATGGGTAGATGATGACACTAAGCCTTGGAGATTCTAGTTAATGCGTAACTTCTGAGAATGTAGCAATCTCATTTTATTTCATTGTACATTTATTGAGCACCTGCGCTGAAATACGATTGGGTCTAACCCAGAGGGCATGAGGTGAACAGCATATGGTCTCTGCCCTCAAGGAGCCACAGTCACTTCAACAGAGACAGTCACTTAAGCAATTACAGTACTGCACATTATCCTCAGTGATCCAAGGGTATATAAGGCATGCAGAAATATAGAGATAGAACATAATTCTGTTGGGCTTGGTCAAGGATGACTTTGTACAGAAGGTGATCTTTGAATTGGATTTTCAGCAAGAAATAGGACAGTTCAAATTTTAAAAAATGGACTGTGTTGAGTCATCCCAACTTACCACCACATAACATAGGTCATTGCTGATAACTGTCTTATGTGGCTGAGTGTTTTTCTTAAATTGTCTGCACACATTGATTCTGAACTCCTTATCATGGCATTTTAGAGCTTCCATTCATTCCCTATTGCATTGTCATTTATTGAGCATCTACTATGTGATTACTGCTAGAGATAAAAGACAGGTTGGAGAAGACACTTGCCCTGGAGGAACTCACTCATTGTGAAGTACAATGGAGGGAGAGCTTTTAAAACCCATGAGTGCAAAAGGCTCCACTTTCAAATGTTCAGCTGAAGTTGAAAGTCACTAGTATAATAAGGCAGACATAGATGTGAGCAGATGATAAAGTGTGGCTTTATACGAGGAAGGTTCCTAAAGGATTATGGGAATAACAAGGCAGGCATGCAGTCCAGCCCGAGGATGCACGAAAGCTTTCCTGTGAAAGTGATTCTTGCTTGAGCTGAGTTTTGACGAATCGGATGTGGGTGGAAATATTCCAGGCAGAATGTACCTCAGTTTTAAAAAGAAACAACAGGCCCTAAATGAAGTCACCTAGTGAAGAACTACCAAGACTTAATATCTAACCTAACCGCAGCTTCAGCCTCTTCCAGGGTGTGGAACTTTAAACCAACCAGTCTGGTATTTCCTGATCAGTACTAGTGAGATGATCTTCACCATAGAACCCACTGCCTTCCCCTTAAGGAAAAGTGGCCTTACCCAGAACAGTTTTTTCCTTTCTTTTGCTAATAATTCCTTATCCTGACTATTTCTGCCGATAAAAGCCTCCCATTCTGTGTAACTCCTTGGAGCAGTTCTGTTCATTAGATGGGATGCTGTCTGATTCATGAATCATTGAATAAAGCCAATCAGATCTTTAATTTTTAAAAATTATTATTATTATTTATTGGTATATAGTCTTATATTAGTTTCAGATTTACAACACAGTGGTTCATCAGTTACCTACATTATTAATTCCTCACCAAAACTAGTGCAGTTACTGTCTGTCACCATAGGAAGATGTTAAAGAATCATTGGCTGTATTTGCTGTGCTGCACTACTATCTCCATGGCCATCCTGCATTATGATTGAGAATTTTTTTACCTCTTTATCCCTCTTGCCCCCCCAACTCCTCCCCCACAACTCCTTGGTAACCACCAGTCCCTTCTCAGTTTCATGAGCCTACTGCTGTTCTGTTCATTTTGTTTTGCTTTATATTTATATTCCATAAATAAGTGAAATCATATGATATTTGTCTTTCTTTGCCTGACTTACTTCACTGAGCATAATACCCTGTAGATCCAACCTTGTTTTTGCAAATGGCAGGATTTCTTTTCTTTTTATGGCTGAATAATATTCCATTGTGTATATGTACCACATCTTCTTTATCCATTCATCTATTGATGGACACTTAGGCTACTTCCATATTTTGGCTATTGTAAATAATGTGACAGTAAATATAGGGATGCATATATCTTTTTGGATCAGGAATTTTGTTTTCTTCAGGTAAATTTCTAGAAGTGTAATTACTGGGTTGAATGGTATTCCTACTTTTAGATTTTTGAGGAACCTCCATACTGCTCTCCATAGTGGCTGCGCCAATTGACATTCCCACCAACAGCGTAGGAGGGTTCCCTTTTCTCCACAACCTTGCCAACACTTGTCATTTCTAGTCTTTTGGATAGTGGCCATTCTGACTGGTTTGAGGCCATATCTCATTGTGGTTTTGATTTGCATTTCCCTGATGAATAGCGATGTGGAGCATCTTTTATATGCCTGTTGGCCATCTGTATTTCTTCTTTGGAGAAATGTCTGTTCAAATCCTCTGCCCATTTTTTAATTGGGTTATTTGCCTTTTTGGTGTTGAGGTGTATGAGGTCTTTATATATTTTGGATGTTAACTGCTTATCAGATAAATCATTTATGAATATATTCTCCCAAAAGCTAGACTTTTTGTTTTTCCGATGGTGTCCTTTACTGTACAGAGGCTTTTTAGTTTGATGTAGTCTCACTTGTTCATTTTTTATTTTGTTTCCCTTGCCATAGGAGATGTGTCCAGAAAGAAATTGCTCATATTTATTTATGTTCAAGAGATTTTTGCCTATGTTTTCTTCTAAGAATTTTATGGTTTTATGTCTTACATTCAGGTCTTTGATCCATTTTGAATTCACTTTTGTGTATAGAGTTAGGCAGTAATCCAGTTTCATTGTCTTGCATGTAGCTGTCCAGTTTTCCCAACACCAGTTATTGAAGAGGCTGTCATTTCCCAACTGTATATTTATGTCTCCTTTATCATATATTAATTGACCATGTGTGCATGGGTTTATATCTGGGTGCTCTATTCTGATCTCATTGATCTATGGGTCTGTTCTTGTACCAGTACCATAATGTTTTGATTACTGTAGCTTTGTAGTAGAGCTTGATGTCAGAGCACGTAGTTCCCCCTGCTTTGTTCTTTGTTCTCAGGATTACTTTGGCTATTTGGTGTTTTGTATGCGTCCACATAAATTTTAGAACTATTTGCTCTAGTTCATTGAAAAGTGTTGTTGGAATTTTGATAGGGCTTGCATTGAATCTGTAAATTGCTTTGGGCAGGATGGTTATTTTGACAATATTAATTCTTCCTGTCTATGAGCATGGGATAGATTTCCACTTACTTGTGTCTTCTTTAATTTCTCCATGAGTGTCTTATAGTTCTCAGACTGTAGGTTTTTCACATCCTTGGTTAGGTTGATTCCTAGGTATTTTATTCTTTTTGATGTGCAATTGTAAATGGAGTTGTTTTCCTGATTTCTCTTTGTGCTAGTTCATTGTTAGCACATAGGAATGCAACAGATAACTGTGTATTAATTTTGTTTGCTGCAACTTTATTGAATCCAGTTATTCATTCTAAATTTTTTGGTGGAGTCTTTAGTGTTTTCTATGTATAATATCATGTCATCTGCAAATAGTGTCAGTTTAACTTTTCCTTACCAATCTGGATGCCTTTTATTTCTTTGTGTTGTCTGATTGCCATGGCTAGGACCTGCAGTACTATGTTGAATAAAAGTGGTGAGAGAGGACATCCTTGTCTTGTTCCTGATCTTAGAGAAAAAGCCTTCAGCTTTTCACCATTAAGTATGTTGTTAGCTGTGGGCTTGTCATACATGGCCTTCCAATTAGATCTTTAAATTCACTCAACTGAATTTTTGTTCTTTAACATGGGCAAACCTTTAGGTTTCCAATTTCTTCATCTGCCATCTTCATTACCTCCTATCCCCACTCATAACCATGGCCTTAAGCTATGAGCTATTCCCACCACACCCCTGCTACATGAGCCATGCTAACCACACATGAATTTCCCTTTGCTATCTTGCCCTTCCTCTGTTATTCTAAAAAAAGCTTACTCATCCTTTGAGACCTAGTTCTAGTTGTGCCCTTTAAAAAGGGGTCAGAAAATTGTGGTCTGTGAGCCAAATGTGGTCCACTACCTGTTTTGTAAATAGAGTTTTGTTGAATCACAGCCACAGCCACCCATTCGAGAATCACTTATAACTCCTTTTGTGTTATGACAGCAGGATTATGTAGTTGTCTCAGAGATGGTATGGCCTCCAAAATTGTGTCCTTGAGATAATTGCTGGTTAACCCTTCCATGATTCAGTTTCCTTATGTGTAAATGGCAGTAATTATAAAAGCTGTAACATGTTTTTATAATGATTAAACACAAAAAAAGATGTAACAGTACTCTGGCAAGGACCCAAGAGAGGGTGTGAGCATGTAGGATGGCTCCTGAAAGCATGGAAAAAGCAGTGGCCCATATTAAGTGAGGGAAAAATGATGTAATTGCTATGACAGCATGATACAATGGAGAAAAGAAAGAATGTGTTTGGCATATTTTTCTCCTTTGCCCAGTTTGATAGTAAGTGACATGTGTAGCAATCTCAGTCTATTTTTATTATTGCTCTGTCATTCTGAAGATCTTCAGATCAAGAGGATTCAAATTGGTGTCGAGAATAGTAATGCAAGACTGTTCCATAGAGACTTCATAGTCCAGATATGCCACGAGACGCTGAGACCTTTGATGATTCTGCTGAACCCAGGTCTGGGCGCTCCTGGAAGATGCTGCAGGTGCAGTTCCAGACCACTGCAATAAAGCAAATATCACTATAAAGTTAGTCAAATGAATTTTTTGGTTTCTCAGTGCATATAAGTGTTATGTTTACACTGTCCTGTAGTCTATTAATTGTACAATATCATTATGTTTTTTTTTAAATTAAGGTATCATTGATATACAATCTTATGAAAATTCCACATGAGCAACATTGTGGTTTCAACATTCACCCATATTATCAAGTCCTCACCCCTCCCTTGCAGGCACTAACAGTGCAGTAAGATGTTATAGTCATTACTTGTCATCTCCGTGCTATACTAACAGCATTATGTTTTAAAAAAACAATGTATGTACCTTAATTAAAAATATTTTATTGCTAAAAAATGCTAGCACTTTACTTTGCAATCTTATGTTATGCAGATGGCTTCTTTCCTTAAACCTCATGAACCAAACTCTGCAAGTTTTGAATTTTTCTTCTGCAGCTCTCTCGCCTCTCTCAGCCTTCATAAAATTAAAGAGAGTTAGCGCCTTCCTCTGGATTAGGCTTTGGCTTAAGAGAATGTTGTAGTTGGTGTGATCTTCTATCCAGACCACTAAAACATTCTCCATAGTAGCAATAAGGATGTTTCCCTTTCTTATCATTTTCTGGGTAGCAGTTTTAATTTCCTTTAAGAACTTTTCCTTTGTGTTCACAACTTGGCTGTTTGATGCAAGAGGCCTAGCTTTTGGCCTTTCTTGGCCTTTGACATGCCTTCCTTGCTAAGCTAAATCATTGCTAACTTTTTATTTATAACTCTTCTTTTCCCTTGAACACTTAGAAGGCATTTTATGGTTATTAATCAGCCTAATTTCAATATTGTTGGGTCTCAGGGAATATGGAGACCTGAGGAGAGAGAGAAAGAGGGAGCATGGTCACCTGGTAGAGCAGTCAGAACACACTGAACATTTATCAGTTAAGGTCACTGTCTTATATGGATGCAGTTCATGGTGCACCAGACAGTTAATAACATCAAAGATCATTGATCACAGATCACCATAACAAATATAATAATAATTAAAACATTTGAAATATTGGGAGAATTACAAAAATGTGGCATAGAGACCCAAGTGAGCATATGCTGTCGGAACATGGCACCAAGAGACTTGATGCAGAGTTGCCACAAATCTTCAATTTGTAAAAAATTCAGTATCTGTGAAGCACAATAAAGAAAGCAAAGTAAAATGAGGTATGCCTATAATTATAGTCCCTGGAGTCTGATCATGTCCCTCTAACCTATCCCCAACCAGAAAAAGGTACTGTGCCTGACCTAATGGTACAGATTTGTGGCTCTGGCTTAGGAGACTCCATAATGCAGGGCAGCCCAGGGCATTTGCACCTGACTATGGATGAGGCCTATCATTTCAAAGGACAAAGAAGAAGAAAAAGAGGCAGCTGGGTGTACTCTGCATACTATTCAATCTCAGGAGAGCTATTCTCTGATAAGTAATTTTTTGCTTAGGAAGCAATCTCTGAACTTTACTTTTTTGGTCTCAAACTATATTATCTATTGATTTGCAGATTCTAGCATATCAACTGTTTTTACACAAATTCTTTTCTATTTTAAAACTCAACAGTGTGTATAGTTTGACTACTATTTGACATCCCTTAGGTGTATTAATATTGTTCTTTGGGAATGTCAAGCCAAGAATGCTTGCTTTTAGATTAGCCAAGTGACCTTAGCCCACACAGATATTATTCCCTGGTCACTTGTTTTTAAACACCATGGCTTTGCATCATCCTGATTTCCCACGTGTAGAATAGATGTTCACTCTGATTGCAATTTAAGGAGAAATTGGAATGCTCTCTTGTTTCTTCTTTTACTAACTGGCTTCCTAGAAATATTCTGCCAAACAATGTTAGAAATTCCACAATAAGAAAATACTTCTGTGACTCCATGAATGGGGTCCAAAATAGTCACCCTGGTAATGCAGTGCTGCTCCAGTGCGAAGTTCAAGATGTTAGCCTGGGGAGCCTGCTGGGAGGACTGAAGCCAGTCCCCAGCCCTAGTGTATTGGAACCAGAGCCGCCATAGGAATGTGTTCACCGTGACTCACTCAGTGCTCAGCAGTCTGGTCCTTGGGTTGCTCACTGAACTCTCCCTGTGTTCCTTCTTCACTGTATAAGGACCTATCAGGTTTTTTCTTTACTCCTTGTCAAAAAGGTGGAAACCACTGGTGTAATGGGGAGTAGGAAGACCATGAAAAAGAGAATAAATGGAGAGGAAAAGAAAAGGTCTCAGCAAATAGGGATAAACACCAGTTTTTGGCTGAAACAGTTTGTTCAATTAAAAGACCAAGTAGGCTGATGGAAAGACCTTGAACTAATTACCAAAGGTCTGAGGATCTTAGAGAACCAGTGTAGTGATCTTGAACATAGCGTTTAATATTTATCTCAAGTTCTGCTCTGTAAAATGCAAAGTACTGTGACATTGAATAAAGGAAACCTCATTTAAAGTGGAGTTCAGAGGCCAGAAGGGGAAGTTCTCACACCTTATCACTCCTGACCATCCTCTGCTGACCCACTAGGAAGAGGTGGACCCTGCATTCCTAACCAGAAGAATTCTATACTTCACTACCCCAGCAGGAGGAAGAAAGATTTCTCCTTGCCCAGCAACAGCCCAGCCAATGAGAGACTGTCACAACTCAGCCAATGAAAAGCCACTTCTATTCCAATGCCTTTTTGTTTATAACAGCCCCTCCCAACTCACCCCTCTCTTCTGTTAAAGAGTGGCCCTCTCCTTTGTTTTCCAGTCTTGCCTATGGTTTTGCCATAACTTGCATGTCCTGAATTGCAATTCTTTGCTATTCCCCAAATAAAGACATTTTGCTGGTAAAATAACTGACAGTTCTATTTTTAAATTTCACAGTACTGTGGCTGCCCTGCCTGCCTCTGGCTGGTTGTGAGATCCAAATTTATATTTCTGAAGACTCTCCAAAAAACATGCTGTGCTCTAGGAAGGCACTCGATTGTTATGGGGTTGTCACCATACATAAATCCTGGTTCAAAATCTACTGGGAAAGAAGTCAGATACAAAAGAAAAGTACATAGAACTGAATTAATATTTGTGAGACATATCAAGAATAGCAGAGCTGCCACCTGGCAGTTTTGCTGGTAGCAATTCTGTTGCTGCTATTATAGAGCTGAGGACATCCCAGTCGGCCCAACTCTTCTGGGGGAAGTGTGGCATTGCTCCGGATGACACTGGTCTGTGATAGGCAGTAAGTTGGGTTTCTTCTTGGTTACTTCCCTGTTGATTGACAGTTCTCTGGAAACATAAGATTCGACGGTTCAGGGAAGACAATGTTGCTAAATAACAGGGTTCCTAGTCCATTTCTTCCAAATCTCACAACATCCCTGTGAAATATCGTTAAAGAAAACTGCAGCAATGGAGTCTCTGAGAGGTCAATACATTGTTGGCAGTGAAGCTGAGCATCGATCTCAGATTGATGTAACTCCAAAGTCACCACTTTGGATATCCACACTCCTACATCAGGCTCCCGGGGGTACTAACACCTGAAGGGATTGTTGAGGGGTGGGGAGGTGGTGGGTGGTGGTGGGAATGAACTGAGGTGGGTAAGAGTAGAGGAGGAGTGAATTGCATTTATTAGGCACCTACTATTTACTAGACATTTTACATGCATAGCCTCAATTAATACAATAACTCAGTGAAATAGATAGTATCATATCCCCATTTTAAAATGAGAAAACTGAGATTCAAAGGACTAAGTAAGTCACCTAAGCTCACTTAATAAATAAGTGGTGGAGTCAAGACCAGGCTGCACATCTGTTTGAATCTGTGACCGCAGTTTGCCGTTATTTCCCCAACTTCAGATGTTACACATGGTACCCATACACATGGCACACCAAAACCCGTATTGATTTTGTCCAATCTGGCAACCTGTACTGTAATTACTTAAATTAAAAAAAATACAACTCTTTAAAACTTTTAAACTTAAACTCAAATTATTAACTAGAAAACTGTACAAAACTATAAGCAAGAAACCAGCTATGCCAAATCTATAAAAGAGAAACCAGCACTCCTTGCTGTAAACAGGAAGAAACCATAAATGTAACTACATTACAGAAAGAGTAATGTTAGATTCTCGCTACTTACTGTTGCCTGCAGAAGGTTCTAACTCTCGGGTCTCCTCTCTCTTTGTTCAAAAGGGAAATTATCAAGGTTACTAAATTTTGTAATACCACGTTGAGAAGGTCTCCTTGACTTAAGAAGGATTGAAAAATTCAAACAGAAGTAATTTTCTCACTCTAATTAAGTGTAGCTCAGTGCTATTTAATGCAGTGTGTGTAAGATAGCTAAAATCATCCCCTGAACCATCCAAGGACAACTCATGCTTCACCAGTTGCTCACATCCAGTTTTTTTAATGTCTTTACCAGTCTTCTTAGCTGCCTTGAAGAATAGTGGGATGATGAACGTGGTGGAAAAAGAAGACCTAAGACAATCACACCATTTTCAAATCCTGGAGGGCTGACATGTAGGAGGTAGTACTAATTTCTTCTTTCTTGATTAAGAAAGGCAAACTTGAACAAATTATGTGACATTTTGAAGTGCAGCTTTCAGCTCAATATAACATACAACATGAACATTAAAGTTAACAAAGGAAATGGTTATTGTTCAAAGAACTGGGTTTGCTGTGGTGAAAACTAATAGCAGACCATCTTCTGAGATTGACATCAAATAAATGATTTTATTGTTTGAGGGACTAGAGTCCAATTTCAGATCCTTTAGAACTTTAAGATGATTTTCAATGCCATCGTTTGCTATGACTCCATGATGCTTCTTGTAAAGCAAAGATCACTGGACATTTAAGATCCTGGAGCTGAGAATCTTATTCTAGACAAAGATTTTTCAGCCTTAGCACTACTGATGCTTTGGCCTGGTTAATTCTTTGTTGTGGGGGCTGTCCTGTGCACTGCAGATTTGCTTAGAAGTATCCCTGGCCTCTACCCACTACATAGTGGTAACTCCCCCCACAAACTAAAAATATCTCTAGATATTGCCAAATGTACCCTAGGGTGCAGACCACCTTTGGTTGAGAATCACTGTCCCAGATCCAATTCTCTCTGTGCATATCTACTCTTCTGAGACAGAAATCAATAAGAAGTTTTTAAAATATTTATACCTCATGCATACCTTTACCACTGCACCTGATGCATCTAACATGCCCCTACTAAATATCTACAACATGCCAGGTGCTGCATTAAGCATGGTGGCTACAGTGGTAAAGGAGACAGATCCAGATCTCACAGAACTCTGTGGTGGGTGGATGGGGAGAGGAGACAGACCTGTATATGGTTTATCACGGTTAGCCTGTGTTCCTGTCTGTTTCCACCATTACCTTGTGATCTTCTTAAGTGTGAGAATCATGTCATTTTAATCTTTTAACTTCCAGGGTCTAGCTGAGTGCCTGGAATATAGTAGGTGCTCAACGATATTTGCTTAGTGAAAGAATGAGAGTGTAGGGGATTGGAGAAGGGCAGGAAGTGGTAACCTACCCAGCATATTAAACAACTACACCACAATCAAGCATATTTAAAAGATTGGGGAAGGAGAAAAATTTGTACAGTTAAGCTTTTATTAGGTCTTATGAAACATTAATAGCATTGCTTCTTCCCGTGAGTTTCATTGTAAGTTGTTTATTTTTATGAGCATAGTCTCTTACCCTAACACACTTAGGGATATAAAAGAAATATGGAGCAGACATGGCCTGCCATCCCTCTTTCTAGCACTTTACCTTAAAGTTAACAAGTAAAGATTTGACCCACAGTAGTGATCAAAGCAGAGCTTTTTGTAGTGGCTCATTTGAACTGGGTGTTTTGATATATTTGGTCAAACTGCACCTTTATTGGATTGCCTTTGTCACCTCCAGGATGGCATGAGGGCTGGGTAAAGATTGTGAAGGTCAGTGATGGAGCTGACATTGTTATGCAATGTGTTTTAGAGCATTAAAATATCTTTCCACTGAAATAACCATATTAATATATTCCAAATCTGGAAATGACTATAATTTCCACAAAGTAAGTACATGGCAAATGGAGAAATTCCTAAGGACCCTAAAAATGTTAAATGCCTCTCTTCTAAGTCATAGTGGCTGAATCTCTGACCCCAAAGTATGTATTGATGTCCTTCTCAGAGAAGAGCACTCTACAAATAAACATTAAAAGAGTAGTTCCACTATACACTTTGCTTTTTAAAAGTTCCCTTCTGCTTGACTCTCAGTTTGAGGACAGGAACCGTATCATGCTTATTTTAATATCCTGCACAGCGCATAGCACATTATCATACAGTAGGCACAAGACATGTTACAATGTAATTATTTGATATACAATATGTATTCTGTCATACTTTATCAGTATTTCTGCCTAATATATTTCTAATCATGTCTGCACTTATCATTCCAGTGAGTTAATAACCTTGAGTAAACAAACTTTCACCCATTGCACCCTAATAAACATCTTCTGTTCTTGTACCTAGAATTGATTAACCTTCTCTGGACATAAGAGAATAAGATCCTCAGCTCCAGGATCTTAACCTTCTCTCTTTATCTCAGTTTGTCTAGGAAACCACCCCCTCCCCCATTCTCAGCTCCTGGGGTTCAGGTCTCCACTCCCATCCTTGAAGTGGAGCATGTGATTCAGGGCAGTATATCCCATTTCACTCAGTATATTATTGTCTTGCTACAAGGATAGTTTTGTAGGACACCTGCCTCCATTTTGTGCCCTCCATCTTGAATAACTATGTCCCCTACATGACCCCTGCCTCCATTTTGTGTCCGCCATCTTGAATAACTAATAACCCCTGCTTCCATTTTGTGTCCACCATCTTGAGTAACTAATGACCCCCTGCTTCCATTTTGTGTCTGCCATCTTGAATAACTATGTGCCTCCATTTTGTGTCCCCCATCTTGAATAACTATGTGCCTCCATTTTGTTCTGTGTCCTCCATCTTGAGTAAGAAGTTTCCCACTCAAGCCATGCCCAATTTCCAAAAGTATAAAAGCAAAAAGGGAACTTTGTTCAGGGTCTCAGACTGAGTCCTGTGTTTTGACGGGCCACTGAGACCCTAGTTTGAGCCAGCAATAAAGACCTGTTTTGCTCTTACATCTCGCGACTGAGGCTAGTGACTGCAGCTCCACACGGGGGACTCAAGGAAACGGGGCACAACAGTTTCAGGACTAGATATTGGTCCAATTGGGAAAATAAGGCAATGAGTTGTTTTTTGTTTGTTTTGTTTTGTTTTTTCCCTGTGCAACTTTAGGGGGAAGATTGCTTGGTTTTTCCCTCACTAGAGTTGGAGAGAGTATAAATTCTATAGCTGTTACCACCATCCTATAGCCATGAAGAGAGAGAGGTCAGACAATGGAGTTTGTGTGAGGAGGTGGGAGGAGGGGAAGTGGGGGAGGAGATGTGGAAGACGGAGTGGGAGTAGTGCAGTTGGGTGCTGTAGAAACTGATTTACCTGCAACCACACTGTACCACGAGTCAGTGCATGGATTTTGGTTATGTGAGACTGTATGTTCTCCTTTGGCTTAAGTGATTTGAATGAATTTTCTGCCACTTTCAACTCATAGTCTTTACTTAAACATGCTATTTCTAACAATTCACAAAGTCTTAACAGAATTTAACCTGAGAGAGATTGCACGGGCTAAATAAAATGTTACATCTGCTTTTGGTTTGAATTATGTTTATATGACAGTACTAGGCAGTTCATGTCAATCAGAAGCTCTGATTGGTAGTTAATTTGTCTTTAATGAAAAATGGGGAAACAATCCATTCAACAACTATTTGAGTGTCTATCTTGTCTTCTTGATGAATAAAATATTTTATAACTTAAAGTCTAATTAGGAAAAAAGAAATCAGTTATTGAGAGTAAAGAAGTATGGAACCAGTGACAGTATGTGACCTCCCATCTTAAAGATGAAGAAACCAAGGCCTGAAGAGGTGGAAAGACTTTCCCAGGGTATCATTGGCTACTTGATGAGCTGGAATGGGGATCTTTAGATACTGATTCTATCTAAGTGCTTATCCCTTAATATTAAATGTAGGAAAATATAATGCATGTTAGGGCCAAAATGTAGACAAAGTAATACCAGGTCAGTAGTATTTGCTTTGAGCTTGCTGTCATGGCAGGAAAGTGGTATTAACTAATCTCTGCTAAGGTGCTATATGATTCTAAGGGTCAGCAGTATGAGGTGGTGATGGAGATAGCTACTTACATGGTACAGAAATCTTTCCATTCAGTAAAAAATCTTCCTGTACCAGCCTAGCATAAAACCTAATTCAAATAGAAGCACAAGCCTCTTGTTTTGAAGTTTTCCTTTCTTCATTAGAATTCAGGTAAAATATATGCCTTTTTTCAGATTTCTCTAAATTTAATTGCTATCCTATGAAGTAGAGGTAGCCTTTCTCTAGCTTACTTTTCCCTTCTGCAAACTACTAGTTTATCATCTTCTCTCTTTTTATAGTTGAACTTTTCCCAAAAAACTTCAGGGGTGCTACTGGTGATATATCTGAGTAGTAGGTATGAGCATTTAAAAAAGTATTCATTTAAAAAAATGAACATATGTCAATTTTATAAAAGTAAAAAGAAGTAGCTACATAAAAACAGAGATTTCTTTAAAACAAATGATGTTAAATCATACACCTCTGCATTGGTCTCTAGATGTGCACTTTAGCTTTAAAGTGCCTTTTATTATATTTATATCACTTAAAATTTGGTATGTAGTATATGATACATATGATATATGATAACATGCTATTCACCAATCCAGGAGCTGTTATGGTAACACTATGAAAACTATTATTTCCTACTCCTAGACTGAAAGGATTCTCTCCAAGGGAGAGAGAAGATTTGTGCAAGTTGCACATGGGCAGGACAGTATCCACAGTGCTTAGCATGGTGCACACCATGATCCAGTTTTCTGATAAATACTGGTTGAATGAACAAACAGAAGAAAATATACAGGGACTCACACTATATTCTCATAAAAATTGACTAAATGAGGATTGAGCCTTCTCTGTTGCTGGTAAATGCAAAAGCGAGATACTCACAGCCATAACTACTGCTACAGATAAAGCAATTTTGGAGGGCCATGGTGATCCTCTGATGGGTATGCAAACCTGCATTTGCACTTAAGAACTAGAAAATTGACGTCATTATGATTTGCTATCCATTAAGGCTTCCTCCTCAAAAGAACACATTTTTAAAAGGCAGGCGTTTATCCCATCTCAGGTTTTTGGTGTCTTTTTATTTTTTCCCCTAAAGCATAACAAGCTTGTCAGAGTTTCCATGGTGAGCATGGGGCACCATGGAAACTGATAGATTCAGCTACATGAAAAGAATAAATAAAATAGGCAGGCATTTATTTCACTCTGCTGTGATAACTTCTCTCCTGGATGGAAAAGGAGAGTGGCTTTTCATTTTACCCACCTGTCCTTCACTCTGTATGCCTCGTGAAAACATGAGTTATTTCACTGGGTCATCTTACTGACCTATGCTGATTGTTCTTTGCCTCAAGGTCCATTATTCCTACTTTGGTTTTACTTCAGGGTAGATCTGTGCATCACTGGCAACTGTTGGAAAACCATGTAAAATGTGATCATCGTGAATGACAATTCACAATTGAGGGACCCGATGAGTCACGAGGAAACTGAATGGCAAATCCTTCACAGTTGACTGTGATGAGACTGCGCGGAAACAGTCAGAGTCAAGACCAGGTCCGTCCCATGCTAACTGGATTGGCAAGCCAACCCTCCTGAACCTCGGTTTCCCCATCTCTGAAATGGTTAGAATACATCCTCCTCCTATGTTGAGCCTCCATTTTGAGGTTCAAAATGACATGGTAGAAGAGGAAGACTTTTTAAAACAATCAAGATCTACTAGTAGGAGAGACTGACCAGCTGCAGGTATAACGATGCTCATAAGGCGGCCAGATGACCAAACCCATCCTGCCATGGTCCTATCCTTTGCCTCAGGCAATTAGAGTTCAGAATATGCTGGTCCCACCCAGGAGTTGGGGAATTTTAAGACTACTTGGCTTGATCTCAAGAAGGGAGAAATGTGATCTTAAGAAATGAAGCTTTTCAACTTTTCTGTATGTTTGAAAATTTGCATAATAAAATGGTGTAAAATTAAGTAAGTGAACTAAAGCTCTTTCTTAAGACCCTGAGTCCCAGCAGTAGCACAGACTCTCTCTAGCCTCTTGTTTTTTTATTGCTAAAATGTAGGCAATAGAACCATCTCTTGGAATTCAACATTTGTATAAGCCTATTGAGCCGGCAATGTGTTAAGGGGATACAGAGAAAGAAAAAAAAGGCAGAGATCTGGTCCTTAAGAAGACTACAATCTTCTGGGGGAGATAGACTAAGAAACAATGATAGCACCCGCAAACTCAGAGGAAGAGCACTTAACACCTGAGAGAGAGGAAGTGTAAAGATTTCCTGGAGAGGGTGGGAGTGGGCAATTAGCAGAAACATTTAGCCTGCAGCTGGGTAGTAAAGTGAGGCAGGCATGGTGTAAGCTGGTGTAACAGCACTGCGGGCAGAGAGATGGGAGACCAAGAGCAATGCAGATGCATAGTATATGGGATTCTGGAGGGAGAAGGGCCCAAAGAGGCAAGTCAGGCCTCCAGCAAGCATCCATACCGAAGGGAGTCTGTTTTCTTTGGAAAGAAGTGATAAGTGAAGCTGCACACGGTTTTTGGGTTTCCTTTTGAGAAATCAAATTGGTAAGGAGTTGGCAGGAGCTATTGCTGACAGGGAGTAAGTGATCCTAGAGAAAAACAGTGAATTGTACAGTGCATAATAATCTTGAAGGCTCTTTCAGTTCTAATATTGCATGAATTTAAACATGGGCTATAGAAAGAGATGAAGAATAGGAACTGCTACTTCCTTGAGCCTTTGGAAGCACAGTAAATACCATTTGTTGCACACTTTGCCTTGGTCAGAATAACCACACTGACTGGAGGCTGGCTGGGGATGTGTTTGGGCTGTTTCAAAGGTGAGTATAAAAGGTGGACATCCCTTTCTTCCTCCAGGAGCCTCGAGAATGTTTCCCTGAGGATACCAGGATGGGAGTCACAGTTGCAGGAGGACCAGCAATTGAAAGGCGTTTTCAAGTCAGAGGGGGAGAATGGGTGACGGTCTTAGGGAAGCCAAGATTTCCTAACGTGTGGCTTAGCTGAAGGTACTGGATCCTTAGCCAGGTGCCTAAACTTGATGGAGAATGGCAGCACACCTCTGCACTGCTAGGAAGAACCAACACTTACCTGCAGAGTGCTAATGCCATGGCCCCTGGAGGTTCATGGCCATTCCTTCTGTTTAAGAAAATTAACTTTATTTAAAGCTATATAATGATTACTCATTCCATAAACCATACATGCCAATGTCAATAAGCATCAAAATGAATTCCCTAGCAATTACATTATCTCAACAGAATGATAATGCAAGTCTGGTATACCTTTTTAATTCTAGCCTATATGATTTTAGCCAGAGCATAAATGCTATTTTAAAAAAACTTAACATTTTATATGTGATTCTCACGTGGCTACATATTACTATTAAAAAAAAATAATTGCAGAATATGCTACCAAGAAGATATATTCTAATTCATTAAACTAGTCTGAATTGTTGGACATTAAGGCTGTTTGCATTAAAAAAAATTATACATATATTAGGTGAATCTATTTTAGGGAATCAGTACACCTTTTGAAAACATTTAGCTGTTTGCTCTTTTGAACTAAAATCCAGACATTTTCCTCACTTTTCTTTCTGAGATGTGTGTGTACACAAGCATAGGTCAAGAGGATGTTTCCACTGCGCAGCTCATTGGGACTTCAAGGAGGGAGTGTGATCTGCAGAATCAGGGGAAAGGGACAGGGAGAAAGGGCTACCATCTCCAAGAGGCAACTGCAAGCCTCTTACCTTCAAGGCTTTGTAATTCTGCATCCCTGGTAGTGTGACTAACCATCTCAGTGTCCCTGGGACTGTGGCGTTTCCTCGAGGTGGAGGAACCGAGGGGAGAATGAATCATTTATATAAGGTAGGCCTGAGTCATAAAAGCAGCAGTTCAGAGAAAGCCTGCGCATGCACTGCAATGAAACCTGTACCCTTTACGTGGGAGCCCAAATAGATATTTCACGTTATTGTTCTGCCCCCACAAAAGCCTTTCATTCATTTATTCAATAAATATGAATAAACACCGGGCCTGGAAACACCAGGCATTGTTACAGTCATAAGACCCTTGGGCTCTTGTTCCTTCCATTTCTGTGAGTGTTTTGGGGAGCAGGAAGGAGAAATAAATGAAATAACATCAAATAAAGGAGGATGGATATGACTTATGCAATGGCAGAAATAAGACGGATTAATGGATTAATGGAATAGAAACTCTGTGGGGAGGATGCTGCCAGCTTGGTGGTAGGAGAAGGTCACTCCAAAGAGCTGACATTGGAGGCACACCAGTGATGAGAAGAGCAGGTCATGTGAAGATCCGTAGGAGACATCAGTGGTAGAAGGAGCAGCATGTGCAAAGGCCCAGAGTGGAAACCAGTCCGTCTTCCTGGAGCAACTTAGTAAAGGACTTTGTGGATGTAGTGCAGGGAAGGGTTGCTGGGCAGTCTTAGCACCACTCAGTTCTCCTTCCATTTCCATAAATGAGGATGATAAAGATGCTGAGGTCCACCTGCATTGACCGTAGTTTCTCGATTCCTAACCCAGACTCTTTTCTCCAAGCCACGCCACACTGCCTAGTTACTTGGCTCCAGTACTTAATTTTCTCCCCTTGCAAATGGAAAATTTTCTCCCCTTGTACAAATGGAAGTAATTCAAAGAGACTGCTTATTTTAGGTACGCGAAAGATTGGAGTTGAAACTTTTTGTAGATGGACACAGTGTTTCCACTCACCTCAAAGTGAAGAGAGAAACTTTAGGGTCCAGATTAACCTCCAGTAGTGGGGCCCCCAATAATTCCCTAAGACGTGTGTACATAATATCAGGACGCATTGGGCAGCCCTCAGAAACCGAAAATGAAACTGATCTGTTAGGCAGGCAGACCAGCGGCTCTTACACTGGTCTCTGAACTTGTGCTGGTTCAGAATGCGCGAGTGCTACAGGTTGAAGAGGTCCAGGGTTCGGCAGCAAATAGCCCTAATAGTTTAAAGGGCAGAGCAAGCAGGCAGAACCACCCCTACGCGTGCCAATTTGAGACAGGTGCAAGAGCTTGGAGGCAGGGAGCGAAAGCAAGTTTAATGACCAATTAAAAGTACCGGGCTGGACCCAGCGGCTCCTCCAGCTTCTTCCTTCATCTCCCGCCCCTCCTGGGTGGGTGACTCAGCCACTGTGCGTTGAAGGAACTGCGATGAGAGCCGGGATTTTGGCAACTCAAAGAGTTAATATACCAAGAACACCCGTAGGGGAGGAGAGAAAGACCACACCCAACAGAGCGCAGAGACGGCTCAGAAAAATCCTATTGGCGCGGAAGAGCCAGGGAACCCGCCCCTGGGCGCGGCCTACGGGGTTAGGCGTTAGCCCGGGAAAGCGGGGGCAGGACCATCCGGACAAGCGCCCACTCTGCAGCCTCCCGGGCCGCACGGAGCCCTCGCCGCGCCTCCGCCCGGTGCGACCTCCTCCGCTCGCCGACCCCGCGCTGCGCCCCGCCGCTGACTTGCGTGTCGCCCCGATGCAGTCCCTGGCGCACATCTTCCGGGGGACGTTCGTCCACTCCACCTGGACCTCCCCCATGGAGGTGCTGCAGGATCACCTCCTCGGCGTGAGCGACAGCGGCAAAGTAAGCCGGCGCGGGGTCGGGCGCTCCTGCGTGCGCGCGGACAGGTGGGGAAGGGATCTCGCTGGGTGCGCTGCGGCGTCTGGAGTTCCCGCTCCGGAGTTGAACTTGAGTGGCCCTTGGGGAACGCCAGGAGAACCCTGGCGCTAGGTTCGTGGGCTGACCTGGTGGGAACATGTCCCCAGAAGCTGGGAGTCGCGGAGTACTCAGATCCGCTATTGCTTAGACAGCCGTCCAGGAGGGAAAGGAGGTCGAGACTATGCCCTAGCAAATCTTAAGAGATCATTAATAAACCAGAACCTTGCTTTGTTTATTTTGTATCTAGTGCCTGGCACAGTGCCTGACATAGGCTAGGCGCATGATAAATTAGATAAAATTTATTCTGAAAGAAATAACAAAGGAAGGGGCACTTGATCAGTGTTTAGCAAAGAACTGATTTTTGTTCTTCTACCTTATCATTCAACAAAGGATATACCAATGATTCAGACTAGACAACGTGTAATACTAGAAAGGATAGCCCAAGAAAAATTATTTCCCCCACACCCAGCCATTTGCATCAAAACAAGGCATTCCATTTTAAGGTTCAAAATGTCTTCTGTGAGTGTATCTTCTTCACTTCCTTTTCCAAAACTAGGACTTCTACAAACGACAGGGAAACTCAATGTCTAATACTTACTGTTCCATGTATGATGCTATCTGTTGGCAGTGGCCTGGCCAGTTTGATAAGTGAAAGTCAATCCATTTTTGGAAGGAAAAACAAAGATGGGGATGGGATATTTTGAGCTTTTTCCCAACTATCAGTTTTCTTAGCAAAAATACACATATTTGTGACTTGTCAGCTTGAAGATACTATTTCTGCCTTAAAATGCTTCCGAGTCAGTGACAGCTGTGAATCGTGACTCTTACGTATGGGGATCACTAAACCCTGTTTTTATATGGTGCTTAAGAACTAACCTCTCCGTGCATATTCAGGGAAGTTTCTCTTGTGTTTCTAAGGTGAAGAGTCAGAGCTCCTCCAAATGGAGAGACTCCCTAGACCCTGAAACTGATGAATTATTGCTGTGTGTACTTGACTCTCAAGTTTCAGGGTCCCCTGGGGCTTGGGGCAAGTCCCAAGAAGCCAAGGAATTGCCAAACTAGGGAAAGAGGAGGGGTGTTGCTTAATCACAAGGAACTCTTCAACTCTTAGATTTCTTTTTAAAAGTTCATTTCCTGTATCCATAATGTTAACTGGTAGGATAGCAGGCAAGAGAGTGGGTTTGAGGACTCTCTTTCACCAGTGGAGAGTAGTAAGAAAGGAAGTAATTTATATAAAAAATTACCTTCTCTGGGGGTTGTACAGAAGAAGAATAAAAGAGTGTCCGGAACATACAATTAGTAGTTGAGTCAGGGAATCTATTCCTAACTAAGGAGCATACTGAATTTATAAATTTAGAAAAACGCCATTCCCCCACAAGATACAATTATCTAGGAATTGAATAGAAAGGTGAGTTAGTTAATCAAGCAGCTTAGATCTGTGGTATAAAACGCCCTAATCAGTGAATTGATAACAGTTTTTCTCCTCCTTGATGCAAGGCAGTTGATTTCTGACTGTGTGTAAAGGGCGGGTGTGTCATATGTGCAGTATTTCAAGACTTGATTTCCCCCATTTTGAAAGTGGGAATGCCTTGACCTTTAGAGTTGCTGGGATGAATATCTTATTCATTTAAAAAATTTCAAGGTTCTTACAGGCAATTATATCCCTATGAAATAAATAAATATGCAGAATCACAGTTTTACCGAGCTCCTAAAGCTGTTCTCAAATCTTGGGATGAATTAGAAACATCTAGCAGTGCTTGTTAAAATGCAGGTTGCTGGGCATTGGTCCTCAGAGAAGCTGAATCTGTGATCAGCCCCTGGAAGTGGCATTCAACAAAGGCCCCAGGTGGGTCAGACACAGGTGGTGGGTGGATTACATTTTGGAGTAACCATGGTATGTAGACCGCATGGTGGAACCAGTCATATGGGATCTTGGGAGCTCAGTTCTCCCTGTCAAGCCTGGGTCTTGGGTAGCATCTCAGAGAGAGGCGACGTGACTGCCTCTGCCTTCTCACTCTCCTGTCTAAACCTCATCCCTCATTTCATGTAAGTTTACTCAGTCCCAGAGAATGGTAATGATTAACTACTTTTAATTCATTAACTAAAGCTCACCCAAAACTAGGCTAATTAAAAAAATTCTCTAGTCAACATTTTAGTATCAGGCATTTTAAATTCAGAGTTAGTTTTTCTATTCAAGTGCCATGTAGCTTTTAAAAGAAAGACTCCAGCAAATGTTATTTCATTTGCAGATATTTAATTAATTTTGAGACACTCTCTGCTCAAATATTAATAAATTACCTGATTCTTCCCACATACAACAAGGGTCAGCTTGACTTTAAAGATATATAAAGATGCCTTCGTTCTTTTAATGCACACTTACCCAGAAGCAAGAGTGAAGGAGAGAATCAAATTTTCTTCTGCTGTATATTAAATGAAATAATAATCGAAAATACCTCACACTTAGTGTATACTTAACACATACCCTGTTCATTCTGTCCTTTTCCTTCCCTCTGCCCCCAGCAAATCCTTAACTTTTGCTCACTGTAGTGTTTTGTTTATTTCCACATGGTGGCACCCGTGCAGTCCAACAAGTGGAGAAGGAAGCCATGGCCTGGGATACCCTATGTGGGGAGTGGGGGTAGGTACTGGACCTCAGCTGTGCAGACTCCCTGCTCATGTCCTTGACCTACTGATGCATCTGGGAGGAAAGAAGTAAAGAGCATCTGCTAGGTATGCCCACACATGATATTCAGTATCAGTGTGTTCATGACAGTGTCATTATTCCCACTTACATTTGGGGAAGTTGAGACTTGAGAAAGCATGCATTCAGAGATAGTGGTGTAGCTGGATTTTTAATTAACATGGCCAAAGCCCATGTTCTCTTCTCTAGAGCAAGCCACCTCCCTGAGGTACAGTCCCTGACCTCAAAGAACTTGCCCTTTTAAGTAAGGAAGATGAGACTTGTACCTCTAATAAAAGGGGACTGATTCCTGGACCAAAGACTGGGCTCATTGCTGGAGAGACATTGTTGAACAAAGCATGCAACCCATGCCCTGCTCTTGGGAGGATGATGATCTGGTGATACATTAACAGAATCTGCTATGATCTGTCAGAGCTTCAACTCATCTAGAGGTGGAGAGAAGGCTTTCCTGAGGCTGAACTGACATTGAAATTTTGATTTAAAGAAGAAGTTAAATAGATAAGGCAGGGTGGATTGGAGGTAGGGAAGGCGGGAAAGGCCCTACGGTAGGAGAGAATGAAAGCATCTGGTGGTTTGCATCCAAAGCTACTGGAAAAGAAAAACACAAGATAAGGCAGGAAAGGTAGGCAGGGCAAGATCTTGGGGGGCATAGGGAGTGGGGCAGGGGAGGGATTTGTCTATGATCAAATTTTGCAATTTTAAAAGAATTCTAGCTTCAGGATAAAAAATGCACTGGAGAGAAATTGAGTGCAAGCAAGGGGATCAGATAGGAGCCTGTTGCAGTCCTTCTGGCAAAATGGAATGTGGTTTAGAAGAGAGGCTGTGTAGTGCGTCAGTTAAGCTATGAACTCTTGGGTGCCTCTGTCACTTACTACCTATGTGAATCGATCAGTTTACTTAACATTTCTATTTCCAAGTTTGTAAAATAATTACTATAGTCTACCTCATAGGTTGTTGGGGGGATTAAGGGAATTAATAGTTATGAAGTTCATAGGATAATGCCTTGCATGTAGCACATGCCCAGTAAATAGCAGTTATTATCATCAGTGATGGAGAGGGAGGTAGACAGTTTAAGTCACATCAACTGGATTTGGTGATAGGGTTACAGAGATGTATGCCAATGGATTAAATAATTTGGTGGGATGCACATTCGCTGGTGATAGTTGAAAAGCTGGATGAAGGAAGCTAAAATTGAGTTAGACATTAAATAACAGATAGGACTTGAACCTGCAGAAAGGGATTAAATAGCCCTGGTTGAAGGGACTGAGTCAATATTCTTCAATTCCTAAAACCGCTTGGAGGAGCAAGAGGTATATTTCAGTGGAGATGGCATCATCATCTTGTTTTGCGAGTCTGAATCATTAATCTTAGTGGTTTGGTATCATTCATTCCTTCCTCTTGGGGAGGTGAAGGCCCACCTTCTTACTAAGCTCAGGACCTCAAAATATCCTGCGATCCTGAAGGGGGAGTTTGGGCAAAGTCATTCCTTCTGAGGCTGCTGGATCAGTGCCTGGCTTTCATGAGAAATATGTTCATGCCCAAGCATCATCCTGTGGAAGGCAGATGGCTTTGTTCAGAGTACGCATGGCAAACCCTGTTGGTCATCCTCGCAGTGGTCTTTCTAAATGATGTGCTGGATTTGATCAGCTTGTGATATACTCAGTGTGTGGATGTGTCATGCCATGCCAACCATGGTAATCATTATCCATTTGATGGACATTTATTTTGCCAACTTCCTGGTCTTTGAGGGTGGCCAGGATAACCTTCTGGCATGGGGGAAGTTGGCTCAGAGGCTTCTGGGAGATACTTTCCTTCTTAATAAATAGCCACAGAGATGGGGAGAGAGTCTGTCCTCATCCAGAATCTCTCCTGAGAGGAATGGCGCTTATGCTATGGCTGCTTGAGACTCTGAAGAAAGACTGAGAGGATTTCAGAGGCACCAAGAGGCCCTCTTTGAGTATCATTGGCTACACACATGAATAACATCACTGAATAATCAGCTGTCCCTGGAATTGCCTACTGTCTACTGCTTTGAGACTCCTTTTGTGAGATAATGGAAGATCTTTTCCGTCTATGCTTCTGTTAATTGTTAGAGGTTAACAATTACTCTACTTTTCAAAGAACCCTTTTATTTTTCAAAGGATTGCTAGCTGCCTTTTTCTTTTCCCATTTCTGTCTCCTCCTTAGGGGCCCAAATGCCTGTATCTTTTCAGGCACCCATATTGGTAGCCAATCCCAGCCAATTTTCCTCTGGGATACCTTTGGGCATACTCCTTCCTATTGTTATTGGCCCCGTCCAGGTTTTCATTTTCTTTGGCCTAAAATATTAAGGATCCTCCTGTTTTCTCTCCCCACATTATGTAACATCTCCTCCACATTATGGATGGTCACTTTCTTGGGACATGGGTAGTATCATGTAACTTCTCTTTTGCACCCTAACCACCTGTGGCTCTCTACTGCCTCTAAGATCTGAAAGCCCCTGGAAGACATTCTTTGGCCCCAGTCTACTTCTCTAATATTTTCTCCTAGTCATCCTTCCTTCTGGCAAGTGGGAGTAACATTACCAGGACTGATTTGTACCATGAGGTATCCAGGTACTCATGAGCTGAGAGATGTCTGTCCATGCCAACTCATCATTGCTTCCCAGCACGTCATATCCTTTTATGCCCCCACTTCATTGGTGACAATCTCAGTCTGGAATAGTCCTCCTGACATATCCCCTTTTCTCCTCCACCTCTGTCAAGATGAAATCTTGCTCCTCCTTCAAGGTCCAGTTCTGATGTCTGCTTCTTTCCTAAAGCTTCCCCAGTTGGAATAAATTACCCTTTGTTCTCCCATAAAATTTTGCATATCTATTCAAACCAGTGTTTTCCTGGTGGTTAAGAGTGTGGCTTCTGGAATTAGATGATATGGATTCAAATCCCACTTTTATGGACAAATTTTCTAACATGTCTGAGCCTTCACACCCTCATTTTTGAAATGTGAACAATAACAGCCCTGTAGGAGTGTGGAGGCAGATGAGATAGTGTCTGCAAAGCACTTGGCACATATTGCTTGTGCTCAGTAAATACTGGTTATTGTTAGTATTTTTCTTCCATTAAAGTAGTAATTTCATTTTTGCCTCTGATTATATCTCACTTTAAAGAAAGTTTTCACTCACTGAGTTGATTTAAAGTCCTTTCACAAATGGGAGGTGAACTGGAGAGAATGTAACATTTATTAAGTTATACTGTGTGTCAGACACTCTACCAGACTCTTTGTAATCAGCAGTCCTGAGATGAGACAGTAGCAGTCGTCATCTTCTTTACCATCCCTGTTTTACTAAGGAAGAAATGGAGGCTCAGAGAGTTGTCTGAGACGGCTGCAGTCACAGCAAGTGGCAAAGTCAGGATTCACCCCTGCCTGTCTGATTTCCAAGGTCCACGCTCTTTTTCCGGGAGTTCCTGCTGCCTCCTGTCCTGAGGAGGACTGAAAACCTACTGTCCTTAGAGCCTCTCAACATTGCCTTACTGTTTTAACACAAAGTAGGTGGTCAGTAAAGTATGTTGAATGCAATGTGTAATGCAAACATATTCCTGTGTGACACGTAAAAAAAAAAACATTGCTAATTCCAGAGAGATCTTTTTCAAGCAAGATCTGACTTATTTTTTTGAGGCTTTGAAGCAACACTGCTGGGAGTGACTGGAGTTTGCTGCCCTGCTTGTTGTGGAAAGTTGTCTATTCCAGAAATTTCTTGGCAGTTTCCTAAGAGTAAGCAATAATTTTCTAAGAGTAAGCAATTAAATATTGATTGTCTCCCAAAAAATCATACTTTATGCATTTTCACTTCCGAAGGAAATTTTGAAATTATTTCTAAAAAGTCACACCCCTTTCCATGGTGAAAACATTATTTGGCTTTCTCACACTAACTTACTAATCCTAAAGGATAAGTTACATTAACTTCAAATTTAACTTCTACTTGAGATCTGCTTTTCAAAACCTTTTGACTGTTGGCGTTGGTGCCTCTGCTTTTAAAATGCTGGCGTTCTCCCCCATGAATTAGTTATTCATGCACTATTAGCTGAACCTATTTCACAATAAATACCTTTCACATCTTCTCTTCCATCGTGGCCCTGCTCAGGTTGGAATCACCAGGAGACCGGTTCTGTCATCACAATGTTCTTTCTCTTCTCAGCTTGTCACTGGGTTTTAAAGAATTGTTTTGACAGAATGAACCTTTCCCAATAAACTCTACTTTAAAACCAGTGCTGATCTCACTTTATCAACAAGCTGTTGATTCACAAGTTAAAAGAAAAATCTGAAGGCTAAAGCAATTATAAGCCACTTCTCATTTAAAGTGAGTTATTCTAGACCTACATGAAATGATATAGGAATTGTAAAGGCCCAAGGTTTTCCAGTAGCTTGAATGGACAGAAAAAGTATGTCCTATGACCATTCAGTCCCCTCCAGCTACTCTCACCCATAAAGACACATATATAAAACACATTTCTGGAAGACAGTATTAAAATACAAAGCCTAAGTACTATTTACTTCTGTCGAGTAGGAGTGGAGAATTGGGGATGTGGAGGAGAATTTCTATGTTCTAATATATAATGTTTTGTATTGGTCATTTTTTCTTGTCTCACTTTTATAATTTAGCATAGCATTCACCATTTTAATGTGTACAATTCAGTGTTATTTATTCTATTCTCAGTGATGTACAACCGTCACTGCCATCTAGTTTCAGAATATGGTCATCACCCCAAAGGGAAACCCATCAACCAGGAAGCACTTCCTATTCCTCTCCTCCCCTCTCACAACCGCTAATTTGCTCTCTGTCTATAAGTTTGCACATTTTGGATATTTCATATCAATGGACATGCAGAATGTGTGACCTTTTGTGTCTGGCTTTTTTTACTTAGCTTAATGCTTTCAAGGTTCATCCATGTTGTGGCATTGGTCAGAACGCCATTCCTTTGATGGCAGAATAATAATCTGCTATACAGATATATTTCATCTTGTTTATCTACTCATCAGTTGATGGACATTTGATTGGTTTCCATCTTTTGTCCATTGTCAGCAGTGCTGCTATGAATATTTGTGTGCAAGTTTTAAAAACCAACTTATTCTTTAAAATATTTTTATAGCTCCCCATTGCTTAACTGTGGGATAAATGTAGGCCTGGCCTTGCTGTTTGCCCAAACTCCCATCTTGTTTATGCCTTTGAGTCTTTGTGCTATGTCTGCTGGATAAACACACCTTTCTAGACTAATTTAAGTGTCACATCCTCAGTGAGGTCATTGCTGACATCACTCCAACCCTTCTGTTCATAGGCAGATCCAATGTGTGGCTCTTTTGTGCTCCACTTTCTGCTTGGTATCTCTTTAGGGCTCTTAGTTTATCTTGTAAGGGATCTCTGTAACCTGACCTTGAAGGGGTCAGGCTTGAAGGGGCTATGCCTTTATGACTTTCATATCCACAACACCTAGCACAGGGTAGGCATTTGATAAATATTTATTGAGTAAATGGTACTTTGATTTTTTTCACTGCCAGATAAATGGATTGGAAAAGTTCACTTTAGGAGTCAGCCACATGTACAGTCAGCTAAAAATATCTTCCAAGTAACCACTTGTTTGAATAAGAACTCTAGGTTTTTAAAGTCTGGGTGCTTGATACAACATATTTGGCCCCTGGGAGCTGTAATTAGTTTCATGTCCTAGTGAATAATGAAGAACCCTGGAAGAGAAGATTTTAATTGAATCTCTGAGACCTCATAAAGTTCTCAAATGCCTTTAACTAGGACTATGTTAAGGATCTGGAATAATGTCTATATAGGCCTGCTTACTCCCTTTGGTTTTATATTGTGGTTTGTTAAGTGTTCACTTCTTTGTAAAATGGTAATTTACTTGAAATGTGGCTTGTAAATTGCCTCTTAGAATTTATAGCCCTAGAACATGGTAGACTGTTCATAAACAATAGCTCTTATTATCCATCTCCTATCCTTCTCAGTACTTAGTGTTTTAGTACAAAATTGGCATTTAATAAATGCTTCTGAATGAAAGAGTGAATAGAATGGACTGCTGTGCTGTGTATGCCATCCCTTTGAGGGCACAGATAGTCCTGGCAGAATAGATAGGAAATAGTTAACATTCTCAGCTGGTTGTAGCCAATATGTGTGAGGGTGCAACATAAGAAGTAACATTGGTAATGCCTTCACACATTGGGACAGAAATTTTCCTTATACTATTTTACCTAGATATTGTTTTCCTCCTGCATGTGTGGAGTCACTCCTGTAAGCCATAACCCTTTTTTGAAGGACAAAATGCAGAAACCACTCAGAACTTGCTCATGGGGGCAGTGAACCTCCTCCAGTCCCAGTGTAGCGTGGACTCATTAGCCCTGGAGCTAGTGTGCTTGCAGCTTGTAAGAACTGATAATATCTGATGAGGAACAACGATCTCAAGGAGTTAGGGATAAAATGGTGGGCAACAGAGATGCAGGTCCTGTGCTATTTGCACCCAGAGTCAATACTTAAACAAGCGTGGATAAGTATGTCATTTCTAAAAATGAAAAAGGCCGAGTGCTATGAAGGTGTGAAACCAGAGGACTTGGCTTATTTTGAGAAGATGCTTCAAGAATGCATTCCTCAGGAAGTGATATTTGAGATGAGTTTGAAGGTTAAATGGGAGTTAATTAGGCAGAGAAAGATGGGGGAAAGACCTGTGCAGACACCTAGTGGGAAGGAAGAACTGTGAACCCAGGTGACAGAGGATGGCAAAGGAGGGGCTGGTGGAAGAGGCCAGGACAGAAGCAGTAGCCACATCAGGCTACTGTAGGCTTTTCCCTTCATTCTAAGATGGGAAGCCAGTGAAAGGTGTTAAATAGAGGAAGATAGATCAGGTTCACATTTTAAAAAATATATAAACAATAAGTGCAGAATGGAGAACAGACTGGAGCAGGGTAAGAGTAGTTGTTAGAGAGATGAGTTGGAAGGTAATTACCGTGGACCACAGAAGAGACAGGTATGTGGTGGTAGAGCTGGAGAGGAACGGGTGGGTCTGCAAGACAACAGGGAGGCAAAAATCAGTGGAATCTGGAGATCTGATGTGGAGATGTCAAGTAAGAGCTCCTCTGGAGCTCAGAGGAGACATCTGAGTAGGAGATATTAAATGTGGAGTAAGGGTTGGAAAGAGAACAGGAACTAGAGTAACTCCAGTGGTTGAGTTCAGAGTAAAAGAGAATAAATGGGATGAGAAGGGCAGAGGGAAACAACAGGATGGTAGTGTCACAGAAGGCCAAGGATAGGGGTAATGTCAAGATGGATGGAGGACAGCAGGTATCATGTGTTACTCAGGAGTAGAAGTAAAATGAATAATCCTGGGAAAATGTCCAATTGACTTAGCCATCTGAGATTATTGTTGACCTTAGAAAGACTTATTCTGATGAAGAGAGAGGGTGGCACTCACCTTGACTTGAGTCTTGGAATGGGTGGAAGACAAAGATATGCAGGTAGTTGTGATCATAGAAAATTCTTTGGAGATAATAAATGTGTAATATTTTTGCTAATCATATGAGGAAAATAATAAAAATAATTTCTCCTATGAGAAAAGAATGCCTTGAATAGTAATAAAATACAAATAAGATACATAAGTTTTATTTCCCCAATTCTTAGCTTCCTTGAGGACTTTTATGCAAAGGTTAGCATTTATAAAAGTTATGTAAGCATGCTGGTTTGTCCTTTGCAAATATTTAATTTGAGTTGATGCCATAGAGTTGGCAAACATTGCCAGATCCTAGAAGTAGTTGCAGCCTTACTAGTAATCATTTTACTGTCTTATAATGTCTCAGAAATATAATTTATCATCTCGGTGTTACTAGAAATCTTGGTATTCAGTCAGTATTTTTAAATACTGACTTTTAAAGTGTGGGATGCCAGTGGTGCAACTCTTTTCATTTTATTAAGATCAGACAGGAAGTCATAAGTTTTTGTAAGTTTGGGATTATTGTGAAATTTAAAAAGTAAACCCAGATGCTTCCTGGTATGCAAAAATGCCGTTTGATTCTAAGGAAGTTGTTTTGGACTTCTGCTTTCTCTAGGGGAATTGAGAAAATCTTGTCTATTCCTTTCCTCCTGGGTGGATGACTGTACATGGAAAACTTAGTCCAGCTGAGCAAAGCAGCATATAAGTGATTCACATTAAGGAGGAAACAGCACCTGTCTCTCTATGAAGGGGGCCTGTGCAAGCATTCTTTTTCCTTTGTCCAGACAATCAGGTAGGACGAAGGTGAAAAATAAGACTTCTGCTAGGTTTATGCCAATTGAAATTAGAATAAGGAAAACTATCCACGTCATCTGTACAGGATTGGATGCTTCAGAAATGCCAAGTCATCAGGCAGCTAGAGTAAGGAGATAATAAGAGAAGATGTGGAAAGGAAATTATATGACAATTATGAGAGTATAAACACATATTAATTTCCATTTGTTACATCTTTGGGCTTCTCGTGGTTTTGTCCATACCCTGAATGCCTAACCTCCCATTCTCCTCTCTATATACCTTACTTCACCTCCTCTGAAAAACAACTGGATTTTTCTAGTCCTTGATGATTTCTCTCCTCTCTGAGTTTTCCCAGCTAAGTCATTAATGCCAGTTTGGCTTTCAGAAACATGCCATCATGCACTGTTCTAAATTTTCTATATGCACATACATTTTATTTCCTCAACCAGAAAATAAACTCTTAGAAGGCAAGATTTATTTATTATATATTTATCTGAATCCTTAGCAGTTTGATGAGTATATGATGTACATTTCAACAATATGTGTTACTTTGAATTGTTATCAATTGAAATGCATTACTGAACTTAACAAAAGGTGGGCCAAGAAGTATATGTTAAGCAACTTTCTGCCAAATCTTGGCATTTCTCCTCCCAGCCTCTGTATGCAATGATTTGATTGGCATACATCCTATCACAGGCCCTCGGTGTGCCCAGGTATGACGTTCACAGATGAACCTAGAAGATTCTTGTCACTTGGGGAGGTGTATGTCTGAGCCTGAAAGTGCCCCATTGGTATGCTGGTCGGTGTCACTTGCCAGCCAGTAAGCCCAGCTGGCCCGTCAGCATCAGCATGGCTGTGCCATGTCTCGTCTTTGTTGTATATGCAGGAACTCTCATGAAGTAGTGGAAAGACAGCTGAAACAGCATTTTTATAAAATGTTATATTGTTCTTGTGAAAATTGATGGGCGAGTGAAGACACACTGCTATCGAAGCAGTTTCCTTTTACTAGTATGGCTGCTGTCATAGACTGTAGGCTCCTTGAGGGCGGGGGTTCTAGCTTGCTCATATTATGTCCTCAGGTCTGGGCACTGCAAATATTTGAGGAATGAGTAAGTAAGAAAATGATTATTTCTAATAAAAGTAAAAGATTGTATAGCACTTATGTGCCAGGCACTGGTCTAAGTCTTTTACATCTATTAACTCACTTAATCATTGCAATTAACTGTGAATTAAGTACCACTGTATCTCTGTTTTGCAGATGAGGAAACTGAGTCACTGACGATTCGAGTGTCTCATTCAAGGTCATAAAACTGGTAACTGGTGGAGTTAGGGTTTAAATTCACATGGTGTGGTTTCAAAAGTCTGTGCTTTTAGCAGCTGAGCTATGGGAGAAGTTAAATACTGTACTGGTAACAAATGTTTTGGGGTACATGAAAACCTTAGGATACAGTCACCAGTCTCTGTTACAAAAATTTTGTTTGCCTTTGATTTTTTATTTTGTCAAAGAGAACTCCTAAGGTATTCTGGCAATTTGTCAGTAACCCTTCTAAAGCAATTATGTGTCCTTTACAAGATCACTGGTTTGCTAATTCTTAATCAGGTTGTCAGTGACTCTGTCATGTTGCTGCATGTCAGAGCTTCATAACCAGAAGCTACTGGCTTTGGAATCAGGGAAAACTAAGCTAGTATCAGTTCATTGCTGGTATCTTCACACAGGAGAGGAATTTGTAAGGCGGACTTGTTCTGAGTTTCTTTTATTAGCTTCAGGAGTTGAGTTTGTTGGGCTAAGCAAGCAGTTCAGTGAAGCTCATGGTATATGTTGTGTCGGACATGTGAAACCTATTATCAGGTCTATTTAGAGCCATTATGAAGAGAACATAGACAAACAAGGAGAGAGTATCGAGTCACATGGAATATTATTTGTTGGTTAGAGTTGTTTTTTTTATATCTACTCTTTTGGGAACAGAGCCGTGATCTGACTTAATTCAGCTGCTGTGAATGCACGCTCTCTAGATGACCACCATGATTTCCTTACACATTCACGTTGACTTTGTAAGTAGGCTTTGTCAGTCAAGTTTTGCATACATTTTAAGAGCCCCACCCCAAACCAAATCACAGTAGGGAAATCTTAGGAGTTCTGTTTGTCAGAAATGAACAAGACCACAATTTTGCCATTCTGCTCTTATCCAACTCTATGCCGTCAATCTGACAAAAAAAAACCCAAAAAACAAAAAAAAACAAACAAAAACAAGCTGGGGCTCACTCTAGAATTAGAAATTAAAAAACATTTGGCTGCCCAGGGCATCTGGGAAGGCTTTGTAATTAATATGACAGATGAAAAACTTAAACAGAGATGTTTTCAATTTCACCATATGTGATAGAAAAAAAGTCATTTAAAAATGTATCCTCCAGTTCTGAGAGTGGGTAAGGGCCCCTTTCACCCAAACCTGCAGGAGGAGGTGCTGTTATTTCTTACAGCTCTGTCCTAGTGACAAAATGGGAGAAGAGAGATGAATTTGACTGAGACAAACAGATGAAGCATAAAGATGTTTTTCCCTTTAAAATTAGGGAATATGACATCAAGCGCCATTCTCTCGTTGCCATAAAAATAAAATGAGAAAATTGGATAAGACCCACAATTTTGACTAATGAATGTTGTGCTCATGAAAACACCTAATTATCCTGAGCTCTTGGATTGAACAGTTGCAGCAGCTTTGGGTAGGTCTGTGACATTTACACATATTAATTTTAAGGATGGAATCCTGGTTGGCAAAAACGAGTCTCCTAGTACTATATAAAAAGTACAGTGAGAAGCAGGGAATAATCATAAAGACTGAGAGAAAAATAAACCTCATTCCTTGTCTTCATCCAGTACAGATCTAAGAAGTTAACAGATTTTTAGGGAACTGTATATAAAGGAGATTTTATAAATTAAATATTGTGAAAAATATATTAGGCCAGAAGTTGAGAAACCTGAACGAGAGATGGGATTCTATTACCCAAAGGCTTGTGTGATCATGGACTGGTCAGTCTCCTTTGTGTGTCTGTCTTCCTCGACTGTGAAATGGGTATAGGGATGCGATTCTCCAGAAAGGATTTTTATTTTCTTCTGTTGGGAGCTAGGGACCACTGGCTTTCATCTGAACTTATAGCTTATGGCCGTCTCTTTCAGTCTATAGGCTTTTTAATCTTCCCCTTTTTTTCAAAAAAACCTTGATACTTTCCCTGTGTCCTGCAAGGGAAATGTGTAATGCAACATGTAGGTATTTTGTAGCTGGAAGGCCCTTTAGAATATCTTGCCCACCAAAAAATGATGGAAGCAGAAATTTCTGACTTTACTGAATACTTACTCTGTGCCAGGCATTCGTTTGAGCATTTTACTTGTGTTACCTCACCTAATGCTCACAACAACTTTTTGAGAAAAGTAGTATATTTATTCTCATTTTATGAGTAAGGAAATGGAGGTCCGATGAGAATAAGCAATGTGTTGCCAATGTTACACAACTGATAAATGTTGAAACTGGGATTAAAAAAAATATATACATAGACAAACAAAAAAATCCATACATGTGTTAGAAAATTGCAAGGGCACAAAAAGGTGGTTGGTGGCTTTAAATCTCCTTCCTGTGCTTGTCCCCTAGACATGACATTGCCTCTCCCAATAGTAAACCACTATTAGCAGTTTCTTACATATTTTTCTAGTGATAGTGTATAAGATATACAAGCTAATATATATGTTTTATATATTAAAATATTTATGTATTTTTACATATTCATTTTTTTCCACAAATGGTGGTACACTAAATGCATTGTTTAATGCCTTCCTAATGTATTTAGCAATTTGTAATTAATGTAACAGAGGGAAAACTGAATTTGTAACTCAATTTTTATAATTAATTAATTAATATAATTAATGTAATAGGGAAAACCGAGACAAAGATGTTTCCAACTTTACCATATATGATAGAAAAAATTGTCATTTAGAAAATGTATCCTCCAGCTGTAAGAGCAGATAAGGGTGCTTTACATCTGAACCTCCAGGAGGAGGTGCTGTTATGTCTCACAGCTGTGTCCCGGTGACCAAATGCGTTGAAGACATATGTATATATAGCTTGGACATCATTTCATATCAGTACATGAAGATTTGCCTCATTTTCTCCCTCTTTCATAATTCCCCATTGTAGAGACGGGCCAGAATTTATTTACCCATTTCCTATTGATGAGCATGTGGATTATTTTATCCCTTTTGCTATTACAGACAGCATGGTGCTGGGACGCAGACTTAGGTAATCTGACTCCTAGTTCCCTTCTTCTCTGCCAACCTTCTCATTTGCTTTCTACTAAGAAGTTTTCTCTGTTTTCTGGAAATAATGAAGAGATGGAAACATTTTCAAGGAGAAGAGTGCCACGTTCCCAGCACTCTGTTGTTGAAAGATAACTCTGATAGGTGTAGGGAGGAGGGTTTCAATGAAGATGAATTTGGAAGCAAGGAGATTCTTTTTTCAATAGTTAACACTAATTCTGTTTCCTGTTCACCATGTGGACAATGTGATCTGATAATCCTTCCACCATCTCTTGCCTTGTTCCCAGCTCCCGACATTCATGGGACTAGGTCTTACTTTATTCTCTTCTGTCTGGTTTTGATAGAAAGGTAGAAAGTAGCATTTCTTGAATTCTTACTCCATACCTGGTGCTTCTCATTCATTACCTCATTTAATCTTCTAAAGAAAATTATTAGTTTTACTTTATAGGTGAGAAACTGAACCTTAGAAAAGTTGAGTAACTTGTCCAAGGATGATCAGATAGTAAGAAGCAGAACTCAGATGCACGCCTGGATCTTCACAGTTCCTGAGCCTGGGTTCTCAGTCCTCAGATGCTGCTACCCTTGGCTTTTCAGATAAATCAACGCCTTTAGCCCACTGGCACTGGGTTAGGGCGAGGGCCAGAGTTCAGCCTGGAGTTAGGGCTGACCTTAGGATCGCCCCTCTACCCTTGCTGCCCTGCCTGCACGTGGCCTGCCCATTTGTTTGGGGATTGCTGGCTCCTGCGGGGTAGGATGAGGGGCAGGGAGCTCAGCCCAGGCTCTCTGCATTTATATTATTGGTTTCGTGTTTAAGGACAGGCCCTTGTCACCCACACCCTCTATTTTGAAACTCCTTCCCTGTCTTTTCTTCTCCTTCTGATTATTTTCTTCCTTCCTTCTAGCCTTCCTGCAAACATGTATTTGAGTGCCTTTGTGTGTCTAGCACTCTGTTTGCTGCCAGGAATACCAAGTCCAGGAGTATCACTGTCCTTTGTGGAAGTTAAACGTTAGTGGAGAGACGGGATACCCTAACTCTGAATTATTATGCAGTTAATTAAGTGCTTGTATTCATTTTTTATGGCTGCTGTAACGAATTACCATAAACTTGGTGGCTTAAAACAACATACTGATTCTTATATCTGGAGGTCAGAAGTTCATAATCAGTTTCACTGAGCCAAAGTCAAGGTGTCAACAGGGCTCTCCTCCTTCTGGAAGTTCTAAGGGAGAATGTTTCCTTGCCTTTTCCATTTCCTAGATGACATTCCCTGCATCATTGGCTGGTGGGTCCTCCCTGCATCTTCAAAGCCAGCGTCCTGCTCAGTGGTCACCGTGCCTTGTGCTTCTGTCAGACCTCCATCTACCTCCCTCTACGAAGGACGCTTGTGGTTGCACTGAGGCCCACCCTGATAATCCGTAGTAATTGTCCCATATCAGGATCCTTAATTTAGCCATGCAAGCTAACAATCACTGGTTCCAAGGATTGGGAACTGGATATAACTGGCCATTATCCAGCCTATGCCATTGCTGTTTGCAAATGCCTGCAAGCTGTGCCAGAGGAGTACCTTATTTAGCCTGAGCGGGGGCAGGTCAAAAAGGTTACCAGAGGAAGTGGTTGTATCTTCAGATGAATTGTTAAGGAGCAGGTGGGACTGAGTTTCCTGTCTCTCTGACTTCACCTTTTACAGTTCCTTTCCTGGCTCCTCTCACCCTTGTAGACTCTTTAAATCAACTGCAACCCCCAGGCTGCCCCCTGCAGGCCCTTCTTCATCTTCTCTTCCCCAGATATGCCAGCCTCTTGCGTGGAGTTCACATGACATTTGCATAGATGACTCCAGTTTCCATCTCCAGACCCGGCCACCACCAGGGCCACTGCTGCTGGACATCTCTGTCTGCAGTCCTGCACCCCCCACATCATCTCTCCTCCACGCCGACAATCCAACATCTCTTTTGGCTTCCCTATTTCTGTCCTTTTGTCCTTATTCTCTCAATCAGAGATTTAGTATTTATGTATATCTTCAATGGTTCCCTCCAGATCCAGTGCACTACTGACTCTGTGGGTCCTTTCTCTACATTCAGCTCACATGACACTTCATTTCTTCTCTCTCTGCCACTCTATGCACCGACCATTGCCTCAGCCCAGATGAACGTTCAGATGGCTAAGAGTTCTTCCTGTCTCCAAACTCTCCTTCCAAATTACCTTATAATCATTGCTCCATTAATTTTCACATGTGAGTCTTGTTAAGAAACTTCTAGAGAATAAATTCAGAATCCCTTAGTGGGACACTTCATATTTTCCACAGTCCAGGCGCTACATCACATTCATTTATTCATTCATCAGATGGCCCTTGGACATCTCTCATGTGCTAATAAGAATGTGCCAGGAAATGGAAGTATGATAATGAGTAAAAATAGGATCTCAACCCGTGTGGAATTTACCATCTAATGGTAAAGGCAGATGTATGTAAAATAATAATTCTGAATACTTGTCAAGTTGAAACTGTAATAAAACAATAGGTCTGACTTATACGTCTGCTATATGTCAGCCACCATTCTAAGCATTTTACATATATTATCTCATTTAATTCTCACAACATGTTCCTGTTATCCTCACTTTATAGATGAGAAAACAGGCATAGAGAGTTTAAGTAACTTGCCCCAATTCATACAACTGGTAAGAATTTAAGCCGGGCAGCCTGGTTCAGTGTTTTGGTCATTTAACCATAATGTCATATTTCCATAGAGAAGTGGTGCCTGGTGCTTTGAGAAGCATTAATTGGTATGAGATTATGAATGGGAGTGGGGTGGGGAATTTGGGCTAGTCAAGAAAGACATCCTAAGGAAGGACAGCTAAACTGAAACAGGAAAGATGAGTTGGGGGTTAATTGGGCAAGAGGCAAGGAAATGTGACCCATACTATTGGGAAGGTTGTGTGTCAGGATGGAGAGAGGAGGGCGCTCAGTGTGGGAGAGCAGAGAAAGCAAGAGAAAGTGGGGAGCAAGGCATGGGGTTAGGCTGGGATTGAATTCGGCTGGAGAGGCAGGGAGGTGCCAAACCACCCAGGACCCTGGAGACCATGTTATAAATTTAAATTTTTTTCTTCATCATAAATGCAGTGGAAAGCCACTGAAGTTTTAAGCAGGTGGCAAGAGAGAGATGTGACAGTGATTTCTGGATTGTGCCTTGAATTGATGTGGTCTCATTCTCTAGACAGGAACCCTGGACAGGGACTAGGTATGGGAAGAGATCATGGACCATATTTTGGATATGTTGACTTTGAAGAGCCTTGTGAGAAATACTGTTGAGATATCAAGGAAAATGCCAAATGTGTGGATCTGGAGCTCATAAGTGTCTGGGCTGGATCTTTAAGTTTGGGTGAGCAGTTGGATGAGCAATATGCTGCCATATTGAAGAAAATGGTTCCTTCATATATGAAGGGTGGAAGGGCTCAGGTATTTTTTCACTGAGCATTTACAACTGAAAGGTGAACTTGTTGAAGGACCTCTTCTCTGCTAAAAAGAACTTTAAGATTTGTGAGATCTGCATTAATCTTCTGCAGCAGATTTGAATGTGGAGTGATTACCAGGCAGGGTGGGAGGAGTTAATTTTAGATTCCTTCTCTGCTTTTTACTTTTATAACAGATTACCATTGTATAATCATTTATTCTTCAATGATAGGAACTAGTTTTTGGAAATTGTGCTTTGAGTCTATTAAAAGGAAACTGGCAAAAAGAAAAAAGGAAGGAAGGAAGGAAACAAGGAAACAAGAAAGGCTGTGTGAGCAGGCTTCTTCAGTCTGCAATGTACATAAACCAAATGGATTGTATTGGAGAGCTATTACTGCATAACAAGTTACTCCAAAACATAGGGGCTTATAACAATGACTTATCCTTACAGTTTCTTTGGGTAGGAATTCAAGAGCAGTTTAGCTGAGAGACTCAGGCTCAAGATCTCAGATGAGGTCTCAGTCAAGATGTTGACCAGGATTGCAGTCGTCTGAAGGCTTGACAGGCTGAAGGATCTGCTTTCAAGGTTCAAGTTGATCCACATGACTGTAATTAGAGCATGCAACTGTTGAAAGCAATCCTAGATTTCTCCCCACAAGATGCTTTTCCTGGGGCTTATGTTTCCTCATGGCAAAATTGGAGGCTTCCCCCAGAATAAAAATCTAAGAGTGCAAGAGCTAGGTGGAAGCTCTCCTTTTATTAGCTAGCCTTAGAAGTCACGTAGCACCATGAATGCTTTATTCTAAGCATGTCACTAAGTTTGGCCTACTTCAGGGTTGGGGGAAGGAACTAGACTTCACCTTTTGAAGAGAAGACAGTCAAAGGATTTGTGGACATATTTTGGAGCCCTCACTTGGATGTTGAGCTATGGATGGACCCTCCCCTCTCATCCTGTATAGAAATTAATTTCTTCCAGAACATAGCTAACAGATGGTCAGTCAGTCTCTGCTTGGCACTTGCAGCTATGGGGAGATCATTATGTTGTGAGTCAGTGAATTCCATTTATATCTACTTTTAATTGTTAGAAGGTTCTTCTATTCATGGAATTGAAAACCCTATTGCTGAATATTCCATTATTGAAACTAGTTCTGCTGCTCTAGAATGGCACATTTGTGTGGTGGCTTTTCTGTTACTCTGCAACTTCTTCAGAGAATATGCTGTCAATTCCATTCGGAATTTTATCCCATGTTTTAATTTCAGGATTTTTTCCCACACTTTGGTCACCCTCCTGTAAAAACATGCCAATTCAGTTCATCTCTCTACAGTTGAAAATTGGCGACTGGTTCTGTACACCAGCCAGTCTATAAGGACATGACAAAGCAGGTCTCACACTGCACAATGGTGCAGGGCTGAGAAAGATGACCACGAAACTGGAATCATGCGAAGTAATCATAAGACTCCATGGGAAAAGTTGATTATTCTGAGACCTTTAAAAACTTCTGTCAGATCATTAAAAGTGTTCTTTCAGATCTAAATGCATGGGAAAATGAAATACTTAGTGAAGCTACTGTTCATTTGGCATATTGTAATTTAAAACATTAGAAGCTGATGTGAAGTTTTATTTCTTTATTAAACAGTGCTTACCTTTTTCTTCTCATCCTGTAACTTGTAATAGAGTGAGCACCTTTTATTTGCCCTGGCATATCTCATCCTGCTTTATAAATTTGGATCAGCTGCTGACATTTTATCCTTTGAGGTCTCAGCATGGTGAAGTTTCATAAGATATTTCTCTGAGAGTTCCTTTAATGGGAATTTTTTTGCTGGTGTTACTTCCTGTGAGACATCTTCAGTCACTATCCTCATTGCTGTCAGTAAGTTCAACTCTGTTAAGTTCCTCTGGCTGTAGATGTAGAGTTTCTTGAATGGTGGCAGTGTCCACATTACCACGGTCAGCTTTTGCATCTGTAAATCCATGTTTGGTAGATTCAAATTTCACTTCTTGTGTTAATCACTTTTCATTTCTTTGCTGTACTCTCTTCTTTGTTAAACAATTCACTTTCGATTACCCATTTTTGAAAAATGCCATATAGTTTGCTACTGGACAAGGAAGCAATACATCTACATGCTTTGCCATGTGCCTAAACTGAGTACAGTGACCAGTCACCACAGACTTTGGAAGAGGTGACGTGATTGGTCATTGATCATGATGCACGTCTGTTACATATGTAGTGATGTGTGGACTGAAGAGCTGGATGCCAAGTTTGTACTTTAGGCAGTCAAAGTTAATAGGCCATGGTAACTGATATTTGAACCATATTATTGAAGGATTGTGTTGTTTAATAACTAAACTGTCCTGTCTGAAATGTACATATGTCAGAACCATGCAAAGTAAGGACTGCTTGTATTTCTGCAAACTGACCTGAGTTACAGTTTATTTTTACAACTATTCTACCTTGCTTATTTTGAATTCCTATTATCAAGTCTCAGACATATTTACCTTGTGCATTAGATTTTACTTAAATGTAGGTGTCAGATTTTACTTATATTCCTCTGAAGCTTCATCTTGTTAGTCTTCACCTGTGGATATCTTTTTCTATTTTTTTATTTTTTAAATTTCGGTATCATTAATCTTGTGGATATCTTTTTATTTTAATTTATTTTATTTTGTTATCATTAATCTACAATTACATGAAGAACATTATGTTTACTAGGCTCCCCCCTTCACCAAGTCCCCTCCACATACCCCTTCACAGTCACTGTCCATCTGTGTAGTAAGATGCTGTAAAATCACTACTTGTCTTCTCTGTGTTGCACAATGTTCCCTGTGCCCCCCATGCAATATATATGCTAATCATAATGCCCTCTTTCTTTTTCCCCACCCTTATCCCTCCCTTCCCACCCATCCTCCCCTGTCCCTTTCCCTTTGGTAACTGTTAGTCCATTCTTGGGTTCTGTGATTCTGCTGCTGTTTTGTTCCTTCAGTTTTCCTTTGTTCTTATACTCCACATATGAGTGAAATCATTTGGTACTTGTCTTTCTCCGCCTGGCTTATTTCACTGAGCATAATACCCTCTAGCTCCATCCATGTTGTTGCAAATGGTAGGATCTGTTTTTTTCTTATGGCTGAGAAATATTCCATTGTGTATATGTACCACATCTTCTTTATCCATTCATCTACTGATGGACATTTAGGTTGCTTCCATATCTTGGCTATTGTAAATAGTGCAGCAATAAACATAGGGGTGCATCTGTCTTTTTCAAACTGGAGTGCTGCATTCTTAGGGTAAATTCCTAGAAGTGGATTTCCTGGGTCAAATGGTATTTCTATTTTGAGCATTCTGAGAAACCTCCATACTGCTTTCCACAATGGTTGAACTAATTTACATTCCCACCAGCAGTGTAGGAGGGTTCCCCTTTCTCCACAACCTCGCCAACACTTGTTGCTGTTTGTCGTTTCGATGATGGTGGTCCTTACTGGTGTGAGGTGATATCTCATTGTGGTTTTAATTTGCATTTCTCTGATGATTAGTGATGTGGAGCATCTTTTCATGTACCTGTTGGCCATCTGGATTTCTTCGTTAGAGAACTGTCTTTTCAGCTCCTCTGCCCATTTTTTAATTGGATTATTTGCTTTTTGTTTGTTGAGGTGTGTGAGCTCTTTATATATTTTGGATGTCAATCCTTTATCGGAACTGTCATTAATGAATATATTCTCCCATAATGTAGGATACCTTTTTGTTCTATTGATTTTGTCCTTTGCTGTACAGAAGCTTTTTAGCTTGATGTAGTCCTATTTGTTCATTTTTGCCTTTGTTTCCCTTGCCTGGGGAGATATGTTCATGAAGAAGTCACTCATGTTTATGTCCATGAGATTTTTGGCTATGTTTTTTTCTAAGAGTTTTATGGTTTCATGACTTACATTCAGGTCTTTGATCCGTTTCAAATTTACTTTTGTGTATGGGGTTAGACAGTGATCCAGTTTCATTCTCTTACATGTAGCTGTCCAGTTTTGCAAGCACCATCTGTTGAAGAGACTGTCATTTCCCCATTGTATGTCCATGGCTCCTTTATCATATATTAATTGGCATATATGTTTGGGTTAATGTCTGGAGTCTCTATTCTGTTCCACTGGTCTGTGGCTCTGTTCTTGTGCCAGTACCAAATTGTCTTGATTACTGTGGCTTTGTAGTAGAGCTTGAAGTTGGGGAGCGAGATCCCCCCCACTTTATTCTTCCTTCTCAGGATTGCTTTGGCTATTCGGGGTCTTTGGCAGTTCCATATGAATTATTGAGCTATTCGTTCCAGTTCATTGAGGAATACTGTTGGTAATTTGATAGGGATTGCATTGAATCTGTATATTGCTTTGGGCAGGATAGCCATTTTGACGATATTAATTCTTCCTAGCCAGGAGCATGGGCTGAGTTTCCATTTGTTAGTGTGCTCTTTAATTTCTCTTAAGAGTGTCTTGTAGTTTTCAGGGTATAGGTCTTTCACTTCCTTGGTTAGGTTTATTCCTAGGTATTTTATTCTTTTTGATGTTATTGTGAATGGAATTCTTTTCCTGATTTCTCTTTCTATTAGTTCATTGTTAGTGTATAGGAAAGCTGCATATTTCTGTGTGTTAATTTTGTATCCTGCAACTTTGCTGAATTCTGATATTAGTTCTAGTAGTTTTGCAGTGGAGTCTTTAGGGTTTTTATGTACAATATCATGTCATCTGCAAATAGTGACAGTTTAACTTCTTCTTTACCAATCTGGATTCCTTGTATTTCTTTGTTTTGTCTGATTGCCGTGGCTAGGACCTCCAGTACTATGTTAAATAACAGTGGGGAGAGTGGGCATCCCTTTCTTGTTCCCAATCTCAGAGGAAAAGCTTTCAGCCTCTCGCTGTTCAGTATGATGTTAGCTGTGGGTTTATCATATATGGCCTTCATTATGTTTAGGTATTTGCCCTCTATACCCATTTTGTTGAGAGTTTTTATCATGAATGGATGTTGAATTTTGTCGAATGCTTTTTCAGCATCTATGGAGATGATCATGTGGTTTTTGTCCTTTTTGTTGATGTGGTGGATGATGTTGATGGATTTTTGAATGTTGTACCATCCTTGCATCCCTGGGATGAATCCCACTTGGTCATGGTGTATGATCCTCTTGATGTATTTTTGAATTCGGTTTGCTAATATTTTGTTGAGTATTTTTGCATCTACGTTCATCTGGGATATTGGTCTGTAGTTTTCTTTTTTGGTGGGGTCTTTGCCTGGTTTTGTTATTAGAGTGATGTTGGCTTCATAGAATGATTTTGGGAGTATTCCCTCCTCTTCTATTTTTTGGAAAACTTTAAGGAGAATGGGTATTATGTCTTCTCTGTATGTGTGATAAAATTCTGAGGTAAATCCATCTGGCCCGGGGATTTTGTTCTTGGGTAGTTTTTTGATTACTGATTCAATTTCATTGCTGGTAATTGGTCTGTATAGATTTTCTGTTTCTTTTTGGGTCAGTCTTGGAAGGTTGTATTTTTCTAGGAAGTTGTCCATTTCTCCTAGGTTTTCCAGCCTGTTAGCATATAGGTTTTTATAGTAGTCTCTAATAATTCTTTCTATTTCTGTGGGGTCCATCGTGATTTTTCCTTTCTCGTTTCTGATTCTGTTGATGTGTGTTGACTCTCTTTTTCTCTTAATAAGTCTGGCTAGAAGCTTATCTATTTTGTTTATTTTCTTGAAGAACTAGCTCTTGGTTTCACTGATTTTTTCTACTGTTTTATTCTTCTCAATTTTATTTATTTCTTCTCTGATCTTTATTATGTCCCTCCTTCTGCTGACCTTAGGCCTCATTTGTTCTTCTTTTTCCAATTTCGATAATTGTGACATTAGACTATTCATTTGGGATTGTTCTTCCTTCTTTAAATATGCCTGGATTGCTATATACTTTCCTCTTAAGACTGCTTTTGCTGTGTCCCACAGAAGATGGGGCTTTGTGTTGTTGTTGTCATTTGTTTCCATATATTGCTGGATCTCCATTTTAATTTGGTCATTGATCCATTGATTATTTAGTAGCATGTTGTTAAGCCTCCATGTGTTTGTGGGCCTTTTTGCTTTCTTTGTACAATTGATTTCTACTTTTATACCTTTGTGGTCTGAAAAGTTGGTTGGTAGGATTTAAATCTTTTGGAATTTACTGAGGCTCTTTTTGTGGCCTAGTATGTGGTCTATTCTGGAGAATGTTCCATGTGCACTTGGGAAGAATGTGTATCCTCTTGCTTTTGGATGTAGAGTTCTATAGATGTCTATTAGGTCCATCTGTTCTAGTGTGTTGTTCAGTGCCTCTGTGTCCTTACTTATTTTCTGTCTGGTGGATCTGTCCTTTGGATTGAGTGGTGTGTTAAAGTCTCCCAAAATGAATGCATTGCATTCTATTTCCTCCTTTAATTCTGTTAGTATTTGTTTCATATATATTGGTGCCCCTGTATTGGGTGCATATATGTTTATAATGGTTATATCCTCTTGTTGGACTGAGCCCTTTATCATTATGTAATGTCCTTCTTTATCTCTTGTTACTTTCTTTATTTTGAAGTCTATTTTGTCTGATGCTGGTATTGCAACACCTGCTTTTTTCTCCCTGTTTTTTGCATGAAGTATCTTTTTCCATCCCTTGACTTTTAATCTGTGCATGTCTTTGGGTTTGAGGTGAGTCTCTTGTAAGCAGCATAGAGATGGGTCTTTCTTTTTTATCCATTCTATTACTCTGTGTCTTTTGATTGGTGCATTCAGTCCAGTTACATTTAGGGTGATTATTGAAAGATATGTACTTATTGCCATTGCAGGCTTTAGATTCGTGGTTACCAAAGGGTCAAGGTTAGCTTGTTTACTACCTTACTGTCTAACTTAACTTGCTTATTGAGCTATTATAAACAGTCTGATGATTATTTCTCTCGCTTCTTATTCCTCCTCCTCCATTCTTCATATGTTGGGTGTTTTGTTCTGTGCTCTTTTTAGGAATGCTCCCATCTAGAGCAGTCCCTCTAAGATACCCTGTAGAGGTGGTTTGTGGAAGGCAAATTCCATCAGCTTTTGCTTGTGTGGAAATTGTTTAATCCCTCCTTCATATTTAAATGATAATCGGGCTGGATACAGTATCCTTGGTTCAAGGACCTTCTGTTTCATTGCATTAAATATATCATGCCATTCTCTTCTGGCCTGTAAGGTTTCTGTTGAGAAGTGTGATGATAGCCTGATGGGTTTTCCTTTGTAGGTGACCTTTTTTCTCTCTCTGGCTTCCTTTAATACTCTGTCCTTGTCCTTGATCTTTGCCATTTTAATTATTATATGTCTTGGTGTTGTCCTCTTTGGGTCTCTTCTGTTGGGAGTTCTGTGGGCCTCCGTAGTCTGAGCAACTATTTCCTCCCCCAGTTTGGGGAAGTTCTCAGCAATTATTTCTTCAAAAACACTTTCTATCCCTTTTTCTCTCTCTTCTTCCTCTGGTACCCCTATAATGTGGATATTGTTCCTTTTGGATTGGTCACACAGTTCTCTTAATCTTGTTTCATTCCTGGAGATCCTTTTATCTCTCTCTGTATCAGCTTCTATGCGTTCCTGTTCTCTGGTTTCTGTTCCATCAATGGCCTCTTGCATGTTATCCATTCTGCTTATAAATCCTTCCAGAGTTTGTTTCACTTCTGTAATCTCCCTCTGGACTTTATCCCTTAGCTCTTGCATATTTCTCTGCAGCTCTGTCAGCATGTTTATGATTTTTATTTTGAATTCTTTTTCAGGGAGACTGGCTAGGTCTGTCTCTGCAGATCCTCTCTCAGGTGTTGTCTGAACTATCTTGGACTGACTAAATTTTTTTGCCTTTTCATGGTGATAGCAGTGGCTGTAGGCAGGTTGCAGGTGTGGCAGTTGGGAGAAGAAAGTCCTTTCCTGCTTGCTGGATGCCTTGCTCTTCTCTGCTTCTTGTGTCGGTTACTCACACTCCTGGAGCAGCCACCGGGTTAGTCCCCTAAGCTGCTGTGGGCGGGGTCTCCATCAGGGCACCGCGGAGCCCTGTGGGGAGTGGCAGGCACACCAGGTGCGCTCCTCTGTGATAGCAGCGCCCCTGCTGGGCAGCTGTGTGCCAGCAGCGGCCTTTGGGTCTGGCCCGGGCAGCTGTGCATTGGGCTGGGATTCCGGTCAGCTGCTGGGAGCACACCTGCTCCCTCTGGCTCCACTGCAGGTGCACGCGGGGCTCTTCTGCGTGGGCCTCTACCAGGCTTCTCTGGCTCCATTGCCGCTGGTGCGTGCGAGCCGCACCCGGGCTGTTCGGTCGCCGCCGCTGCGGGCTCGCACCAGCCTCTCCTGGTCCCCTCTGGCACCATTGGCGCTCGCGATCTGCTCCCTGTCCCTTCCGGTGCTGCCGCCCCCGGCATGTGCTGCCACTCTCCCACTACTGGGCTGGTGTGTCGGTGTCCTCGCCAGTTGGAGGAATGACTGGCAGGCTGCTTAGTGCCGTGAGGGGCTTCAGAGCTGCGCTGCCTCCCCAGGGTTTAGGGTGCCTAAGGTTCCCTGGGATTCCCAGCTGCTGGCTAAGTGTGCCGGGATGACTTTGTCCAGCTACGGAGTCCCTGTCTCTTCAAGACTTGGAGAAAGCACTTGCTTTTCTTTTTTCTCAGGGGCACTGGTTGTGGGGACCTGCCCACAGGTTTTGCTTTTCTGTTTCTCTAATATCCAGCACCCCCTGCACCTTGTGTCTGTGTTTCGGGTGTGGATTTCTAGAGCTGGTTGTTTAGCAGCCCTGGGCTTTCACTCCCTCCCCGTTCCAACTCCTTTCTTCCCGCCGGGTCCCGCCTGGCCGCAGCTTGTATCTTACCCCCTTCGTGTGATGTTGAGTTCTCACAGATGTAGATGTATCCTGGCTGTTGTACTGTATCCACTGGTGTCTCTTTTAGGAATAGTTGTATTTATTGTGTTTTCATAAATATATATGTTTTGGGGAGGAGATTTCCTCTGAACTACTCATGCTGCTATCTTCCGTGGATATCTTTTTAAAACTTGATTTTGCTGTCTAGAAAACAAACTATCCCTTCCAAAATGTTATTCTTTTCACATCTAAGCTATTAATAAAAATATGGTTGGGGCAAAGGTTGGTGATATGTCTCTAGAGCTTTCCAGCCATGCTTCCCTCATCCTATTAAAAAATCTTTTAAGTGGGGAGATACAACCAGATATGAATTTTTCCAAATCTGCTGTCATGCAGTTTACCTCTTTCAAGCTTGCACAATAAAATTAACTCTCATAACCAAAGCACGTTATGCCAGCAGTTTTCTCCTGAAATACCACTGTAGTTACTGTATCAAAATTAACACTACTGATAATACCTTATGTTTACAGAGAACTTTTACAGTTCATGGAGTCATCTACATATCTCCATTTTAAAATATTTTGTCTTTCTAGGGTTGAAAGGAGATGGGAGATATTGTTACCATATTTTCAAAAAGTTAAATCTGAAAGGTTAAGGGATGTACCTTTGTCCACAGAGCTAGTAAACAGCAGAATATTGATTCTTCAGTAAGTGAAGTGTATTTATTAGCACCTCAGACTTTTCAGACCTCAAAAAAAAAGAGGATTTCTGCAGTGTTTTTCCTTTGTTAATTTATTTAGTCTTACAGCCCCCCATTTCTCATAGGGTCTTGTATTAGTTTGCTAGGGCTATTATAATAGCACCACAAACTAGGTTGTTTAAACAACAAAAATTTATTGTCTCCCAGTTCTGGAGGCTGGAAGTCTGAGATCCAGGTCTCCACAGGACTGGTTCCTTCTGAGGGCCATGAGGGAAGGATCTGTCCCAGGCCTCTCTCCATGTCTTGGCAATGGTTGTCTTCTCCCTTTTTCTCTTCATATTATCTTCCCATTATGCATGGATTCTTGTAGCCACATGTCCCCTTTTTTTGAGGATATCAGTCATATTGAATGAGGGCCCACCCTACTGGCTTCATTTTACTTGATTTCCTCTGTAAAGATCTTATCTCCAATCCAGGCACATTCTGGAGTACTGGGTGTTTAGGACTTTGACATACGAATTTTGGGGAGACACAATTCAACCTGTAATAGGTCTTCAGGGCAGATTTCGTGCTTTTAAAAACATGACCCAAGGGGTCAGCTTGTGTACCCAGTAGTTTTGTGCAGTCCTGCATTTTCGTATCATTATCTATGAATCTGATGTTGTCTGTTGAGATAAACTTTTCCACTGTTGATATTGCCTTGCAGTTTTCAAAGCACAGAGTGAGTGCTTTTCTTAAATTCATTCTCAGCTGTCCACTTGCTGAATTTAGTCTCTAAAGAGGACGGTTGTGAGGCAGCTGCTGAAATTATTGTCTTGTTTAATGATTCCAGGACTCAAATGGGTCATTTGATCTTAGCTTTGAGATTTGTGGTGAATTGGACTCAGTGCTTGGCGATAATCACACACCCTTCTAAGCAGTTTCCTCGTTCCACCAATTGTTTAAAGCATCAAGGGATTCTGCATTTAGGAGACAAATAAGGTGGAGAGTAACAGTTTGATCCCAAAGGCATTCACAGACTATCAGGTGCATGTAAAGGTTGTTCCAGCACATTACTGACTGCTGGTGAGAACAAGGGCCCCATGTGACCTCAGGTCAGCTGGCTGGTGTCAGGTGCTATAAGCCTTAGATCTGTGTTTCCTCATTGCCTCCACCCCTGCTGTAGCTTTCCTTCTTGGTCATTTAGTTGTTCTACAGATTTCCAGGTTGAGCACTTTATATGGTACAGGTTCTGATGTTTTAAAAAAATAACATTTATTGTGAGCAGAGAATTTGTTTTTGTTCATATATTTGCTCATATACAAAAAGAACAGCTATGATACCCATGTAAGGTGTAAAGAATGAAGACATGATGAACTGTTGGTTACCTCTGAAGCCCCTAGATGTCCTTTCCACCCACTGCTTTCCCTTTCCACCCTGAGGGATCCATTGTCCTCAATTTTATATCTCTCATGTCCTTACTTTTCCTTATATTTTCACTTTAAAAATTTTGTTTCTGTGCAATATATTATTTGTTTTGTAGTTAACCATTTTTATTTTTAAATCATTGCAAAAATTATAAAAAGCTTCAGAAAATTTTGAGGCCTCATATTCTTTTCTGATTCTACATCCCATTGCAGTGCCTCTGTGTGGACTTTATCTAATGGATTGTGATATGTTACCTTATTTTGTCAGCTGGCCAGGCTACTTCACAATGGTCTGCAGAGGAGTTTACTCTGTCCTGTAGCCACAGATCTCTTGCCCAAATTTACCATCTTACGTTTGAAGCCTTCATCTTGCAGAGATTTTTTTTCATTAGTTGACAGTCATTACTCATCTGCTGTTGGCTTTAGTACTCCTGACATTCTCATTATTGCTCATCCTAAATAGCCCCAGTTGCCAGTAAGAGAGCACTTGGTGTTGTTTGCTTAACAGAAGGGACTCAACTTCCTCCTCTGGAAAACGAGGAGGTAAGAGGAGGTCCTGCCAGCTGGCACAATCTGTGATCTCATGAGCTCATGAAACTTGGCTTGGAGTCATTTCTGTCTGTGCTTGTCGGGCACCTCGGTGGTGGCCTGTGAAGAGGAAGGCTGTGGGCCCTCATAGGTGCTCACTTGATGGTGAATGAATAAATTAGTGAATGGCCATATAGGACCAGATGACCTCAGGATGAAAGAACCATTGCCCAATAAAGAAAATATCAGTGATATTTTGTAATTTTGCCACATTCATTTTCCAGATATTTTTTAGGGATTCCCTAAAAATAAACCTCAAGTCTGTACCATGGCCTACAAAGCTCCTGACTACCTCCTCTGTCCCAGTTCCTACCACTCCTTCTTCTAGTCCCTGTTCTGTATCCCCACCAGCATTCCTGATGTTTGTAAACATGCTAAGCATCTAATTCAATTCCATTTAAATATACCCCTTAGGGCCCTTGTACCGACTGTTCCCTCTGCCTGCACTGCTCTTCCTGATTATATAAGCGGTTCATTCGCAAGACTCAAGCATGATTTCTCAGAGGGACCATCACACCCCACATTTTATCTCATCCGTTTATCTTGCTTTATTTTTCATCACAGCACTCATTAACATATGCAATGTATCTTATAGTCATCTTCTGATGTACCATCCCAAGTTCCTGGAATAGTGCTTCTCACACAGGGGGCATTCAGTCAGTAGCTGTTGAGTGAATACACAAATAAGCGCAAGAAAAGAAAATTTGTTAAGTACTTGATTGTGAATAAAGGTTATCTCCAACCTGTTGCTCCAATGGTATTTAAAGTACACTCCTGTTTGTAACATATCTTGTAGCTTTTTGCTTTTGTGCCTCTGCTGCTATCACTATTTACCTCTTCCTTTCCGTTGCCTCTAACCCTGGATACTTACCAAGTACCAAATCCTACTCATCCTTGGAGTTCTGCCTTTTCTTTGAAACCTCCATCGACCACACCCACTGTCTTACCACCTGAACCACAGGGTCTGCTACCTTCCTTCCTGGTCTCATTCAGTATCTGCCTACCTGTCTTCACTCCCCAGCCATAGGCTCCATGACTAGAGATTATATTTTTGTATTTCCATTTTTTTCTTTACATTTTCATATTCATATAAAATGGAATGAATTTTACCTCTTTAGCTATAATAAAACATTTATTATTAACAATTTTGAACCTAAAAGGCTGTAAAGATGAAGGCAAAAACATTACCCCCAAATTCCAGTGTAAAGAGATAATAATCCTTGTCCACATTTAGACACATCTCCCCAGCACACATACTGTGTTCTTATAAAAATGTGATTGCACCATACAAGGTCTCTAGTAACCTTCATTTTAGAAAGCACCTTAAAACTGTATCAAGGATAATTTTCTATTCAGTAAATACTGATCTTAAGTGCCACTTTTAATTGCTGTAGTGTTTAGTCGTATTTAACCAATACCTTATTGACTGACTTTGAAATTATTAGCAATTTTCCACTATGGTGCATGTGTGATATTCTCTTTTGAAATAAATGAAGTGAGAGATTTAAAGAGTAGGTGGATTTGAAGGTATCATGGTGAAGGGCTGAAACATAAGTTGACTTGAGAAATGCTCTTCACATTTTTTTTTAACTAATATGCCCCTAAAAGAATTTTGAATCAGTTTATATGCTTTTGCACTTTAAAAAGTTGGCATATGTAATATTTATTGAATTTAAATACATATAAAGCCCATAATTTGTAGCAAAGTGTAAAATATATACATGTTAAAACTGAACTGTGACATTACTTTTATCTAATGGAATAAAAATATAGTGATTTGATATTTACCTTAATCTCTTTTTTAATGATTGTGAACTCACTCTTTAATGATCTGAAATCCTATGTAGTCCCTTTTTCTTCTTGAATTATTAATTCTGTTCTGCTTTCATTAGAGGTTGTGCTAATACAGTAGTTTTACATTTGAAAGTCTTGTATTGATCAACATTACAATAAAATTTCTGTGTATAAATTTAAATGTTTAAAGTTTCCTGGGACCATAAGGAAATTAAAAAATGTGTATTACACATTTTGAAAGGTGATTTGTTAAATGTAAAATAAAAAGACTTTTTTCCCCTCCAACTCGATAATATATCTATGGATTATCTATGGATGAGTGTTACTCGTTAGAATGAAATAGGGACAGCATCATTTTTTTTCATATTTTCATTTTTTATAGATGTAAATCCTGGGAAACATTTTCACATAAATCAAATAGAAGGGAATTGGGGAGTTTAATTATACCAGTATCAATTGTTGAGCTCTTTTTGAGTTATTTGATAAAAATTACACATTAATCTAGCACCAAAAAATATTTGCAATGATCTGTCAGTGGTTAAGCAGTTAGGTCTTCTGTAAGTTTATTGAAAGTAAAGATCACAGTTCTAGAGAAATATGTTAGGGGCTGGACACAGGCATTGGTAGGGGTACATTTGACCTTGGTGATTATGGTCATTCCATCTGCCATGCTGTGTGCTTTGCTGCACAGCTGTGTGGCTCTGCATGTGCAGCTCAGAGTTGGGTTCAGTTGGGTTGACCTTTTAACAGATGTTTATTGACTTAAAGACATAAGAAACATGAAATCCTAGAGGGTGGACTATAAGCTGTACAAGGAAAACGTTGAAAGATGACCACTAATGGACTGGGGAGAATGTAAAGGATGAAAGATGGGTTGGAGTAGTTGAAATGGCAAACGGGAAAGTGAGGAAATTGTGGTCAGATGTGTGATTCAGGAGTTTTGGAGGTGGAGTAGTTACGGGTCATGAACATGTCCAAGGTGTGGCCGTGACCTGAAGTCCGTGACCTTCATTTGTTCATGCACAAGTCACTGAGGATGAGTTCATGGAAGTAGGTGGCCATGTAGTCAAAGGGTTGTCCATGATGATACTTTAGGAAAAGCAGGGCTTGTAGTGGAGACAAAGAGTGTGGGGCAGGTATCAACAAATCTGAACCGAGAGCAAGTTTGGTAAAAGAAAGCAATAAAATGTGAGGGAAGTTCTCTTGAAAGCTGAAAGGGGCAGGTTTTGAAGGAGCTTTGTTTGCAGGAAGCTGCAGGGAAAATGGTTTGGAAATGGCCCTGGTGGGTAGTAAAGGTACCAAACTCATTGCCTGACCCTGATGAATATGAATACCTGCCATCTGAGAAGCATAAGGGAAGCCACGTCCTCAGGATGAAAGCCCCAGTTATTAGAAGGGGGAATCTCAGAAGGACACACTGAAGACAGCGGATTATTGCTTACGGAGGGGCAGTGACAAGAGGTCACAGTGAAGGTTTTTGGTAAGTGGAGAGTGGTGGGAACTCATTTGGGGACAGGAAGTACAGAGCTTTATGAAGATAATGGTACAGATTAGGATTCCTGGTGTGTATGTGATGAGCAGGCCAGTTCTGGTATGAGTGTCAACTGATGACAACAGAAAAGAGGGCTGATAGGTTTAATTTCTTCTAGCAGTCTCCTTGCCCAACCACAGTACTGACACCTGTTCTAAGTTGGTAGATATGTCTTGCTTGGTCAAAACAATTGAGGCTAACATGCTGTGGATATTCTGAATTATTATTTTAATACATTTTTACTTTTTATTGCTAGTATATCATTGGGATCATTTTTGCATCTGTGTTACTAAACAACAAATGGCACTGACTTGTAATTTTTGCTCTCTGCATATTTGTGTTCATATATGTGTGTGCACTGTGTCAGGTTTTGGTGTGGGGATTGAGCTAGATGTGGAAACAAAGAGGTGTTCATTCTTTTCCATGCCCTGTAGCTCTTTAGTTAGCATAGGTAAAGGCTATGTTCTTTGTGTGGTAGAAAGGGCTCTACTGTGAAATTCTCCAAACACGCACCGCCCAAGACAGCAGCTGCTAGCCACGTGCACATATTGAGCACCTGAAATGTGTCTGGTGTGACTGAGGAACTACATTTTTTAACTTTTGATTTCTTGTTTTTATTTTTAATATAATTTTCTGTTTAAGAGTTGATACTCATCTCAGTTTTGGAAAGCTTGTTTTTGAAACAGCCTGAGTATGTGGGTCCATTTTTTAGTAAATTAACTAAAGCCTAGATGTACAGATGAAGTATATCTGATAAAAATTTAGCAACCAGATCGAAATGAACTTTAAATGCAAAACAGACCCTGGGTTTTAAAGACTAAGTGCCAAAAGAGTAAAATTAATAACTTCTATGTTGATTTCATGTTAATGTGATAATCTTTTATCATGGCCACCTATGTTGTTAAATAGAGCACATTATTAAATTTACCTGATGCCTTTTACATTTTTAGTGTAGTATAAGAAAATTTAAAATTACAGATGTCACTTGCATTTATGACAGGCATTTTATTTCTATTAGACAGCATGAGCTTTCCTAAAGGATTAATAAAATGTCCTTTGTTTCTTCTAGGGTTACTAGATTCATTCAGTTTTCCTGTCTTTCCAGAATAAATTTTCATTATTTATATTTTCCTCAAAAATCATTTATTTCAAGTGTATTTTCAAATGTGTGAATGTTTTGCCTTACAAATATTTTATTTAATTACAGCTTTAATGGTAAATCAGCTCTGAGTTTGATAAATTCTGTTCTTTTGTGGGTCTTGATTACTTCTGTATCTGCTTTGATATTTGTGATTCAAATATATTTTTAGAATCATCAAATCACCTTTCCTTAGTAGGAATTACATTTTCATGTTGTCTTCTGATAAAAATCTCAACTTTCAAAAAAAAGGATATCTTCAATGAATTGAAAAGTAGTCGACATTTGTTTTATTTTATTTTTGGTCTCACAAACTATTTTTCTCACAATATATTGCCTTGATTCTAAATTAGATACATCTTATCTACCAGGTTTTTTTCAGTATTTCATGTTCTGTGAAACATTTATTCTCACATTTTAAAATGAAGCAGGATATTTCCAGCATGTATATTTCATTCTTTCTTGTTCTGGCTTCACAATCCATTTTTACAGAGAACGCAATCACGCTGTACTAAAAGAATCAACAGTAGATATAATGTATATAGCATTTAACCTCCCAGGGAGGTGCTAACTTTTTCACCGAAATTATCATATTTAGTCCTTACGATGGCCCTGTGATGTATGTACCGACAGTGTCCCCAGTTTGCAGACGGGCAAACCAGACCAGGAGAGATTAAGAGACCCACCCAGGGTTTCCCAGCTGTGGCCCACAGGCTCAAAGGCCCACGTAAGAGAGAACTCTGTTAGTGACTCATACACAGTGCTAGAAAAATATAACAGACATCTTTATCGCAGATGTCTGGAACCAGAACATCAACATAATTCATGCCAAGATTCAATTGTCAAGCAATCAATTTTACATGCAGTTATATTCAGTGTTAGTGAGTTGCCCCATGATATCCTACTGTACTCTGGACTTGGGTTTCCCATAACAGCCTAACAAAAATCTTGTAAGCATCTGCAGGGAGGTACACTTTCTATAAGCAATGGTTTCCTTTCATCGTTTTGTGGGGTGGGGAGGAATAGGTATCAGTCAGTCATTTTTAATACCCTCTATCTTCAAATTAGAATTTTTGAAGACATACTTGTCTCTAGAATGGCAGAAAAGGAGACATTTCCTGCAGATTACTTCTTTGAGGAAGTAAAGGCAAACTCCTGTCTTTTTGCCTCTAAACTCTGTCCCATTTGGTATCAAATACCTTTTAAGATTAACTCAACTACAGGTTAGTCCCTTTGAAAAAGATTTAGATATTCAATAACAACAAATGACTATGGTTCATTAATTTGTGATTTTTTTTCTCTCTTTCCTTTACAGATCGTGTTTTTAGAAGAAGCATCCCAACAAGAAAAGCTGGCCAAAGAATGGTGCTTCAAGCCATGTGAAGTAAGAGAGCTCAGCCAACAGTAAGTCACAGGCAGCCTCTTCCCTGCTGCTGGGTGCCTAGTCTCAAAGGATGAGAAACCTGCCTTGACAGACACAGAGGACTGCTTTTTTCTTTGAGGGGTGATATGGGAAGGAGAAGGTAAATAGAGAACAGAAAGTTGCTGGATGGAAACTTTGAGAACTAGAGGCTGCCATCATTCAGTTATTTCTTCAGCAAACATTTGCTGAGCTTACTATGTACAAAAACTAGGATCTGGAGGTGAAGATGATTTATAAAGTCTTTGTCCTTGCAGAGTTTGCAGCCCATGGGGAACACAGAGAGAAAGCAAGTGCACAGATACATAAGCGTGACAGTGGTAGGTCGTGACGACTTTTGTAAAAGAAATAAAGAGAGAGCATGATACATATAAACTGTCAGGAGGGAGAGGAGGGAGATTTGGGGTTAGATAAGACCCATCTCCAAAAGTGCATCTGAACTGCGATGTTGTGTTCCAACCACATTGAGTCGTTTTTAATATTTGCTCAAAATGTGTTTCCTTTAATTGGTTTACTCTTTTTATATCTGGTTGGTTTGTTTTATAGAAATGGGGATACTTTTTTTTATTGAGGTATCATCGATATACAATTTTATATTGGTTTCAAATATACAGCACAGTGGTTCAGCAGTTACCCATATTATTAAATCCTCACCCCCACGAGTGCAGTTACTATCTGTGAACATAGGAAGATGTTACAGAATCATCGACTATATTCTCCATGCTGTGCTACCATCCCTGTGACCAAGTTATATTATGACTGAGAATTTTTGTGCCCCTTCATCCCCTTTACCCTCCCTACCCACCTATCCCAACCCCTCCCCATGGTAACCATCAGTCACTTCTCAATGTCTAAAAGTCTACTGATATTTTGCTCATTTTATCTTGTTTTGTTTTTGTATTCCACAAGTAAGTGAAATCATATGATATTTGTCTTTGTCTGCCTGGCTTATTTCACTTGGCATTATACCCTCTAAGTCGATCCATGTTGTTGCAAATGGCGGGATTTCTTTTTTATGGTCGATCAATATTCCATTGTATATATATATACACCACATCTTCTTTATCCATTCATCTATTGACAGACACGTTGCTTCCATATCTTGGCTATTGTAAATAATGCAACAATAAACATAGGAGTGCATGTATCTTTTTAGATCAGGAATTTTGTTTTCTTTGGGTAAATTCCTAGAAGCAGAATTACTGGGTTGAATGGTATTTCTCTTTTTAGTTTTTTGAGGAACCTCCATATTGCTTTGCACAGTGGCTGCACCAATTTACATTCCCCCAACAGTGTAGGAGGGTTCAGAAATGGGAATACTCTTTTAAACTCAAAGATTTTATCTTACTTCAGGCCAAGTATGTTTCCAAAGTCAATGAAAGTTCCAAAGCTAATAAAAATCATCTTCATTCTAAAAAACATTTTTATAACTTGGGGACCCTGTAACTCTAGAGTAACAGAGTGACAACACTGAGCTAGGAATCAGGACACCTGGCTTGAATCCTCATGCTACAGCTTTGCAGCTGTTACCCGTAAAGCAAGCCACTGCCCTTCTTTGAGCTCATCTCCTAGGCTGTTAGCACAAGGATTGTCCTAGGGGACTGTGGATGCCTTGCCCACTGTAGCAGAGCTGTGAACTGGGTCACCCCAAAGGCTCTGGGGCAGAGAGGCTGACCACAGTCCAGAGAGATGGGGTTTTGTTCCACTTGCATCTGTACTCATATCTCCTGCCTTCTCCCCTCTCCCCACTGCCTCTCTATGCACTTGGCAATATGCTGGCTATGGGCCTGGAAATGAATCCAGTGAGCATGGAGAGAATTGCAGTTACTTCTGCCGGTACCATCTGCTTCCTCTGCTAGATTTTCTTAAGAATATATGTTGAGGAACAACTGATGTGCCTGCTTGCATGCTTTTTATGATGAGGGTGTCAGAAGAAGGCTGAGGAGTAGATGGGACAGAGGTTGGGCTGAGGTGAGAGGATGGTGGACTGTTTGGAGGGTGGGAGAGGGAAGAACCCATCTGTGGGTCTTCACATCCTTCTGTCCCTCATTATGAGTCTGCTTGGAGGTGAATCCATCAAACAAATGCAGATTCTAGGGAGCCTATAAAAACTACACACAACAAGTGGCAAGGTAAGAAAAAAATGTGAACTTCAATGGAAGACTGAAGTTTTTGAAGAAAAATCATATTTAGAATGCAAAGTAGTTCTTACATCAAACACACAGGATACATGCAGTTGAGTTTCTTTAAGTCACAATGAAAATTCCACAGAAGATGATGTCTCTGACAGTCTGTTTAACAGACTTAGTGTATCTACAGGTTTATCTCAGCGTGATGTGGATTTTTCTTTCTAATGAAAATTTCAAGTGGAGCACTGAGCAGTGTTTTGACAAGAGTGGATCAACTTGTGGCCATGGACCATGGAGAGGTTGGCAGTGCCAGGATTAGGGCGAGGCATTTACCTTGGGCACAAATTTCAGGGTGGGGTGGGCGGGAGGGCAAAAAGCTTAGTGATAAAGATAAATAATAGTTTAATGAGGTATTTCAAAAAGTCAAAATGAATGCAAAAAAATCCACAGTGAGCAAAATACCAAAATGTCAATAAAGATAGGACACTATCTGTGTTGATTGTTTTATATGTTTATGCTTCTGTGTGACACAATGGTCGTTTTCAGATGTCCCAGGGCCCCCAAGCCCATGGGGTCATTGCATCCCCTACAGGACATGTGGGTGAGGATTGACAATGGTGTGCCAACAGACTGGACAGCTCAGGCCTTTGCACACCATCATGTGTTTTGATTGTAGAACTTCCATTAACATTTGCCACTTGATTAAAGAAAGGGTGGCTGTTTTGATCAGTGTCGTAGAGGCTTGCATTGTTCTTTTTCCTCAGGTTCTGATGTAGCCTGTCTTGTACCACAGGGTGGGAATATGAAGACAATGGTTTTTATCTAGGGGAAGTCAAAATTTTCTAAGGGAATTAGGGTAGTGATTAAGTAAAATGAAAAGAAGGAAGCTGACAGGCCTGGCCCCCACACTGCAGGCCTGCTGGGTACTGCCTTCCTGCCATACCTGCGGGCAGCCACCTCTCTTCACTTCCAGAGTGAATGGACAGTCCGTCACGTAGAGGGTACTGGCCGGGTCCCGAGCCTGCAGCAAACTGCCTGGACTTGAATCTCGTTTCCGAAGCTGACTGACTAGTTGAATGATTACAGTTTTTTTCAAGCTACATCTATTTCCTGAGCTTCATTTATCTCTTATGTAGAATAATAATGCTGCTTCCTAAGTTTATTGTGAGCATTACATCATCACAACTAATATTTTTTTGAGTGCTTTCCGTGACCAAGGTGGTGATTTCACACATGTTGACTCAATTCTCACAACAGCCCTATGGTGTTAACTACTACCTCCACTTTACATAAGGGGAAACTGATCACAGAGAGGTAAAATAACATGTTGAATATGCTGTTGCTGGTTTAAGGTGGGCTCTGAATTCAAAATCAGGCAGTGTGAGTCAACATCTAATCTGAACCCCGACCACCTCCCACCGATGAGATGGTGCACATGGTGCCTAGGATGTGTGCACCTTCAGTGAACATCACCTGCTGTCCCCGTTATCACTGTCATCACCACCACCATACCTAGTTCTCATTTTTTAAAAATAAAGCACTTACAGATACCCACGGCTTTGTCTCCACGTAGGTGGTATTCATCTGTGTTGGCAGTGTAAGGGATTTGTTGTTATGTCAAGTTTTGAGTACAGTCTCCTTATGTGTATTAAATGTAATTAGTATTTCCTGAGGATGTTAGTGGTGCTGATGCAAACTTATCTTTTAACAAATATCTTTTTGGGTGTGATTAGATACTAACCAGACATCAGGGAACTGGATTAGTTCTTTAGAAAAGCTGTAAGTATCTGTTAGTATTGGGCTGCCTCAGTCATGTGGGTAGTACCTCTGAAAACAGTTAGAAACATCTTTCCAGGAATTTCTGTTATAAGAATTAATGGAAAAATGAAAACCAATCGACGGCTCCGGGTAACGGTAGTGGTCGGTAGCATCTGGATAATGGCTGTAGCACTGCACCTGTTGCTTCACTCAACCACGCGCACCCCTCGCCCACTGACACTCCCTAGGCTGCCTCAGTTTGCTCTTGCTGTTCGTCTGAGAACTCAGCTCCTACCTCACATGGGAAGGGATGAGATCTCTTGCAGTCAGCCCAGGTCATCATGACTATCAGATCTAAAATCACGGGCACTCTGTTTCCAGTCCTGTCATCCTCGGGGATTTGCATGTCACTCCTCAGCACAGCTCTGGAAGTTTTGAAGACCTCCTCCCTCATCTTTGCTCGGTCCTGCCACCCCCAATGGTGAGAACCAAGTCAGAGGATGAAATCGCCGCTTCCTCCCTCCGTTGGGCAGTGGCGGCTTTGCTTCTGCTCAGTGTGGTCCTTTTTCCTCTGTCTGTCATTTTGGGTAACCTCACATCAGCCATTCCAACTTAGGATCTGCGTTTTTCCTAGCAAAGTTTCACTCACTTTTATTTCCTGACCTCCACATAATAGGAGAATTTACAGTCATCTGATTTTATCAAGTTCTACACCTATGTGGGATGAGCAATTAAATCACTGGTGAGAAAAAACATGATTTAAGGACAACGAGAATGACTAACGATGTTGATGGATTCTTTTCCTCTCATTTTCATTTCCAGCGAATTCTTCATGCCTGGGCTGATTGATACACACATCCATGCCCCTCAGTATTATTTTGCTGGGAGTAATGTAGACCTGCCACTTATGGAGTGGCTGACCAAGTACACATTTCCGGTGGAATACAGATTCCAGAGCATGGACTTTGCCGAGGAGGTGTACACCAGAGTTGTTGTAAGTATCCTGCTTGGGAATAGTGCTATATTCTGTTGCGTCACCTGCAGAAACACACATTTCTTGGGGGCAGATTTTAATTATAAAACACAGTTAAAGGCTAGAATGGACTGTAGAGACGTCTTTAGTTTTTTCACAGTCCACGGAGTTTGTGAGCACCTCACCTCCTCATGGAGAGAGAATCTGAATCCAAATCCCCAGATCCCCAATCTGGTGGGCTCTCATTACTCTCCATCTTTTACTTCATGTGTTTTCCTTTACTCAATTTCAGTTGAATGCATATGTGTGTTGCCTTACTCCTGCCAATCCACCGTGCTGTTCTGGGACTATATGGGATAGCTGTGTAACCTTTGGAAAGTCCTGTGACTCATTTTCCCCATTTATAAAAAAATAGAGATAATGACAGTATCTTCTTTATAGGATTGTTATGATAATTAAGCAAGTTAATATTTGTAAGGTTTTGAGAATAGTACCTGACACATGGTAAGCACACTCTGTGTTGGCTTTAAAAAAATATCCAAGGAAATTTAAAATTAAAATTTCAAATTACAATTAGAAAAGATATCACATTATGTTGGTTGCTTGCAAGGAGGGAAAATAGGATGACCCCTTATTGCAGGGCTTGTGGGAGTGTGACTAGCCTTAGCACCACTAGAGGGAGCTATGGAGCTAGTTCAGTCCTAGAACAGTGGCTGGAGTGTGTGCCAACTATATTTTGAGCGCTCTGAAAATGTCCTTCCTTCTTGTCTCTCAAGAAAATCGGTTCCATTCTTTCTACTCCAACTCTATGCTCAATACACTCAGCAACCAGAAAAGCTTCTGCTTGGGAATACCTTCTGCAAATACCTTCTTATCTAACCCCTACCTCTTGCTGTTCAGCACAATTAGTCTGAACATTTCTGTATTTTTGTTGGACCCATTGATGGTTTTTCTGTTAGCATAATGGCTAGGTGATGGTGACAATATCATAAGCCTTGTACAGTGACCTAGCCATCCTGCCAGTTTCCCTGGTCTTGCATCACTTAAGCCTTGAAGAGTAAGAGCAAGTGCTGTCTGTCATTTATGCACTTGTCTCGCTTAGTTATAAATTCAGTGTCATTGTGGATCATATGTATTTAACATGCATCCACATAACACCAGGAAAGCTGAGATGGACTAAAGCTGTGCATGAGGTTGCTGGTGCGTTGTGTTAATGAATTGTGTTAACACACCAAATCCTTTTATTCTCAAAATGTATTTATACCTCACATTGTTCTAAAAAGCGTTTGAGATATCTTAAAATTGCATAGTACACAACAGAAGAAAATGAGTCATGAAATCACACAGAGGAAAAAGGCGGGGAGGAGGAAATATAAAACCAAGAGGTAAATGTATGCCATGGAGCAGGGGGGCATGCATCTGTTAGAGTCTGTCACAAATTTGGCTTTAAGTTTGTAGCAGCTTACCCAGAGAGGGCAATCAATTATGTAATTTATACTGTGTGTATAAAAAAGTGTTTGTTAAGATAAAGCATGTCTATTCCTCATGCTGATTTTCTTTTTTTTTAAGTTTTATTTTGGTATCATTAATGTACAATTACGTGAGCAACATTATGGTTACTCGACTCCCCCCATTTTCAAGTCCCCACCACATGCCCCATTACAGTCACTGTCCATCAGCGTAGTAACATGCTATAGAATCACTACTTGTCTTCTCTGTGCTATACTGCCTTCCCTGTGTGCCCCCCTCCCCATATTATGTGTGCTAATCGTAATGCCCCTTTTTCCCCCTTATCCACCCCTTCCCACCCATCCTCCCCAGTCCCTTTCCCTTTGGTAACTGTTAGTCCATTCTTGGGTTCTGTGAGTCTGCTGCTGTTTTGTTCCTTCAGTTTTTCTTTGTTCTTATACTCCACATATGAGTGAAATCATTTGATACTTGTCTTTCTCCACCTGGCTTATTTCACTGTGCATAATACCCTCTTGCTCCATCCATGTTGTTGCAAATGGTGGGATTTGTTTTCTTCTTTTAGCTGAATAATATTCCATTGTGTATATGTACCACATCTTCTTTATCCATTCATCTACTGATGAACACTTAGGTTGCTTCCATTTATTGGCTATTGTAAATAGTGCTGCAAAAAACATAGGGCTACATATGTCTTTTTGAAACTGGGCTCCTGAATTCTTAGGGTAAATTCCTGGGAGTGGAATTCCTGGGTCAAATGGCATTTCTATTTTGAACTTTTTGAGGAACCTCCATACTGCTTTCCACAATGGTTGAACTAATTTACATTCCCACCAGCAGTGTAGGAGGGTTCCCCTTCCTCCACATTCTCACCAGCATTTGTTGTTGTTTGTCTTTTGGATGGTGGCCATCCTAACTGGTGTGAGGTGATATCTCATTGTGGTTTTAATCTCATGCTGATTTTCTTAAAAATTAATTCCAATAACCCTTAACATGGACACATGTAATGTTGTCAATATATTGTTGAGGTGCTATAGTATAAAAAAGTCCAGATGTACCAGTGTTTTGTTTAAAGAGTTAGAATATCTAGAACGCTCTATCCCTCAGGCAGTATTCCATAAATATTATTTCTTACTTCAGAGATTTGTTGAAGTATGATGGCAATAAGTACAAAATAGATTTTATTCTTGACAAATATTCATGTATATCCTATGTTTCTGATTATTTTAGTTGGATCTAAACAGTTGTTAACTAGAACTAACCCTAGGCTGGAAGCTGCCTATTTAAATTGTACTGGAATGAGCTAAAAATGCTAGTAAGTTCAGGAATCTATATATTATATAGATCATAGTCAAGGATTTAGAGAGTGGGATCCTTGGTAAATGTGCCAAGACAGACTAGTTGTAAATATTCTGGATGATGGAATGAATATGCTTACCCTATGGTGTTGTCAGAGACGCAGCAGATAAATCCTCCTAGTTCCAAGGTATTAGAGCACACCGTGAAAACAATGGGAGTCAAGCACTCTTTCCCCTTCTTTCTGCTCACTGGAAATTATCTAATTTCTTAAGAGGTGTTGTGATTGGCCTTGAAGTGCATGGTCATCCTAAGTCTGGAGTCTATTTTGGGCTCTAAAAGCTTGGTCTCAAAATCCTTCTTGCCAAGAGTTGAAGATTGAGGAAAGGTTGGGAAACACAGCCAACAGTCTGATGTTACTCCTGATAAATTTCTTTATACATGGGAAAAATACAGATGTCGTTAATGGAAGAGCCCTCTTGAAAGTGTATGAGAAACTGGAGTGGAAGAGGTCCTGAGAAGTCCAAACACAGACCATATGGAGGAGGAAAGTAGCTGTGTTTCAGATGGCCTGTCTAGTAAGATTTCTAAGCAAAACTCCTTTCTTATCCTTTTTTCAGTTGTATGAGTCACATACCTGTGGCTGGTTTGTTAAATGGGCTGAATTCAGTAGGAACAAATGGAGAGTAGCTTTGGGGGTTCTTTCTTCCTCCCCTGCCCCTCCCTACCCCCCATCCTGTCCCTTAACTATAATTTGGGGAGATCTTGAAATTTCTAGTCTCTTTAGTTTAGCCCTGTCCATTTTGAAACGGTGGTTTCTCAGAAGGATTCGCTGCTGGTGTCTGTATGGTATGTCCATTACCCTCATTACTAAATAGCCAAAATTTTCCACTTTGATTTCATCTTCAAGCCAAGATTTAAACGGGTGTTTAAATTTTTGAGAATTTAGAAAATGTTAGATTATGCTTCTGTTTTAATTTCAAGTTTCCTTTTGTTCTGGTTATTGAATGCAACTTGGGTGATTATTTTTCTTGGGAATTGGTTTACTGTTATTTTATGCCCTATAAAAAGGTCAATTTTTATGATTGTTCTGCACATTTTTTAAAAAGATTGTGTTCTCTGTCTATATGATATTTTAAGTCTCTGTTAGATTAAGTTGTTAAGTGTTAAACAAGTCAATCATTCTCCTCCATATTCTTCCATATAAGAAAAGAAGTTGATATACTTTTTCCTCCTTTATCTGTATGTACCCCTCACCATGTCCTTTGCTATATCATCTATATAATTTTCAGCAGATTTCAGTTACAGTTTATTTTTTTCACCATCTACCCTTAATTTAAAATATTTTAACTTTCCAATGTAAATTAAATTAAATTAAATTCCACTTTGTTATTTCCAACATCTGTGCTTAATTTAACAGTGTGCTTTATTTTTTTCTTTTGCTACTTGGATTCTTTGCCTTACTTTTGGATTCATTTTTCATTTTCTTGGAATATGACCTCTGATAGTCCTTTCTAATAAGGTGGCTGATAAACCACTCCAAATCTTTGAATCACTAAAAATGTTTTTATTTTGTTCTGACTCTCAAACGATGTGCTTCAGCTGTAGAGGGAATTCTGTGTGACATGATTTGCCCACTAGCAGCCAATGTGCTGTTATCAATCAGATTCTTATTGCTTTCAATTTACTCATCTTCAAGATTTTTCTCATCAGTCTTGATGTTCTGAAGTTTTACTTACAGGTCTTTTTTTCAGTTCATTCTCTTTAATATGTAGTTCTTTCAATATGAAAACTCCTGTCTTCCTCCCATTCTCAGATGTTTTAAAAAATGGTGAAACTTGTGTATATACTTTTGTGTCTCTATTGTATACATTCATAATACTGTGGCCTGATTTTAAAAGTTATTAACTAACTTTTACTGTTAAAATAGCCTATTTCTCTTTCAAAGGTACAAAGTCCTGTCCTATTCATCTAAGAATGCTAATTTTAATTCATGTTGTATCTCTTGTTCTTAGTAATTTTGCTTCTGCTGGTGTTCATTTAAGAAATATTCATGGAGCGCACACTAGGATCCAGATACTCTTCTAGTTGCTGGAGACTGAATTTGATGCCTCTGTCATGTCATTAGCTTCTCTTCAGGATTTGTGATTCTGATAAAAAACTCATCCTTGTTTGAAAGGCTCTAAATATCCTCTCCTGGCAGCCAGACATATTTTATTTCATGTGCAATTAGAAAAGATTAACATAAAAATCAAAATTTCCAGGTTCTTTCAACCTTTGAGACTGTCATCATTGGGCTCTCTTTGCTTTTTTTTCAACAATTAGCTAAAGCTGAGTAAAGGCTGCTAAGAAAGGGCATGCTCTTCCCTATTATCTTTCTTTTTAAAAATTTTTTATTAAGGTATGATGCACTCTTATGAAGGTTTCACATGAAAAAACAATGTGGTTACTACATTTACCCATATTATCAAGTCCCCACCCATACCCCAATGCAGTCATTGTCCATCAGTGCAGCAAGATGCCAGAGATCCACTATGTGCCTTCTCTGTGCTACACTGTTCTCCCCATGATCCCCTACACCATGTGTACTAAACATAACAGCCTTCAATCCCCTTCTCCCTCCCTCCCCACCTGCCCTCCCACACCCCTCCCCTTTGGTAACCACTAGTTCCTTCTTGGAGTCTCTGAGTCTGCTGCTGTTTTGTTCCTTCAGTTTTGCTTCATTGTTATACTCCACAAATGAGGGAAATCATTTGGTATTTGTCTTTCTCTGCCTGGCTTATTTCACTGAGCATAATGTCCTCCAGCTCCATCCATGTTGTTGTAAATGGTAAGATTTGTTTCTTTCTTATGGCCGAATAGTATTCCATTGTGTATATGTACCACTTCTTCTTTATCCATTCATCTACTGATGGACACTTAGGTTGCTTCTGTATCTTGGCTATTGTAAAAAGTGCTGCGATAAACATAGGGGTGCATATGTCTTTTCGAATCTGAGAAGTTGTATTCTTTGGGTAAATTCCAAGGAGTGGGATTCCCGGGTCAAATGGTATTTCTATTTTTAATTTTTTGAGGAACCTCCATATTGTTTCGACAATGGTTGAACTAGCTTACATTCCTACCAGCGGTGTAGGAGGGTTCCCCTTTCTCCACATCCTCACCAGCATTTGTTGTTCTTAGTCTTTTTGATGCTGGCCATCCTTACTGGTGTGAGGTGATATCTCATTGTGGTTTTAATTTGCATTTCCCTGATGATTAGTGATGTGGAGCATCTTCTCATGTGTCTGTTGGCCATCTGAGTTTCTTCTTTGGAGAACTGTCTCTTCATATCCTCTGCCCATTTGTTAATCGGGTTATTTGCTTTTTGGGTGTTAAGATGTGTAAGTTCTTTATATATTTTGGATGTTAACCCCTTGTTGGATATTCCATTTACAAATAGATTCTCCCATACTGTAGGATGCCTTTTTGTTCTGTTGATGGTGTCCTTTGCTGTACAGAAACTTTTTAGTTTGATGTAGCCCCATGAGTTAATTTTTGCTTTTGTTTCCCTTGCTCGAGGAGATGCATTCAGGAAGAAGCTGCTCATATTTATATTCAGGAGATGTTTGCCTATGTTGTCTTCTAAGAGTTTTATGGTTTCATCACTTACATTCAAGTCTTTAATCCATTTCGAGTTTACTTTTGTGTATGGGGTTAAATAATAACCCAGTTTCATTCTCTTGCATGTAGCTGTCCACTTTTGCCAACACCAGCTGTTGAAGAGGCTGTCATTTCCCCATTGTATGTCCATGGCTCCTTTATCATATATTAATTGACCATATCAGGTTGGGTTTATATCAGGGCTCTCTATAGTCTGTTCCATTGGTCTATGGGTCTGTTCTTGTGCCAGTACCAAATTGTCTTGATTACTGTGGCTTTGTAGTAGAGCTTGAAGTTGGGGAGCATAATCCTCCCAGCTTTATTCTTCCTTCTCAGAATTGCTTTGGCTATTTGAGATCTTTTGTGGTTCCATATGAATTTTAGAATGATTTTCTCTAGTTCATTGAAGAATGATGTTGGTATTTTGATTAGGAACTGAATCTATAGATTGCTTTAGGCAGGATGGCCATTTTGACAATATTAATTCTTCCAACCCATGATCACGGGATGAGTTTCCATTTATTGGTATCTTCTTTCATTTCTCTTAAGAGTTTCTTGTCGTTTTCAGGGTATAGGTCTTTCACTTCCTTGGATAAGTTTATTCCTAGGTATTTTATTCTTCCCTATTATCTTAAGTCCAAAGTATTTTTTTCCCTGTGAGAGTCTCTTTTAATTTATCCTGCAATCCTTCTATTGACTTCCAAATTTCATTTATGAAATTTTTACTTTTGGAAAGCTCTTATCCTTTGATTTTCACAGTATTCTATTCTTGTTTTATGGATGTAACATCTTCTTTCATTTCTTTGAGAATATTAATTATAGTTTTATTTTTAAATCAAGCTGCTAACCTTATAGATTGTGGGTTTTCTACAAGATTTTCTCAAATTCTTTCTTCCTCCCCCACACTTTTTTGTGCAGTAGCTTTTCTGCAGTGTCTGTTGAATCTTGAACCCACCTCTGTATTTCAGTGTGATGCTTTAAGATGCTGATGGTAAGTGTGGATGGAGGTGTCACTTGTTGACTAGTGAACTTCATTATAGGATGAACAGTAAAGGCAGTAAAAAGCACTTTCAGTGTGGTCCCCAAATGTCCCCCCACATTGTGAGGATATCTTTCTTTAGAAGATGAGTTTTTTAGAACTCATCTTTTCTAGGAAAGAGTTCTTCAGTCCTGCCAGGAGTGGTGGGAGTTGCAGATGTGCCATGTTGGGGAAAATGATCAAGGGTCCCAGAGCCAGATTATCCACTTAAACCTCTTCTTTTCAGCCTCTGCCTCACTTTGTCCTTTTAGGTTTATACTCTCTAAATATGACTCAGTTTCTACAAAGAGTAAATCTCTCCTGCAAAGATTAGGTTAGGGTTGTTGGCTGGTTTCAAGAGAGAGAAGTCCTGCCAGGGTTTAATCATATGTAATTAGACTTGCAGCCAATTCCCTATTAATAACTGTAAACATTTCCCTCTCTTAACAAGTTGCCCCCAAGGTTCTCATCCATGTTTTTATCTTTTAAGAAGATGTTGAAATGTTTCGTTTGCTCATGTCTCATCTTATGTTCTTCCTGCAAGTTAATAAATTTTATACTCCTTTACTGTTATTTTAGTGGAAATGTGCTCAGGAAGGGAACTAAATGCATGTGACCTATTTGCCAAATTGAACTAGAAATCTGGCTAAATAATTTTACTCTGTAATAGAAAAACCTTATTTATTCACTCCTAGGTGCAATAAAGTTTGGATATCCTTAAATAATCCTAAGAAATAAGGAATTAACTAGTATCACATTTTATGAATTCTCTAACATAGAACTGTATGAATCTAGGAAATCAAAAGTATCAACTTCTCCAGCACTCATTTTTGGAATATAAATACTTTTCCCATTTACCTTAACTGTATTTCATATCAAGATGGAATACTTTTTTTTTTTAATTGAAGTATCATTGATATACAATCTTATATTGGTTTCAAGTATAGAACACAGTGGTTCAGAAGTTACCGGTATTATTAAATCCTCACCCCCACTAGTGCAGTTACTATCTGTCAACATAGGAAAATGTTACAGAATCATTGGCTGTATTCTCCATGCTGTACTTCCATCACTATGACCAACTTACATTATGACTGAGAATTTTTGTGCTCCTTTATCTCTGTTATTTTATGACATAACAAAAGGTCAATTTTTATGATCAGTCTGCACATTTCTTAAAAAGATTGTGTTCTCTGTCTATATGATTTTTAAGTTTCTATTAGATTAAGTTGTTAAGTGTTAAAAAAGTCTTCTATCATTTTTGTCCATATTCTCCCATATACCCACACTCCCTCCCTACCCACTCCAATCCCTCCCCTATGGTAACCACCAGTCACTTCTCAGCATCTGTGAGTCTATTACTATTTTGTTCATTTTGTTTTGTCTTGCTTTTTATTACACAAGTAAGTGAAATCATATGGTATTTGTCTTTCTTCACCTGGTTTATTTCACTTAGCATAATACCGTTAGGTCCCTCCATGTTGTCGCAAATGGCAGAATTTCATTTTTTATGGCTGAATAATATTCCATTGTGTATATATGCCACATCTTCTTTATCCATTCATCTACTGATGGAATTTTGTTTGCTTCCCTAACTTGGCTATTGTAAATATTGCAGTGATAAAAATAGGAGTGTGTATATCTTTTCAAATCAGGGATTTTGTTTTCTTTGGGTAAATTCCTAGAAGTGGAATTACTGGATCACATGGTATTCCTCTTTTTGTTCTTTTAAGGAACCTCTATACTGCTTTCCATGATGGCTGCACCAATTGACATTCCCAACAGCGCACTAGGGTTCCCTTTTCTCTCCATGCTCGCCAACACTTGTTATTTCTTGTCTTTTGGTTAGTGGCCATTCTGACTCATGTGAAGCCATATCTCATTGTGATTTTGATTTGCATTTCCCTGATGATTAGCAATGTGGAGCATCTTTTCATGTGTCTGTTGACCACCTGTGTTTCTTCTTTGGAGAAATGTCTGTTCAGGCCCTCCACCCATTTTTAGTTGGGTTATTTCATATTTTTCTGGTGTTGAGGTATATGAGCTCTTTATATATTTTGGATGTTAACCCCTTATCAGATAAATCATGTATGAATATATTCTCCCATAGTATCAGTTGCCAAGATGGCATACTTTTAAATAAAAAATTTTTTAAATTATAAACTACAATTGTTTTCATCTTTACATTCCATGTGACTTCTGAGCACACATGATTCATGGCTTCTGTGATTTATTTTTAGAGGAGAACACTAAAGAATGGGACAACCACAGCTTGTTACTTTGGAACAATTCACACTAACTCATCTTTGCTCCTTGCAGAAATTACAGGTGAGGAGATGAAAGCCTGATTTATGAGCATCTCAAGCAAAGACAGCCAGACCATGCCTGGCAATGACTTATCCTTGTGGGCAGCCCTGCCTTTTCATTGCTAGAATTTGGACAATGCATTTCTTGCAACTAATTAGGTGTTTGGCCCAAGAATGTTCTTAATTGTTTCAGTAATTTGATTATTTACTTGTGATTTTTGGTTCCAGAGTGATGTGTATGGGTCTGACTTCTATGTATAAATTTAGGGCTTTTGGGAGCAGGTTTATTAATTCTAGCTATGGCAACAGTTTATTATATTCTAATCCATAGGCATGTCTTGTCTATTGTCTAGACTCAGGGCCCTGTGCTAGATGCTGGAAGCATAATGAACAGAAAATAGTCTCTGTCCTTGAGGAGCCAGACAGGATTAACTGAGTAATAACTATACACTTGGTGAATTACTTTAGTAACAGCTGCTGTCCTGTTCCCAGATGCCTGGCTTTGCACTGGCAGAGCACTCGTGTGGGTTATGCCAGCTCAGTTGCAGACAGCCTTCAGAATTAGTTATGAATGTCCTTCTGTTATGATGGGTAAACTGATGCTCAGAGTATGTAACATGCCCAGGCTGGTAAGCAGAGCTCAGACTGGGTTTAGAGCAGAGATCCCATAACTCGTACATAGCACAGTGCCAAGCATGCAGCAGGTGCTCAGTAAATGCCATTGGCTGGTGTGCTGATGACACTGCTTGCTGACGGTGGTTCATGCCAGTGGCCTGAAGGCGATGCTGAAAACAAACACCGCTGTTTTGGGAGAGGCAGAGAGAATCCAGACCTGAGCCGTCGAGGAAGAGTTTTTGGAAGGGGCCTTAAATTGGGCTCTAAAGGGAGATGTAATGGAGAGACAGGACACTGTCTTCCAGGCAAGGGAAAGGACATAGATAAAGGTGTGGAGACAAGAACATTCACAGTGGGTACAAGGGACAGAGCTGCTGACCTGGAGGAGAGAACTCATTGCATGGTGGGCGGGGGAGAAGAGGGCAGAAGCTGGGGTGGTTCAGACTGTGGAGAAGTTTGAATATGCATCAAAGACTCAGAGAAGGTTTTGAGCCAGATGGAGTATGTGACGAAGGTGATGTTTTAAGGAAGAGTAATCTAATGGCCGAGTATTACAATGAATTATAGGGGCCAGGGAAGACTTTGGAAAGACTCTTATGATGTGGTGGAGACCCTGTAAAACAATATAAACATTGCCCCACGTAGTTTTAATGTTCTAGCTAAAATAGAATTCCCTGGCACCTCTGATGAGGACTGGGTTATTTAGTGATGAGAAGTGCTAATAGGACTAGGTAAAATTCCCCACAAATAATAATACTGGCATTGCTGTGGTTAAGAATAGCAGCAGTATGTTTCCTAAACCCTCTATGCCGGACACATCATGTACACTGTTGGGTGTGTTCCTCATAACCCTGCACATGGCAGAGGACACTGGGCACGTATAGGTTTAGACCATAAACAAATAATACTGTCTTGGGTGTAATCAGAGAAATAAGGAGTCAATGCAAGTAACTTTACAGAATTTACTGGGGCTTTGTTGTTTATGTTCTTAAATGCTATGACGATCTCTTACATTCTCACTTACATTTTTATAGTGGGTTAATTTAAAAATGTTTTTTAAGGTCTCAGAAAGGTACGATTTGGGAAATAAATCTGAGTTCAGATTGTTTTTGTGTGTGGCACACAGATAAATTTGGGCAGCGGGCATTTGTGGGCAAAGTCTGCATGGATTTGAATGACACTGTTCCAAAGTACAAGGAAACCACTGAAGACTCAATCAAGGAAACCGAGAGGTATGTTCATCTCAGCTCGTCTTGTGGGCAGTCCTTCTGCTGCACTGATGCAGTCAGAGAGGGAGGGAGGCTCTCTGGGCCAGGCTTGATGGGCTCTGTGAACTTGCCCAACTTTATGAAATTGGTCTGGTCCTAAAGCAAATGTTGCATATCAGTACTATTTTTGTATACCAAATTATATTGTAAAGCCTCTGGGAACTTGCAGGAGACCTAGGGTGAATACCTTCATAAAATGAAGGATTCTTTTTAAAAGTTAATGAGTTATCTATTCCCTCTCCTTCATTCTATACGTGGAGGATTCTCCTGTAGGTTGGACTTGCTTTAAGTGTGCATGGCTTGTTCATTAAAGTGCTTCTGATTGTGGGGCATCCTCTTCCCTGAGATCATGAGTTTTTGCTGTTCTTTTAATATTACATTGTGATATTCTACTGATCCTATAATTACTTTTTCTACATTTCTTTAATGGCTTTTCCATGATGCCTTGTGTCTTTGACAAGGAATTGTATGACACTCAGTGACCAGAAGATATAGAAGAAAATTCTTTGAATTTAAATTTTCCCCAAGAACAAACCTATCATGATGCAAATTAAAAGTCCACCTTTTCTCCACTCCCCAGCCCAACTTCATCTTAAGTTTGTCCTCTGAAGAGGGTGGCTGAGGGGCCATTCTGCTACAGGCCCGCGGAAAGAAGGAAGCATGCACTTTCCCATTAGCACTGGCCCATGTTCAGCTTTTCAATGAATTTGTGTTTGTGGTCATGGTAAACCTTAATCCACATTGCATTCTGAAACAAAGGAATATCAAAAGGCAGGAAGCTATAGCTTAATATATATTTCCAGTGAGTGCAGAAACAGCCATTTCATAAGCCTTACAACATACCACCATCCTGCAGATATAAGTGGTAAGGTTGCCATTTCATAACCACCCCTGCCCATTCCTTCTGCATTACTCCAATATCTATGCCCAGTAGCACTCTGCCTTTGGAGATAAATGACACTGTGTGAGCAAGTAGCTTCCACCTCAGGGAAATTAGAAGAAGAGAGCCCCATGGCTTCTAAATGCCTCCAGGTAAATAGGACTACAGACTCTAATGTCCATGGAAGTTAATATATTGCAAAATTCTCCCAGACAGAACTTAAGCTGGTAGAATGGCTTTAGGGCTGTGGGAATACTCATGAACAGCCTGGCTGATGTTAGGTGATAACATTGTGTTTCCCTGTGATTTTGCACCTCAGTTCTCTGGCTGCAAATGAGAAAGCAGAGAGTAATTACTGCTTGTTAATCTTTAATTAGTGGTGTGAAACATGTATAGTGCTAGAAATGTTTGCCTGGAAGTTGGGACATGTAAGGATCCTTCTGGAAAATTTATTTAAAAACATCTAAATCTGGTAACTTGCCATTTGTTGCTTTATTTCAGATTTGTGTCAGAAATGCTCCAAAAGAATGTAAGTAAACTTGTTCCCAGCTGTTTTTGGAGGATTTGTCGTTAGTTGTTTGGTAGAGATTAGTCTGTGTGCATTTGGCTTATTCTGTACATGCAGAAGTATTTTTCTCGAACCTTAAATTGTTTTCACAGTGGACCCATCAGTGCAGCTCAGTAGGTGAGTCATTTTTTTTTTTTGCTTTCTCACTGGTTTTCCCTTCTTCTCCTCTGGGACCTTCTAATTTCCTAGGACTCATCTCTGAGGAGGTTGGGGAGGGCTTCCTGGATGTGGCCGTCTCTGTGGTAATTAGAAGATGTGGCATGATTTGTTGGCTATGTCATCATTGGCTATGGCCTCTTGTATACCCTGCTCTGGTCTGGGACCCAGGTGGCATGCAGCTCTGCTGCCCCAGCCAGAGGTTGCCTTGGTCCGTGCACGTGGGTGTGCCACACGGCCCACAGGCACTCGGCTGGACAGCCCTTTGTGGTGCCCTGGGGTTGGTGAGCCTATGGAGGCAGTGCTTTGCTGCCCCTACTCACTGCAGGTTGGTCCGTGGCTCCATCATGCAATTGCTTAAATTGGTGAGCTAGACCCCTTCCCTTACTGTCTCTTGAGGTTTGATTGGAAACCAGAGTGAAGCTCAGTGTCTTTCAATCCAATCCTGGGAGATGTAAGTGGAGCTTTGTGGTTTCTTACTCTCACCACCCCTCTCTGCGTCCTCCTCTTCTGCTTGGCCCTTCACCTCGGGTGACCTCAAGCCAGCTACACAGGCCTCCGGGAGGCCAGGGCCAGCACACTTCCCCAAGAGGTGGAAGGGCCGCCACCCGGCTTTCAGTCTCCCCAACGCTCACCTTCAAAACTTCTGCCTCCTATTCTCACAAAGGCAGCACACCTGGGCTCATCTAAGCCTTCGTGGGGGCGGGGACGGGGGGCGCCCGTCATTTGGGGCAGCCTCTTCTTCCACTGAACTCGGTGCTACAGAATAGACTGTCTTTTGTGCTCAGCCGTGAGCCATTTCCATGAAGCCCAGCATTTCCACCCACTTTAGAATGGCGACTGTTCCCTCAGATAAGACATAAAGTCAACTTACTACACATTTTTGGAATATGCTACACATTCATGATATCCAATTTTTTTTTTTTTCCCAGTATATCCGAGTGAAGCCCATCGTGACACCACGGTTTTCCCTTTCCTGCACTGAGACTTTGTTGGCTGAACTCGGAAACATCGCAAAGACCCATGATTTGCACATTCAGGTGGGCATGTTTCCGTCCTGTTTGACCTGCAGGACATCTCAGTACCTAAATTCTAGCTGTAATCTCCAGTTCTTCTACTGAGATCTCCTAGAGAGATAGTATCATGGGACAGGAAGGACCCTGCAGTTGTCACCTGAATCCAAGTCCTTAATTTTTCACCCAAGGAACCTGATGTTCCTTTATGCTCAGTCTTCTCTGGTCCGCGTGGAGAGACGAGGGCAGAAGCAGCCAAGCCAGATTGATGGCAGACTGCTTTCCTGTTCTCTGGAGGATACATTAATGACTTTCTTTCCTTCTTTTCTTTTATTTGATACTTTCTCACTGTTCAAGTCCTTCATTTTTGGAGGCACCACCTATTATTTGAAAAGCAAAAAGAACCTAATTTCCACCTTACAAAAATGCATTTCAAAGCTCTTTTGTTCTGAGTTTCTTAATTTAAAATAGGGAACAAAAAAAAGTATATCGTACTTTGTCATTAAGTGGTTGCAATTTAGGAGTAAAACACTTTTTAAAGCTTCCAGCTAGGTTAAAATTGGGAGTTGGGAGCTCCCCATCCCCCATCCAGGCTTCATTATGCACTAAAATTTTCCCTCTGAACAGTTGACAATTTTATAACAAAGGGCAAGTTAGGAGAATGGCAACACATTGATTTTTTATCATTTTGTAGGGTGGAGGGAATATTTTAAAAGATTTTCTTGTTAGGTCTGATTAGCTAGTCTCATATTCCCCTCCCCCACTTTTTTGGGGTGTGTGTGATATTTGAATTTTTGATTCAATCCCACACAGTTGCAGGGGAGGAACAAGTTTTTCTCGACCTTCTTGGGGGTCTCTGGCTGGATCTGAAGACTAAACTGACAAACATAGATTAACAGGAGAAAAGCATACAAATGTATTTGAATATCATGACATGGGAGCCTTAATAAAGAAAGAAGACCCAGAAGAAAGGAAACGTTAGTGTTTTTATCCTGGGTTTGGTGATGAGGGCACAGATGTAGAAAGATGTGATAGCTGAGGAGTATGAGGTAAGTGTAGTCAGCTGGGGGCTGCTTTTTGGATTCATCTGAGTGTCCCTTCATCTTCAGAGGTAAGGATGCTCCTGTCCTCTGGTGGTGGGGCGGGCATCCCTCCAGGAACAGTTTCACAGTTTGTTTCAGGGAAGGAGGGGTGCCCTTCCCACTTCTGCTCTTTCCTCAGACTCCTTCACCTTCAAAGAGTCAGTGTGCCAAATTGCCGTATTTTGGTGTACTGAAACCCATCGATACACAACAGATCAGATATATCTTGGCCAGGGTGTGTGTGTGTATGTGTGTGTGTGCACGCGTGTGCACACATTTAACCAAATTGACCAAAATGACCTGAATCGTCAGGTGTCCCTTCTTCTTTTCTGATGCCCTGTGTTTCTTCAGTGGCCTGGATTTCCTCAAGGCTGGTGATAAAGCTCATCCTCTAGTTGGAATACTCTGTGTTTAGAACATTGCTGTTTTTTCTTTGATTCATTTTGTATGCATGCTCTCCCTCGTGGAGAGAGGGAAAGCACTGCCAGTCTTGGAAGTGGTAACTTGCTCTTGAGTTATTTCCTGTAATATATACTCATCACCAGTTGGATGATTTCTTTTTAGGCTAGGGGTTGGGATGGTTACACTGAAGTGTTATGTCTCAGAAACCCTTTATGCCCCCTCAGGTCCTGTGGTGCCCTGGAGAAAGGCCATTGCAGGGGCCTGGACTCCCTTGTTTTGCACATGGATTCTTATGGGCCCTTGGTGGAACTGCAGGATTTTCTAGCTTAGTTGTTTCAAACTGTTTTCTGTAGAAGAATTCATTCTGGAAGCTGACAAAGAAAACGGACTGGGAATAGGGTCCCAGAATCCCCTCCTGCTTCATCCTGAGAGGCAACTTGTTTATGCCTTTTACATATAGGATTTCCATAAATTTTTATATGAATAACATATCCAAAGTTAAAAGATTTTGGAAATCACTCATTTGGCCCATCCCTTTTATTTGAGAGATGAGAAAATGGAGTCACAAAGAAAAACACTGACTTTCCCTAAGGCATATAACTGGGGTCAGAACTTGGACTAAAATTAATTTCTCTTTATTCAAATTCTGTTTTTCTTAGAAGTGAACGATACAGTCTATGCTTTTGATGGCCTCTGCACTCTTTTATGAAACAACCAACACTAGAAGACGCAGGTTGCTACAAAAACTAGGCTCTTGACTCTCTTCAAGGAGAACTTTTTATTTTTATTTGTTCTTGCTATAGCTTGGAATTTGAAAAGACTTTGTTGAGTGAACATTACATGGGCTAGCTTTAGGGCTAGAATAGTACGTGTTCATGTAGATGCATACTCATAGTTTCTTTGGCAGGTATATGTCCTATTTTATACATGATATATAAATTGTTTTAAATAAAACACATGTACAATCTTCATTGTCTTTCTATGTGGTCCCTTACAGAAGCAAGTAGAAACCATACATATAATTTTAGGGTAGGAAATACAGTTTCTAATGGTGTTTTACATTAAAAATTTGAAAATATTGTTTCTTTTCCTGTAGAGCCATATAAGTGAAAATTCTGATGAAGTTAATGCAGTGAAAACCTTATACCCCAGTTATAAAAACTACACAGATGTGTATGATAAGAACAATCTTCTGACAAATAAGGTAAGTTGCATATCATGACATAATCTGGGCAAAGTAGGGCATGTTTATCTAAATTTTAAAATCTCAGGAGTGATCTTCAGACTTCTATGACATACATGCATTTCCCAAATTAGAGTAAAACTCAGAGCATGCATATGCCTGGGTGTATAGTTAAAAATGGGCCTAAAGTTTTATACCAGTAAATAAATCTGAAGGCTTGCTTCTTTGAGGGTGGAAATGTCATTTGGTCCAATAGCATTCTATCAGTATCTATTAGAATGTAGATGTACATTCCTTTGAGTTAGCAGATGGACCTAAAGGTCCGTTCTGTAAGGAATATGAACAGGGATGTTAATTACATGTAAAAGTTTAAAAATGGCTACCAGTCTAATTATAAAACATATATAATTAGAATTTTATCCAACATTTACAAAGAGTGAAGTGTACAGGCTGACAAGGAAGGAAATTTGTACAATATTGTTGGATGTATGTGTATATACACACACTCAGACATATATATATATGTATATAGGTGTATGTTCACTTAAAAAAATTGTAAGACACACATTTAATGTTAAAAGTGACCTTCCTAAGGAAGAGAGAAAGACTTTTTCCTTTTTATTTTTAAATTCTCTGAGATTGCTTTTTTTAAAAAAGTGTGTATTACTCTTATAAATAAACAATTTTAAATTAATTAAAATTAATATGATAGAGGAAAGACTTCATTACAACAATATACCCCTTGTCCTGTGCTTTAAAGGAATGTATGACCTGCAGAGAGTTGAAATAGTGCAGCAAATAAATTCTCAGGGACCAGGAATGGAGATCTGAGTGTGACTAATTTGAAAGGTTAATACTCTGCATAGATCTTGTAAATGCTATGCCATAATTTTTTTCCTCTTCTACATATATTTCCATGTGATTACCATGTGATTAATATATTAACCTTCAATTTGCATGTTCATTTTATCAGCACAAAGGTTGGGAAATTTTTATTTTAATAATAATTCTGTGGTCACTGAACGATGCCTCCCAAAGGGAAAAGCTATTTAGATAGCAGGTTTTGTACTGAGGGAAAAAGGATTTTGAAAGAGTAAGGTCTTATTCAGGAATATGTACAAATATTACCAGGACTAAAAATTAAGAGAAGTCTCATATGTGTGCAGTACCTGTCTCTTTAGGTCAATTTTACCTTCTGAATTAATGCTTATAAGATACTAGATTTCCTAATTTTTATGTAAATATAATCATAGGTGATAAAAGAAATAAAGCTTATTTGGTTATATGTGTCAAGATCATTGGTGCCGCTATTTAAGTAGGAGCAAAAATAAAGTACAGCTTTCCAGGATCACTCCCACAGATTACATGTGCTGAGAAAGAAAAGCTTACTTCTAGAATGTTCTGATTGGAACCTCAACAAGCAGAGTCCCACCAGTCGCTCTCCATGAAGACTCAGAAAAGAAAATAATACAGCTATTTTCTAAATGGGAAATGAAGAAACAACAGTATTTTTGAACTGGGTAGACATCTTATGCTGTTGGTCAGCTGGACCAACCCTCATTATTTTGTAGATCAAAAAAAGAAAAAAATCAGATGCGCTAATTTGCTAAGTGTAATCCAATGTTTTTACAGGCCTTTTTTGAGCTGTAATATGTACACAGTGAGTTTATAAATGCAGGTAATCATAAATGTTCCTGTGAAGATGGTAGCAGAGAAGTCACAGCTGCTCTCTGTAGCTAGTGTAGCTGACTGTGAGTGGGGGTAACCTTTGCATTCTTAAGGTGGTAAACTCCACATCAGGCACTCTTCTCTCCAGACAGTGATGGCACATGGCTGCTACCTCTCAGCGGAAGAACTGGATGTATTCAGGGAACGAGGAGCATCCATCTCACATTGTCCCAATTCTAACTTATCGTAAGTAGGCACCATTGATTGGTGGGTTATAAACATTTGGGTTGCGTATGTGCAGCCAAGTACCTCTGTGTTCTTAGTCCTTATCCAGGCTCTCTGTTGTTTGATGGAGATGGGAACTAGATTGATGGGCAGACGCTTACGCATGCTGAGGTACGCACTTCTTGCAGGGTATGCATTTGAAGAGTGCTACATTTCTTAAAACTTCTGAGTTTGCACAAAACAGGACAATAGGAAGTACAACAGGAGGAGTTTAAAACCAACAACGTTCAGAATTTACAGCCAAGGACCCGAGGGAAGCTAAGCATATGCCAGCCAGGTGGTCCAGGGAGTGGGCACTGCCTTTGTATGCTCTGGCTGCAGGGGAGGGTGCAGCGCTACTATATGCTAGCACACTACGGGATCTGTCACCTTGCTGGATCTGCTAGCATGCCAGTGTGCACAGGAGGGGCTGTGTCTTATTGTAATTCCCCAAGATGCAAAGCTTTATTTACAACTGGTTCTTAACCTTTGAAGGTTATGCATTCACAAGGGAATCAGATGAAAGTTATGGCCTATATCTTCAGAAAAAAACAACATAGATAGAAAAATGTTGCATCTAATTTCAGGGACTTTGTAGATCTTATGGTGTTGATTCATGGATGCTAGATTAAGAATCCATGCTCCAGGACTGGACAGGGAAAGGAGCCGTCATTTCTGGTGCTGGCTGACCCAGAGCAGAGCTCCTCCTGCTTAGAGGCAGGTTAGGGTAGATCATTCATATATTCATTCAATAAATTTATTTAGCTTGTGCTGGATTTTAGTTTTTTTGTGCATTAATTTGTATCCTGTCTTGTTTTGAGTTCTTGTAGAAGCAGACCATGAGATGGGGATCTTTATACAAATAGTTTATTTGGGGGGTGATCTCAGTAAACCTGTTTAGGGTAAGACAGAGAAAGAAAGGAAACCAGCAAAGGGCACATCATTAAGCAAGTAACCACTCTGGGCTCCTGAAGCTTAATCCTTCTGGAAAACTCAGCGATCATGTTCAAAACAGACCTCAACATCATCCCTGTCAAGGGGTGAGGAACCTGGGATAGTTATACCTAACCACTCATCAGTTATTTGTGGAGGGCTTTTATGGGTGAAAGTGCATTAATTCTTTGAAGCTCCTGAGCTTCCCCAAACAAGGGCTGAGCATGCTGTGTCGGGGGAGCCGCTGGGCGGAGGTGGAGGTGCTGGCAGTTGGAAATCTAGGGACTTAGCCAGTGTCAGTGGATGTATGGGAGAGGCAGGAGGGCCATAGGCATGCACTTCTGGTGTGTTTGCAGCTCTTCGAGAAGCTCCTGGTTTTCAGATATAAAGTGGTCACCCATGACAGGGAATCTTGCCTAATGTACAGCTTAGTGACCATATTTGTGGTCTAGTGACCAGATAGGGGGAAGATTTGATAGCCCTGGGTTAATTACACACTATCTAAATTAAAAAATTATGCAGTTTTGCAAATTGGGTTTTGAAGTTAAATGTTATTTATGGATACATTTCTATTTAAATAGTCACTGCTCTTCTTTCTTCAACAACTTTGATTTATTGCATGTGCACTGGGGTTTTGAGAACCATAGTTATGTGCATCTTTAGGCAGCCACTTTGACCTTTGCATTTTGTCAGACTTCTAAAGATTGTCTTAATTTCCTGTGTGCCATTAGAAAGGCAGCACATGAGATAAGCTCAGGGTCACAGGTCTGGAATTCAGCCCAGGAACCTTCCCTTCTAGTTGCTGCCGTCCTTGGCAGCACCGTCCGAGCTGTGAGGCCTGACTCACCAGCCCGCACCCCCTTTCCCAGGTATATCCCCTTTCTTTGATTTTGTAAGTTGCTACTCATTCAGGGTTAGAAATTATTCCAGACAGAGAGAAAAAGCAGTACTTTATAATTTCTACTTCCTCCCATAGAAAGTTGAGTTGGTTAAAAAAATATTGAAGACCAGTAAGACTTTTGGACTAATTGTAAGGTTAACTTCCTCGCTCATTTTTCCTTTCAAATAATCCCCCTGCTTTCCCTTCTGACTCTTACAACTTTGTACTGTTCCTGAGATTAACCTTGACCCAATGATTAAAGCTCCTTTATGACCCTTTATTACTCCAGGACTCAGAGGGTCTGGTTTGACTAACATGTTTGTGTCAGCGTGAGAGCTGATATGACGGGAAACACAGTTTTGAGTGGTATCACTGTCATTATTGCTGGTGTCCTTTTTTTACTGGCACCACCTGGGTCTCCTTGTTCTGACTCTCTCCTCTCTCCACAGGATCAGCAGCGGCTTTCTCAATGTGCAAGAAGTCCTGAAACATGAAGTGAAAATAGGGCTGGGTACAGGTAAGTAGCTCGCCATTCAGAGCTGTGGCAAAATGGTCCGTTAAACACTTAATTTTCTAATGTGACTAATTTCCAGGTAACTTCCATGTTAAAAAAAAATTAGTTATATTATCTGGTAGTAATATCTTGAACTAATTAAATAGTGGGATGGGAAGCAGTAAGAAGATGTATGTAAAGGGACAGTTTTGACGGCATTAGCATCCTGAAAGCCTTTATCCTTGTTTACTGTTCAGAGATGGGGCTCAAAAGGGTAAGTCCTTCGAAAGCGTTTTGGAGGCTATTTTAAAAGCTCTTTGATTTTTTTCTTTTGTTTTGTCCTTCTGGCTAGGATTTAGTGGTTGCAATTTGTATGTGTTTAGTTTTCAGTAACTCTTGTCATCACAAATACTGTCTCAAAAGAAAATGATCTGGCCTTGCCCTAGCGAGCACAGACTCAGTCTGGGCCATCGTGGGGACCTCTGAGCTACGTCAGGAACTTGGTTTGCCTTTAAGCAGAGTGTTTCCCCAGATGAGACTGCAGCTTCCACAGGCTGTCTCAAGTTTGCTGGGCCGAAGGATATTCTCCGTGCTGATGAATTAGTGATGTCCCCTTGTGTGTCACAGTGCGTTTTAATTGTTTTTCCTGAGTGTGTGCAGTGCTGCTCTGAAAGGGTGAGTCGGGCCCAAATGGCTAGGCATATCCTCTGTGAATCTTTTATTACTGTGTGTGAAAAATGAAACGTTTTTTGAAAAAGGGTGTGGAGCATAGGGACTTATTTTGCATTCTTGATGTACTTGTCTTCCTGATATTTAAGAGCACCAGATAGGTGCATGTTAACAATAATGGCTCTCATTTTCTGCAATGATTCAAGTCTCAGTTCCCTTCAAAGAAAAGCTGTCATGAATAAGAAAAAAATGGACAAGAGTTTTTGTTCCACCCTGTAGTTGGTTGATGAAAAGTTTCATAGACATGTAAAAATCGGGTAGGTATACTTTCAAATTTTCTAGGATTTTGGTATCCATAATTTAAATTCATCATGTGACTTCTAGTTCTTGACCTTGTGTTGTATAGGGATGGCCTAGAATGTTTAGGTAAAGCTCTCTCATGTTCCAGCTGTAAGACCTTGAACAAATAACCTTGATTTTTGAAGCCTTCATTTCTTAATTTCTACAACAATAACAACAGTTATAACAATGTGTATCTTACAAGCTTGTTTGCAGCCTTAAATTTAAAAAATGTACAAGAAGTGGTTAGCACATACCTGGCATACTGTACTAGTCAATGAAGATTTGCTTAAAAGGGAAAGAGGGACATTGGTGTATTGACCAAATGTTTGATTAAATATGAAGTATTTGCTTATTAATTTGGAGAATGCTGTTGTATTTTACATAGTCTGTGTTGTAATAGCCACCCTACATTCCACTATTTCGTAAACATGATCTTTATGTAAAATCAACCTGCCCTTCCCCTGTAGACTTCCAAACATTATTTAACCTCTTACCGTAGACAGAGAGCAGGTCAAAGAGTAGTTGATTCACAAGCAGAAGCAGATCTGGACTTTCTCAAGTATTAAATAGGAAAAACCGACATGAAGCTTAATGAAAATATTTCAAAACAAGAGAAAGTAGTAGTAAACAGAATAAGAGGATGAGTGTATCTCTGAAAAGATCTACTTCAGGATCCAAAAGAAAATTTCAGAAAATTGCCTTTATCCTTGGCATATGAGAAGACATGGCACAAATAATCAAAAGTTGAAAAAAAAACAGTCATGGCACTATGAAAAGTCCACAGGTTCCACTGGAAAAGGAAATTATTAAAAGAAGAAAACTGAATTAAAAAATAGAATCATGTCGATGTTCATACACTGCTGAAGGGAGGGTACAAGGTACAACCACTTTGAAGAACTATTAGGCAGTTTCTTATAAAGTTGAATATATATCTGTATATGATGCAGTGTTTCCAGTTTGGGGTATTTACCCTAGAGATGAACACATATGTTTGCAAAAAGAGTTGTACAAGAACATGTTATAGCAGCTGTATTCTCAACAGCCCGAAACTGGAACCAGTCCAAAGACCTGCCGACAGGAGGATGGATGAGCAAACTGGGGCACAGTCACACAATAGAATACTACCCAGCATTAAACAAAAGAACAAACTCCCGATGTATGCAAAATGTGGATAAATCTCAAAGTCTTTTGTTAAGTGAAAAAAGCCAGGCACAAAAGAGCACACTCTGTATGATGCCATATGTACGACATCCAGGGACCAGGAGAGCTAACCTGTATTGGTAGGAATCAGAAAGTGGTTGCCAAGGGGTGGGGCTGGGGATGGAGAGAGAAACTGGCTGGAAAGGGCCCAACGGGAACTTGCTGGAGTGATGGAAATGTTTAATATTTAGTTGTTGTATTTTTTTGAAAGGTAGTTAAGTGGCTATATACAATTGTTATCATTCATCAAACTGGAAACCCCAATTGTGTGCATCTTATGACATCTTAATTTTTTTTTTTTTTTAGATAATTATTTTTTAATGAAGGGTAGTTGACACACAGTATTACATTAGTTTCAGGTGTACAACACAGTGATTCAACATTTATATACATGATAATTCTAGGTACCAGCTATCACCATACCAAGTTGTTACAATATTTTGACTATATTCCTTATGCTATACATTATATCCCGGTTACTTATTTATTTTACAATTGGAAGTGTGTATATATATATATATATTTTTTGTGTGTGTGTGTGTGTGTGTGTGAGGGCATCTCTCATATTTATTGATCAAATGGCTGTTAACAACAATAAAATTCTGTATAGGGGGGTCAATGCTCAATGCACAATCATTAATCCACCCCAAGCCTAATTTTCGTCAGTCTCCAATCTTCTGAAGCATAATAAACAAGTTCTTACATGGAGAACAAATTCTTACATAGTGAATAAGTTACATGGTGAACATTACAAGGGCAGTCATCACAGAAGCTTTCGGTTTTGCTTATGCATTATGAACTATAAACAGTATGACATCTTAATTTTGCCTCATTTAAAAAGCATCAGCCAAAAGGACAAACCTTGTAGGAAGCTATGAGAAGTGGAATTATTATTGCAGAAAATTAAATCAGTAAGGTGGAGAACAAAGTTGATCGAGGATCAGAGGGGATGTTTGAGAATGGTCCCCATGGAGGGCAGAAAGCATAGCATGAACAGATGGAATTTTCCTGACCAAGGATCCAGAATAAATGGAACAGAAGCTGGGAAGGATAAATCTTTTCTGAGCATCAGAAAGAACTGTCTTTCCTATTGAAAGAACCTATCCTGTTCTAGGCTAAATCATAACTGAATATAGTATGGAAAAATATTTGAATTACGATGAGAAAGAAGAAAAAGTCCTGGCAGGGAAAAGTTATCAATAAAATATATAAACCAATTTGGTGTCAGGTGTCTTTGCTGGCATGCAAAACACCAAGAACAAGAAACAGTTTGAAGACAAAGTAGTTGTTACTCAAGAACATTATTTTGGACCAGATTCTCCCTCCTGTGTGAAGGCAACACAATACTGAGAGGTACAAAGGTTTGGAAGATATTCTCCCCGTGGACCCTTTCAAAAAATTACTTTTAAATCTGTTTATCCAGTGAGTGATGAGGCAGAATGAAAGGCCATGGTATAGGGAAGTAATGGTGCACTAGGATGTCAGGGAAGGCTGAAAGTTAAAACAGAAAAAAGACTTTTAAAAATTGTAATGGAGTTTTTAAATGAAAACAAATAAAAAAATGTGTCTCAAGAGAATTGCACGCTGTTAAAAATAATACCTTTAAAAAAGTCTAGTGCACTGTGAACCTTCAGCTACTTGAAAAAAACCAAAGTCCTAAGAAAAAACCACAACTGAAACATAAACATAAAAAAAAATGGTGGCATAAAGTGAAAAGACATTTCCCTCTGATTGGGAAGAAGTTCCTGGGATGTGAATACATGGTATTTATTTTTGAAACTGAATGTCAGTTCGAGATTTGGTGTTACATATTCCTTATATCATCTGAACATTTTATCATACATTTAAAAAATAATATATGCTCTGCAAGAAATAACTTCCCAAATACTGAAAGTTCCTCTATTTTGATTTTGTTGGAGAAAACCAAGAAGCTGTGCTTTATGTGTAAAGTTGAGAGGCTCATTGGGCAAATGGGAACAAAATTATACATGTATAAAATTCCTTGTCTCAGGAAAAAGGGACATAGTGAATAACTAGAACACAGTAATCTGAAGGAAAAAGATATGGACAAAGTTTACATCAGCAAAACCTACAAGTTCATTTAAACAAACATACTTCCTATGGACGATTTCCTGTCCTTCTTACTTACTTGTTCATTGCTCCCAAAGCAACAGTTCTTTGATTGGCTTGTAGACTCCAGTCCAGTGATCACATGCCTCCTCAAAAACCCATTCTTTCCTTCCTAATTTCCCCTTCTCAGGTGGCCAGGTGCATCACTATAATCATTCCCATGGAAACCTCCTCATTTCCCACATCCCTCTCATTCTCTTTGTATCCTAAGAAAAATTTGCAGAAGCCTAGTCCCCTTGGTCATCTCAACCATTTCCCTTCTCAGTATTTATTTACAGCTGATTTGCTGGAGGTTGTTGAAAAAAAAATTCTCTAGTGAGGTTTCATTTAAAATTTTGCTCTCAAATCCCACATGGCCCTCCGCACTACCCAAGTAGACAGTTACACTTCCCTACCAAGTAGCCTTTTCTCATTTCTTCTCAGCTTGTACCCTCCTTACTTCCATCTGATGGCCTCATCTCATAAGTCATTGAAAAAATGGAAACAATCAGAAATCCTTCCCTCGCCTTCCCATCACCACATTACACATCTTCCTGCATCCGCTTGCACTCTCTCTCTCTCTTCTTTTCTTGTTACAGCTAAAAAAAAAAAAGCAAAACCAAAAAGTCTCTCCTTCAGTATTAGGCAAACCCCAAAATACCCTGAGGTGTGTTCCGTATTCTCTCCCTCTCCCAATATCTCAATAAATTAATTCCTTTGGCCATAGATCCTCCTGCAACATTATTGTCTCCTCCCTACTGGGTCATTCCTATCAACACACAGAACATTCTTTAGTAACTCCTGATCTTTTAAGCAAAGCAAAGAAAAAAACCTCACTTTTAATCAGGCATCCTGTCTCGCTCCTGCCTGCCTTCTCATTCTCGTTCACAGCACAACGTCTTCAAAGTGGGTATGCACACTGCTACCACATTGGGGACACTTTCCATCCCTCCACCCACCTCAGACAGGCTACTTGCCCGGCCTGTCATGACAACTATCCTTGTCCTTTCTCCCTGGTCTCTTCCCACTGTGGTGTCTTCTGTAGCCAACCCCAAAGGACAACATTCTGTCCTTATCACACTGGGCTTCTGAGCAGTATTCTCTCCTTTGTCCAAACACTTCTACCTTGGATTCAGTGAACCCACTGTGTCTAGTTTCCCTTCTCCCTCCCTTTCTAACTGTTCTCTGTCTTCTCTGAAAGCTCTTTCTCCTCCCTCTGACCATTCAAAAGCTTTCCTCTAGGCTCGGTCCTAGGCACTCTTCTATGTTTACTTCTACTTCCTTCTTAGGAGACATTATCCCCAACCATGGCTTTACATGATTACAATATATGCAGATGACTTAGATTTTTATATCCAGCCCAGACTCCTCTTTGAATTCCAAATCTGTATTTTTTATTGCTTACTTTCTCCTTCCTCTTTGATCCCCCTTCATTGAGCCCTCAAACTTCATTCTACCCCAAAACACACTTTAAGCCTAGTTCTCATAAATGGCTCTCCTTTTCAGAGAATTCTGTTCCTTAAAGTCGAGACTTGGTCTTTAGGACCTTCTTCTCTCTCATCTCTCCGCATGTCTAAGCCAGCACACTGTCCAACCTCATGACTCCTTAATATCTTCTTAATCCACCTGCTTTTCCCATGTCAGCCACCACCAAGTGATGTAAGGTGCTATCCACACCCCAGCCTCATCTCCTGCTACTTTCTCCTCTCCACACTGGCTGTCTTTTAATGCCCTGTATGAATCAAACTCCCTTCTACCAGAAGACCTTTGTTTGTTCTGTTGCTCTGCCTGGAATGCCCTTTATGCCTCTTTTACATGGCTGAGTTCTTCTCATTCCTGTTTTAGTTTACATGTTATTGCCTTAACGAGGTTTTCTCTGACTATGTGTAAAAGCGCTTTCCACCTCCATTTTCTCTAACACTAACTGAACACAATTTATAGTTAATATTTGGTTGTTTATCATACTTAAAAGCGAGAAGCTGAAAGCTTTTCCTTTAAGATCAGGAACAAGACCAGGATGCCCACTCTCCCCACTTCTATTCAGCATAGTACTGGAGGTCCTAGCCACAGCAATCAGACAACACAAAGAAATAAAAGGCATCCAGATTGGCAAGGAAGAAGTTAAGCTGTCTTTGTTTGCAGGTGACATGATATTGTACATAAAAAACCCTAAATAATCCACTCCAAAATGACTAGTTCCAATATCCGAATTCAGCAAAGTTGCAGGATACAAAATTAATACACAGAAATCTGTGGCATTCCTATACACTAACAATGAATTAGCAGAGAGAGAAATCAGGAAAACAATTCCATTCACAATTGCATCAAAAAGAATAAAATACCTAAGAATAAACCTAACCAAGGAAGTGAAAGACCTATACTCTGAAAACTACAAAACACTCATGAGAGAAATTAAAGAAGATACCAATAAATGGAAACACATCCCATGCTCATGGGTTGGAAGAATTAATATTGTCAAAATGGCCATCCTGCCTAAAGCAATCTACAGATTCAATACAATTCCTAATCAAAATACCAACATCATTCTTCAACGAACTAGAAAAAATCGTTCTAAAATTCATATGGAACCACAAAAGACCTTGAATAGCCAAAGCAATTCTGAGAAGGAAGAATAAAGTTGGGGGGATTATGCTCCCCAACTTCAAGCTCTACTACAGAGCCACAGTAATCGAGACAATTTGGTACTGGCACAAGAACAGACCCATAGACCAATGGAATAGACTACAGAGCCCTGATATAACCCAACCTGATGTGGTCAATTAATATATGATAAAGGAGCCGTGGACATACAATGGGGAAATGACAGCCTCTTCAACAGCTGGTGTTGGCAAAACTGGACAGCTACATGCAAGAGAATGAAACTGGATTATTGTTTAACCCCATACATGAAAGTAAACTCGAAATGGATTAAAGACTTGAATGTAAGTGATGAAACCATAAAACTCTTAGAAGACAACATAGGCAAACATCTGAATATAAACATGAGCAGCTTCTTCCTGAATGCATCTCCTCGAGCAAGGGAAACAAAAGCAAAAATTAACTCATGGGACTACATCAAACTAAAATGTTTCTGTATGGCAAAGGACACCATCAACAGAACAAAAAGGCATCCTACTGTATGGGAGAATATATTCATAAGTGACATATCTGACAAGGGGTTAACATCCAAAATATATAAAAAACGTACACGCCTCAACACCCAAAAAGCAAATAACCCAATTAACAAATGGGCAGAGGATATGAAGAGACAGTTCTCCAAAGAAGAAATTCAGATGTCCAACAAACACATGGAAAGATGCTCCACATCACTAATCATCAGGGAAATGCAAATTAAAACCACAATGAGATATCACCTCACAGCAGTAAGGATGGCCAGCATCGAAAAGACTAAGAACAACAAATGCTGGCGAGGATGTGGAGAAAGGGGAACCCCCCTACACTGCTGGTGGGAATATTAGCTAGTTCAACCATTGTGCAAACAATATGGAGGTTCCTCAAAAAAATAAAAATAGAAATACCATTTGACCCAGGAATTCCACTTCTAGGAATTTACCCTAAGAATGCAGCACTCCAGTTTGAAAAAGACAGGTGCACCCCTGTTTACTGCAGCACTTTTTACAATAGCCAAGATATGGAAGCAACCTAAATGTCCATCAGGAGATGAATGGATAAAGAAGTGGTACATATACACAATGGAATACTATTCAGCCATAAGAAAGAAAGAAATCCTACCATTTGCAACAACAAGGAATGGAGCTGGAGGGCATTATGCTCAGTGAAATAAGCCAGGCGGAGAAAGACAAGTGCCAAATGATTTCCCTCATTTGTGGAGTATAACAATGAAGCAAAACTGAATGAACAAAATAGCAGCAGACTCAGAGACTCCAAGAAGGAACTAGTGGTTACCAAAGGGGTGGGGTGTGGGAAGGCGGGTGGGGAGGGAGGGAGAAGGGGATTGAGGGGTATTATGTTTAGTACACATGGTGTGGGGGATCACGGGGAGAACAGTGTAGCACAGAGAAGGCATATAGTGGATCTCTGGCATCTTGCTGCACTGATGGACAGTGACTGCATTGGGGTATGAGTGGGGCCTTGATAATATGAGTAAATGTAGTGATCACATTGTTTTTTCACATGAAACTTTCATAAGAGTGTATATCAATCATACCTTAATAAAAAAGTATTTGGTTGTTTATATGTCTCCTTTTCTATGAGATATTTGGCTCATGTTGGGCCTGTAAGTTTTGTTTGAGTGCTTATATAAATCAAGCACACAGAAGGTGTTCAACAGATGACCATTGAGAAGTGAATGAATGAATAAGAAATGAACACACATGTATAAAATCATTCCCTTTTATCTTTCCATTGCTTTCTGGCTCAAGGTTTTACTCTTACATGGCTTCTTTAGAGTCTTCATGTAAACAATAGTGTCCTTGTGTTGACTCTGGCAAGCAAGTAATTGTGCTATTCTTTGTTATGATGGTAAGGGCATGAGTATACATTTTCTGAGAGAATGCATCCATCTTCTTCCCTCCACCGTTCCCATGCAGTTCCCACTCTTTGGTCCTCATTCCTAAGAACTTAATGTTATTAATTGGATTTTCTCAGCAACTGTTAAGATAGGTGATGTTATTTCTGTTTTCTGAGAAAATTGAGGTTCACAGGTAACTGACCAAAGGTCAACAAAGCAAAAGAGTTCCAGATCCACAGTTTAAAACCAGATCAGTAAAATGTGAAGTTCGTTATTTCTCTTTCCACCCTCTCACACTGCCTCTTGTATATGACAAAATAGGGATTCTACTTGCATTAAATGTGTTGCAGAGGGAGGAGGAGGTGACTGAGCTCACTTGGCAGGGCAGGGATCAGGAAGTTACTATCACAACAGAAATCCTTTGGAGAAAAGCAAGACTTACATACAAATGATTCTGATTAAATACCATGGTTTATGTGGTCCAGAGTTCAATCTTTGATTTGCACAGTATTGTTTCACTGTTGAAAATTACTTTATTAGCATAACAACCAGAAAAATATAGGATGATTAAGCCATCCCATAAGTCAGCAACATAAGATAGCTCTCAAAAATTTCTCAGTAAATTGCATAGCATTGTTACCTAATCTATCCCAATTCTTTCTATATCAATAGTTTTGATTAGATATTGAGGAAATTACTACTTTCTGTCATATTTTATAAAACCTGTTTTTATAGCTGCAAGTATTTAAATTTTCCAAGTTCCCACCATCTTAACAGCATTACTTTTGTTTTTCTATGTTTCATTCCATTCCACATGTTTCAGAATATATGTTCAATCTTTACATGTTTCCATAGCATATTGTGATAGCATTTTTATTCTGCCTTTATATTTAATATTTTCTTTGCTTTAGCAATAAAGAAAAACTTGGTAGACTGAGTATTTCAAATATTAATATGTATTATTCCCAAATCTTGCTTATTTTCTTAGTTTGATGCTATGGTAAAATGACAGTTGAATGGATATTTACTGACGTGGACTGATAACTTAAATAGATATAATAAAACTTGTCAAGGAAGTGGATGATCCTCTGGCAATAGTGTTCTGGTTAAATAAAAGTTTTTTTTTTAACTTATAAAATTTAAAGACATGGAAGAAAGTTGAACATAAAATTGACCAGCAATCTAGGATTATTACTTAATAAGCTATTACTTTTGATCTTTGCTATATATATATATATATATATATATATATAGGCACTAAAAATTATATATGTCTACCTAGGAATAACATAAGGGACCCTTGAAATATAAAGTGTATTTTATTAGCTATAGATGTACTTTTCCCCTAATAAAACATACTTAGTTGACATTTATTTATACAGACTCATTTAATAATTTCTACATTTGTTCCTGTCAAAGTAGTATTTCAATTTAATTATGATTCAGGACTTTATTTGAACCACTAAAAATCTCATTCCACGTCTAATGATGCCAGCCAACATATAAAGCTGTCTGTATCAGCAGAGCTCATTTATTACAGTAATCTTCCAGAATACCAAAGTTCATTCTAAAAGCTCTTCCTGAAAAATCATCATACAGAAATGACCTTTTAATTCCCAAAGGTCACATCTGAATTAGAATAGTCAGGATTTTTTTAGAGTGTAGAACTGGGAACTTATTTTAAATCTCACATTATCTAAATTATCTTTATAACTGTGCAGCCATATTTGACCAGTTTCTGTGAGAGTTTAGAGAATATTCAAAGATAAGAATTTCTTCTCTTCATTTTATTAACAATTTGGGCATTTGTACCGGGTTGAATTGTGCCTTCCACACTCCCCCCAATAAAAGATGCCAACCTGGGACATGTAAACGTGGTGTTATTTAGAATAAAGGTCCTTGTAGATGTATTTAAGGTAAGGATCTTAAGATGCAATCATTGTGAATTTAGGGTGAGCTCTTAATCCAATGATGAGTGTCCTTATGAGAGACAGAAAGTGAGAGACACATCAAGACAGAGGGATGAAGGTTTTGGAGATGGAGGCCATTATTGCAGTTACATGACCATGAGCCAAGGAATGCCAGGAGCCCACAGGAACTGGAAGAAACCAGGAAGATTCTCTCCCAGAGCCTTTGTAGTGATCATGGTCTTGTCAACACTTTGATTTAAGACTTCTGTCCTCCAAAACTGTGACAGAATACATTTCTGCTGTTTTAAGCCACTGTGTTTGTGGTAACTTGTAGCAGCCCTAGGAAACTGATACAGGTTTATATTTGATATGAATTACAGGTTTTGAATTCCTTTAAATGTTAGTCTGTGTCTGTTCTGTGTTTATAGATATTTTATTTGAAGTGTATTAAAGACTGAATATCTGTCACTAAAAATTAAAAAAAATTTTTTTAAAGCCCTTACATACTTAATATCCCATTTATCTCACAAGGCTCCTGTTCTGGCTTTCTTTTATCTACCATAGATGTGGCTGGTGGTTATTCATCTTCCATGCTTGATGCAATCAGAAAAGCAGTGATGGTTTCCAATATCCTTTTGATTAATAAAATAAATGAGAAAAGCCTCACCCTCAAAGAGGTCTTCAGACTAGCTACTCTTGGAGGCAGCCAAGGTAATGACCATTGTATTTCTCTGTCAAACAATGTACACCATGACAGTCCGCATCCTTGGATGCAGTATAAAGGCACATGATGGTTGCATCCACGGACATCCACATCCACGGCTGTTGCATCTTATACAGCATACCCCAAACTAAGCAAGTCAAGTACATGTTCAGGCATGTGGGGAGGCATCATTCATTCAGCAAGCTTCCTGTCTTTGGCAGAAGAGATGTTCAGTATACCATTATCACATTAATTATTTTAATGGATATCTGCATTGGTCATATGTGTATGCATTCTGTAGTCATTTTTCTCTATTGAGTCTAGTAACACACTCTCTACTGGCCTAGTTGATGATGATAGTAATGATAATAATCATTATTGTGGTGTAATTAATAGCCAAGATGTACTGAGCTCTTACCATGTAACATCTTTAGAATCTGGGGAATAGGCACCATGCAACATCTTTACATATGCTGCTATTTAATCCTCACAGTCACTGTTAGTAATTCCATTTTACCAACGAGGTACCTGAGTGAGGCTGACACAACTGTCAAGCTCCAGAGAGCCATGATCTGAATGTAGGAAATCTCACGGCAGAGTGCACTTTCTTACCTTTCTCCCATGATACCTTCCTGTATAAATCCCAGCTTAGACTATGTATTTTGTTCATATATTTAAATACACTAATTATCCAAGCCCGTTTAAAATGAGAAGGATGTAAAAATATAGTTGGTTGATATGCAAATATTATTCATCTGTTTTCCCCAGTTCTCACATGTAACTGTATTTTTATGCAAAAAAAAATTGGAAATTGTGTTGCTTTCAGTCTAGTATTATAGTATAATCTGGACGGCCACTAGTAATGTATTGCATATATCATGAAACCTTAGGTAGCTTGTGAGAAATAAAAACATAGATACAGAGACATAGAGAGAGATTTATAGTAGATACCCTGGGTCCTAGAAAAGGAGGATGATGGAAGCTGAGAGTATCTTGAGAGGAGAAATGTCCTGGCTCTTCTTTGAATGTTCTGGGCTGCAATAAATAATATAAAGAATATTTCAAGAAAAACAAGTAGATGCCCTGCTCTTTGCATTTTCTAAAGTTCCAAGTTTTAAATGACCTGTTCTTTGAACAGGTGTGACACTTCCAACCCCAGTCCCACTGTGTTTGAGTATCTGAGTTTGAGTAGTTGACCTATCATGTTTTCATGGTGCAAGCAATGGTGCTTTTTACTATTATTATTATTATTATTATTATTTTATAGGCTCTCTGTGAGTTGCTTCATTAGGATCCTGTGCCTGATCAGGATGGTCTGGGGTGCTTACCAAATCATTTCTACCTTGCTGTGTAGCTTTTAAGTCTATTTTCTGGAGCACTGGGTTGACAGTTACGGAATTTCTTCTCCTGAGCTTATATCTCTATGAGTCAAATGAGATGAATGGGTTCCTGTTCAAATTGTGGCATCTTCCCAGCTTGCCTTGGCCTTTACAAGATCTGCATAAATCGCCTTCACAGAGCCAACATTTGCTCCAAAGGCAGCAAAGCTGTGTTTCCTGACATGCAGTGGTGTTCCCAACCAGCCCAGCTGGGCCTCTCTGCAATAATCTGAACTTAAATCAATTTACAAATTCACTGACACCAATTGTGTCTTTTTTGGTTGGGTAATGCCTGAACTCCCTAGGTTCTAACATGTAGCCCAGTTAATTGATACATATCATCAAACTCTGGCAAATAAACCTGGCTATCTGGCTTATTAAAGACACAACAACTTTATGTTGAGTGCAGTCGTTAAAAACATATTTGTTATGTTTCTTTGTCAAGGGGAAAAAAGTAGTGTAGTCAGTGAAGGAGGAGAGAATTTCTGGTGATTTCCTATTTCATTCAATCCTTTCCCAGACAGTTAGCCAAGTCACCTGACTGCTTTTAACATTTCTAATTATTTTTGCACACCTGTCTTCCCATGAGAATTCTTGAGCTAAATCTTTTTCTTTTCTGAGAATAAGAGTTGTCCTTTAAATAATCTTTTAAGAACTAGTAGGGTTTGTAAGTCAGTGCTTAGGAATATCAATATAATAAATTAGATATTGTCTATCAGGGATATGTGATACAGAATTTGCACCTCAGACTACACCCTGACTGCAGCAGAACACAACAAACCCATGTAAAAATTCGGATAAGTAATGCTGCATTCCAGTTGACCTTCCCTTATGCATGCTTCCATTTGGTACCTCAGAGCACATTTTGCTCAGATTACAGATTTAAGGGTCTTGAGATTCAATACCTTTATTGACTAGGAAAACCAACTACCTCTATCTTCTGAAACTAATTCATAAAAATGAGAGCTATTCTTTCTTAGCATCCAATATTCATGGAATGTGAATTCTAGCTATGAGATGGATCAATTCAATAGATATTGACCTATGCTTTGTTTTAGAAAACAATTCTCTGGCAACCAGAAAATCTTTGTAGTTAAAAAGAAATTGGTCAAAAGCATTGGGACCCTTGAGTCATGAGGAAATATTTATTTTTTCAGAAGTGAATTTTTTCTATTCAAAAGATTCCAACTAAGGAACTTAGAATGGATGTGCCTGCCAATAGGGCAACTAGGCAAAAGAGTAATTATTTTTTATTTATTCGAGATTCATTTCACTGCCATGAAAGATAGATCTTATCAGCTGTTTCATAGAACAAAAAGAAAAGGCAAGGAAAGGACTTGGAGTGTTGGGGAAGAATAGGAGGAAAAAGAAGAAAGATACTCTGTCAGTCGTTGTGCTTCTTAGAGGATGAATGAAAATCATAGACCAGCCGGACTGTGAAGCACACTGACAAGCTGAAATAGAGAGACGCTGTCAGAATTGTAACCTTGGTGACGAGGGAACTGTTTTTACTCTGAGATTTTGCTTTCTGTTTCCTTTGCTTTCTGTAAGTTGAAGTCTTAGGACCTATTGGAATGAGTTTTTCTGCTTCACCATTAAAATATGAATTTTTTTTTAGTGACACGTTGACAGATTCTGTTCTTGCAAACTAGGACATTTTCATGGTCTGATGTCTCAAAGTACTGTTTATTAATTTATTCCACCCTGTAGCCCTGGGCCTGGATAGAGAAATTGGAAACTTTGAAGTGGGCAAGGAATTTGATGCCCTCCTGATCAACCCCAAAGCATCTGACTCTCCCATTGACTTGTTTTGTGGGGATTTTGTTGGTGATATTTCTGATGTAAGTAAAAGAATGTTAATCAAATGACATTTCATTTCACGACAGTCACAATATCTTCCCTGTAGAAAAAAATTAGAAACTGAAACATTTTAACGGAATGCAGGAGAATCTTAAAAGGGAAACTAGATCCTTTTGAGTTTTCATCACAGTGTTGTTAAGAATAATGATATTTACAAAATATTTATATTTTGAATATGTTTGTATATTTGAATGTATTTGCTATAAGAAGCCATAATATACCCACCTAGCACTTATTGAACACTTGCTACGGACTCAATAGCTTGGGATTAAGTATATTCATACATCATTTTAATTTAATCATCAGAACTCTTATGAGAGTTGGATGCTATTAACACTGCCATGTTACTTATAGGGGCAATAAGGCTTAAAGGAGTTCAAGTGATTTACCTAAAGACTCATGGCTAATAATTAGTAGGAAGAGTTTGGATTCAAGCCCAGAACTTTCTGACTTCCAGAGTTTGGGCTCTTGACCACAGTGCCACATGAATTTTCTTTATTTTTTAAGAAAATGAGTTTTGTTATGTTCCTCTTACTATAAAATGTTTCCTCAATGTAAACTGGTTTTTTTCTTTAATAATAATTCCTTCTAAAATGTATTTTTTTAATTTAAATTTTTCTAAAAAATAATTGTTAAAAAAATATTGCTATTTATAAGTCAATCCATTTATGAGATAACTATGGTACTAAATATATTGAAATATTTAGAGGAAAGATGCTACGTAATTTGAAGTTGGTACCACTGGTTATTTTCGTATTATTTTTTGTACACTCTTTCATTAAAGTGAATTTGTGGGAATTCAGCTCAGTCCCCTTCACTCAGTCATTTTTTTATATTATACTATTCTTGAAATATTTGAATTATTTTATTGAATTAATTTCTTTAATTAATGTGACACTTTTCCTCTGAAGATTTCAGGGTTATATACCAAGAACTTTCAGGCAAAATGAACATTCGTTAATAGCCAGTTTTGTTTTGTCGTGTTTTTAAGCAAGGACTGTTTCTTTTTCAGTAATAGAATTGCCATTGAGAAATAAATGTGTATTTCTAGGTTTTGCCAACTACTATTGGGTGTGAATTTACTTTTCTAGATGGCACAAATATTCTTTCTTACTGTTACCTTTATTTTACATTTTAGGCTGTAATCCAGAAGTTCCTCTATCTAGGTAGGTAGATACACATGTCTTATGCTAAATAAAATCTTTCTTTGTCTCTTTCTTGAGTATGGATCTCTGGATTTCTTCTACCATATGTAAACACTATATGTGATCATTTGATTTGATTTGTTAGTTTTTTTACTATTCCTCAGCATCAAGCCCATTTATGACAAAATATTTAATGGCACTATTTGAAGTGCACATCCAGAGCTGAGGACTGGCAGGCTGAGGGGAAGAGGCCATGGGGTCCTTTCCTCTGCCAGCCATTCTGTAATCCCAGTCTGCCTACCCTGTTGTATTTGTGCTAAGTATGTGGTGGAGTCTTGCCACACTTTTTTTTTTTAACATACTTTTACTCAGTTCTATTCACTGAGACACAGAAATAGTAGAATACCATTCTGCTCTGCCTCCCACTCCATTGAGTGAGCTGAGTTTTGAGTGAACTTGAGATGGGAGAGACACATGTGGTATTCCTTGAGCTCAGTTCTTGCAGGCCCTTCATCTCACCGTGCTGAGTAGGATTCTGAAGTGTGACGGTAAGTATTTCCTTTACAGCTGGGGCTGGAAATGCAAACCACTCACTTCAGCTGAAAGGACAGCAGTAGGGGGTTGATTCAATTTTCTGTGATTTCTGCCTTATGCAGAATTCAGACCCTATTCCTCACATTAGATGCACAGTATCTTCTATTTGTAATGTCTTCTCATCCAGATGATAAACAACCTGAGAGAAAAAAAAACAGTTTTGTACTTTCTCTCTTAGGTTTTTTTTTTTAATCCTTCCCCATGGCAATTAAAGTAGTGACACAAAAGCACTTTATAAATGATTCCTTTATTTTTCTTTCAGGAGATGACCGAAATATCGAGGAGGTGTATGTGAGCGGAAAGCAGGTGGTTCCCTTTTCAAGCTCAGTGTAAGACCCTTGGCATCAGCAAGTTCTCCTGGGAAACATGGTTCTGCATCTCCCTTGTGCCCAGGGGCAGTTAGAAAGTCAAAACCCAGTACCTTGTCCTTGGGGTGCCTGTCTCCTTCTGTGTCTAGTTACAGGATCCACTTGACTAATCATTGGAAGGGAGTTGTACTCATTCTCAACTCTCTGGCTGGGAGGATTAAAAATCTCTCCCTTTTGAGCTTTTCAGATTTGCTTTAAGCGCAGGCATAAGGGAATGTTAGTTCTGGTGGTGTTCTTATTATGAGATTTAAGTAAAACTGATTTCATATTTGGGAACGTGGAGAGAAATTCTTCCTGTAAGATTAGATATATTGAGCTAAGAAGTGTGAAAATCAGACAACAGAAAATGAACCAGTGAGTATATTTCTATGAGGGAGAGTAAGTTAGACTATAAGCAAATGTTGGAAAATCACTTCAGGTTGTGTTTGAAAAGTATATACTGAGCATACTAATTTAGAAAGAACTTGTTGTATTTTAGAACGTGTTTCTAGATTGACCTTGTGTTCAGGAAATTTGCATTTAATGGAATTTGCATTTTAGAGATGTGTCATTGTTGTGTTTTTGCCGCCTTTGGAGAGGAAATGTCAGAAATTAAATGCCACATATGCTTTCTTAATATAGTTCTTTGCTTCAAGTGTTTGACAGAAGTCGGGTCTTAAAGACTGGAGGTCTCTAGCACTATTACTCATATTGCTACGTGGCATAACTAGCTTTTGTACTTTAAATTACCTTCATGTGTAACTGTGTGATGCTATTATTGCTTCAGTTATATTAGAGGAAAAACAAATTCCATACTCCACTGTTGTGTAGACAAGAAAGAGTCTTCGTAAGCTGGGGCAGGTCCTGGGCATCCAGGAGCTTCAGTACCAGAGGGAAGGCTGATGCTGCAGTGACCTGTTCTCCCCAAGAGCTTTGCCATAGTTGCTGGAAGATGTCAGTCTGTTAGCACTTTAAAACGAAAGGCAAACGAATATGAATGTAATAAAGAAAATGAATATTAAAGAAACCTTATTAAAAATCTCTAAACCCTGCATATTGAAAGCACTCTATTTTTCAACTTTATCCCATTGTCTTTTAAATTCCTAAGAATTTTCAGGACATTAGAATTTTAGGATAATGAAAAATATGTAGATGTTCCACTTAATGTTTATGTTAATAGGATTTAATCTGTCCTAGACATAAGAACATTAAACAAAGCAAAAAGTATTTTTATTCTTCCTAACTAATATAATGTGCTTTCCTATAATGTACAATTAAAACAAATCATGACTTTATGATAAATCCTTAAGTACTAACGTGAATGTTATTTAAATCATGTATTTTTCTCATTTAATTTCAAATCCTATAAAGTAACAAGGAAAGGGAGTAGATTTTCTTAACACTTACACCTAAGGAATATGTATGACTCTTTATTACTACCTTATAGTAGAGAACTTTATGTTATATAACTAACTCCATATTTACAGAACTAAGGGCAAAATTCCCCCTCTTCTACTTTACATTTTATTCTTACATAGTTACCCTAAATCAGCAGTGATTTGCCCAGTTTTTTGTCATTTTTTTTTCCTGGTGGGAATACTTTTATATTTGACTGTATACATACTACACCTAAAGACAGAACAAATGTTTGGTCTTATTTTTTAAAAAACAACAGAGTTTGTGTTGTGGGACGTTAAGTAACGCAGTAAACCAATTTCCAATCTATCTCTGTACTTCCAGACTTCTTAACTCCTGAGCTATGTCAAAGACACCCTGCCCAGTTTCTCCCCATTTCTCTATAGTGCCAGCAAGTGTTTTCTGCTCTATCTCCCAATCCCAGCCAAAGGAACTTTGTTATCTGGTGTTTAACCCATATGCGTGGGCTTAAGAATTTGGATGTGATGTACAAGATCCATAATAGGCAGCAGCTGTTCCCAGCCTGTAAAGGACCCTGCACTTTAACCTTCCTTAAGAGTGTACATTTTGATGTTGAACATCAGTTTTCATTTAATTTAGGATTCCTATGCAGTAAATATAAAAAAGTGTAGCATCAGAAACAGGAAGAATGGCCATGTACAACCTATCAAATGTTAAATTTAGCTGTTCTTATGTTAAGATCTGAATATCTATTCTAGTAAAAATAGAATATGTTGAAGTGTTTACATGTAGTTTGATTTGCCTGCATTATGCAGAACTTGTGTGTTTTATTTCTTCAAGTGCACTTTTACTGATAGGTTGCGTATGCTTTTCGGAGTATTACAGGGATTAGCCACACCAGTGGTCAGAAGTTCTGCACTTTTAATTGTTGCCTTTGCCTAATATGGGTTGACTTTCTGAATTGTGGAGAGGCAGTACTCAAAGCAATCTTATTTGTCACTTTATATTTGAATATTTTGCTCTCTGGCAGGAAAGAAAGGGTTAAAACTTCTTATCAACTCCTCATCCCACCCTGCACTGTCCCTCAGGTTTCATGATATCTTTAGTGAAATATGCTTTAAGAGGTAAAAAGATATTCAACATTTAAAAACTCTTTTGTAACCACAACACAAAAGCAGGATAACCAGCGAAGATGAATTTCATTTTCAAGAGAGAGTGAAATGTGGGATTAGGGCGTTGGTTATCCTAGTAATCATGTCCTAAGACTGAGGAGACTCTGGTCCCTTATTTATTCTCCCAGCTTTTTCTTTCATTTAATCGTCAAGGCTTTGGAATCCAAGAGAGTATCTTGGAACAAGCTACCTGTATGCTAGGAGGAGGTCTTTCTAAATTAATATTGTGAGCACTGAACCCCACTGAATCTCCTTTTTACTTCTGAGAATTCTGAGTGGTAAAGGAAGAAAGCAGTGGGAAAAGATTCCTGCTATGTTAGCTGATGTTGAGGCGCACCTTGCAGATCCCTGTTGGCAGCTGCAGCTGAGGCCTCAGAGAGGAAACATAACGGGTGTGAGATCCAGCCATGTATTTTCAGTCTTCACTCCCTTCCATATTCTTCCTATTTGTAATGTTTTCACCTCAGAACCAGCCATATGGAACACTTTCAAGGCAAGCTGGAAGGCAGTTCTACCCTGTGCTATACACCGAAAATATTCAGAACTGGATGCGTCTGTAGCCCACTGGACATCCTGTCATCCATTTTTTGAAGTTGATGGATGATGCCAAAATATTCACATGTTTAAAAAAAGTGTTCTCAGTTATTAAAAGGTGAACTAAGAATTGTGCTAAGGGTGACGTCTTGAAGTACTTTTCAAATTGTGTAGATTGTTGTGAATTTTTAAGTTTTTGAATTTTGCAATTTTGAGTTGAAGAATTTTGAAGGCTTGAAGGAGACATGCGCAATTTCAAATCCACCTGTCACCTTAGGTGTGACCTTGGACCCTGACCCTGTAACACTGCTAGAGGATAGGCCTGGACAGACGTGCACAAATGAATGGCTACTGTTAGGAAGCTTTAGCATTGGTCCCATGCACGCCTCCGTACCCATTCTCTTCTGCCTTTCCCTCCCACAGCCCTGTGAGTGAGATCGAGACTTGAGGGGTTAGTTTGTAAATCTGTTCCAAATTGAGTGAAATTCAGAAATTGAACAGGCTGATGGTGAAACTAAAGGTAAATTCCAGTGTGGCTCCCACAGTCCACAGGGGTGGACTTGAGTGACTGATGTCACGTGGCTTTGACTTACCTGTCCCTTCCCTACTCAGAAGCCTGCCAGGAAACCTTCTTTATCAAAACCAGCTTACATTGTTGTTAAACTCACCATCACTGCTCTTAAGAGTATATACATTGTATTCACAGGGACAGTTTTTCTCAATATTTGTATGATTTGCTTATGGCTCATGTGCTGAGTGAGTTCCTTTGTGCTTCAGACAAAAATAAATGAGATTTTGTGTTTACATTATTTTTCTGTGGTGTGAGTTTTATCAACTTAATAGGAGGGGGATTTTACTCTTACCAGGTTTTTCTTTTTAACAGGAATTTTAAAAAACAGACTAGAACACTTAGCTGTGGGCTGACGTGTGTCTTCCATTCTTTGATAGCCACTCTTCATAGCTTTTAAAAATGAAGTGATAATGTTCAACCCTTGGGAATCAGATTGCTATTGCTTTTGATTTCAGCATAGTTAATATTTCATTTTTTTTAAAGTCACAACCCAGAGTGAGAAATGCACTTATCATCAAGAATTAGTTCACATGTACATATGTGCAGGTGCATTTAAAACCAAAGTCTCACAAAATAATACCTTCCTTATCTGGGATGCCCGGGGCTATATCCTGTACTATTTACTTTTGTTCTGTTCTGTTCTATTCAGTTTATTCTGCTCAGTTTTGTGCTCATAGTGGTTTTCCAAATTGTTTCCTTGAACTCCTAATAGGTCATCACCTGCAGCGTGCAAGCAGTTTCTGGGTGTCTTTTTAGCTGGGTCCTTTAAGTCTCTGTGACTCCATTCTGTGACTTGAGCATGACATAAGCAATGTTTGAGTCATGAAGATTAAATGAAATAATACATATACGGCACTTACGATGGCACCTGCAACAAAGCAACTGCTCACTGTATGGTAGTTTTTATTTCTAAAATGGAGACAGACTGAACAGAAAGAAAAATATTTAAAGTGTATTTTCATCCATTTATGTATTAGAATTGAAATCAAGTGATGTTAAGGCTTCCTCTGTACATAAAAATGTTCTGTAAGGATTAAATCTGTTTGGGGGGGTACTATTACATTCATTATTTTTCATTTATAACATGAAGCATAAGAGAGTAGTAGATTCGGTCTATAAATTCACCCTTGGTGATCTGAGCAACTTACTAGGCACCTTTTTTTCTCTCCTTCTAAAGAACAACTTAGTTAAAATACCCAGGAGATAATCTTCATGTGCATAATCTAGCAATAATGTGTGCCTAATTTGCACATCGTGGGCACAAAGTTCTGCAACAGGTAATTAATAGATGTGTGCAAATGACTGATGGTTGTATAATCGATGTATGCAAGTTACTAAATTCAGGATTTAAATAAAATCAGGTTTAGATGTAAAATATGGACCTGCCAGTAACAAAAACAGGGCCCATGTAGGGTGTTTTCAGATTCCATGAAGAGGAACCTCAGGATTTTTTTTGGATCTTGTTTTAAAATGGGATAAGAGAACTTTATTCTGTTCTTTAAAGTGATAGAACATTATTTTAAAGTATAATTAATTTATCACGAATTCAGACTCCTCCCCTTTTTCCCATCAAGCCTGCCTACACCATCATTGCTAAATCACACTAAATGTGTCATACTTCCTGAGTTTTTCATGCTTCTCTGTTAGTTGTGCCTATATTTCAGGGTGGGAAGAGAGATAGATAGGTTACTAAAAAAACAAACATTCTCTGTGGCAAAAAACTTCGTTGGGAAGTTTTGCAGTGGTAACTCAGAAAAAAATAAAACATGTTTTGGCCTGGCATAGAAATGATAAAGAAAATACGAACACATAACAGAGTTTCAGGGGCCACTTGGACCCTCCTCCTTTGCCTAAATTCTGCCAATCCCTGTAGGAAATTAACTCAGTTTCCCCATCTGTAGAAAGAGAGCCCAAAGTCTTAGCAGTAAAATCTAACATAAGAGCAATAGTGGCCCCAGATCGTCATTTTGATGACAAGAGGTTCTCATACAGTTGCTTGAAAACTGAAACTTGTAGCTAATCTGTGGAATTAACTTCTGTTCTCTTAATCTTGGGTAGTTTCCACATCAGACTTTCGTTTTACTACTGTCCAATGAAGCCACAACCCATAAGTGAATAATCCAGTAATCACATTTTTTAATTTCTTAATTTGCTTCCTGGAATGCTTGCGAGGCTTTAAACAGCTTTGGTGTTTTGCTTTTGTTCTTGTTTTTCTTGCTGCAAAAGTTGCTGCCATCCACACCTGAGCTTAGAAATGAAGGCAGGAAATAGTTTTGTGCTTGGAAAGCACTTAGGCCACCTTGACTGAAGCACAGAAAGAGATGAGACATGAGAGGCCTTTGTTATTTCAAAGGATAAATTAAGAGACTCAGAAAAAGCAGGGCACACACTTCTTTCAATTTATGAACACTTTCCGCCTGGCAGCACCATGAAAGATGAATCAGGTTTGGCTAATTATGTGTTTGAGATTAATTTATGTAACCACAAGAAGGCCTTCAGCATCATAAACACGTCCTGGCCTGATGCAATGGCACACTGAACACCTGGTAAAACCCTCATGGTAATGATTCAATACTATGGACTATGGGTGGAAAAGACAATCTTTGTGGTGGTTGTTTTAAGCTTCGTGATACATTTTTTGATGTCTAGGACCATTGTGCAGTCTCTCATGAGTGGATTATTTATTGTAACTTAATGGGGAAAAAAAAAAACCAATCTGTACTTGTACACAAATCTTCATATTCCTTATAAAACTACCTTCCAGATAAGAAAGAAGTCAACATACATGTGTGTAAAATCTTTATTTAATAGTGTTTGGGGTACTGTCTAATTGATTCTAAAAGAAATCACTATTAATCAATCATGTAGCCCTGAAATTTACGTGGCTGTTCTCTTATGCTTCTCATGTGTTGTTCCAATAAATTGAATGCTTAAAATTAATTAGTTGCCTTTTTTAAAAGACGAAATCCATGCATGCAGGAAACATAAATAACAGCCTATTAAGTAATGTTTAATTTACTAATCATGAGGCTAGAGTGTTTTAAACCATATTCATATTCCAAAGATATTTTGTTAAGTGCACACTGGATACCAGACACAGACTACTTGGGGGGGTTAAAATCAAGGTTCATCTCTTTGAGGAACTCAATCTAGGATGGTAGGTGAGGAGAATATGTAGAGAAGTAAAAATACTGAGTTTATAACAGATGTTTAGGTCGCTAAGTGTGCTGAGAGGGGAAAGCTGAGGTGTGTTGGTATATGGTGGACAGAGAGAACAGGGCAAAAGTTGGTGATTTTGCAGAGGAAGTGACATCTGAGAAGAACAGGAATTAATTTTCCATGTGAAGACTCTCAAAAGGGTATCAGCATTCATCATAAAGAACTTGACCTCTGGAAAAAGTAAGTGAGGGATGAGGAGACAGTGACAATAGAATCACTAAGGTGTTAGTTCAAAATGAAGGTTTCCAGGCTCTTCTTCCTAGAAACTGATTCAATAGGTCTGGACTAGAGCTTGTGAAACAGTATTATGAACAAATACCTTGGTAAGGTCAGGGGTCGGGTGTAGGGAAAAGGACCATCCTGGGGAGAACAAGGACCGAGTGTGAGCATAGGTGTGATCAGCTGAAGAGAGAATTTGTGACACTTGAGCTGTGTCCAGAAACTATGAGCCTCACGTGCAACTTGGGTCCTTTACCTGTTCTTTGGGAAAATCAATGCCAGCAGCCGTGTTCCCACCATAGGGAGAAATCTGAGGGAGTGAACCCTGCACCAGAGGCCTTTTTCTGACCCTGAAACTGGAGGCAGACTGAGTAGCTTTGGGTGGAGTGGAGACCCTGATCCAGCCAGAGACCCCAGGCCACCATCGCTCCTATGCCTCTGCAATTTTGTGGGCGACCTCAACATCCTTCCTTGGCTTAAGCTCCTGCCAGCTTTGTTTCTGTCACTTGCAAATCAAAGAGCCCAGATTAAAATCATATCTGGCCTTCTTTTTTCCCCACAATGGCTGAACTCTTTAGAAATAGGTTCTAAACTTTGAAATGGCCATTTTCTTCTAAAATAAATGAATGCATGATAAAGAAATCACTACCACTTCACCTGGCTTTGGCCGCCTCCCCACACCAAGCCTGCTCAGAGGCTGTATCCTTGCAGGGGCACCTCCAGGAGTCCAGACCAGCCTCCACTCATGGTTCTCTCATTTCCCTCAGTAAATGTACTGGGGATGAGTTGCTCATGGAGTCTGTAGCTCCAGGGGAAAACCCCAGGACAAATACCTTTGAAACTGAAATCAGTCAAAGGGAGAAATAAAGTCGGAGAAATCCATTTCTTTCTTACAAGCAGTCGTCCACTTTTGCTCACCCCTGTCTCTGGCGACCCAGCTGCAGGAAAAAGGGACCCCACCCAACCTCTCTGGTCCAGATATACCCTGGCTCACCCTTGTAATTACCTATGGATATGGAGATAGACTACTGTCCACCCCTTGGCAACACCTATTGATATGGAGATGTACTAAGGCCAGGTAAGAGATTCTGGAAACACTGCAGTTTTACCCACAGAGTCCCAGGTGAGGTACTGGGAGAGTGAGATGTTTAAAGAAGTAAATGTTGGCAAACAGCCAAAGAAGGCCCCGTCTCTCTGCAGAGGTGACCACTTCGTGGATTAGAGCCGATTGCAGGACAACAAATTGAGAGCCATGATCCAAAGATGGTGGGGTCACATGATGCAAGGAGCCTGTGGGGTGTGTCTCCCTGACCCAGGACATGGACTGAAAGGGGACACACTGGCCCCACAGGAAATCCATGAACTGTTAAGACACTGCCATTCTGCTACTGAAATCCAGGGCTGTTAATACCTTTGTTGAGGCCCTTCATTGCTCTACCCCTGACCCCCTGGACTGACCAAACTCAAACTAGATGGGGACCCTCCAGAGGAGGGAGATCGCTTTGTAGGCATGATCAGGCTCCCCTGGTGCTGAAGAAAAAAGAAAAAAGAGCCTCACCCAGGGGTGTGGGCACAGGAGTCCTCTGCTGCAGTGTGCCCCCCACCATTAGGCCCTGACCTGCTGGTGGGCTGAGGATGTGCAAAGGCTTGGCACTGCTTTGATCTCTTGGGTTTCCTGCGGTGCCAGGCCAGGACTAGAGTGGTCAGAGCTCATGGCTCATCTCTGGCTGCAGTCAGTGTTTTCCATTTGCCCAGTGCACTAGACAAATAATGTTACTTCCTATTTGTGCAATGAGCAGGGCCAAATTAGAGAGCAGTGTTTTATAAGAAACTGACCCCCAGCCTACTGATGACCTGTCCTGTTTGCCAGGCACTGATTTGGGTTAGAAGGGTGGCCCTCTCTACAGGGTCCCCTGTGGTACTTATGGCCCACAGGATACTGGCAACTGGACACCAGAGCAGCCGTCCCTGTGGAGGCACAGAGGGCTTGACTGACGACAGCCACAAAAATGCCTTCTCAGCTGGTCTTAGAGGTGCTGTTCAGTGCTCTGGCCACTGATCATTAGACACTGAGAAGAGAAGAGCAGGCATATTAAGGACAGACAAAGAGTCAGTAAAAGATTTTCTGCTCCAGTTGAGGAGTATCAGAAAGTCCGTGAGAGGACTGGGCTGATGCCATGAGCTGCGGGAGCCGTGAGTCACCTGGAGAGGCTGGTCCTCTGAATCACACCGAGTTTGGTAGCACGTAGTCAGCATCCAAGTGGGTTCGTGTCTTCACATGAGGACAGGGTAGACCTTCTCCAAAAAGAACAGAAGAGTGAGCCCCCTAAGCTTTCATTTCATGGAGGGATGATGGCTTGAGCTCAAGGACAGACCAAACAATGTGAAGATGCATGACAATCCTGTCACTCCCCATGACTAAGCCTGCAAACATCTTAAAAGCACCTCTGAGGAGTGGAGAAGAACTTCCATGGGAAATCATGCATGGTCTGGATGAAAACACTCATTTTTCAGGAAAGCCTAAAACTGCTTTCCCAAGACACTTCCAGATAGAAGGGGGAGTACAGGAATGAAGGGACAGAAATGTCTGAGGACTTGAAGACGTGAATGGAACACATAGTAAATGATAAGGAGAGCCAGCCACAGTATCCCAAACTGCACTAAAGATGGTAAGCTTGCCTGTTCTTTCTAGAAAACATGACATGAAGGCAGCTTGGAATTAGTCAATCAGAAAATGGAGATCACCTAGACTATGAATCAGAAATTGATTTGAAGAAACCCATTAATGCTATTTTCTTAACAAAGTCTTGAAGGAGAAAACCAAGGAGATACTGAAGAATTATGTGAAGCAAATAACTGAGTTAAGAGCCTACAGGTCAAATAAAAAATTACTAGCCTGATCAAGCATGCTTACAGTCTAAAAATTCACACCTTGGAAGTGAGATTCAATGACTTCAGCTGAAACTTCAAATACGGCTTGGACTACATCCAGAACTTAGTGCAACTCACAGAAAGTCAATTGAGAAGCGAGTTAACCACTTAGAATTAGAGAATAAACTTCCTCAAAAGTGTATAAAAACATCAAGCCATCTGCACCAAAAGTGTGACTCCTGCTGGCAGATGGCAGACAACTTGGAGAAAGAATTGGAAAGAACCACTTCCTACCAGGAAAGATGGATGATCAATCATGAGGGAAAAAAGAAAACAAAATAGCTGGTTGGAAGCTCTGTCCATGGAGAGAAAGCTCAATGAGCTAAGCAAAGGAAATGGTCACAAGGGATGAAAATCGGCTGAAGCAGAGCGGAGGCTCCAGTTTTTCCCAAGTAGCCCTGGGTGGAGACTCCAGAGTGGCAGGAAGGCCCCTGGATCATCAGGTCCTCAAGGAAGAGTGAAGCTTCGAGGGTTCAGGGTTCTGGTTGTAGACGGTGACCCCTGAACATCTACAAGCCACAGCAGGTCCTCTGACTGTGTTTTCTCTCTTCAAAAAGAATTTTTATTTATCTCTTATTAGTTAATTGCTGTTATTTAATTAATGTTGCATTCGTTCCTATTGCATAAGACAGTGTTTTTCAAATGTTGATAATTTTAATATAATTCTTATGAATACCTTATTTCTATATCAATTCTATCTCCTCTAGAATGTGATGGTATTAAGTGCTTTATTTTGACTGAAATAAAAAGTTCACTATACTCATCCATAGTTGAGGGAGGTTTGACATGACTGGATGGAGATGTTTAAAACAATAAAGATAATTTCTGTATGCTATGAATTTTTAGTAGAAACCTATAAAAGTTACTTAATATTTATATCTTGTTTTAATTGGTTTTAAAAGCAATGCAAAAAAACAAAGCAGAACTAAATAACAACACCCCCAGCTAAACTTAGTAACATTTTTATTGATTTTGTCCTAAATTCATGTTACTATAGGGAAGTTGACGTTTTGCAAACATTTGTTTCTTTTGTAACTTTTCTTAGCTCCAGTTATTCTGTTTAGGATATTCTTTGCTGTTTAAACATTTCATATTTTATGCAATCACAGAAGCTTCATTTATGGAAAAAAAAAATTACACATGCTGCCCTGCCAGCAGGCATCCTTTGCTGAACTGTCCATTACAAAAGGTGACAGTCATTTCCTCCACACAGGATGCTGTCTTAGGACGTCCCGTCCCTGACCATCACAGATGATCGGCCACGTATTCATACTTGATCCAAACTAGACCAAACCAATGATCTCTTCCTGGAGTTAGGATTCAGGACTCAGATAAACCTAGTGGGTTTGCTAAATGCACTGGCTTCATAATATTTATATTCAGAGGCTGAATATATATTCCCATTTGGGAGTAGCTGTTTGGAGCCATCCTGGCCAAGGTGTGTAAGCAGATTAAACCTTCAGAGGAAGTAGGAAAACGGCAGACCTGTGCAGAGAAGCAGAGAAGAGGCCATGTGGCCTCAGAGAAGGAGAACAGCTGTGTTGCCCCTGGATAACATTTTTCCCTCAATTAAGGCTCCCAAAAGGCCTGGGTGTACCTTCTTGTCTTAGGCCTCCTAAAATTTATTGTATTATATACTCTTTTAGCTTTTTTTTTTTGTAATTGTACAACTCTTGAATAAAGACCAACATGCCATTAAAATGGAATGTTGTTATTCCTTCTCAAACAGGCAGCTGATTTCTTGAGGTGGAGTTGGGGAGGGAGGGTGTGTGTATGTGTGTGTGTAGTATCTTTTGCTGTTTGGACAACACAGTTAGAGTTAATATTTGTTGTTAGTGAAGTGAAATAAGCTACCATGACAGTTCATCTGACTGCATGATTAGTGTTCTTTATGTTTCCACTTAATACCTATGAAATAAACCTCTGCATTTTTATTTATTTTTTACATTTTCACACATTTAATTTGCATATTGGCCACATCTGTCCCAAATACTATATCCCTGGTATTTTCCTAAGAATGCTCTATACAATATGGTCCTAATTTTAAAAGAAGTAATTGCCTGTAACTATCATCAAAGATGCATTTTACGTTTTCTTGTTTTATGTTCACAAAACTTGAAAATATCAACAGCATAGGGAATTTAGTCAATAATATTGTAATATCTTTGTATGATGACAGTACACCTGTGATGAGCATTTAGCAATGTATATAGTTGTTGAATCACTATGTTGTACACCTGAAATCAATATAATATTGCATACACCATACTTCAATAAAAAAATAGTATAGCATAGTCAGTTCACTGAACATGTTAACATTTTCACATTCTGCATTTAAATAGCTGCCACCCCCTGCCTACTTCTCAGCTACATATTAATAGTAGGTAAATATCTCTTAACAGTTTATAAGAGGTGTAGACAAGTGACTTAGGCAGTAGATTCCACAGTCCTTAATAGTGTGGCACTAGTTCCCCAGAGATATGCCGCCCCAGTCAGGCACAGCCCCTGCTCTGAGGAGGAGCATGATTTCCTGACTTCCTCTCCTACTTTTCTTTAAGTAATGAAAAGTAAACTATAATTGAGGTAATAACAATAGCCAACATTCGGCGTGTGCTTATTATATATATGCTAAATATTGTTCCAGATTATCAAATCAAGTCACTTAATTTTAACATAACCTAATGGAAAGGGGGAAGGGCCTATCATCATTCTAATTTCACAGAACAGGAAACCGAGGCCCACAGATATTAAGTAATAGGGTTGGACTCAAGACCTGATAAAGGACATTAGTGGGAAAATTGGCAAGATTTGAATAATGTAGAGTATATATGCTCATGATACTAATTTGTAGATTAGATCAGGGGGTCAGCAAACTTTCTCTTGAAAGGGCCAGAGAGAAAATACTTTAGGCTCTTTGGACCAGCATGAGCGCACCTCAGAACTCTATCACAACTACACAATTCTTTTTTTACGGCACAGAAACAGCCAGTGTGTAAATAAATGAACATGCCGTGCTCTGAAAAACTTAATTTATGCACACTAAAATTTGAAATTCATTTAATTTTCCCATGTTGCCTAGTTCTTGACTACTTAAAAAAATGCCTAGATAACAGGCCCTACAAAAACAGATGGCGGGTGTGATTCGGCCCTCAGGTCTTTGCCAATCCACCGGGTGAGATGACAGTGTTGGTCGTTGTGCTGTGGTTATGTCAGACAAGACAGGAACGTCCTTGTCTTCTGAAAATACACATGAAAGTATTTAGAGATAAAGCGTCATCCTGTTTTCAACGTGTGTCCACCAAGCGGTTGTCCAGTTTTTGCTTGCATACCTTCACAGACGAGAAAGTCATTTTAAGCAGCTCATTAAATTCTAGGACGACATAGATGAATTAGAAAATTTTATCAGATTGAAAGACAATGTAGTTCCATTGTGAGACAAATGCTAGGATAAATACAATTATTTCAGTGTGAATGAAACTGCTTTTTGGTACAAGATATAAGTGGCATTTTGGAACCACGACGTGCAAGCAAGTCAGCCAGGTGGAGATAATGTTTAACCAGTGCACCACCTAGTGGCCAAAACTTGAGCAGCTGGCTCTGTGAAACAACCAAGGTCTCCCTCTAGAAGGGCCAACTTGCAGAGGGATAAAGAGGCTAAATTAATTTTTTTTGACACCCAGAAGAATAGAAATTTATAATTTTCAAGAAACTCAAACAGTACAAGAAAATTAGGGAGATTATTTTTCTTATCAGCTGGCTGATGCTTGACTCCCTTCTTCAATAAAAATCAACAATGAATATCCATTCAGTTTAAGTCCTGAAAGTGGTGGGGAGCTAGCTCAAGGCTATTTCCCAAAGCTCTTTCCATTCTTGGATTGCCAAGTTGGAAAATCCTCTTGAACAGACAAAACTGTTCTCCTTGCAACTTCCCACCCCGCCCCACTGGTAACCCTTAAAACAAGTCTACTCCGTGTGCATATTTGATAACTCTATGTCCCACTGAAGCATTTTCTCCTCTAGAAGAAGCATCCCCAATTCTTTATATCCCACTGTTTTTCATCATTTCACCATGAAGGTCTCCTCCCCTTGAACAATATCCAGATAGTCCACTACCCCCTTCAATTATGGCGCCATGAACAAAAGTTAGGTTTTAAGAGTTGGGTGGCCAGTGAAGAGAAAAAGCAATTATCAACACCTTAATTCTGGGCCAATGTTTCTTCAAGTATGTTCCCCAGAACACAGGTTCTGGGTAGAGCTTAATGGAAAAAAAAAAAAGGTTTTGTGGCCAAATAAATTTGGGAAATATTGCATCCTTTCTCCATATCCCTCTTTCCCTGAATATTCACTATTTATAGCCTCATATTATTTATTATTGTTACTAAGAAGTTCTTTAACAAGGTTGGAAGGTGATTTTGTGAACTAATAATTTTGTCTAGCTTCGTTTTACCTGTTATTTCCAAAATTACTAGGCCACAGAACCACCCTCCAGTCATTGTTCTCTATAAGATACCTATTATTGGCCCACTTATACTTGAGGACTTGTAGAAATTCTTTTTTAGATATTCTACTTCAACCCATGAAAGCCATGATTAATTTTTGATATTTAACCATATGACATTGTAGACTCATATTGAGCTCTATTGTCTACCTACACTTTTCATTATTTGGCACATTGCTGTTAAGTCATGCATCTTCTCTTCATTGTTCTTTTTCTTTAGGAGTTTTAGACCCAGCTTTTGGATTTTGCCTGTAAGCCAATTTAATTTCATGGTGTTGGTGTCAGCCTGTCAACCTGCTTAAGTTATTGTATCCAGAGTTTACTATGTCCCCCAGCTTTATACTGTCTTCAGGTTTGGTGAGTGTGCCTTCTTCCATCCATAGCAAGGTCATCACCAGAGATTTTCCCATGCCTTATTTCATCTTTATGATAACCTTATTAAGTGATGGTACCCTGAAAGTGGTGGTGATTGAGAATCAAGCAATATTAATCCCACTTACAGAGAAAAAAAATCAGGCGTCGAAGCTAGTCTCCAGAGATGGACCTCAATGAACCAGGCCTCCCAGGATTTGTACCTTGTGTAGTCCTCCTACACACTGAATCTGGGCTGGGCTGCTGGCTCACATTAAACAGACCCTGCACACATGATGCAGTGCTGGTTCTGGGTCTAAACTTTAAGGAAGCCTGGAAACTTCTTTTGTGTTTTTGGGAGCCCTAAGCTACAATTTAAGAAGTCTAGCCAAAGAGACCTATTAAAGAGACCATGTAGAATGATCACCAGAACACATGGAGGTGAAGAAGTCCTAAGATTACAGAGAGCGAGAGACAGAGGGTAAGAAAAAGAGAACGACTCAACTTTTCCAGCATCCCAACTGAGCCCAGACTTCCAGTCATTTCTGCAAGATGCAACATATGTATGCAAACCACCTTAGATGTTCTTGCCCATTTGAGCCTCCATATGACCACAGCCCTGAATGACGTTATATGAAATTAAGGAAAACTGCCTGGCTAAGCCCCATTTGCCCACAGACACATGAGAGAAAATAACATGGTGGTTCTTTTAAGCCACTCTATTTTGTGTTTTTTCTTTCAGTCCAACAGATAACTCAAACAGGCAGAGCAATATGTATAGCGTTGTGGCAGTTACCAATTTATTGCCTCACTACTTCAAATTTGCGCTTTGTTGCCTGAAATGTGAATACATAACTAGGCCCTTTAAATGTTCTTCCTTTGCTGGTACAACGTGAAGCTTCCAGTAGAGGGCGCCAGACAGACACTCTGAGTGGAAGGTTCCAGGCTCTTCGCTACAAGAGGGACATGTTTCCACTACAGTGGCCCATGGCCAGATGCCTGTGGGACACAGATTTCCCTACATTTGGACACCACGTGTTTTCTCCAGCTCTTGACTCAGGCAGCAGGGGTGTGGCTGAGTCCCAGGCTGTGCCGACCTGCACGCCAGGCTGGGTTGCTGCTGCCCACACCATTCAGCCCCACAGTTCATGTATATATAGATACACATTGTTAATATTTGCTTACTTCAAGGAAGGAGAGGGGAGGACAGACAGGTTGGATACCAAATTTCTTTATGTACTTCTCTATTGTTTCAGCTGCTGGTTGGCAGCAGTAAATAGCCTATGATTTGGGCCTCAAACCCATCAAAAATTTCAAGGCCTCTCTATAAACTGTGAGTGACACACATTTCGTAGATCGTTGTTTTTATGATCACATATAAGCTGTTCATGAGAGATCATATACAAATCATCCACATCTTATTATTAAATCATATATGTACATAATCCTCCATATACACTTATTGAATAATGGAATGTAGAGTGATACTTCATAATGCCTCTGAGACTGTGTTCCCTGGGAAAGGGGGAACTGTGAGGGTCACCTGTTGCTCAACCTAAGTAGGCCACAGTTAGTAAGTCTGATATTCAACTGTCTAGGTTGAATGTGATTTATTATTGCCCTTTGAGTCAAATCATTCAGCTGACAATCAATGTGACTAATGTCCTCCTGCCTAAGAAACAACGGAAGCAGTCACAATACTAAATAACGATATGAATGAGGCAGAACTGGAAAGTATGTTGTGGGCAAAAATGCAAATTAAAGCACATCTGATGTTTTATTCAATTGGAATATAACCCAATGTTCAACCCAGATAGTGCATAAAGCATACTAAACTGATTTGTCTCTGCAAATTTTAAAGTGTAGCACTAGATTTGCACATATCTGAGGGGACATTTACAGAGCCACTCAATCTAATTATATAAATTTTGCAGGCATCTTGCTGTGACAATAATGTTAAACAATGACAATGTAGTTCAGGGGAAGGGTGTTCCTGACCTGGGGCAAATCCCCTGTGAAACCAGTGAAACTGAAATAAGTCAAGGTAATGGATAGATTGGGAGAATCTGTTTTATTGCTCACAGCTTGCTCAAATTCTCTAGCTAGGCCTGGCCCTGTCCATCTCCTCTGCCCTGCTCCTGCTCTGCCGCCTCAGTGTGCTCTCTATTTCCTTCCTGCCCCTCCTGGGAGGGACTCCATTGGCAGGCCCTTGGTGACTGGCAGATGCCAGACCTATTACATACCAGGAACAGAGGGGAGGAGAGAATGGCCATTTTCCCTCCACCTCTTGCCCCAGAGGCTGCCTGGGTAAGTACCTATTGATATGTAAATGGACCAAGGCCAGGTGGGAGATTCTGGAAATACTGCCATTTACATACAGTCATCTAGTTTGCTTTTTTTGAATTATTGTATCTTCAGGTCAATTAAGCATGTTTCCACATTTGCTAACTCATAGGGTTTTTTTTTTCTGTCCATCAAGAGAAGAGTTGATCCATATACTGTTTACTTATTGTAATGATAATTGTTCATTACATTTCAAGGGTTGATAATCTTGGAAGGAATTTGTCTATAAGGGAAAAAGTACCTCATCTGTCTACGTTTTAAGACTTGGAGAACACATCTGGGTTTGCCCAGAGACTTAGAAAATTACAACCTCTGGATCAAAAAGAGGCTGTGGCATTTGTACCAATCAGGATTCTTTGTTGTAACAACAGAATCTAACTCCAACTAATTTAAGGATGGCTGTTTAAAAACTTACGAAGAAGGCTGGAGAATGGGGCTTAGAAATTGGGTACTATCCAATGTAAGTCTGACTGGCTGGAACCACAGCGAAAATCAGGCTGTAGGAACAGTCTCTTCAGGGCTCTGAACTGCGGTGGACACTACTAATACCAGACACCACTGCTACCACCAGGTGCCATCATCAGTGTGGGTCAGCACCATGGGGAATGGTCCTAACTGCCCTTCATTCTGGTTCCTGGGCACTGGAAGGCCAGCCTGCGTCACGTACCTGTCCCTTTGTAAACGGCACAAAGTAGGAAACTTCATCCCGAGTATCCTCACTACACAGAGTAGGGTATTCCTATAAATAAAAAAAGGGGTTAGATGGGGGGACATCTAAATGGACAAAAAGGAAAACTGTTCACAACATGTATCCCTATGGTACAGGCAGGTTTATACAAGTAATAGTACAACTCCTTTTGGGTTCCTGGACCTGATTCTAATGCATGTGTGTGAGTGGGAAGGGGTCTTCCTATGCACAATACCAAGCAATTCTTGGACACAAGCAAGGTAACAGAATTCAACTCAATTCTGATGCTATCTGCTTGGAGACAGCACCAGATTCCACAGGTGAAGGGCTCTGTTCTACAAGACTGCCCTCCAAACCCCACTCCAGATGCCAGTCACAAGCCCCAGGCTGTTCCCTGTGCTTCTGACCTACCAGCTACAGATGGGAGGTTCCCATGACCTCCCCCTTAGGTTCGATTAATTTGCTAGAGCTGCCCACAGAACTCAAGAAAACACTTCTGTTTACCAGTTTAATAAAGGATACCGTAAAATGTACAAGTTAACAGCCAGGTGAAAAGATACCTGGGCAAGACCCCAAGGAAAGCAGCTTCTATCCTCGTGGAGGTTCAGGCCTGGGTAGCACATGGACATGTTCTCACTCCCCAAGCATGGAAGCTCTCTCCATCAGAGAAGCAGCATGCAGGAGAGGGGGATGCTCCTCTCATGGGTTTTGCAAGGGTTTCATTGCATAATCATGATTGACTAAATCATTAGCAATTGTTTGATTCAACCTCTAGCCCCCCCCCTGGGGTGGGATCCAAAAATCTCTCAACATGAAAAGATACCTGTTTCATCTTTAAGGCTCTGAAGTGTTTTCAGGAACTATGGATGAGGACAAAATATGTCTGGGAAATATATATTTGGTCATCTGAATGACTAAAGATGTATTTCCTATGACTCATATCGCAGTTCCTCTTATCGACTGTCGTGCCTCGGTTCCTCCTTCCCGCCCAAGCCTGTCTCCCCTATTTCACCTTAGCACTCCTGACCCACGGGTAACTCTACTCCCTGCCCCCATCTCCTTCCACTTCCTGTTGTAACTCTCCCCAGGTCATAAGGGGCACTCATCACTGGCCCTTGAAGGAGGAACAAGGATGGGAAGAGAGGGAGGCAGGGAGCCATCTGCTGAGGAAACTTCTGGATCTGTCAAGGCTGCAGCAGGAGTGGTATGCGCCCTGATACCGATGGTCAGCCATCCGTATTCAAATGCTATACCCAAGGGCCAAAGACAGCTCTGTATGTTGGACTGTTAACCCAAAGCCCTCCAACAAGAAACTCAAATTCTTACACATTTAATTGCCTTAAATATAGCTCAAATAAATTTTTTTTTGAAATCGAGAGCTTGCCTGCTTTGCATACTCAGGAAACTGCACCCACCAACTGCTAGCCTTGCATTAGATAAACCCCACAGCTATGAAGGACCCCGAACTGCTGCTGCCCTTCCAAGCTCTCTGACTCCAAGACTCCCCACTCTCTGCGGAGGGACATTCCTCTCCAATTCCCCTCTCCCCTGAGTTCCCTGGCGGTCCTCCCCTTGTGGATGGTGCCCCACACAGTGGCGGCTGGCAGGTGTTCTGCTGTGAGGGATGTCCTCTCTGGGGCTGCCCTGTCCTAACCCTGCCCACAAGCATGCTGTGCAATACAGCCATCTCCAGCTCCTGGCTTTTCCCTCATCAGCCCTGAGTTTCTCCAACACACCACAGCACCTTATATTATCCACGAATCAGAACTTATCCCTGATTAGCCATACCAGGAGTTAAACAGGCTTCCATGAACTAGTCTGAACATATCTATCAGTTATAAACAGAGCGACCAGCTGTTTCAGTTTGCTAGGACTGTGGGTTTCCCAGAATGTGGAAAAGTCCCCGGCTAACCCTGATGGGTTGCTCACCTTAGGAATAACTGTTCCTATGGGAAAATACATTTTGCACTTCAAACAACTGATTTCCAGTCAACTTAGTGGATATAATCTTTGCAGACAGCCTGTTGGGAAGTATTTGATTCATTATTCAATGAGGTCTGGCTTGTATGTAGGGCAGACATGGGTAACAGTATGATTTTCTGACAGCTTCCAACAGAAGTCTTAATGTTCAGGAATATTTTATAAACAACAAACCTAGGATACCAAGGGTATCAAGAGAATATTTGTGACTTGGCTGAATCAAAGCAATATTTTACAGTGGTCCAAGAAAAGAGCCAAGAAATTGCTATGGTTTCCCTTAGAAATTTTTCATTGAAAGTTTGATTATTTCTAGATTTTGGTCAAAATTCACTCCAAGCAGTGGTTGAAAATTGTCAACCCCAGTGAAACCAAACTCAAAGCCCTTTGAGTCATGCATGTCAGTTTGGGTTAAACTTCATACTTTCAGGAGTTCCTGAATCTATTTTCTTGGTGACCAGGGAAAACCCCCCAAATAACCACAACTGTGGGTGTGGGATGGACTTGTTCCTTCAATTTAAACTCCTTGTGCAGTATGTAATAGAACATCACCTGAATCTATAAAAAAGCCCAGCTCCTCAGGATGTTTGTGTTAGTTTTGGGTCTTCCTAAATACAGAGGCTGAGAAAAGAAATTGGGTGTAGGCAATTTATTGGGAGGTGATTCCGGGAAGCAGAAGTGATGGAACCGGGAGCGGGAGCGTGAAGGGAGAGGAGCCAACGTAAGCCTGCAATATTGAGGTCACTGCCATGAGCTCAGTCCTGCTGGGAACACTGAAAGCACATTTCTGTGGACTGGGAATTTGGGAGCAGCTCCAGCTGGGCAGTTCTGGCCCAGGGACTTCGTAATGTTGCCATTAGTTGTCGGTCGGGGCTATAATCGACCACAGGCTTGGCTAGGGTGGAGGATCCTCCGCCGTGGTGACTCTCTCACATGGCTGGCAAGTTAGTTCTGGCTCTAGGCAGGAGGTCTCAGCTTCCTGCATGACAGCCTCTCCACATGGCTGCTCGAGTGGCATCAGAGCTTGGCAGCTGGCTTCCCCAGAGCAAGGGACCCAGAAGGCCAAATGGGACGTGCATTTCATAATGTAGCCTTGAAAGTCACACACTGTCTCTTCCTCCATATGCTACTGGTACACAGACCAACCCTAGTTCAATGTGGGAAAGGCTGTAAGAGGGCCGGATTCCAGGCAGAGAGGATATTGGGAGTCGTCTTGGAGGCTGGCCTCCTCTTAGCTTCAGTTTCCTTACCAAGCGGACTGGTTATAGGACTACCTCACAGGAGAGTTGAGAAGATTAAATGAGATAATGCATATGAAATTCTTAATACATTGCTTGGTATGGTAAATGTTGAATAAATATTATAACTATTATTGTGAGCCTCTTTCTTCTTTTCTCTTCCTTTAGTGCAGACCATCTTCATAGCAGCTCTACACTAATTGACAATCATTACTGGCCACATTACCTGAAGAGTTTGAGACTGCTCCCTATCTGAATTGGATAACCTAATGCAAAATTTAAGTGTTTGCAGAGCAGCAGGTTACCTGAAAGCGTGAGAGCTCTCTCAGCTGGAGAGCTGTGGAGTATGATCATCATTGCCTTCACAGCAATGCGTCTAGTTCAAATCATCCCCGCCCCCAGGGGTCTTAGCTGCACTTCCTCTTCTTCTGGCACCGCCCCGATATTGCTGAAAAATGATCCGCTGAGAGTTGCTGGAGCTTGTAAAAATGCGCCTGTGTGCATCGCATGGTGCAGGGCTGCGGGGAGGGGGGCGCTGTTTCCTTACCGCCCAGACTCCCCAGCCCCAACCCCACACCCTCAGCTGTTACCTGGCTTCTTTGGAATCAGAATAGCATCCTGTTGATTTGGTTTGGTTTGACTTGGCTTGATTCCTCTCCTTTGGGGACTACTCCGTGGAGAGATTTTATTACCTTATGTCACAGAAAAAAAACTGCTCAGATCTTCACCTGGGTTGCATTTTAATATCCTTTGTCCCATCTGGTGGTGTAGTGATGTAGGAATAGACCCAACATCCTTTTGCAAGAGAAAAAACCTCTTTGATTGCTAGAGGTACAAAATAGCCCCCTTTTCCTGTTGTTCTTGCGGTGGGTAATTTGATAGCTTAACTTGCTTTTCTCGCCCACTTACTGTTGAGGATTGTATTTACTTTCCCGTTATGTGGCCATGATTATGCTTGTTTTGACATCCAGTAAAAGCCTTTAGCCAAGAGTAGAGGTTCTCAATGTTGGCTGCTTATTAGAATTGCCCCAGAGCTTTTAAAATTCCCGATACCTTGGCTGCACACTAGACCGGTTGCATAAGGTTCCATGCATGCATGCCAAGGAACCCAGGCATCTGGATTTTTTCAAGCACCGTAGGTTGATACCAATGTGCAGCCAAGGTTGAGAGTAGTCATCCTCGAATTTTTTAACCTTAGGACCTTATCATCATTCAAAATTATTGAGGACCTCAAAGAGCTTATTTATGTGAATTATATCTGCAGGTATTTACCATATTAGAAATTAAAACAGAAAAAAAAATTATATCAAAGTCACTGAAAGGTAACAGTAATAAACCCATTACATATTAACATAAGTGACATTTTATGAAAAATGGCTGCATTTTCAAAAATAAATTTAGGAGAGTGGCATTGTTATACACGTATTTGTGGATCTCTTTAATGTCTGGCTTAATAGACAGTGGGGTCTGCCTCTACATGCAATTGGTTGTGATTTCAGCCCATCATGGGGCCTCTGGAAGTTGCCTCTAAACATTCATGCAAGAATGAGAGTACAAAAGACAAATTTTTGTATTATTATGATAGTAGTTTTGACTTAGTGGGCCCTTTTTGGGTCCCCGGGTTGTGGTTTGGGAAGTCCTGTGCTAGAGGGCTCTTCAGTGTGTGACTGGCAGATATGCTAGTTATCAATTCCCGGAACGTTTCACCCTCTCTTTCCTCCTCTCAATTCCCAGTCTGCTCTTCTTGCAGTATTGGTATATTTAGTATATAATAAATATATATTAGTATATAATAATATAATAATATACTAAGTATATATTAGTATATTTAGTATATACTAAAAGTATCCCTTATTAGTATTGCCCTCTAGAGGGAGCCCAAGGTCCTTTACACCAAGACCAACAGGTGTGCTGTACTGGGTCAAGTTTAAGCAATAGGATTAGTGCAGGGAGATCTTGCAGGTTTTAAGGAGAAAAGGAGTTGAAGTTTTGACTTCTAAACAGTTGCCCTCTCCTTTCTATTCTCCCTCCCCCAATTCAGAATTCCTGCAGCATTTGACTTTGTCTTTGTAGAAGCGCCCCCTGTTAATCCCAGTAAATTTGTGCAATACAGAATAAGGAACTGGAGATCAGGCTAGGTCATAGAACAATGATTCTTGAACTTAATATTCATCAGGATCATCTGGTCAGTTTGACTAAGATGCAGCTTCCTGGGTCCCTAAGTGTTGATTTCACAGGACAAAGAGGCCTATCAATCAGAATTCTTAAACAGGCACGCAGGTGCTCTGAGGGCACTGTTTACCTGGGAGAAGAGGTCACCTGGGCCTGCATATTGCATGCAAAATGAGTCTAAACCTTCTTCATGAGACTTCTGGGTGTGGATCCAAATTTATCGCTGTGCTTGTTTTAGTCTTGTGATATGGTAATTTTTGTGCTATCTTGCATTCTTGGGAAAAATCACACAGTTATGGTGTATAATCCTTTTTATATGTTGCTCGTTTCTGTTTGCTTGTATTTTGTTGAAGATTGCACATAATTCATCTTTGATAAATAATTGTTGAATGCATGCATGCATGCATGCATGCATGTGGATAAAATGAAAGTTCCTGTAGCCAGGATTCTCACCTGGCCCTGGTTGGCGGGCTCACTAAACACGTGTGGGCAATATGTTGCTATTGACGCTATATAAAGAGCTCCACCCAGTGCTGTGGGAGACACGGTGGTAGGGCTGGAAGGCTGCAGGAGAGCAGAGCAGAGGCTGGAGTGGTGGCAGCACTGAGGACAGGCTCAGAGGCAGAGACAGGCTTGCTGCATACAGACTCACTCTGAGTGGATGAGATTTTAGTGACTGACCTGCCATCATGGAAATTAAGTTGGGTATAACCCTTTCACTCCAAGAACATTCTACTGTAATTTCTTTGGTCACATTGAATCCATAGTGAACTTGCCCCGGGCTGAAACCCATTGGCAAGACAATTGGTGACCAAGGAAAAAGAATAGGTTGCCCTTATGGGAGGGGTGTTTCAGCAGCTGCACCTATGACTGGGGAGACATTCTAGTGTCCCCCTGTGGACATGTGGTACTGTAAAGGGGTGGAGGACTGGGGTCCATCCCAAGAGAAAGCTGACTGAAGTGGCGTCAGTATGAAGGGCTGTGGCCCGAGAAGGATCAGCAGCACGGGAGTGCAGGCTGCCAGGTGCCGTGGGGCATGTGAAGGAAGAGGCCCGAGGAGCTGCACGAGAAGCAGCAGCACTCAGGCTGCCAGGTGCAGAGGGGCAGGTGAGGGATGTAGTGGAGTTGTCAGCCCCAGAAATGGAGGAGCGGAGGTTGATGAAGAGGTGGGGGTGGAGGCCCTGCCAGTGCCAGAGGAATCAGCCCCTCCTCAGTTGAGGCCCCACCTGGTTGGAAGCTGGTGGAAAGCAGAAGGGCTCGGTGACTGTGGATCCTTTCAGGGGAGGTGCAGCCCTCTCCTCAGGTCATGGAGCACTCCATGCTCTGCTTCTGTCCTCAGGCTCAAGCACAAAAGGAAATACGGTAGGCTTCTTGAAGGATGAATTTAAAGGGCCCCGGGAAGGTCGTGAGGACCCAGATGTGGGTTGGTTTGAAAAGACAGGAGCAGACAGAAAGCAATGGGACTGGAGCCATGGCAGTTGAGGCCGGAGCAGTGATTCCAGCTACTGAAGACAAAGCAGAAGGCAGAGATAAAGCAACAAGACTGGCCTGTGTGTCTGCAAGACTTTTTGCTGGAAAGGCTGGAGAAGGTGGGTACTCTAAGGCCCTTTGAGTAGAACTGGTTTGAATACAGCCAGGATGACCACTTAGCAGTGGATCTCTTCTGGCTTGAGGGTTATTATTATTTGTTAGAACTGGTTTGAATACAGCCAGGATGCAATGGATCTCCTCAGATTTGAGGGTTATTATAATGTGCTATACTTTTGTTATTTGTATATTGTCTAGTCTCTTTTGTTATTATGGAATTTGGTTACAATGCTCCAGCTTTCTCACACTGGGACCATTGCAGAGGATTGAGGGCACATAGATTGAGAGGAGAGAATCCTGGAGGGGTGGAGTGTAGATAAAATGAAAGGTCCTGTGGCCAGGATTCTCACCTGGCCGTGGTTGGCTAGCTCACTACACATGTGTGGGCAATACGTTGCTATTGACTTTATATAAAGAGCTCCACCCAGTGCTCTGGGAGACACAGTGGTACGGCTGTAGGGCTGCAGGAAAGCAGAGGCTGGAGTGGTGGCAGCACTGCAGACAGAGGCCCAGAGAACGGCTGTACAGGCAGAGGGGCTCAGAGACAGAGACCAGCTTGCTGTATGCGGACTCACACTGAGTGGATTAGATTTTAGTGATTGACCTGCCATCATGGAAATAAAGTTGGGTATAACCCTTTCACCCCAAGAACATTCTACTGTCATTTCTTTGGTCATATTGAATCCATAGTGAACCTGTCCGGGGCTGAAACTCATTGGCAAGACAATGCAGAATTTTATGCATGTTATTTTAGTGTCTGCTTATCTGAGGGAGGCCCTCCATTTCTATATTTATGCATTGTCTTGTCAATGGGTTTCAGTCCTGGGCAAGTTCACTATGGATTCAACGGGACCAAGGAATGACAATGGAACGTTCTTGGGGTGAAAGAGTTTATACCCAACTTTATTTCCATGGTGGCAGGTCAGTCACTAGAATCCAATCCACTCAGAGTGAGTCTGCATGCAGCAAGCCTGTCTCTCTGCCTCTGGGCCTCTCTGCCTGTGCAGCCATCTCAGTCTATGTCCTCAGCGCTGCCACCACAGCAGTCTCATCTCTGCTCTCCTGCAGCCTTGCTGCCAGTGACCCAGAGCACTGAGCGGAGCTCTTTATACAGAGTCAGTAACGATGTATTGTGCACACGTGTGTAGTGAGCTAGCTGACCAGGGCCAGGTCAGAATCCTGGCCATAGGAACCTTTACTTTCTCCACAGTTCCTAAGTTCTTATTTTAAAAATTTCAAGAGGTAATTAAAAAAATTTGCTTCTAAAGTGCTCTCATAAGTAATTTATGAGAGAATATCCCTTGGTCTAAATTGGAATTTTATTTATACAGAGAACTCAATAGTGTGTTCTCTTCTTATTCCTGAACTCTGAATTTTCTGGACTGAGTATGTGATTGAAGTTAATCTGAACAGGCAGCAAGACCTATCGTTTTAGGGGTCTTTAAATAATAATAAAGCCTTACGGATTTAACACTGGGCCTTCAACGTAACTGCACAGTTCTTCATTTTATTCATATCCAAGTGTCATGTCATCACTACTCCAGCAGGGGGCATGCTTTTTAAATAAAATTCCTTCGGAAAGAAGATTCCACATCCTTTTTACGTTTGGTTCATAGACTTCAATTTTTCTGTGTTTATCGCTACCATAATTTGCATAGGGTGCAGGAATTAGCATATATTTAAAATAAGGTTAATCCTTAAATCATAAGGCAGAGAACACATTCTAGCGGAATAAAAAGAGGCGGTAGGGAGCGCTTAGCTTTAAGGAAAGAGCAACAAAGAACTGTGCTCAGGGATGCAGGGTAAAATGATGAGGCGGCCAACCCAGAAAGCCACAGCAAAAATAATGCCTTTTGAAAGTGTTTTTGAAATATTTATGTTCAATTGAAGGTGCTTTGACTTAGTTCAAACAATTGTTTTTTGTGGGTTTTTTTTATTTTTGCATTTAAACATCTTTCCATTGTAAAGAACTAATGAGCAATCTGTTTATTACAGCCAAGTTAAAAAAAAAACCATGCATATATCATGGTGGGGGGAACAAGTCACTAGACAAGGTCTCAAGGGACCCAACTTCTAATTTTATCTCCCCCCCTTACTAGTCTTTAATCACTTCCCTTCTCTAGGTCTCATTTTGCACAAAATAGAAGTAATATCATTTGCCGACCTTCCCTGTTGTTGACTAAACAAATGAGATAACACATATAGAAGAGTCTTTTAAGGTAACTAAACTGCACACATGTAAGTCATTTTCCAAACAAGAAACACTTGGGCCTGCAGTTCTCCTGTGGGCAGGAGACCATATACTCAAAATCTAAAGGTCTGTGAGTTGCATAGTGTTGCTTCCCCTGGAGGGAGGCCAGCTTAGCTCAAAACTTTCCTTTAAGTTTTTTTCTCAAACCACAGAGGCACAGGATCTCACAATAATAAAAGTCTTTTTCTCACTGGAATGGCAAACATGTGCCTCAGTGGTGATTTTCCTAAAAGTGAGTTATCTGTGGGAACTAGTCACTAAATTAGAGTGATAATCTAGACATACATATTAACTCTTTTTATTCAATAAATATATATTAAGCATTTGCTTTGTGCCAAGTACTGGGTTACATGGGATATTTCCATGAATAAAACAGACAAAAATTTTGGCTCTGTTGGCGCTTCCATTTTTGTGTGGGGCAATAGCCACTAGGATTGTTTGATCACTCATTTACGAGGATATAGGACTACTTTAGGGAAGTTTGCATTTTCTGTGCTAACATATTTACCTGATGAGCAAACTTCTGGATCCTTAAATAAAAATACCGACTTTTTTCATTCTATCTTACTCTTGGGGAAAGTTTCACGAAAAATTCAGTTTTGCCCATGGTCAATACTATTTATTCATTACCAACTGCAGACAGAGAGTATAATGGGGTGGTATTAAATACTTCAAGTGCTTTCTGGTTTAGTCTGCATCTTCACCATTCCCCCTCTTGGTCTCTATTTTCCTGAACATTCTTCTCCTTACAGAGACTTGAGAGCAATGACCTCATAATGTAATACTGTCATATTTTTTACAGTGCTGTTTCATTCATAAGATATTTAATCACATATAATCTTTTTGAGACAACTAGCAATCCCATCCATAGGTGCTGGATTTCCATTTTGCAAGTGAGGAAATTAAGATCCAGAAACAGTTATGTAACTACTCAGTGTTGCACAGCTAGTAAGAGGCACAGCTGGGATTCAAACTCATGTTTTCTGTGTTCAGATCTCAAGAAACATCCTCATGGCTACCTCTCTCCCTTCTCCTTAGAAAATGAAAAGATCACCTGATTTTTGAGTTTCAGCTTCCTCTTACACAAGGGCAAAGTCAGCCATCAAGTCATTTATTACAGTTACTAAGCAGATGTGAGCAAACTTTGGGATATATTTTCTCCTTTAACCATGTGTAAATTCCTGAATTCTGGAGTTCAAAGTTGAATGAAATCAATAATTAAACCACAGGTACAAACTAAACCCAAAGTCTACCTGTTGATTCACCTTCATTTCTAATCTACAAAAATGATTCAAGATAAGAAGGAGAAGAATGGGAATGCTTCCAGATACTATGCAACAAAAGCTGTGTTTAGGTGTAAGAATGTTTAATTCCAATCCTGCCTTAATCTCTGAAGCAGTAGATGTGAGTATTAACTGGGAGCAGATATGCAGAGAAAGTAAAGAAGAGCACCGGTTACCCCTTAAAATAAAAAAATGGAGCAAACTCTACTCCAGAAGGCTAGGATTACTGAGCTGCAGGAAAAGAGAACTAGGAAAATGTCTGGCTTGGTTTGGAATGTGAGTCACAGCTGGGCATTCATGGCCACGAGGGGCTGGACGGTAGGGTAAGTAGTTCACATTTTCATAATTTTGAGTGACTGTGTTTTATCTTTGTGCACCTGCTGGTGGTCACCTAAGCAATGCCCAAGGTGGGCTGAGAGAGATCAGGCCACAAGGAAAAAAGTAAAAGAACAGAAAGAAGAAAGACAGCAGAAAGACAGGGCTGATGGTAGATACAGCACTCACAGGCCACTGTTCAGGCCATGGACTACCTAGCCCTGGGCTAAGAGGAGATGGGACTTAAAATTTCAAAGTCCTTGACTGTTTTTCTTTCTGTCAGCCTTTTTTTGTGTATCTGGACCTACCACAGACATTTGTGGGCCCAAGACAAGAATATAAAGGAGACCCATTTACTTTGCCTGAATATTTAGAAGTTATAAATCAGACAACTGATAAATGATAGTCTTTGACAAATGTACCATTACAATGACCTAGAGGGCCAGATTTGAATTTAGAATTGTCAGACTCCCCAGAGCTCCATGTTGGAACATAGTGGCATTGGGAGAGCTGGGCCCTGACACTCGCTCAGTCCTCCCACCTCAACCATGAGGGCTTTGTGTAAGTGGTGTAGACACCCCAGACTGCCCATTTGTGCCCTGTCTACACTACACAGGCAGCAGGTCTGTGGTTACCCTGTGGCCAGGTTTTCACAGCAGAGGTACAATCTACTCTCCAAAGCAGGACTTGGGCATGAAGTCTGCAGAAGCCCTCAAAAGTGACCTGAAGACACTTGATCAAGGTTGAGGAGGGACTGCTGGATTCCAGGTGGTCGCATCCTTTTGGTCCTGTGAATTCCTCACTCCATGAGGAGTGATGTTGCTCTGTGGAGAGTCAGAACAGAACCCTTTAAATCACATGTCCCAGAAAGGACCCCTCTTTCCTGGATCTAAAAGTGATACTGTTGTGTCCCAGTGTCTGCTCCAATTTTCTAATCATGCAAAATGCATGCAATGTTCTTTTTCTGAGCCTTATAGGTAGGAACTGATACTCTGCCACCCAAAATGTGCAGCCATCATGTGCTATCCTGCTGTTTTGGGTCGACTGTGCTAATAAAGCATTTCACAAATAAAATCCAGTTCCCAGCATTCTGTGAGGTCAGACATCACCTAATAAAACCATGATTTTTATTGTCCTTATTAGTGTTTGGCTTTTGCTGGTTGATGTTTAAACTCAAGACCCACTAAGTCTTAATTGGTTTTCATTCATCGTAGCTGTCTTTCTTCCATCTCAGAGCTTTATCAGTGGGCTAATGTAAAATTCATCGTAGTTTCCCTGTTTGTTCTGGTAACATGTAGCTTATTGGTTTTAGACACTTTCAGATTACAGTTACATAAAAAACTACTGAGAAACAATGGTACATGTCTATTCTCCCCAAGCATTTTTTAAGCTGTTTAGAACAGGGTGTAGAACTAAGATATTCATTCCTTTCAGCCCTCAGGTAGTTGGTGAGGCTGGGGTTGGCTGGAGCTCTGTGGCTAGTGGCTTCTACTTTCTAGAAGCCTCATTCATTTACCCCAATGTGTCATCAAAATCTTACAATTTTCTAAATGTACCCTGAAGTTAAAGAGGTTAGGGAACTTGGCAAAAGTAGTGGCAATGCATGTATTTTGGGTCACTAAGTTAGTAAGCTACACAATATTGTTATTTCCTTCAGTTTAGCACTGTTTTTGCTTACCAAGTTCTGTGAAACGCCTTTCCTTCCTCGTCCTCACAATTCCTCCCAGTTCTACTTGTTCTTCAATGCCTGACTGATGTATTCAATCATCAAACAGGTACAAAGCTCCTATGTCATAGGTGTCATGTGCACCTCCTCTATGAAGACTTCCTTGACCACACAGGTTGGCCACACTCTCTCTCCCTCTTCAGAACTCATAGCGCCTTTCATTTCATGCCCTTGTGATTTGCACACAACACCTTGTGATTTCACTTCTGTTTTTATATACTTAAGTTTCCAAAGTGAGATTATAGATCCTTGAATAAAAACACCTCTTCTTCTAAAACCTTGTGTTTCTCACTCTACCTACTGAAGTGTATGTAGTATCTATATAAAATATGTTGACTAACTGATCGTGACTCTAGTAATAATAAATATCACTTACTGAGCACAGTGCTTAGAGCACAGTCTGTGCAGAATCAGAGTGAACTGGGCTGAATCCTGCCAGTGTGGCTTGTTCACCATGCCACTGATGTTAAGTGTTTCCTTACCTATAAAATCAAGATCACAATGGTACCTCCTTCATGGGATTGTTTGAGAACTAAATGAGATAATATCTGAAAGAAATACCTAGAAGGGTTAACATTCAGAGAGTGTCAGATAATAATGGTAATAATCATAATGTTCCAGGCATGGCAATACACTTTTATATGTATTACCAATTTAAACTGTTATTATAATCTTACAAGTAAGAACTATTATACCCACCTTATAGATAGGTAAAGGAAGGCTTAAGGAAACTAAGTGTCCAGCTCAAGGTCACAGAACAGGACTGAAGTCCAGAGAATCTGACTGGAGAGCCTACCTGCTTAATCACTACAGAATGCCAAGGATCTAAGGGCATTGTCCCCTTCACAGCACCAACTGAAGAAATATGGTGGGAATAAGGATTGAGATTTGTCTGAGCATGTGAACCACCTAGTAGTAAGGGTGCCAGAAGTCAGTGTCAGTGACGTTTTGGCTGAACCTGGAGCTGGGAGGGTGGTATGCCCTGGTGCTTGTTGTGGAGAGACTATGGTAGGAACAGAGCATGGCATTTTGTTCTACACTGTCTGAACCTCTAAGGCAAGAGACCATGACTGCTGAGACACAGAGGTAGAAGCTGCCTGGCTGGAAGCCGGGTGTCAGGCTGTGACAGGGCTGGGAGAATGGTGTTCTTCCCACTTCTCAGGCCTGGCGGTGCTGTAGTGCAGGCTGCCGAGGGGGCGCACTGTCTGGCCATCCTCAGTGCTAGACAGGCCAACCCGGGTGCAGACGTTCATGCCCTCACAGAGGCTCAGGTGGGAGTGGGGTTGGAGAGGGACCCCCCCAAAGTGGCTTCCTGGGCAGCAGGAAGAACTTGAAATCCCTTTACCCCTGTAAGGTACTTGCTGGGATTCCTATTTGTCCTGCATTATTGTGCAAAGGAGTGCAAAGCAGTGAAAGGCGGGCTCTTAGCTCTTAGGAGCTGAATTACATTCCTCCAATTCTTATGGTGAAGTCCAACTCCCAGTGCCTCAGAATATGGAGATAAGGTCTTTTAAGAAGTGGTTAAGTTAAAATGAGGCTGTTAGGGTGCACCCTGATCCAACTTTGCAGGCCTTACAAGAAGAGGGAGAGACCCCAGTGGCCCGCCGGCAGAGACAAGAGGACAGCCGTCTACAAGCTGAGGAGAGAGGCCTCAGAGGAAACCAACCCTGCCAGCACCTTGATCTTGGACTTCAGCCCAAAGAGCTGCAAGAAAACCTTTTCTTTTGTTGAAGCCACCCGTCCTGTGGTATTTTATTACAGTAGCCCTAACACACTAACACACTATTCTTGAGGAGATCCATTTCCGGCCCCAAGCTGCTGAGGCCCAGGGCAACTTGGGGTAGCTTTAACTCCCACCACCTGTGTTTGAGGTAATAGGATCACTCATTCTACAGGGCAGAAAACCAAGGTTCAAAGAAGGGAAGGAGCCTGCCCAGGACCGCACAGAGTCTAAGTGACGGAACCTAGATTCAGATCCGGTCTTTGTGACCCCCGTTCTTGTTCTCCCTCACCACCGACACACCCGCATACTGGTCCCTGAGTGATGCCCACGACTGGCACGTCTCATACTGCCCTGATGACACAAAGAAAACTGGTTCTTCATTTACAAATTGACTACTGTCAGCTGTGAAGTAACGTAAACTCCAGATATATCTGCTAGCAAAGGAATATTCAGTTTCTTAAAAACATTAAAAAAAAAATTCCTGAACAAGTGCCGTTCAGTGTTATAAAATGATCTTATTAAAATGATGTAGAGTAGGGCCTAAGGAAGTAAATACACAGGCCTATTCCTGAATATGAGAGTACTGAGTAAGCAGAGGAAGTAAAGGAAATGGGACAGGGAGGGGAGGAGAAAGGGATTTCTTTATACTTCTCAAAGTCAAAGACATGTCCTCATCATTGCATATCCCCCAGGGTCTTCCAGGACTTGCAATACATGGGCTTTCGATGTATACTTGTTGATTGACCAACTGAACAAATGAATGAATTAAATCCTCTAATAAAAAAAAATTTCTTAGGCCTTTTCAATAATCTAAATTTGTCAAAATTTTTGGGGCTTTTCCTAATTTACTTTCTGTCTCATTTAGTCAAATGAGATAGAACTGAAGGGAATATTGCCCTGAAGAATTCAGCCATAGACCAAAGCAGGGCAAGCAAAGGGTGCTTGCCTGAATGTTTGAATAGTATAATAAAAAAGTATCTCCTTGCCACCCTTTATAGTCATCATAGAAATCAGCTCTGCCCCACTGCCTCAGGTGAGCTTGGAAAGTATTTGTTTCATGTGAATATTGTTGGCTTGTATATGGTGAGCTATATTCAGAGAAGCTGATAGCTCAAAGACTGAATACAATGGTGGTAAATAGAGGCAGAAGGCCAAATCTTGTGAGTCAGGCTGATGATTTTTCAGGCTGACGATTTTTAAGAGATGTCTTCGGAGCTTGTCTGCTATTTGATTTATGCTAAAAATAATTATCTAACGGGCAGAGCACAGAGGATTTCTAGGGCAGTGAAACTGTTCCCAGACTATCATTGTGGATACATTCCATTGTATGTTTGCCCAAGTCCATACAATGTACAACAACATCAAGAATGAACCCTAAGGTAAGCTCTGGACTTTAGGTGATAATGATGCGTCAAAATTAAGTCTGTTAAAAAATTGTCTACAGAAAAATAAATAATGCAAAGCACCCCTGGAACCCACCCCCACCCCCGCCACTGCCACACACACACACACACACATCAAGTGGCTAACAAGCTCATGAACAGCACAAAACAAAGCAAGATGTCCTCAAAGTTTATAGGTATCATTCTAAAAGCAACACTGTAATACCCTTCTCTACAACAAAACACCAACATTCCTGAACAGATTTTGATGAAGTATTGCAGGGAAAAGGGAATGTTTTCTCACTCTGCCTTGTAATAACTATTACATTATTAGTGTGGTAGCTATAATATCTTGTTTTTCTTGATATTTATCAATTAGTATGACAAATACAATAAATTAGGGTGAGTTCCTTTGTGTTGCTCTCCTCTTACCGTTCCTTGGGGACAAGGAGGGTGCTAGAACCTAAATGATTTTAACAAATGTGTTTCCTTTCTCCCCCCAATAAATCCATCAAGTTATTAATTTCTAGCTCTCTCTGGAGAAATGTGCACTTTCATTTACAATGTTTCTATGTAACTTGCGAAGGAAAGATACCTCCATCCGACTATCTGCTATTATTATAAACACAGTTTTGAGTGTGAACAACGCAATGCTGATTAGAGGTTTTCAGCATTTGGCATTGGTCGTTTCTAAAGTTTAACAAATAACGCAATACATAATTCTCTGGCACGTCCAGTCCTTTTGTGTCAGGCAGTTGAAGCTCCCTCTACTCAGGCTGACAGGCAAATAGAATGCATGCTATAATCAGCGGAGCAGGCTGTGATTAACTTTGCACAGAGCTGTCCCCCAAATCCCTGCAAACTCCATAGTGGTTCCTTGATAAAAATATGGCAAGGCATATTTCTCTAATGAAGAGAACATTTCCAATTAAGAGCATCTGATATATCTTATTCTTTAGGTGATTATGAATTGAATTAGCAGGGAGCCTAGCTCTCTCTCTCTCTCTTTCTTGTATTATCTTCACTTGCTTCTGCTACACAAAGCCTATCATTTGCAAGGTGCTGGCCTTTATGTGTTTGGGACGATTAGGCTCATCAGTTAATTGAGCATAATGCACAGAACCCTTTCCCATTATCCTGCAATGGGGCATGGCCAGCTCGTCTGTGAAATCAGTAGAACCAACAGTTATGATCGTCTTTCTTGAGTATCTGCAGCTAGTCCTGTCAGAAGAATGAAAGGAAGAATTTGGATTTTCTTCTTCTATGTTATGGGACAATATGTTACATCCCATTTTTTCTTCTATGTTATGGGTTAAGTAAGGAGAGGATTCCTGCTCACAGACAATCCATCCAGGAGAGTCACTCTAACTCCCCAGAAGATCTGAGGGTGGGCACACTACACCCAGAGTGTCACTAGATTAACCTAAATTCCAAAACCTTAATTAATTTCTGATGATGTGGATGCTGTGAGCCATGCCGGTCAGATCCCCCTTTCAGGACTGGGGGATTTGTTCCTGCAGCTGTGTCTGGGAAGGATGTCAGCTGATGGTGCTCAGAGATGTTCCACCCAGTGTCACATATCCCTTCCTGGGGCAGCCAGCATCCAGTTATTGGTCCAGGCTCCCCCATCTGAGCTCAGGGCAGCTGCGAAAGGCCACCCCAGCTTCAGCATCCCCCGTGGCTCACCTTGGCCTTGGTTTAGGCCGCACCACAGCACTGCTTCCTTCCCTCTCCTTCCCTTCCCTTCCACAGGTTCTGATCCTGAGAGCACTCCCTAATGAGTGAATTTCCTTTTCAGGGTCTGTTTCCTGGGGAACCCAACCTGCAATATCTGGTCCCCCTTTTCCTTACCTTTTATATACTATAGCTGTCTTGCAACTGGAATTAGCCAGTGGAGGATGTATGATCATATGTATGTATGTTCTTTCCACATGGAATTTCTGAGGGGATAAATCCTGCCTACTTAAAAGTCTAGTCTAGGAACATCTAGTACAGTTAGAATATAATGAACATTAATTGAATGGAATAGGTTCCAAGGTGGAATGCAGTGGTGAGTTTTATTACTAAGTGGTAATATCTTATTTGGAGCTAAGCAGTAATTTCAGAGGACTGCAAGTGGGGTAAGCTCATTTGCACCTAGCCTCATGCACAGGCAGCTCCTTTAAACACTGGAAAGTGCATACATTTTATTTTCCTTTAGGTATGTTTGGGGTTGGGGAATCTGACTTCTTGCAAAACAGTAAAGTGGAATAGTTTAATTTTCAAGTTCCCATTTCAAGACATTTTTGGAAAATGTCTTGTCATTATCTTTTTTTTTTCACTCTGCATGTAGATTTTTATTTGTTGGCCTTTTTGGTTCATTTAATGGACCCCAAATCAGAATTTGTTGAGAAATCTCTTACTACCAATTAATGTTATTGCCAAACAAATACACTTGGGAATAGTGTGAGCCATAGTTAGTTGGGGTCACCCTGCCCCTCAGGATTTAGGGGAGATAGCCTCAGTCCTTCTCATGATTGAGGCATTCCTCAGCAGTTCTATGAATTTCCAGCGGGCTTACATTCTCATGGTCAGCCCTGATTCCACGCTCCTATTCTGATAAATTTAGGGGTGATCTTTTCTTCCTGTTTCCTGACATGCTTTATATCTCACTTCATCTTTAGAACAAGCTTCTGAGATATGCATTTGTAGTTTCCCCATTTTCAGATAAGGAAATGAGATATGTAGGAGCCATGATCAGCAAGTCATACAGAAGTCATAGGATTTGGACCCACACAGTTTGATACTCCAGCCCAACCTCCAGCCGTCACCATGCTCTGCCATTTTTCTGAAAGAAGCTGAGACTTAGGTGAAGGAACTTGTCCCTTGCCAGCGGGTGGTTGCCAGACCCACAAACCTGCAGTCCTCATGGCTCCCCTTGAACTGAGCACTGCTGGCCTGAAAGTGCTTCTGGGGAGCCCTCACTTACAGGCAGTGTGGGTGGAGACATCACCCACAGGTGCTGAGGACTACACCCGGAAGGCTCTCTAGGGGCGATCTTTTCATCACCTCTTGTGTTCATTATTCTCCACTGTGCCCATCGCCTCAGTGTAGAATCTCCCCCTGGACCATTCACATGCACACACCATCCACACAAGGCATTCTTTCATGTAGCCAACTTCATGAGGGCTTTAAGGAGGTGTAAGTTATTTTACATAGAATGCAACAAGCATGAAAACGATATTCATTACTCTTGTCCTTAAAAAACAAGGCTTCCCTCCTTTCTTCCAACAATGGGCATGCTCACCTCCCTCCCTTCATTCCTCCCTCCCTTGTGTGTCTGTTCCCTTTTAAGGGAAGAAAAAATTCCCCTCATTCTCTTAAAAAGAGTAATAACTTAGCCCTATCAGACACTCAGAGTCAGGTCATTTTGAGTGCCTGTGACAGAAAACCCATTTCAAACTGGTTTATGCAAGGGCCTCTCTTGAGTCTTATGACTTAAAAATCGAGGGCCGGATCTTATTTGGGGCATGGGTGCAGTAAGGGAGCTCTGCCACGTCAGCCCATCAGCTTTCCTCACTGTCTCTTGGCTCTGTTCTCCCCGGTACCGGCTCCCTCTCAGAGGCCTTTCACTCCTTGCTGCAAGATGATCACACTAAACTCCCACATCTTCCATCAGCATTGAGCACCGACTCGACCGCTGGGCCTGCCTCTGTCCCAGAGGTCCCGGCAGTCTCACTGCACTGCCTTGGCTGTGAGGGCATCCCATGCCTACCTCTCAGCCTGGCATCGCAGGCAGAACAATGCAGCGTGCTCATTGGCTTAGGCCTAGTCCCCATCATCCAACCCTGGAGAGCGGGGGCGGGATTAGACTGACAAACCGTGCGGGAGGAGAGTGGCAGGGAAACAACCCGAGTGCCGCGGAAGTGTGAGCTACCGCAGAGCTACAGCCCGAAACAGCAGTATCTGGGACAGGCTTCGCACTCCCCCACCCCGCGCTCCCATACTCAGCTTAGGGCCTCCCTTTGAATGTTTAAGGACTTCCTGAAGTGGAAAAGCTCATTTTTATAGATTGGTCAGCAGGTGCCAGAAATGTTCCATGACTTTGATGGTAAGTGGTTACACGGGTGCATCCACATGGGCAAAATTCCTCAAGCTGTACACTTAAGGTGCAGGTATTGTACTGTATAAGTGTTACCATGCTTTAGTTAATTTTATGTTTTAATTTTCTGCAATATGACCAGCAAATGTCCATGCGATTTTGAGTGCAATGATCAAACCTGTCGTCTTCACTCGGCCTTTTACCAAGGCTTATTTACCCAGAGATGGAGACATAGCCTAGCCGAGGTGACTGCATAGGAAACTCGACGTGGGTTTGGCAAGTCCTAGCTGGTTTTAATATGGTGTAGCAAGTCTCTTCTGGGACATATATAACCTCATAAATTTAGTATACTGACATAAAAAACACTTAGAGACTGAGGATAACCTGAAAGACAATGTCTATAAGGCCTCTAAACATTTCCCTAAATTATTCAGTGAATACAGTCAAGGCAGAAAGATAGTTTGCCTTGTACCTTAAAATAGGCTAATCAAAGCCATTATTCCTCAGTGAAGTAACCATATTTGATGTTCCTTTAGAGCAGGTTATAATGGACTTAGATTTGGAAGATCCATGTTCAAGTACTGGTCTCCTCCTTTTTTAGCTGTGTGACTTTGGGTAAGCCACTTACCTGTGCCCGAGCTTCAGTCCTACAGCTATAAAGTAATGATAAAACATGAGCTTTCCCTCTTTCAGAGCTGCTCTGAGAAACAGAGATGATACCACAAAAGGTCTTTGTGAAATGGTGAAGTCTTATTATTATTCTGGTTCCCCCTGCCCATTGCCTTGGATAAGATTAATCATATTTTTTCAGTGCCTCTTTTGAATGTATCATCTTAGGTGCTGTCCTAAGTGAATGGATTTTCCTCTTTGTAATTACTTCTAAGGTTAAGTGATTCCCTGGAGTTGGTCCAGCATCCCCTTCTATTTTGCCAGTTATGTCAGAATACCTTGCCTGAATTTCATATTACATTTTTCAGGTGTTGTATCTGCATAGCTGCTTCTTGTCTTTCTGGAACTTTTGCAGTTCAGTCTCCTAATTCTCTCTGCTTACAAAATTATTCCTCTTTGAAATTTCATTATCAACTGGCCAGCCCTAGCGAGAACATAGATTTGTGATCTTTTGTCATCTATTTCAATTATTCCAGACTTCTTTGGCTGTGCAAGTAAGATGAATAAGAAATAATTATTGACGGTGCAGAGGAAGCAGCGATTTTCTTTTTGAAAGGTAGGATTATTCTTACAGAAGGAAAACTTACTGTTTTTCATAAGCTCTAGAGAGAATGATGTTACAGGGGATTTAATGAGAGTTGTTAGAATATTTGAGATATTAGTTAATTACCTTAGGACCATATATAGAGAGTATCTACTGGATAGAAGGCATTGTTTTAGGTACTTACATTTCTCATCTAATTTAATCACCATCACCATTCTACATGTTAACTATTGTTTCTCTCTTTCACACATGTTGAAACTGATGTTAATTCATCCAAGGTCACACTGTAGGTTACATGGAAGAGACATGTTGAGACAGAGATGCATCTAAATCCAAAGCCTGTGCTTTTTCCAAAAGATGCTCAGTGACTCATAGAGTTTTATGGATTTCCAACCAGGTAAAGGTAAGAGATAAATTTTGGTAATAGAATATTGACTTGCTAGTCACATGGTTTGTGTCCAGGCTTCATATATTTCCTTTCAACCAGAGTATAAATCAGGAAGGAAAGAAAGAAGGAAGAAAGGAAAGAAGGAACAAAAAAAGCAATGAAAGCCAATTATTTTTCTCTGCTTGTATGGAGGACTACTCAAGAATAATAATTTTTAAAATACCAGTCTTACATTGCTTCAACAGAAAGATATCCTATTTAAAAGAGATATCCCAGAAGATGGGTTATTCAATGTAAGGATGGACTGCTAAGCAATTAATAGGATTTAACTGAATGAAAATTACACTGTCTTAGGTCTACCCAAGACCAGTAATTGCCAACTTCTAGGACAATTGGGACCATGACTCAAAAGCCTTTTGGGAAACTGTCATTTATAATGTAATTACTTCTTTTAATATTAATTTGAATGTAGTCACATTGAAAACTGAGCAGATCATCTAAGTCTGTCTGCATAGGGACACATCGTTTTAGAAGTTTGCAAACCCGAACAGCTAGAATGACACAGTTATCAGCATTTAACCATGCTAACATAAATATGGTTGCTGACATGTTGAGATACACACAGGTACTTGTGCACTGAGTTAGTACATTGCTAGGAAAAATGTATAATTAAGAGTAGATAAGAGGGTCTTACAGTATGTTTTGTCATTCTAGTGGGAAGGCAGACATTGTTATTCACTGAAAAGGCAAAAATGATCCTTTTCCTAGACTCAGAGGCCCTGGTGGAGTATTACTAGGTCAGTGAGTGACTCAGATTTACAGTCCAAACAAATTCCTACTTTGAGTGGCAGTGTGCTTCAGGTTTCATGTCCCTGCTGTTGTATCATAGCAGCTACCACTACATTTCTGAGACATTTTTTACCCCCTTACCCAGATCCATCACTCAAGATTAGCAAAACATAATACACAGATCAAACACAAAGATCAAAGGTTAGCTTTGAAATATAAAAAGCATTATGTCCAAATGTTAGAAACAAGGTCAGCAATAAATCATGTTGGAATGAAGCACAATGTCATAAACACAAGAGATTATAAATCATAATTCACAGCCTGGAGCCTCACCATCATAAGAGAATAAACTAAAAAACAATAACAATGGCTAATATAATGACAACAAATAAGGTGGGTCAGGAATCTGAGGCTTAAAGGAAAAGGTCAGAAATGTTCCAAGGGTTAGCATAGGACATGGCAAAGGGCAAAGGTCATGACAGACTAATTAGACTAGTTATCATTGTAATGTTTGCTTGTTTATTGTTTTTCATCCTGAAAAATGCTATACTTGTAATTATTGGACTTTTTGTTCGGTTGGCTAGTTTCTGAAGGTCACTCTAGGAAGTATGGTATCAGTTATTTAGAGGACCCTAAGAATAAAATCTCACACGTTCAATTAAAGATGGTCCTAGTATCTCAGAGGCAAAATACCAAAAATATTATAGCAGGCAAACATAAACTTATATTTCAGACTTAAGTAAAATATCATTCAGACTTTTTCAATATGTGATGGCCAATCCACTGATACAAAAGAGAAGAATGATTTACTCTAAGTTAGAGATAAGCCACATCCACAAATCTTAATGTCAGCTTTCTTTCTCGGTCAACTACAAAGCTCATAATAGTTTAAAACTACTAATGACTGTACATCATATTTTTCTTGGGATGAAACATGATTACAATATATTAATATTTATGAATCACATTGAGGTTTTTCGGATGAAGTGATAAGCAAGTAAATCAATATTACATAAATAAGTAATTAAGGTAAGCAATGAATGCCTCTCAAATTGTGGATTGTAAATTTGAAAACACTAATCGCTTTATAGGACCTAGGCCCACAGACAACACGGGAAGTGATGGTATTTAGAATGAAATCAACTCCTCTCTGACCTGACTGTGAGACCACGTGTAACAGAAAGAAGAAAATAAGGTTTCAATTTACCTAATTGTTTTTAAGTACCACTGGAGGCATTCTAAACACATAGCATCAGTAGATTTAAGGACATAGAGGTAAATGGTAAGATCTTTTTCTCAGTCAGTGCATTAAAATGACTTTTAAATAGATTTAAAATATTAATTTGCTGGCCAGTGCAGTGAGAAAGAAATATATGTGGGGTAATTTATTCTTTGAATCACATAGAACAAGCAAATATCCAATGTGATTATGGAAAACTTGATTTTGTAATTTTCTTTTTTTAGGTATACTATTTTAATCTTTTATTAATAGGAAAATAATGTAGAGAAATGGGGAGTGGGAAATCACATTTCTAGTTACTAAGTCTTTTTAAACCACAGTTTTGGAAATTCAAGATTCCAGATCATTTTGAAAGTTTAAAGGTTAAGGCAAGAATCCAGTTTGACATATAATTAATGCCAAGCATTTGGGAATATTGTAAGCTTACTTTCCCCTATTCAACAATTCTCTAGAGACTCATCTGTAACAATTAGAAGCAGATAAATTTTTCTTTCTTCTCACTTGACTGCTTTAAAATGACTTATAGTAAAATACCTTAAAATATAATCAAAAAGGTTTTTCTTTGTAGTTCTTCACAAAAATAACTGCACAGGTATTATTCAAACCCAAATGAGCTTTGAATCTGGGCCCAGATCACACACCGAGAAATCTGGCCCTATGTTATTTGTTTCTTTACACTCTTCTGTATTTTTTGAATTTCCTACAATGGACATATATCACTTTTATTATCAGGAAAAAATTTGTCTTAAGTTTAGCTCAGATCCAAAACTTGCTCAGGGCCAAAGGAAATGAGAGATTAGGCTAGAAATCATGGCATAATTTTCTACAAGCATGGCTGTGTAAGTCTGTGTATGGCTTTAAGAAATATTTCTTATATTTAGTAGCAAACATTCTGGATGATGTAGGTGGGCGCTATTACTTCTTTCCCCGTTAGTGATGAGTGCTGAAGGATGTGTGCACTTACATAATTTTCTTCTGCATGGAGGTTAAAAAATAAATTTTCCAGCAGCTTTACAAACAATGTGAAGACTGCTTTAAATAAATCTGAAGCTGAGCGTGCTCTGGACAGCATTAAGCCAGCTGAGATTTTTGCTAGGGGGAGGTTGTCAGGCGCATCAAAGGGTGCAAGGCTGAACTTTTCTACAGAGAAGTATCACTCTCAGGAGTATAAAGAAAGGTAACACAGTGTCATAAAAATTTAGAGCAAGGCAGCATAATACAGGAGGCTCTAGATTTACCACCAGATCTGATATTCACAGAGCTCTGTAACCCAGGGTCATTTGCTTAATCTCTCTGAGCCTCTATTTTCATTTATAAACTGACAATGATCATAGCACCTATTTGGAGTGTTACTGAAAGGATTAAACTAGGTCAATTAGTTATACTGGATATCTGCCAGCACATGGAAAGAGCTCAAAGAAATGTTAACTTTTACAGAACTCTGTATGGCCTTCTCCACTTAGATAACAGTGGTTTTAAAATGAAGAGCAGATTCTGAATGTTTTTGAATACATTTATTACCCAGCAGACTAGAGGTTCCCCTACCTTCATGCTAAAGATATTCTTTAAGATTAGAACCATCAACCAGACCCTAAAATGATGCCACCTAAGTAGTTGCTCATCCTAGAGGTCCCAAGTGGAAGTTCCTTGTGCAAAATTAGAGTCTCTGCTGTGTTTAAGGTGCTAGAAGGGTTTCTAGGGAGAAAATTGTGCTCCACTGGGGGATAAAAATCTGCTTATAGTTTGAATGTTAAACTGTTCCCATATGTTCATTGGAGTGAAAGAGTTGGTGTCAGCAACTTGCCCCTCATTGATTCCTCATGACCACCCTACCCAGTAGGTACTGTTTTCATCTCTGGAGACAACTGAGGCTCAGAGAGGTTTAATAACTTTCTCAGCACCACACAGCAAGTAAACGGTAGACGGGGCACTTCGTTGTCTAACCATAAATGGGAACATCCATCCACTTGAGAAAAAAATGTTAGCCTCTTTTTAAAAATGTTTAGGGGGAGGAGAATAAGCCCACTCAGGAGAAGAACTAGGAGGAAAGATTCAACCAGGAATTTTTTTTCCTTGGGGGGCAGGACCAATCACAGCTGCCCCGGGAGCAAAGGCAGAGACGGGTAAAAGACAATCTTCCAGGAATCTGAAGAGAAGTTGTGCCTTTTAAAGGTGTGAGCCTTGTTTTTGCTACCCACCCCCCAACCTGTTTGTTGTTGGGAAATGAAATAGTTTTGGTTTGCAGGCTGTCGCCAGGGAGTGGTGCAAGACTCTGTGTAATAAACAAGAGCAACTGCCAGAGCCCCCAGCCAGCCTCTCCAAGGCTAGACTGCCAAGGAAACCCGGCATGTGGTAACAAGGTCCATTCAGCAAGGCCAGTGGTTGCTGACAAGCGACTCTGAGGACAGCCAGGTGGGGCACCCCCCTGCTCACCAGGGAAAAGTGTAGTCTCCCATTAGTGAGTTGTGTGGGCTCTTAAAATTCCTCCAGCCTGGGTGTCCCAGGAACCCCTGCAAATAAGTAAAATTGTGTGGGTGTATGTGTATGCACACAGTTTTCTAGAGAAAAGATCTGGCGTTTTTGGCAAGCTCCCAGGAGCCCATGACCCTCATGGGAGAAACCACATTCAGGAGAAGCACATACTCTGATCCTCCAGAAAAGAACACCAGGCTCACCTTTACTTCTGGAGCAACCGAGTCCAGGCTGTCAACCCATTTGCCTCTTACAAAACCCTAGACACTTGAGAGAGACCACAGGGGAAAAAAATAACTCAGCCCCTTTTCTAATCTAAACCTAATCCTCCTTAAACCTCACCTGACCCAGGCTACCAGGAATCCTGCCAGTGCCAAATGATACGATGTTTATTCAGCTCAAGTCTTAGCCTGCTGCTCCTGGGCTAAAAAATCAAAGGGGGAATGTTTCAGCCACCACCTGCTGATGAATGGGTAAACAAAAGGCCAGTCAAGAAAGAGGAGGGCCAGTGTGTGAGGACAATGCCTTTGTGTATTTCTGGCTCAAAGAAGGGCGCAGCTCCTAAGGAGCAGGCTGGAGGCATTCACAAACACTGCCAAGTAGTTCAAGAGCCTGCATACAGCTGTTACTAAAGCGCCTTTGCCCCCTGCCGCCCCTTCAAACCACAGTAGGATGCCAGTGACTCCGGGGCTCCGTCTCCCAGAAGTTGGCAAAGTTACGATTTGTGAACCAGTTGGGTCTGCATTGGAAGAGCATTTTCCAAATTATTATCTGACAAGCCTCAGATTTGTAAGAGTGACATGGAGCTTAGAACGCCTGGCCTGACTCCTGTTTTATCTGCGCAACTGTTTTAATCTATTTTATATCTGAGGGATCTGCATGAGATTTGAGGGTAGAAAGTCCTGTTGCTGAAAACAGAACATTTGAGAAACACTCTTAATAATATCAGATTTAGCACATCCTCACCTGCGAGGGCCGTAAATGAAATGTCATAGATTCCAAGATCTAGAAGCTGGTTTTATTCTCAATTTTCTGTTTCCCTTCTTTGAACAAATGCCTCCTTATAACTCTTTACATGTGTTTGACTCAGCATCGTCCTCTCAGTGGAAATAACCATGAGAAGAACAGTGCTCAGTTATTCGGGGCCTACTGTGTGTTATGCGCCTAGCTGGGCGTCCCCGTGCATTATGTCACTGGGCCCACTGCAGCCCTTTGGGTGGAGGACCAGTCTCCTCAGCTCTCATGTGAGGACAGGGAAGCAGAGACATAACAGCTACAAAAGTAGCTTACTTCTGTGCATCCAGCGCTTGTACATGATGGACCAGAACTGAGACCCAGATAGTAACTCTGTGAGGTCTGACACCATGTGCATAATGTCACCTCTAATGTCTGATGAGCAAGAGGTGTGTGTGTAACTCAGATGTAAATTATGTTTACATCTTAAAAATAAACATGCTTAACAGAAAGTCTGAAAGTAAAAATAGGAAGAAAAAAATCACCCATCATTTCACCATTCCAAGACCACCAACTGTTAATGTTTGGGCATATTTCCTCCCAGTCTATTTTTATGCATAATTTTTTTGCTGCACATTTAAAACAGCTGTGATTGTCTATGAATATTTTATTTTGCTTTTGTCACTTAATATGACAACATCATACGATGATGTTTTTCATAACATTTCAAATTCTCTATCATTTTTACTGGCTAAATAATAGTCTCTTAGGTGGAACAATTGGGTTTAACAAACATTTATTGAGCACTTAATATGCCCCAGAGCCTATGCTAGACCTTAGGAGTACTATTCTTTTCCTCAAGGAGCTAGCAGTCTAGTTCAGGGCAAAAAAGAGAACTATATAGTTATGGTAATAGCTAACATACTGAACATATATTTGTTCCAGGCAGTGTTGACATGAACAATGTCACCAAATTCTCATAGGAATGTTATGAGTGGGAATGATCTCCTTACTATTTGATGTCGAGATGACGAAGACACATCTTGCTCACAAGGTGGTTTTCCAGGTGTGATAAGTAAAATAATAGCTCCCTGAAGATATCTACCTCCTAATCCCCAGAATTTGCCAGTGTTATTCTACATGGACATTACCTGTAAGGTAAAGCGGTAAAAGGTCATGTTACCTTACATGGGAAAGGGACTTTAGATGTAATTAAGGTAAAGCTCTTGAGAGAGGAAGATGATCCTGGATTATCTGGGTGAGTCCAGTGTCATCACACGGATCCTTATAAGAGGGAGACAGCAATATCAGAGTCAGAGGAAATGGCACAGTGAAATCAGAGGCTTGAGTGTGTGTGAGAGAGAAAAGGAGGGCGAGAGTCAGACGTACTGTGGTGATGGCCTTGCAGATTGAGGAAGGGGCCACAAACCAAAGAATGAAAGAGGCCTTTAGAAGCTTGAAAAGGCAAGAAACAGGTTCTCCCCTGAAACCTCCAGAAGGAACACCACTGTGCTGACACCTTGATTTGAGGATTTTGACCTCCAGAACTGTATGATAACAAATTTGTGTTGTTTCAAGCCACTAAATTTGTGATAATATCTGACAGCAGCCATAGGAACCTAATACAGACTCTAAAGTCATTCTTAAATACGGTCATATCTGTTGGGTGAGGAGCCTAGAGAGAGGACACTTAGCAGAGCATTAGGGAAGGAGAGGAGGACAGTGACCTGACTGGAAAGCTGAGCAGGAGGTCTGAAGGCGATGACAGAAAGAGGAGCAACTGAATTAACAAAGGAGGATATGCATGAAATTACAGTGAAAATTCTAATATATAATAGTTTTCCCATTCTTCAAAAATATAATATGAGTATATATTTCTAATCATATGTGCAGATGATACATTTCCATAGTTATCCCTAGGGAGTGCATTTGTGGGTAAGTGGTAAAGAAGAGTTTCACTTCCCACTTACACATTTTTGGATTATTTGAAAATTTCGTCAGACCTGTATTTTGGGTTACTTTTTTTTTTTTTGCTAAAACAAGGAAAGCATATATAATATCCCATCTTTTAAGTATGAAAAAATAATATACATCACTACAATGTAAAGCTTTGTGCACAAATCTTTGTGCTTCTGTAGGATGATTCTTTAGTAAAGAAAATTCCTAGAGGTATTATTATTGCTGAACCAATGGATAGAAATATTTGGGAAACATACATATTTAAAACCAGCAGAGGTGGTACCCAGTCAGTAAGCCAAGATGAAATGGTAAGGGAAAAGGGGTATATTTAACTTGGTGCACAGAAAATATGACAGCAGTCTACTCATGTGTGAAGGCTGATACATGGCATATTAGTTTACTAGGGCTGCCAGGCCAAGGTGCCACAGACTAGGTGGCTGAAACTACAGACATTTATTCTCTCACAATTTTATTTATTTATTTTTCTTTTTTCTTCCTTTTTTATTTTAGTATCATTAATATACACTTACATGAGCAACATTGTGGTTACTAGATCCCCCCCATTATCAAGTCCTCACCACATACCCCATTACAGTTACTGTACATTAGCATAATAAGATGCTATAGAGTCACTACTTGTTTTCTCTGTGCTATACGGCCTTCCCTGTGCCCTGCCCAAATTATGTGTGCTAATCGTATTGCCCCTTTTTCCCCTTATCCCTCCCTTCTCACCCATCCTCCCAAGTCCGTTTCCCTTTGATAACTGTTAGTCCATTCTTGGGTTCTGTGATTCTGCTGCTGTTTTGTTCCTCAGTTTTTTCTTTGTTCTTTACTCCATAGATGAATGAAATGAAATCATTTGGTACTTGTCTTTCTCCACCTGGCTTATGTCACAGAGCATAATACCCTCTAGCTTCATCCATGTTGTTGCAAATGGTAGGATTTGTTTTCTTCTTAGGACTGAATAATATTCCATTCTTCTTATGGCTGAATAATATGTACCACATCTTCTTTATCCATTCATCTACTGATGGACACTTATGTTGATTCCATTTCTTGGCTATTGTAAATAGTGCTTCAATAAACATAGGGGTGCACATGTCTTTTTCAAACTGGCTCCTGAATTCTTAGGGGAAATTCCTAGGAGTAGAATTCCTGGGTGAAATGGTATTTCTATTTTTAGTTTTTTGAGGAACTTCCATACTGCTTTCCACAATGGTTGAACTAATTTGCCTTCCAACCAGCAGTGTAGGAGGGTTCCCCTTTCTCCACATCCTCGCCAACATTTGCTGTTGTTTGTCTTTTGGATGGTGGCCCTCCTTACTGGTGTGAGGTGATATCTCATTGTGGTTTTAATTTGCATTTCCCTGATAATTAGTGATGTGGAGCATCTTTTCATGTGTCTTTTGGCCATCTGAATTTCTTCTTTGGAGAAGTGTCTGTTTAGATCCTGTGCCCATTTTTAATTGGGTTGTTTACTTTTTGTTTGTTGAGTTGCGTGAGCTCTATATATATTTTGGACATCAACCCCTTATTGGATACGTCATTTATGAACATATTCTCCCATACTGTAGAATGTTTTTTTGTTCTGCTGATGGTGTCCTTTGCTGTACAGAAGCTTCTTAGTTTGATTTAGTCCCATGTGTTCATTTTTGCTTTTGTTTCCCTTGCCTGTGGAGATATGTTCATGAAGAAGTTGGTCATGTTTATATTCAAGAGAGTTTTGCCCATGTTTTCTTCTAAGAGTTTTATGATTTCATGACTTACATTCAGGTCTTTGATCCATTTTGTGTTTACTTTTGTGTCTGGGGTTAGACAATAATCCAGTTTCATTCTCTTACATGTAGCTGTCCAGTTTTGCCAACACCAGCTGTTGAAGAGGCTGTCATTTCCCCATTGTATATGTATGGCTCCTTTATTGTATATTAATTGACCATATATGCTTGGGTTAATATCTGGACTCTCTATTCTGTTCCACTGATCTATGGGTCTGTTCTTGTGCCAGTACCAAATTGTTTTGATTACTGTGGCTTTGTAGTAGAGCTTGAAGTTGGAAATCAAGATTCCCCCTGCTTTATTCTTCCTTCTCAGGATTGCTTTGGCTATTCAGAGTCTTTTGTGGTTTCATATGAATTTTAGAACTATTTGTTCCAGTTTGTTGAAGAATACTGTCAGTATTTTGATAGGGATTGCATTGAATCTGTATATTACTTTAAGTAGGATGGCCATTTTGACAATATTCATTCTTCCTAGCCAGGAGCGTGGGATGAATTTCTGTTTATTAGTGTCCTCTTTAATTTCTCTTAGGAGTGTCTTGTAGTTTTCAGGGTATAGGTCTTTCACTTCCTTGCTTATGTTTATTCCTAGTTATTTTATTCTTTCTGATGCCTTTGTGAATGGAATTGTTTTCCTGATTTTTCTTTCTGCTAGTTAATCATTAGTGTATAGGAATGCAACAGACTTCTGTGTATTAATTTTGCATCCTGCAACTTAGCTGAATTCAGATATTAGTTCTAGTAGTTTTGAAGTGGATTCTTTAGGGTTTTTTATGTACAATATCATGTCATCTGCAAACAGTGACAGTTTGACTTCTTCTTTACCAATCTGGATGCCTTTTATTTCTTAGTGTTGTCTGTTTGCTGTGGCTAGGACCTCTAGTACTATGTTGAATAAAAGTGGGGAGAGTGGGCATCCTTGTCCTGTTCCTGATCTTAGAGGAAAAGCTTTAAGCTTCTTGCTGTTAAGTATGATGTTGGCTTTGGGTTTGTCACATATGGCCTTTATTATGTTGAGGTATTTGCTTTCTATACCCATTTTGTGAAGAGTTTTTATCCTGAATGGATATTGAATTTTGTCGAATGCTTTTTCAGCATCTATGGAAATGATCATGTGGTTTTTGTCCTTCTTTTTGTTGATGTGGTGGATGATGTTGATGGATTTTCGAACGTGTACCATCCTTGCATCCCTGGGATGAATCCCCCTTGGTCATGGTGTATGATCATCTTGATAGATTTTTGAATTTGGTTTGCTAATATTTTGTTGAGTATTTTTGCATCTATGTTCATCAGGGATATTGGTCTTTAGTTTTCTTTTTTTGTGGGGTCTTTGCCTGGTTTTGGTATTAGAGTGATGCTGGCTTTATAGAATGAATTTGGAAGTATTCCCTCCTCTTCTATTTTTTGGAAAACTTTAAGGAGAATGGGTATTATGTCTTCCATAAATGTCTGATAAAATTCAGCGGTGAATCCATCTGTTTTGGGGGTTTTGTTCTTGGGTAGTTTTTTGAATACCGATTCAATTTCATTGCTGGTGATTTGTCTGTTTAGATTTTCTGTTTCTTCCTGGGTCTGTCTTGGAAGGTTGTAATTTCTAGAAAGTTTTCAATTTCTTCTAGGTTATCCAGTTTGTTAGCATATAGATTTTCATAGTATTCTCTAATAATTCTTTGTATTTCTGTGATGTTCGTTGTGATTTTTCCTTTCTCATTTCTGATTCTGTTTATGTGTGTAGATTCTCTTTTTTTCTTAATAAATTTGGCTAGGGGCTTATCTGTTTTGTTTATTTTCTCAAAGAACTGGCTCTTGGTTTCATTAATTTTTCTATTGTTTTATTCTTTTCAATTTTATTTATTTCTTCTCTGATCTTTATTATGCCTCTCCTTCTGCTGACTTTGGGCCTCATTTTTTCTTCTTTTTCCAGTTTCAATAATTGTGACTTTATTCATTTGGGATTGTTCTTCCTTCTTTAAATAGGCCTGGATTGCTATATACTTTCCTCTTAGAACTGCCTTCACTGTGTCACACAGAAGTTGGGGCTTTATGCTGTTGTCTTCATTTGTCTGCATATATTGCTTGATCTCTTTTAATTTGTTCATTGATCCATTGATTATTTAGGAGCATGTTGTTAAGCCTCCATGTGTTTGTGAGCCTTTTTATTTTTTTTGTACAATTTTTTCTAGTTTTATACCTTTGTGGTCTGAGAAATTGGTTGGTACAATTTCAATCTTTTTAAATTTACTGAGGCTCCTTTTGTGGCCTAGTATGTGGTCTATTCTGGAAAATGTTCTGTGTGCACTTAAGAAGAATGTGTATCCTGCTGCTTTTGGGTGTAGAGTTCTGTAGATGTCTGTTAGGTCCATCTGTTCTAATGTGTTGTTCAGTGCCTCTGTGTCTTTACTTATTTCCTGTCAGGTTGATCTGTTCTTTGGAGTGAGTGTTGTGTTGAAGTCTCCTAAAATGAATGCATTGCATTGTATTTCCCCCTTTAATTCTGTTTGTATTTGTTTCACATATGTAGGTGCTCCTGTGTTGGGTGCATATATATTTAGAATGGTTATATCCTCTTGTTGGACTGACCCCTTTATCATTATGTAATGCCCTTCTTTGTCTCTTGTGACTTTCTTTGTTTTGAAATCTATTTTGTCTGGAAAAGGTACTACAACTCCTGCCTTTTTCTCCCTATTAGTTGCATGAAATATCTTTTTCCCTCCCTTCACTTTTAGTCTGTGTATGTCTTTGGGTTTGAAGTGAGTCTCTTGTATGCAGCATATAGATGGGTCTTGCTTTTTTATCCATTCTATTACTCTGTGTGTTTTGATTGGTGCATTCAGTCCATTTGCATTTAGGGTGATTATTGATGGATATGTACTTATTACTATTGCAGGCTTGGATACCTGATTACCAAAGGTTCAAGGGTAGCTTCTTTACTATCTAACCGTCTAACTTAACTCACTTATTACACTATTATAAACACAGTCTGATGATTATTTCTCTCCCTTCTTTTTCTTCATCCTCCACTCTTTATATGTTATGTGTTTTATTCTGTACTCTTTGGGTTTCCCTTGACTTATTTTGTGGATAGCTGATTTTATTTTGGCTTTAATTAGTATTTCATTGGTCTACTTTCTTTGCTGTGGTTTTATTTTGTCTGGTGACAGGTGTTTTGCCTTAGGCATACTTCCATCTAGAGAAGTCCCTTTAAAATACATTGTAGAGATGGTTTGTGGGAGGTAAATTCCCTCAATTTTTGCTTATCTGGGAATTGCTTAATCACTCCTTCAAATTCAAATGATAATCTTGCTGGAAACAGTATTCTTGGTTCAAGGCCCTTCTGTTTCATTGCACTGAATATATCATGCCATTCCCTTCTGGCCTGTAAGGTGTCTGTTGAGAAGTCTGATGATAGCCTGATGGGTTTTCCTTTGTGTGTGGTGTTTTTTCTCTCTCTGGCTGCTTTTAGTACTCTTTGTCTTTGATCTTTGTCATTGTAATTATTATATGTCTTGGTGTTGTCCTCCTTGGGTCTCTTGTGTTGGGGGATCTGTGGACTTCCATGGTCTGAGAGACTATTTCCTTCCACGGATTGGGGAAGGTTTCAGTGATTATTTCTTCAAAGACACTTTCTATCTCTTTTTCTCTCTCTTCTTCTGGTACCCCTATAATGTAAATATTGTTTTGTTTGGATTGGTAACATAGTTCTCTTAATATTCTTTCATTCCTAGAGATCCTTTTATCTCTCTCTGCCTCAGCTTCTCTGTATTCCTGTTCTCTGATTTCTATTCCATTAATAGTCTCTTATGCCTCATCCAGTCTGCTCTTAAATCCTTCCATTGTTTGTTTCATTTCTGTTATCTCTCTCATGAGTTCATCCCTTAATTCTTGAGTATTTCTCCGTAGCTCCATCAGCATGCTTATTACTTTTATTTTGTATTCTTTTACAGGAAGATTGGTGATTTCAGTCTCACCAAGCCCTCCCTCTGGTGTTTGAGGGATCTTGGGCTGAGCAAGGTTCTTCTGCCTTTTCATCGCAATGGGAGTGGTCGCTGGCGAGTGGCGCTTTTGTCAGCTGGAAGAACAAGGTCCCTTCCTGCTTGCCGGTCGCTTTGCTTGTCTCCACTGTCTGTGCTGGTTAACGGCACACAGGGAGCAGCCTCTGGGTTAATCCCCTGATCTGCTGTGGCCAGGGCGGCCCTTGGGATGGCCTAGGGCACTAGCAAGGTTCGCAGGTGAGAGGCATGTGTTCTGCCGTGAGAACAGAGCCCCTTTTTGCCTCCTGGACTCTGTGCCAATCTCCGCTGTCTGTGACTGTCAGTTGCACACAGGGAGGAGCCTCTGGGTCTGGGCTGGTTAGCTGCATGCAGGGAGAAGCCTGTGTGGTTGTTGTGGGCAGGGCTGCTCCCTGGCTGTTCCACAGAAATGGTGGGTCAGCTGGTTTGCTTGCAGTGCTGGTGGGGTGGAAGGAATGACAGGCTGCTTATCGCCCTGAGGGGCTTTGGAGCTGTGTTGCCACCCAGGAGGTTAGGGGGCCTGAAGTTCCTTAAAGTTCCCAGCCTGCTGGACTGAGTGTGCCAGGATGATTTTGTCCACCTGTTAAACTGTTGTCCATTTAAGACTTTTAAAGCACCTGCTTTTCTTTTGTCCCAGGGCAGCTGTCTGTGGGAACCTGTTCACAGTCTCATTCTTGGACCTTGCTTTTCGGCTCCTCCAATATCCAGTGCACCATGCAATGTGTGTCTGTGCTCCCAGAGCAGACCACCAGGGCTGGTTATTTAGCAGTCCTGTGCTTCCACTCCCACCCCACTCTGATTCCCTTCCTCCCACCAGTGAGCTGGGGTTGAGGGAGTGCTTGGGTCCCACTGGGTCACGACTTTGTATCTTACCCTTTTCCGTGAGATGTTGGGCTCTCGGAGATGTAGCCTGGCTTGTGTACTGTATCTTCTGGTCACTCTTTTAGGAATAGTTGTATTTGCTGTATTTTCAAAATATATATGGTTTTGGGAGGAGATTTCCACCACCCTACTCACACCACCATCTTGAGAATCTGTCTCTTCTCTCACAATTTTAGAAGCTAGATGACCAAGAGCAAGGTAGCAGCAGGGCTGGTTCCTCCTGAGGCCTCTTTCCTTGACTTGTGAAGATGGTCTTCTTACTGTGTCTTCACATGGCCTTTCCTCTGTGTACATCTGTGTCCTAACTTCCACTTCTTATAAGAACATTGGACAGATGGGATTAGGGCCCCCTCTAATGACCTCATTTTAACTTAACTGCCTCTTTAAAGATCCTGTCTTCAAGGAAGATAGCACATTCCAAGTTTTTGGAGATAAAGACTTCAACATATGAATTTTAGTGGGACACAATTCACCCCATAACACATGGAAAAGAAAGCTCGAGAGGAATGAATCAATACCAATGAAGAACACCTCTATGCACTGTGAGAAGGAAACTGTAATAGTTTAACATTCTCCATGATGCTAAACAGCTAGAGAATGAACACCATGGCTGCACACTGGTTGTAGGCTCACTCTTTACTTCCAGTCCTGCCCCAGTGCCTGTTATGGTCAGCTGGGCTGGGCCACATGCAAACTACATAGACCCTGCTCTGACCTTTCTCCTTGGAAACATAAACCTCAATATGCTCTAAGCAATTGCCTGATTCTTCCCCAGTCCCTGCTATGGTCCCATCTTGTCTCTGCAGTCTATCTCTGATGACAGCACGAGAGGGGGGTAGGCTACAGCATGAACTGAGAAAGAGTTGGCTCCCTTCTCCTCAACAATAGCTCCACTGTAAAGTCTGTGCACCCTTCATCTGTACTTGATTCACATCAGAATCCTCTCCTCTTGGAGTGGGGAAAGAGGGTGAGGGTGGGATCTTGAGTTTCTTTAAGGTCAGAGTACATCTCCAATAAAGAGACACGTAGCAGCAAGGCACCACAGACAAAATATTGAAAAAAAAAAGCATTGTCATGGTCCAATAAAGCTTGATTTACAAAAGAAGCAGTGGGCCACTTTTAATCCGTGGGCTGTAGTTTGGCATAATTCAAGAAAACTGAAAATATTTACTAGGCTGAACTAAAGTCTGTATTGAGCCCAGACTGACCAACTATGAATTGTACTGATTTCTTTGTTGGTTATTTAATAAGTTATGTTTTTCTGAGTGTAAATCATAATCTGTCTAGTTCCTTCTCAACATAATTTGTCCATTTTTTGTTATAGAGGAAAGCCATGAAAGTGAGTTCAATAATAGCATATTTTTAAACCTGAACTCTAACTTTTAAAAATGGTTTTGCCACATAATGCTTCAGTGAAATCTGTATTTTTTTGGGCTTTTAGTGTCCACCTGTATCCTTGGCTAGTGGCCCCTTCCTCCAGCACCAGATCCATCGCTCCAGTCAGCACCTCCGTTGTCATGTGACCTTCTCCTTCACTCTCTTGTCACCCTTTTACAAGGATCCTTGTGGTTACATTGGGCAACCTGGATAACACAAGTTAACCTCCCCACCTCAAAATCCTTAATCTTATTTGCAGGTTCTTGGGCCAAATAAGGTAACATTTGCAGGTTTTGGGGCTCAGGACATGGATGTATTTCAGTGTCTGTTGTACATCCTACCACAGGGGCAGAATTGCCTCAGATAGAGAACTGAAGTAGAAGAATGGGGTGAGGTGACCTAGACTTGAATCCCAGCTCTGCCCTCCCCACCAGCTGTGTGGTTTCAGTTATCTTGTCTCTAAATGGAACTTATGGGATCGTTATGAGAAATTTATGAGCTAAAACACATAAAGCAGTTATCAAAGTTCTTAGCATATGGTGCTCAATACATGTTAGTTATTAAAAAGAAAAGTAAGTTTAAATCTGAGGTGTATTATATGGGGATTATTTTCATGGGCAAATGGAGAACATGAGAGTGGTCTCTAAGGAACAAGTCCCTGGCAAACTTGGAGTGGGTAATCATAATTCATTCAAATATGAACATTTCCTGATTCTCAGGCCATTCTTATGAGGTACGTGAGGTCGCACAGAATTTCTCCAGTAAGTGCTTGCATTTGTTGAAGTGTGCTATGGGCCGGTTTCTGTTCTATGCTCTTTACATACAGTAGTTTAAAAAATGCTCACAACTACTCTAAGGCATAGGTGATATTATTCACATTTTATAGATGGAGAAACTAGGAGCAGGTGCAGAATCTCATCCAAGTTCGCAGTGTTGCTCACAGTGAGTTTTGAATCAGTCACTCTCCAGAATTCTCTTCTTAACCTCCATCAATACTGCTTTCATTTTAAAAAATTGTGGCAGACACACACACACGCACACACACAGCAGAAGATCTACCCTTTTAACAATAATTTTTAAGTGAACAGTACGTTATTGTTAACCGTAAACACAGTGTTGTACAGGAGCTCTCTAGAACTTTTTCATGTTGCATAACTGAAACTTTACACCTTGAATGGCACCTCCCCATTTCCCTGCCCCCTAGCCTCTGGCAACCACTATTCTACTTTCCACTTCTGTGAGTGTGACTACTTTAGAAAGCCCATCTAAGTGGAATCATGCAGATTTGTCCTGCTGCGACTGGCTTATTTTACTTAGCATAATGTTCTTAAGGTTCATCCCTGCTGTCACATATGGCAGGGTTTCCCTCTTTTTTAAGGCTGAATAATATCCCATTGTTTGTATAACAGCCTTCAAAGACCCAACCCTTCTCTCAAATAAAGTTATTTCTCACTTGGATTAGGAACCGATTCATATTAACCCCCTGGGAATAAAGTTAATTAAACAGAACAAGAGAACAGGAAAATTTTTCAAGATGATTGCCTCTGACTACATTATTCTTATTATATGTGAGAATATACATGTAACTACAATAATTTAGGGAATTGAGAGCAAGGTAAGGGCAAAATATAAAGAAATCATTGTGGGGTGCACTTTGGATCCTACATTTTCTTCTCCTCTTTAATTCTTTTATGCAGAGTCCTAAATTCCACTGAAGACTCACAGATTCTCTGGAGAAGAGACCAGAGAATCTGCATTTTAACAGGCTCCCCTGGCAATTCTTCCCTATGTTAAAATTTGAGAACAGTGCTTCCAGCATTTCTAATCTCAGCTCCAGTTCATCAGGGAGCTGTTTTCTCCTTCACAGAAAAATCACCCTCTTAGCAATTGCTACCCAGGGTTGCCTTATTAACTAAACGGGGCAGAGAGACTCAACTCTCAATGGTTGGCAATTACTGCAAGGTAATTCCTGCCACTTTTCCCTCCCCCAAGGGGTAATTTAGCAGCAAATGGCTCACTATTAACTTAACCAATTGAAAAGAAAATAACACAACTAACAACCAACTAAATTTGGTTTTGGTGGCTAGAAGAACTGACTGCTATATGGTGCATCATGAAGGTTGCACAAAGGCCCCTCTCTGCAAATATCTCTGTCCTACCAATCTGCCAGCAGGGCAGCTCCATGGTTTGGGTTCTTCTAAGGTGCAGATGTATTACCCAGCAGGTGTAATAAGTTATGCTTATTAAACTGTTTGGATTCAACCACAACTTAAAGAGGATTGCAAAATTAGCTGTAAGGCAATTCAGCAAATAGTTAAATAAGGCCTTGAGAGAGTGAGATTTAGAACATTATATTTAGGTGGGGGAGAAAAAGAACATGGGCTCTTACAAAGGCTGAGTGGGCCTACTGATGTCTTCTTTCACTATTTGCCTTTATGTCCTTTACACATCTTCTAAAGCCAGAGTTGGCAATCTTTTTCTATAATGGGTCAGATAGTAAATATTTCAGGCTCCTTAGCTCTATGCTGTCATAATATCCAACTCTCCCATTGTAGCACAATAGTACATAAATGAGAGATTGTAGCTGTACTTCAATAAAACTTACAGACCCTGAAATTTGAATTTTATATACTTTTTACATGATCCAAATTCCTCATCCCTTGGTTTCTTCAATCATTTAAAAATACAAAAACCATTCTTGGTTTGGGGGCTGTACAAAAACAGATAGCAGAATGGACGGTTCATAGTTTACAGACCCTTGTTCTAAAGCAAAAACCATTTGCTGTTTTAAATGCATATCCCCTGCTATTCTACTCTCTACATTTGTTCCTGCTGTTTCTTCTACTTAGAATGTTATTTTCCCATCTCTACACTTCCATATTGTACTCATCACCCTTCTGAAATAACTTCTCATCCTCTAAATGCCTGTGTGTACCTCTGTTACAGCCTCAGTCATTTCTGATCTGCATTACTTGGTGGCTCAAATGTTTTATTTTTATATCCTCCATGGCACACAGAGTTAGCACTCACAAATGTTTAAGTCAGGGGAGGGCCATCAACATTTAGGAAACATTGTAAGAGTAGAATAAGAATAAAGGCATACTGTAACTCAATATTTAAAACATTTAAAAATTTGACAGAATAACAACAAAAAGAATAAAATTGGAGAAGGAAAGGAGAATGCTTAACACCTGGAGTGGGTTGAATGGCGGTCCCTAAAAAGATATCTACCTTCTAATACCCGGACCCTGTGACTGTGACGTTATTTGGAAAAAGAATCTTCACAGATGTAATCAAGGATCTTGAGATGAGATAATCCTGCATTACTGGATTATTTAAGGAGGGGGGGTTATGGATAAAGTGAAGGTTCCTGTGGCCAGGATTCTCACCTGGCCCTGGTTGGCTCACTCACTATACACATGTGGGCAATGTGTCGTCATTGACTACAGAGAGAGCCCTGCCCAATGCTCTGGGAGACACGGGGGCACGGCTGCAGGGCTGCAGGAGAGCGGAGGCTGGAGTGGTGGCAGCGCCGAGGACAGAGACTGAGATGGTTGTGTGGGCAGAGGCCCAGAGGCAGGGACTGACTTGCTGCATGAAGTAGGTATAACCCTTTCACCCCAAGAACGTTCTACTGTCATTTCTTTGGTCACGTTGAATCCATAGTGAACTTGCCCTGGGCTGAAACCCATTGGTAAGACAGATGTCCTTATAAGAGACAGAGACAAGAAGACATGGTGGAAGATGGGCCACTGGGCACGAGGAAGGCATTGGAGTGACACAGCCATAAAAACGCTAGAAGAGGAAAGGAGGAAGTCTCCCTCAGCCTCCAGAGCCCTGCTGACGCACTGGTTTTGGACCTTCTGGCTCCAGAACTGTAAGAAAATACATTTCTGTTGTTCTAAGCCACCCAGTTTGTGCTAATTGTTATGGTAAATTATGGATGCTGATACAGCTCTTTCCACCAAGTGAAGGGTGAATGTAGTAATAGCTAATATTATTTAGTACTTATAATGTGTAGCTTTACAAAGATTGTTATAGCTTTTTACAGCAATCTTACGAATTTGTCACTATTCTTATCCCTTGTACAGATGAAGAAACTGAGACTCAGAGAAATTGAGTGATTGGCACAAAGATACACTTAGATAGTAGGGGATGGAACCAGAAGTCAACCCAGGTAAAATGACTTTAGAAGCTCCTTTTCTTGATATGTGTTATCTGTGTGAGTCCTCTTAATTATTTGGATATTTCACATGCCCTAAAAAAGATGGAAAATGTTGGTTAATGACTTTCTTCCTTGGGCGATGAAATTCTTCAAACTAGGTTTCTGCCATTACAGTCACCCATTCTTTTTTTTTCTCTTGGCATTAAATAATTTTTTATTATCTCATTTGTGCTGAGAAACACAAGATGCTTCCAAAAAAGTGGAATATGTATGTATATGTGTGTCTTTTAAGTTTTAAAAAGAATTTTTTTCTTGCTAAGTTTATATAAAAATAAATATATATTTATTCACAAAATTTCAAGAACAGTTTTTAGAATTTTCAGTGTGTCCAACAGCCCATTCTTGGTGAGCAAGGATATATGATAGTCTGCTGCTCAGTTCAGGACTATAGAATCAGTCTCTCTTTCTGTCCCTCCTCTGATTTTCAGGGAAAAAAAAAATGTTCCTGATCATTTTTAAAGGAACTTTTCATGGTCTTCATGAAAGTCTGTTCCCCTGAGCAGTCCTATTAAATGCATTTAACAACCTTAGCTTCAAGTTTCCACTAAGGAAAAATAAATAAGAGGAAACACAACTCTAGGCAGCACTGGGAAGATGTCAGCAATGGAAACATCACCTGTTGCTGGGTGAGTCATAGAGAACTAAGTGTCCAAACTGTCATTGGGGCCCTTCCATAGGAAAAGGCTCTGTGGACCAAAGGCTGATAATACAGAGTGACCTGCAATTAGACTCTGCTGGGAAACTAGACAGCACAGTGTTTATGAGCACTCTTGGGTCTAGGTTTGCATATCCTGGTGTTGCATTTGCTACATGTGTGACTTGGGCATATTAACCTCTTTGAGTCTTAGTTTTTCCATCTGCTAAGTGGGGATGATAATAGTACCTACTTCATGGTTAATATTCATGTGCAACGCTGACACATGGAAGCACTCATGTATTAGCCAAGTGTTAGCTATTAAACTGTTTACATTAAATCCTTGAAGAAGTGAAGCATATCTTAAATTAATGCATTTCCTTCCAACCCCCTCCAATCCTGAACTCTGAGCAAACAATTTCTCTTTTATTTACTAGGTATATTTTGCCACTTCATTAACTTTTGAGTAGCTAGCTGAAGACCAAAAATAAGTTGGAAAGAATAAATGTAAAAATTCCAAAAGTTCACAAAACTCTCCTTTAAAAAATAATTACAAAAGAAGGGATGCTTTCAGAGAAGAGATATTTTGCATGACCAAAATTAAGGTCTTTACCCTGTATTCTAAACCCCCAAATTCAGATTATTTCCTTACTCCATCACAGGAAAATCTAATTAGACATTTTCATCCCTTAGTTCCTCTCATCCCCTACTCCTGCTACCTCCTAGAAACATTCATTATCTTAAGATAATTTCTCTGATTATTGAGGCATTATTGTTCTGTTTCTCCTGTGACCTCTTCATTCCTGAAAGATGACGCATTGGAAAGAATACTAATTTTTCCCAAGCTTGTGTTAACCAGGTCCCATAGCCCAACATCTGAGATTTGAAAACCAGTAGAAATTAGCTTATAGTAGCGGTGATTTTGCTAGTAACACTTAGCACTTCCTTACCACTGTCTTTATATCACTCTTACATTCAAAGCATTTTCTGTCTACTTGATATAGATTGTGTATATATGAATTATCATATACATACCCTTCTTATGGCGATGGTTATGGAACATAGTATTATACACTCTTTATATTTGGTATTATTTGTTGATGGATTGAGACCCAGGAAGAGTTAATGAATTGCCTAGGCTGGCACAGTGAATTCACTGTAGAACCATAAATCCAGAATCTAAATTTTGATTTGAGATGATGGTAGAAATACATGCCTTAGCCCTTCTGACCCACTGGTTCTTTACATAGTTACCATAATAACCCTGTTTTCTAAGTCTCCTTACTTTTGCCCCATCCTAAAGAACTTTACCTTGATCTGCTCTGTCACTTTGCCCTTCCAGCCAAATTTCCCTCCATGCCTTCGTTCTTTCCCTTAGTCCCCTGGGATCTGAATCCAACCTCAACCACTCTACTGACTAGTGTTATCTTTAAGGTGGCCAAGAACTCCTTGTCATGGCTCCTGGCCCCCTCTCAGTTTTTGTCTGAATTGATTCCATATCATAGGAGATGGCCACGGCCACCTCCTCAAAACCCTTTTCTCCCTCTATTTGGCCGTCCTTGCCTCTGCTGATGCTCCTTGAACTGTTTCCTAAGCCTCTGTCTGTTAGCGAGGGTTGATGGAGCACTTACTGCAGGACAGATGCAATGTTAAACACTTTGCATGAGTCACTCAAGGGTCAGCCTCTCTGTCATTCAGGAATCACCTTCCTCTGATGTATTTTTAGAGAAGTGGGTGTGTGTCCTGTTCCGCTCCTGGGCCTGCCTGCCCTGCTGCCTGCTTAGCCTTTGCCACCAGCACTTCAGTCTGAGTACAGAGAGGTCCCACTCCGGCAGGCTCCATAATTGTTTTTTAACTCATAAATGTATTTGTATTTAAAAAAATTTGAACATCATTTAAAGAAAATTGAGGTACATACAATCATTGCCCATATCTTTGTGTACAGCTCGATGAATTTTTGACATGTGTATACTCTCAGGCAACCACCCAAATCAAAATAATCAAACATTCTTTTTTCTACCTTCACCTGTTTCACCCAAAATTTGTAAAACAGTTATTTGGAGATTGTTTTTCTGGGAGGTGGGAAGGAAATATGGGAAATGGTAGCTAAGTCTCTCTGACAGCACTCAAAAGATAATTTCCTCAGTAACAAATATTAGAGATGCCAAGATCTGAGGGATGTGTGGATGAGTATGTAGAGTTAATTTTTATGTTAAGATGTCCTTCATTGCAGTTCTGGCTAGAGGCAAACCAAACCAAACCAAACGGACATGCTCCAGGGAGAAGCCCCTTTCTTACGGGGAACTGTGTAGTGAGAACTTGGTGGGAGGTTTGGGTGTCCCAGTCTTGGGCCACTACCTAGAAGCAGGGCACTCAAGAAAGTGATGTGATGGGATCACTTCAGGGATGTGATGCGCAGTCTGTTGGAGACAATTCCATGCTGGAGGTTAGAACCCCTCTGTTTCCCTGCTAATCCTTTCTTGTTAGTCTTTGCTACCTTGACTGCTTGTCCACTTATACAATATTCCCCTGGCCTGGGATAAGAGTCTGTTCCTTTGGAGCAGAAGAGGCAATTGCTGCATCATAGAAATGGCATGTGATGTGAGGGAACCAGGTTTTTACATTGGTCTCCTCTCCTTCCAGCTTCTCCACCCCTTATTCCTTACAAAGGGATTATTCTTGCTCCTCAGTGTCTCTGGAGTCAGACTTTCAGTGCAGAAGAGCAACTCAGGAGAGATGGTTAACATGTACAGAAGTGGCTTGTCCCTGTCCAGGATTCTAACGGATTCCAGGTTTTTCTATGTTGCTACATATACACGTTCTCCATCATTACCATTGCACAAAGCCACATGAAGGAGAAGGGGGTGTCACTATTATTCAAAGCCACATAAAGGCCCATTCTCCTTTATGTGGTCTTGTGCCCTTTGACAATTTCCCCTCAAGCCCAAATGTGAGTGCTTTTACCACGGTATGTTGTGACCTAGTCCAGACATCAGCCAGGTTAAGTTTTCCCTTCCTTCAACATTCCCTGCCTTCTGAACTAACCATCTGCCTCCTTTTACACTTGGAACCGTCTTAACTCTCATTTTTCTTAAATGATCATAAGACACACTGGATTTGGCCCTAGTGATATTTGTCTCTGGGCTTCTCTGTCATCTATTGATTAAGGTTGGAGGCACTTGGTCTCAATGGTATTCTCTCTGCGCTGCTCTGCACCTGGTACAAGTACTCTTCACTTATTGAATTATAACCTCCTTTGGCTGAGCTTGTTCACAGAATAAAATAAATGCTTCATCTGAGTATAAACCTATGATTTCTTAGCCAGTATAATATTTAAAAGACATTTAAAAAAGTCGCTTGTATAGTCCCTGTTTACCAACCTTAAGAAATTAATTTCAGTATTGTATTTCATTTAGTGTTCTGTCCTCTGTAAAAATATCAACAAATAACACTGGAAGACAGTTTTTCTTGGGTTTGTTTATTGAATTATCTTTAATAGCCCCATTTTCTTATTTACTGCTATGGCTCAAACATGTCAGATCATTCTTAATTGAAATGCACAAGGCACTTGCAGAAGCATAAATAAAACAATGGAGAGGACAGCCTCCTCTTAGTCTTTTGCCAGGTGGGTTAGCTTAAAAGGAAAAGTGTGTTCTCTAGCTCAAAAATCAGAAAGGAGAAGCTTTTTCTATCCAGTTAAAAACAAGGAAATATGAAGCCACTGATTTTCCAATTGAAAGGTCTTTTTCAAACCCCTCTGAGGGTTAACTTTATGACAAAATGAGATTATCTTCTGCCATCTGTCAATGAGACCCGATCTCCGCAACCAGGCCTCAGAGCAGAGAGAAAGCAAAGGGAATCGAGAGACTTAAATGTACTAGGAGCTGTTTCACAACAAGTTTATTTCTCATTTGTCTTCATCAGAAGGATTTCAAGATTGGAACATTTAACAGACCTCTCACTGACAGCTGATGGGAAGATTAGTGATCCAGGCTGGAGATACTTGGAAAGGGAATGTGTTCTGCGATGGGGATTGACGGGAAAATGAGGAGTGAGAACGCAAGGTTCTGAAATGGAGACTGATTAAACTAAAAGCCCAAGAAGCCTGCGGGGGAAGAACAATAGATTCCGCTCCTCACGGAGACGGCACCCTGCGTCCATCCAGGGAAATGCAGGCAGCCCTTTTATGTGTAGCAGCCAAGTGCTCCTCTTGAAAAAGTCCATTGCGAGAGGCTTCTCACTGCTGAGGGCTCAGCGTTCTCTGAAGAGAGAGAACCTTTGCCAGTGAAACAAATTGTGTGAGGAAGTCACGGCTTTTATGAAGAAATGGTGTTCAAAACATGATTCCTCTGCTTCTATCATAACCATTTGTCAGAAGTTCATTACGTGGGTCTATTTTTTTCTAGTCTCAATGAATCCAGACCCTTCCGCAGAATTTCAGTTTAGAAATGAGACTGTGGAGTTTTTTTTAATTTCATAGACTACTTATGAGGTGGATGAAGCTATTGATTCCACTCACATGTATTTACCGCTCCCCATCCCTTCTCATCCTCACCTCAAAGCTTACTGATTCATAAAAAAAAGGTGTAGACATTATCAGATGGTTTACTTGAATTTGAACTGACCCACAGTTAAGCTTCAAGCAAAATGAAAGACTCTTGTTGGTGGACAGTGCAGGGAAGTCTAAAGAGAGACTTCTGTGGCTGGGAAGAATGCAGACCAGCAAATGTTCAGACACAATGAAGAGTGCTTCACTGAAGACAGTAGTGGCTGAGCCTCTGACTTCAAGTTCTAACCATGACCTCCTATTTAAGATGAAATGAAGCTCTGTATAAGTCCTGCTCATCTTCTGGAAGCCCACTATGTTAAAGCTGGAAAGAACGTGAATACTGTCTAAAGCAGAGCTTTCACTGTACAGGTGAGGAAAACTGAGGATCCCGGAGGTAACAAGTGACTTGTCTGTGGTAACAGAGCTCCTTCCTTGCAGACCCCGCAGCAGCCTGAGGTTTCCCTGGGGCCCAGTTTGCTTCTGCCCAGTGACAAGGATGATCTCCTTGGTCAGATGGTACTCAGGCTCCTCTTGACTCTGTTCCAAACAGGTCTCGACTTTTGGGCCTGTGTGTTCATGCCTGTATTGTCCAATTTTAGCAAGAACTCCTGCCAAGTCAGTTTAGCCAGAATCCCCTGGTCATGATAGTTAATCAGCCTTGGTATCGGATCAGTTCCTCATCCCCTACCACTTGCCAGATGGTGTCTGATCACCCTGACCTGCCTTCAACAAGAATCCTGTTAGGTCAGTTTAGCCAGAATCCTCCTTCACCCCATGCTTAATGGTATTTTCTCTTAGTAATTTTCTATCCACTGTTCCTTACTCTGCCTCTTGGCTATAAATTCCTACTTTTCCTTGCATTTCAAGTTGAGACTGCAGTAGTCCCTACATTTATGATGGTTCTGAATAGAGTTGGCTTTACCATTCTTTAGCACCTGTTATGAAAAATTTTTTCTTTAACTCTGTTCTAGAGGGCCATTTGTTTCCTAATCATCATGAAGGGAGGAAAATAAGGACTTACCACTCTCTGTTCATACAGTTACTAGGGGTGGGGAAAGAGGAATAAAATCCTTCACTAAAAATGTTGTAAGAATTTTAGATTTCTTATAGATCTTGTTAATTGGCTGAAAGTTTTGTCTTTAATAAAATCCTCTCTTATTTCTAGGGGATAGCCAGACATGGTACATAAGCCTTTAGAGGGTCTGCTCCTACCCTCATGCCAAAGACCAACATTACTCTCATTCCCACCCCAGTGACCCTCTGAAATTTTCCAATTCTGATACTATTATTTTTCAAATGCTAGGGATATGCAATTAATTTTTAATAGCTTTTTAAACCTATTAATCCCCTTCATATATTTTGCCCATCCTCTCGTCTTTGTGTTATAAAAAATTAAAAATTATTTTTTAAAATTACTGTACATACTGAGCAAAACATTATTAAAACCAAAATTATTAAAAACTTATCAACTTGTTTAAATGGAAAAAAGGCAGGTCTGAATTCTAGAACATCCTGAAAGAAAGAAAGTTGATGTAATAGCAACACATGAGTTCACTGCATTAAAAAAATAAGATGTGGGGGCTAGATAAGAATGAGCTATAATCAGCATATGAGTTATTTTGTACTTTTCCAAAGGAATTTGAAAAATTTGTTTGCACATGAAAGATAGTTTTTGAAACCTTTGCCATACATACTATTTACATGCTTAGCAAACACAAATCTTTCTTAACTCCACCAGCTCTGGACTTCCACTTGGGATGATTTACTGAGCTCTAAATAACTGTTTTTTGTTTCAAGAATATGAAAATGAGGTTTTTATTTTTATCAGCAATTGGAGCATTTGAAAGTCGAAATGCACATAAAACAATCATTTTCTAAATGCATCAACTCCTTGGGGGCTCTAATTAACAGTTGAGTTGATCTGGATGCGTAAAGCTTTCCATCCGTTGTCACTTCCAAAATTCTTGTCAAAATTGTCATCAGACTGAAAGTCTGACTCATTTTCAGCTTATCTGAGCAGGCTGTTCAGATCTGTCAGTTATAATTGTTGTTCTTACTTCTTTAGTCATTTTGGTTCAAATTCCCCTCCCTGCCCAGCCCACCAAACGTCCCCCCCAAGTAGTCCCAACTGTCCCAACTGAATTTGGTATTTGCTGAGATGTCCAGTTGTACACGCTCCAACTTCTTTCTGGTTTTGGTTAGTCATAAAACAGCTGCTGTTGTTTATCAGATTGGAGTGGGACAACTGAAACCTTTCCCCCTTTTTATGAATTGGTGAGATTTCTTCTAGATGACTTTTTTTTTTCTATATGTTAATAACCTTCTCGTGAATAAAATCACTAATAACTCACTGGTGGATGTGACAGGATGTTCTGCTACCTTTATCAGCTGGCTTCCCAAATCTGGAGTGCATGAGCACCGTGTTTTCCTCTGAAGCAAATATGTTCTACCTAATTAACACCAGGGAACTTGACACGCTGGGAAGTACTCACTGTTTTGTTCTTGTTATTTTTCTCTTTCTTTTAAGTAGTTATATAAGATGTCAAATAATGAGTTTTTATTACGAGTAGTATGAAGGTTGTAAACAATATGGGTACTGCTTTGTGAAGGAGATCAATTCCTGACGTAAAAAAGCTCCAAACATTATGATGAACCAGGCACTGTGAAAAATGGTGGAGATGCAAGGAAGAATTTGTCACAGCCAGTCTTTGTGCTTCCAGGGGCTTTAAATATGCATAACTCTGTTTTCTTATAGGTAGATAGTGTTATAAACTTGAATGATCTGTAGCTTGCATTAGGGAACTGGACCATGAGGCTGCAGCACAGTACAATTCATTATTCTTTTTACACTGCTGTACGGACAGGTAGCCCTCCACCATTGGGTAACTGTGCCATTGGAAAATGTGGTCCTGAAGTCACTCTAGCAGGGAAAGAGGTGGAAGGAGGCTTAAGCAGAATGTTTACAGGGACCAAATTTAGAAGTGGCTCACATGGGTCCCACCCACAGTTCATTGGTCAGACTTGACACACAGGTAGCTGCAAGGAATCTTGAGAGTAATTGTCTTTCTATGTACTGGGGAAGAGGGTCTGATGTGATGAGCACTTAGCATTGTTTCTGCCATGAAGCCAAGAGATCATTTTCCTCTGGGTCTTTGAAAATACATATCAATGTAGAAAATAAATGTCAATAGTTCTCACAATCATAATAAAATAAATGTAGAATCATCATGGCACTTCTTCAAGAGAGCTATTTGTTTCTTTATTGAATATTTCATATCAAGGAAGCAGTACACATTGATTTAATTTTTACCAGTGGCAAGACTGTTAATAAAGTCTAATTTATTATCCACAAAAAGCTAATATTCATATAAAAACATCTGGAGCATAGTCAACCTAGCTGTTCTTTCTGCATCATATAACATACAGTTAAAGCAAGACTCCTTGGGCATATATGCTAGTCTTCATTATATTTCTTATGTAGTGAGTATGAACTGTGTCCCCAGAAAGGTACTTTCGAGTCCTAATCCCTGGTACCTATGAATGTGGTCTTATTTGGAAATAGGATCTTTGCAGTTGTCATCAAGTTAAAATGAGGTCAAACTGGATTAGGATGGGCTCTAAATCCAAAGACTGTTGTCCTTATATATAAAAGAAAGGAAAGGGATATTTGGATAAAGAGACACATATACACATAGGAAGAAGGCTATGTGAAGTCACAGGCAGAGACTTGAGTGATGCATCTATAGCCAAGGAATGCCTATGATTGTTGGCAAATACCAGAAGCTAGGGGACAGGTATGGAATGGATCCTCCTTCAGAGCCTACAGAAGGAACCAGTCCTGCTGACACCTTGATTTCAGATTTCTAGCCTCAGGAACTGTGGGAGAATAAATTCCTATTGTTTTAGGGCACTTAGTTTGCGGTGATTTATTACAGTGGCCCTGAGAAACTTGTACGTTTGGCTTACAATGCAGCTGGTCTTTAAGTGACGGCTCCCATTTTAGGTTCCTACTGTGTGCAAGGTGCTGTGAGACGGTGGTGGTACAAGGAACTTACTAAGTAGTGGAGGTGAAAGACATTTGTGAATAGATATATTTGAATTCAACTGTGGGAAAATTCTCATCCTTGAGAATCTCCAATTAAAAAAGAGAGCAAATATAATGTCAAAAATTATGTTTTAGTCATTTCTTATTCTTCCTCCAATACCCAACATGTCCAATTCATTGCAACAAATATTTAGGCTTAACAGAGATCTTTCAAGACATTAAGATATTACTGATATTATACAACACTATGGCACAGGAAACATCCCATTTGTTTTTCCTGAAATCTTAAGGAAAGATCATTGATGTTTCAGGGTTTGTTAACATCTTTGTGTTTTAGAATATTGATACAGGCTAAAAAGTATACAACAATCCATAATTCTTGGAAATCATTGCCTATCAGGAAGACAAGGGCAAGTAATAAATAGTGCTTCAGGATGCAGATAGGTTTTTTGATGCCAAACAAGAGTTGTTTGGTGTTTGAGATGGGATGTCCAACTGAGAATACCACCAACTAGAAACCATTTGGTAAGAAATGGCAGCTGTTAGCACACCGCTGTGTATGTGCTGGGAAATACAGTTAGCCAAATAATCCTGGTAATCGTAGCTTTTGGAATTGTCCTTCTTGTTACATTTGCTATATGTGAGACCAGATCATTGTCAGTTCACTACAGAAGAGCCACTGTGTTGTTGTAATAGGGTCCAGACCCCATGACTGTGTAACTCATGGCTTTTTAAGGTTTAATTATTGACCTAGCTCTGCTAAGGAAATTATTAACTGCTGGTTTCAAATACTAGGATTCTCATAATGAACTAAATAAAATAAACTCAATGAATCTCTCTATTTTGGTAGTATAGGTGGAAAATGCAACGTTAAATTTGTCATGTTCAAATATTCATGTACTGTGGTGCATTTTCCTAAGAGAGGAAAGATAAAGAGGAATTTTTAAACAAGTTGGCTGTGGTTTGGCACATAAAGTCAAATCTAGTTCCACTCCATTCATGGGGGTGTGGACAGGTTGCCCTTAAGTTCATTTGCAGCCCATGTAACACAGGCCACCATGGACATGTGTCAACTCATATTACAAGATGGCCCAGCATGTAGCAAATACTCTGGTCAAAAGTCACCAGGGTAATTAAGCCAATAGGTGAGTATCTGCAGGCAACCGTATCAGCTGCCAATAGCTCATGACCCTCCCAGAAGGTCCCCAAGTCATTACATTTTTCATCTCAGGGAAACTATGTTGCCTCATATGTGCTCATTCAGCTTACTTGTCTACACTTGCCACTATGCGAACCTCCTGAAGTCTGTTGTTCTCTGTAGGAAGGGCCTCATGGATCCTTCTAAACACCTTGCAGAGGTCTGCATCTCCCCTAGACCCCCTAACTCCACCCACCTTGGGCAGCTGATGACCTCTTCTTGCAGCACAGATAACCTGGTTTAGATAAGTGTTAATCTGAGGTGCTTCACCGCCAGAGTTCCTCCCTGTGGCTCTAGCCCTTCCCCTTCTGCAGGAGGGAGCTGAACCATCCTGTTTATGCAATGATCAGTGAGAGTGTGGTGGTGATGTCTCCTCCACTCCTTTCCAGCTAAGGTCTTTCTTAACTTGGCTGAGATGGCTTGGGATGGGGAGGGAAAGGGTGGGCAGGGGGAGCAGAATGGAGGTATGATGGCAAAGAAAGTGTGCAAATATTTTTAAACATCAGTGTAAACTCTGTGCAAAATACTGTACTCAGCTCTTTGGGTGTTGTTTCATTTAATTGGGACTAGAATCCCTGTGTTGTTAGGTCCACTTGTCTATGGAAGAAACAGGGGGGTTAAATAGGTTGCCCCATATGACCTCACTATTCACTGAGATCCAATTTCAAAGTCTTTGATTTTTTTTTTTTTCTTTTACTGTGTTCCTCTTTGAGACACAGTTACTCAAGAATGCCCATCCTCTTCAGTTACGGTCACTTCTGCCTCACTCCAGCTCTGGTGCCCTAACTCTGTTCCTGAGAGGATCATGAGACACACTTCTCAGAATGACTCTGACCTATCTCTCTTGGGATCAAAGTCTTTCCAATAATTCTGAACTCCTTAGCATATACTCATGTGGCTCTGAGTAGCATTTACAGAAATGAAGGCAACACTTGGTGATAACTGCATACTCCTATCTATCCTTTGATATGTACTTACGTTTAAATAAATGGGCATGTTCTGGTTTGAAAATGTTTTTGGACGAGATTCTGAAATTGTGCCAGGGAACCGTGCTTCTGGGTGGGTCTACTGGAGCTTGTTACGTTGTCCTAGATTTTTGCTCATCTTTTCTAGACAACTCACACAATGGAGAGGAAAAATGATCCTTTATTTCCACTGCCTTTCCTTAACCCTTCTCCAGAGCTAGGGAAGTGTGACTAGAGCTTCAAATAGCTTTTCTTAAAGACTGGTAAAGAAAAGGCTATCAGTGCAGAAATAAGTTAAGAAATGGTTGGAGTTCCCAGGCAGAAAAATTGTAGGAAAGTGACAGCGTGTGCTACCAATGAATTTGAAATGACTGGTAGATGAGTTCCAAAGTTCAAAGCAACAGTATTTATTGTTTGAGTTTTATTGTTGAGTTTCACAGAACTCAAAGACCAATGTCATTAAGTGGTTACGTTTTGGAAGGATTTTCCAGGTGAAATGTCTGAGCTCTTTACTGAGGAACCATGAAATGAGAATAATACATAGGCACAGTTACATTTATAACAATTCAAGTCAGTGAGGCATGGGCCTGCCTAAACTCACCCCTCTTTCTACTGGGTGGGCCTAGTTTGTGGCCCTTCCAAATCTGGTTAACAAAATCACTTAGGGGAAAGCTGTCAAAAATACAGATTCTCCCAGATATTCTGATTCAGTGGAAATAAACTGAGACCCAAGTATGTATATATGTGTGTGTGTATATATATATATATATATATATTTTTTTTTTTAACTCTCCAGGTAATTTTGGTGATCCACGAGTTTGGGAATGACTCTGCTAGATTTAAGCTACTTGCAATTCTAAGGCATCATGTAGGCAAATTTCATCCATTTATAGTGTCTGGATCAATGGTTTGGGAAGGAATACTAGCCTGAAAGAGTTTTAAAGATTGATTCTAAGACATCTTTCCAGCAAGAGCAGGCTGGGATACAGGTTCAGGGAGAAAGTGTGCACTAGAAGAGAGGTCACTCAGTAATGAAGTCCTGAACTGACTCAGTAAACTTCAACTTCTGTACTATGTTAGCCTTGGAAAGAACAGTACAGAGATAGTTTAGTTTCTCTCCATCAAGCAGAATGGTACCCTGACAATTCAGCCATGGCTATGACAGGACATTTAGATTTACATAGTTAAAGCAAGCCCTATGTAAGACAACATGCTTGAAACTCGCATTTCTTGGCTTGCAAGCTCCCTCTTAAAATGCTCAAGTACTTATCTTCCTAGGAAGACCATTTAGATCCTGAGAGTCTTCTTTGAGTCATGAATCAATCTGAAAATTCTACCAAGAAACACAAACACAAGATTTTGCATGTGATTTCAGGGACACATGGATCCCAGCTTAAGAGTTGTCAGCCTTGCAGAGAGAGACTACTGGTAGGATTTCACTTCCATTCCACTGAATGAATTTTAGTTGATTGCAAAATTACTGATTGTTACAATGCACAGATCAGAATCTAGCCTCTTAACCATCTGTGACAATAGCCTTTTGCAGGGGTTATTAGCCATGTTAGTAATGTTCAAACACCTAATCTATATCAAGCACTTAGAATGGGCTTGACACCATTAACTGTGCTAAATGAAACATCACTTTAATTCCTAAAGTCTGCACAGGTGAAGGCACTCAGAGACTCAAGATTAATTAACTTTTGAGTTACAAACCCAAACTGCCTTTAGAGCCAGTCTCTAACCACTATCTCCTCCAGTGCTTTCCCACTCCAGAAGGAAAAAATGTACTTACTCTCCAACCTACAACAGTGACAAATTTTGTAAGATGTGTTACTGTTTCTAGGAGAAGAGGCTTCAAGTAATGATCTATACCTGATATCCAACACAACTGTAACCACCCATCCTAAAATTCAAATGTTTACTTTCTCAGTTCTAGAATCAACATGGCCAATTTAGTAATTCAGATCGTTCTTGTCCATTGTCCTAGTTTGTGATCTCCTTGAAAACCAAAACCTTATATGCCTCACTTCCTCTGCTCACATGTAGCATGCCTAGACCACAGGGTCTAGTGTCAAATATACCCTCAAATATAGCTCAGTGTCAAATATAAGAATCTATTTGCCACACTCAATTCTCAGTGGCTGACATAGCCTCCCCGACTCAAACCATGAGAACTCTCTTGAGACAACTTTACTAGGCCTGTTTCATTTGGTTTCTACTATGTCAGACATCTAGCTCATTTTAGAAGGCAGCCATTGATTCTTAGTTTTACGAATGCAAGCCACTGAACAACTAAAGTAATAAATTATTATAAAGTTTGAAATTCAAGGCTAAGTACTATGTTCAGTCCAACTTGGGGCCTTCTGGGTAAAGGCTATATACATCATTGGGCATATTTGGCAGTTTTGGTTAGCTGTGGCAATTGTCTAGGGTCCTTAAAGATGCCGCTCTTTTAGAGTCCAGAAATTCTTGGTCCCAATTAACCAAGTAAAAGCTGCTATTCTTAATTTATGTTAAAGCCTCACTTTGTTTGTTTTTGGTCTGCTTTTTCTTTTTTTGTTTTATTAAGGTCTCATTGATATACACTCTCATGAAGGTTTCACAAGAACAATGTGGTTACTACACTCACGTATATTACCGAGTCCCCCCTATACCCCATTGCAGTCACTGTCCATCAGTGTAGTAAGATACCACAGTCACTACTTGTCTTCTCTGTGCTACACTGTCTTAACCCATGATTGCCCCCACACCAAGTGTACTAATCATAATACTCCTCAATCCCCTTCTCCCTCCCTCCCAACTCACCCTCCCCCAGCCCTCCCCTTTGGTAACTGCTAGTCCCTTCTTGGAGTTTGTGAATCTGCTGTTTTATTCCTTCAGTTTTGCTTCGTTGTTATACTCCACAAATGATGGAAATCATTTGGTATTTGTCTTTCTCTGCCTGACTTATTTCACTGAGCATAATACCCTCTAACTCCATCCACATTGTTGCAAATGGTAGGATCTGTTTTTTTCTTATGGCTGAGTAATATTCCATTGTGTATATGTACCACATCTTCTTTATCCATTCGTCTACTGATGGACATTTAGGTTGCTTCCATATCTTGGCTATTGTAAATAGTGCAGTGATAAACATAGGGGTGCATCTGTCTTTTTCAAACTGGAGTGCTGCATTCTTAGGGTAAATTCCTAGAAGTGGAATTCCTGGGTCAAATGGTATTTCTATTTTGACCATTTTGAGGAACCTCCATACTGCTTTCCACAATGGTTGAACTAATTTACATTCCCACCAGCAGTGTAGGAGGGTTCCCCTTTCTCCACAACTTCGCCAACATGTTGTTGTTTGTCTTTTCGATGATGGCGATCCTTATGGTGTGAGGTGATATCTCATTGTGGTTTTAATTTGCATTTCTCTGATGACAAGTGATGTGGAGCATCTTTTTATGTGTCTGTTGGCCATCTGAATTTCTTCTTTAGAGAACTGTCTATTCAGGTCTTCTGCCCATTTTTTAATTGGATTATTTGCTTTTTGTTTGTTGAGGTGAGCTCTTCATATATTTTGGATGTCCATCCTTTATTGGATCTGTCATTTACGAATATATTCTCCCTTACTGTAGGATACCTTTTTGTTCTATTGATGGTGTCCTTTGCTGTACAGAAGCTTTTTAGCTTGATATAGTCCCACTTATTCATTTTTGCTTTTGTTTCCCTTGCCAGGGGAGATATGTTCATGAAGAAGTCACTCATGTTCATGTCCATGAGAGTTTTATGGTTTCATGACTTACATTCAGATCTTTGATCCATTTCGAATTTACTTTTGTGTATGGGGTTAGACAATGATCCAGTTTCATTCTCTTGCATGTAGCTGTCCAGTTTTGCCAGCACCATCTCGTGAAGAGACTTTCATTTCCCCATTGTATGTCCATGGCTCCTTTATCGTATATTAATTGACCATATATGTTTGGGTTAATGTCTGGAGTCTCTATTCTGTTCCACTGGTCTGTGGCTCTGTTCTTGTGCCAGTACCAAATTGTCTTGATTACTGTGGCTTTGTAGTAGAGCTTGAAGTTGGGGAGATCCCCCCCACTTTATTCTTCCTTATCAGGATTGCTTTGGCTATTTGGGGTCTTTGGTGTTTCCATATGAATTTTTGAACTATTTGTTCCAGTTCATTGAAGAATGCTGTTGGTAGTTTGATAGGGATTGCATCGAATCTGTATATTGCTTTGGGCAGGATGGCCATTTTGATGATATTAATTCTTCCTAGCCAGGAGCATGGGATGAGTTTCCATTTGTTAGTGTCCCCTTTAATTTCTCTTAAGAGTGTCTTATAGTTTTCAGGGTATAGGTCTTTCACTTCCTTGGTTATGTTTATTCCTAGGTATTTTATTCTTTTTGATGCTATTGTGAATGGAATTGTTTTCCTGATTTCTCTTTCTATTAGTTCATTGTTAGTATATAGGAAAGCCACAGATTTCTGTGTGTTAATTTTGTATCCTGCAACTTTGCTGAATTCCGATGTTAGTTCTAGTAGTTTTGCAGTGGAGTCTTTAGGGCTTTTATGTACAATATCATGTCATCTGCAAATAGTGACAGTTTGACTTCTTTACCAATCTGGATTCCTTGTATTTCTTTGTTTTGTCTAATTGCCATGGCTAGGACCTCCAGTACTATGTTGAATAACAGTGGGGAGAGTGGGCATCCCTGTCTTGTTCCCGATCTCAGAGGAAAAGCTTTCAGCCTCTCACTGTTCAGTATGATGTTAGCTGTGGGTTTATCGTATAGACTGCATGATATTTTAATGCCTGTAGATTGCATTTTTTTCTAACAAGTATCATTATTTATTAAATCACTTAAGTCTCTTGTTATTTTTGTCATCTAATATAACTAGCCATTGAAAAACACTGGTTATGATATCCCAGATAGTCCATGCCAACAAAATAAGCTTCAGAATAGCTAAAAAATGAAACTCGTTTAAACATATGTAATTTTACTAGACATTTTAATACAACTCAGATGCTAAAGGCTAATGGATACAATGGCAGATGAACTATTAATATTTATTATAATTTTTACAGTAGAATTGATTTTACTATAGCAGCCAAATATTTTTAGAATGTGGGTGGCATTTCTAGGAGCATAAGGTGTGCCTGGGGGAGGGTGACTTAAGAAAATCAAAGTAGTAAGGTTGTACTTTTCTCATGGGGTGGACGTGCAACCATACCCCATGAGGGGAGGACGCTTAGGAGTTTTCTTTAAAGAAATGCTTAAAAAGAAAAAAAGGTACTATTAATTCTTGAGGTTCTATAAAAGAGCAGATGTAGTACCACACAATAGAAACTCTAAATTGTATTTATTTGTGTGGCATTTTAATTTGCACATTTGAATGTATTTTTAGTGACAGGGAGAGAAGAGAGGGCAGAAGAATGTTGTGCAGCAAGGATCAGCTCCTTATTTTTTTTTTAATTGCCATAGTTTATACACACAAGATTAATCTGAGAAATTTACTCAGATGGGAGTGTTTAAGTTGAGCTCATTTATGTTTTTTTCTGGCTGATTCCTAAGCTCTACATGGTAAGTGTTTAAGTGAATGCTATTTTCTAAACAGTTTTGCACTCAACTAAAATTTAAGAATGTGTTAGAAAGATTTCCTAGTCACTTATGAGGAGACTGATAAGATTAACTTAATCCCTGAACAGCCGTAGTTATGTTAGCAATCATTTGAGATATATACAATCTGAGGTTCTGTGGTAATCATTTCAACCAAAACCATCAGGAAAGAATGCATGAGAAACAGATTATTAACCAACCAGAAAACAACCTACAGCGTTTGTCATCTTGCTATTAGCTTAAGTATCACATATGAAGTATGACTTAGCAATGTTGGTACCTATATTAAAAGAAAAGTAGCATTTAGTTGCAGACAAAATAGAGTCTTAGATACATGTCACAAAATGGTATAATTTTTATTCTATGACTAGAACAGAAGTGTACTTGGGAGAAAAACACAAAAACTGTTCTTTAGATTTTATGAATTAAAAACAGTATTTGCGTAGTAATAGCTCTAAGTATTAAATGGCACTTTTGTATTTGCTGTACATGTACTTTTGTTTTAAAGCAGATTATACAAATTCAAGAAACCACTTTGTCAAATTTCAAATTACTTTTCATTATCCACTGCTTCACCCATGAAAACCCTTCAATGTAGTTTAAGGATACATAATTTATCGTTAATCAGTCAGCAACCTCACCCATTATTCTCTCCAAAATTATAAGCTAAAATTTATGGACAAAAATCACTCCAAGAACTTTGCATTCAAACAACTAAGCAAGCAAGAGTCAAATTAAGTCTCTGTACACAAACATTTACATGATGTGGATGAGTTTAAATAAGTTTCTAAGTTATGACAGGTTACCTAAGATGTGTATGTCATTTGGAGTGGAAGGTATAGGACAGGATGAAAGGCTTTGCTTCTCAATGTCTATCAATAAACTCATTTTTGAACCCCGTGAATGTATTACCGATTCAAAAAATAAAATTGTAACAGTGGTATGCTTAACATGTTGCTATTACATTACTTAGTGGACATTTGCCCATTTTTAGTTATTAAGAACTTGACACAGACATGTGCAAAGAAAGCTTTACTGGAAAAATTATTCTCATCATTTAAACTTTAAGCTAAAAATTTAAAAATATTATAGATCTTTACCTTTTCATTATATAACTTAGCATAACCAATCTTCTTAATCCTCAAATGATTCTCTCTACAAGTTCTAGAAATCATTTCTCTTTAAAATTAATAGCTCAAGAGAATGAGAAGGCAAGTCAGACTGGTGGAAAATATTTGCAGAAGACACAGCTGATAAAATATAGATGATCTCTTAAACACTCACCATGAGAAAACAAACCTAATTAAAAAATGAGCTGAACACCTTAAGAGACACCTCACCAAATAAGACACAGATGGCAAATAAGAATACGAAATGATGCTCCACATCATTAGGGAATACACGTTAAAACGACATACCACTGCACACCTGTTAAAATGTCCAAAATCCAGAACATTGACATACCCTGTACACACACACTTCATCTGGTGAAGAAGTCAAGCAATAGGAACTTATACACTGCTGGTAGAAATGCAAAATGGTACAGCCACTTTGGAAAAAAGTTTGATTTCTTACAAAAGAAAACATATTCTTACCATACAATCCAGTAGTCACACATGGTATTTACTCAAAGGAGTTGAAAACTTAAATCCACACGAAATGTGCACACTGATGTTTATGGTAGTATTATTCATCACTGCCAAAACTTGGAAGCAACCAATATATCCTTCAGTAGGTGAATGGATAAACTGTGACAGCCAGACTGTGGAGTATTATTCTGCATTAAAAAGAAATGAGCTATCAAGTCATAAAAAGACATGGAGGAAATTTAAGTTCATGTTACTAAGTGAATGAAACCAATCTGAAAAGGTTACTGTATGATTCCAACACTATGATATTCTGGAAAAGGAAAAACTATGGAGACAGTAAACAAATCAGTAGTTGCCAGGGGTTGGGGGAGGGCGGGTGATTATAGATAGCAGTGATATATATATACATGTCATTATGTATTTGTTCAAACCCATAGAAACCATTACTGGTGAACTGTATAAACTATAGACGTTGGGTGACTGTGTCAGTGTAGGCTCATCAATTGTAATAAATGTATCACTCTTGTTGACTTAGTAGGGGAGGCTATGCATGTGCAGGGGGAGAAGGTATATGGTAAATCTCTGTACTTTCAATTTTGCTGAAACTAACACTGCACTAAAGTCTTTAAAAAATTTAATAGGGACTACTTACCATGCACCAGGCACCGTTGCTGTCCTTATGGATGAAACAGACCGGTTCCAGGGTCCATTATTCTCTTAACTACTATGCCACACCACTCAAATTTCTTTCCTTTGCAAAGTAATTCAAGCTATGGAAAGGCCACCTGGGATCACACCCCAGGCCCTAGTTTTACAGATAAAACCCACTGAAGAATACATTTTATCAAAGGAATAGCTCAAGGCCATGCAGCGAATTCATGCCATCGTGGTCTGTCCTCAGAAAACTTCTATGTAGCTGGGGTATGCAGAGGTGAGCGCATGTACACTGAGGAGAAACATGGGATTTTCTTGAAGTATTTCATACCTCAGTGTACACCGAGGTAAAGCATTCATAATCTTGCCTGAAACACATTCAGGTCTGAATGCAAGTCTAGGTAGAATTTAATCCTCCTAGTTTACATTCTGATTCCCTACTCAATCAATCAATGCTCCTCACAAAGGCCCAATGATCCGTCATCTTCCCATCTAAGTTTTCTCTCCCACACACCAATTTCAAAATCTTTGCAATTCCACATTTATCAAGGAATGTTTGAGAGAGGCAGGTAGCTGGTGAGGGGGGAGGAGTGCATCTCAAACTGAAAAAAAGTCTGCCTTCTGAATACCACTCTTCAAACTCAACTGTGATTCAGTATCCCTCAGGTTTCAGGGGGTACCAGCCGTTACCTCATTATACAAGCTTCTACTCAGGTCTCTCTCCCACTTAAGAGTAGCAGCACCCTAAGTACTGTGACAGCTAATGAGCGAGGATGAATATTTCCATTTCAAACCCCACCACTGAAAGGCCAGAAAAGGTTCTGCTTTTGGTTTCAGTTACCCCCTGGGCGAAACCTGCATGTCAGTTACTCCTTATCTCGCGAGACACCTACAATGACCGAGCCCACTGGTCCGTCTCCACATTATACCTAAACAGAAATAAAACTGCCTTTCCGGCAAAAAAATTTGTCAGGTCTTAAGTGTCACTCATAAAGCAAAGATATGGAAAAGGGAAACAGGCCATGGTTGTTCGAATTCCATTAAGTTCTAGGATTGATTCTTAAAGTGTCTAGTCATTCTTCAAAAATAGCGTTATTTACTAGATGTCTCACAAAACTCATCTCACAGTTCTCACTTGGACGTTTAAGGGATGACAATGGTAAAAAAAATACAATATAACCATGCAAAGTCTACATGTTAACCTCCTAAGTTGAACATGCAACATTTTCTAACCATCCCACTTTAGGATTTCTAACTACAGCTTAAAAACCCAATGAACAAATGGAAGTTTCCCTCTGTACATGGCTTTTATTATTTACATAATACAATATAGCATCAATGCTGAATAGCATGATTATGTGCAATACATAAATATGACCTATCTGTACACATCTGCAGATCTAACTCAGAACTAAGGTACATAAAATTGAAAGCAAAACTGAATGCTTAATAAAAGTAAAAACTAGGACCAAACACTGCAGTAAATTAGAAAGTAGTGCCTCGTGTACATACTTAACTATTTACAGATGAAAACAGGCATACCACAACACTAATCTAACTATACTCATTTATATATAAAAAACACAAGTTTCATACATCACAAAAAACCTTCCATTATAACACAGAAGTGATATTACCAGACAAGCATCAGTGAAGTATACTGCCTCTTCTAGTTGTTATTGTACAATGCTGTAGATAATGCAGCCCATGCAATACACCCAAGAACACTAGAGTCCTACACCCAAGTACAATATGATAAAGCAGCCCTCTGCAAGTGGTGCTGGATACCACTAAGAAGTCTACTGCAGCCATGTTGGTTATGATTTTCCATGCAGAAGGGTACAGTTACATTAAGAACTGAAGTCTTTTAAAAAAGCTTTAAACATTCTCTCTTGAACCAAAACATTCAACAAAGGATGCACATGAAAAATTAACTGTTCAGATACCTTTGCAACTTAAAATTCAGATGCATGTTATTCAATAGAGCTGCTGTATATGAAAACCAAACAGTTTTAACTTCTTCTTGTAAACAAATTAATCCTAGTGCAGTTCTGTGCTACACATTTCAGCAATGAGTAATGCAGACATCTTCTCGTGCAAGTCAGCACAATAAGCTTCAAAGACAGCTCAAGACCCTGTTGGCTTGCTTTTACTCATAATCAGTAGAGATGTTTACCTTTTACAGAATGTCTTATTTAGCAGCTCTTAGACCAATTAACCAGACTTACATATGGCACCAAATAGTAGTTTCACGAAAAGGTCTGTTCTCTTTATAGCTTTCTTCCTGCTTCCAAAGAACATGTTGTGGAAATTAACAGGGTGAAGTTTAAGTATGGTAGAAGTAGACTGCCAGTCCTTTTCTGGTGTACCACTTTAAAAAAAATACAGGCACATAGCACTAGCCAAAGATTATACCTTGATTACATTCCCCAAAGGCAGATGCTGCAAACATGCAGAGATTTCATGTATTTTGTTTGGCACATGGGAACTAAATTTTCTCCCTAATAGCTGTGTATTTCAATTTGCTGTGCAGATTTTCATCAAATTTTATTCAGGGGAGGGCATATACATTTTGTAGGGCTGTATCTATCCAATTCTGCCTGTAACAAACACCCAAACATCCTAAAGTATCAATTGTAAGACAGACAAGTGTAAAGTAAAACTCTGGAGAACATCAAAGGAAAATGGCCATGCATCTGCTCTTTAATGTTTTCCTACGATATATTAAAATAAAAACAAAGTTTCAGTCTCTTCACAAGTAGTAATTTATATTCTCTGGATTTTTTCAGCCACAACAACTGGATTCTCTTTTCTGATTTTTGCTGCAGCTTCTGCTTTGTAATCATATGGACAGTTGTGCTTGTCAGAGTAACGATGAAGTCCACAAAACAAATTTCCACATCGGCAGTCAAACCCTGTACATACACAAGAGAAGGTAGAGTCACTTGGGAACTTGAAGCAATTAAAAAGAAAGAAAAAAAGGCTTATTCATATAGAAAAAGAACCAGGTTTTCATGGCACTTTGCAGCATGAAAGACAGAGTCTGTCAATTTAAATTATGAAAATGCTTTTCAACTTGGCTTTGACATGGGGAGCAATTCAAGTAACCATCCTCTTATGAACTCCTGTAGATATGCAATTACATAGGCTCTGGAGTCAGGCTGACTTGGATTCAAATCCTGGTCCCACCATGTTTGTTAACTGGGTAATGTTTCCTCAAATAATAACTAGGGAAAAAATGACAGAACTTCAGAATGTATTTTAAAAACCTGAGATTCAAGAAGTGCCTAGAACATTTTGAGCCTGGCTCAAAGTGCTGACTGATTATGATTGGTTCAGCTACTGTTTCCCAAGAGAACAAAGGGAAAAATTAAAAGGGAAGAGTTTTTATCAATCCAATAAAGGAAAGTAATTCACAAGGCCTCAAGTTAATAAAGGGTTTCATATGATCAGAGACAAAGGGCAATCAAATCCAACTTCTCCCCACTATCCTCCTTTCTAGTCCATGCTAGGAACTTTCTACTCCTGAGATTTGGGCATTGTTTTTTTTTGTTTAAGACCAACCCATCCCTTAATGAGTGACCAGGAGCTCTTTGTTAAATTCTAGCAGTAAAATACATGTTGTCTTATTATGTTCTGTAATACCTGTAAGTCCGACTTTCTTTCTGCACATGAAACATCTGTTCTTCTTTGGTTTGGGCAACTCGGGAGTTTTTTCTTCACTTTGAGAAGTACTGGGCTGAGAAACTGATGGACTGGGCTGAGTGACAACTGAAAAACGAAGGGTAAAAATTAGCAGTTTGTTAGGAGTTCACTAGCTGATAATTATTTAAGTCTAAAAATGAAAACATTTAGAGAAACAGTAAGATTCTTAGTGAAAACATTGAAAACAAGAAGCCTTTCTCAAAAAACATATACTTTAAATAGAATTTTCAACTTTACTATCAGAATTTTTTTCAAATCTTCAAATTCTTGCCAATAAACACACTACTACTTGTGCTTCTCTAAATTTTATGAAATTACTCCACTCAAATTCCTTTAAACTTAGTCTTAACAGCTAGTACTGGGAAACAAAACCCTAAGTTTTAAAGACCAGGGAGATGTTGGTCATATGCTGTTTTTCCATATTGTAATTGCCTAAATGTAAACTTCTTAATTAGGGCAGTTCAAATTCATTACTACTTGGTAAATAAGGCTGACAACTTCTGAGGTACTTGTCTATAAAAGTCATTTTGGCTTTATACTGATAGACAAAAGAAGGAATGTACAGATAAAACCAGCAAATTTTGACAACACCTAAATCATTAATTCCTAATTTAATATCCCCAAATTTCACAATTATTTTACCATTTCAACAAGTGCTTTTATATTGTCATATGTAGAAAAATGTAAGACTTAAAAAAAACTTCCTTCTAAAGGACAGCAAACAGTGAGAACTTGCGAAATTTTAATTTTAGACTATTAGGGATTCCACAGGCAAAACAAGAATTTTTAAAGCATAGTTTTTATTTACTCTGTGATACTTATGATCTACTTTTAAAAGCCTGTCTCTCTACCCAAAAGGCTTAAAGTTTTAGTTCACACATGACCAATAGAATTTGATTAAAAATTACAGATTACTGCATTAAAGAAAGCCCTTATTACCACTATTTAAAAGACATCAAATTTATTTTATAAAATTCAACTATAAAAGTACTGTAAATCCTTAAGTTTTAACATTAATCCAACCCTAAGAATAGCAAATTAATGTATGCAATGCTAAAATTACTGCCAACAGGCCAGCACGAATGCTATTTAGCATAAATCCAAGCTCTAGAGTAAGCTAACTGGTTTAATAACCTGCTCTAAAATTCTCCCCAAACTTATATTACCATTTGCATTAGTAATATATTCAGTGAGATTAATAGCCTAGTAGTAGGATAAAATAATATTATCCCAACTACTTTACTTATTCCTAATTCTACTATGATAACCTTAATTTTTCCTGATGGTATAAGGTTAAATAATCATCTATGGGATAGTTTGGAGGTGGTAAAGAGGGGTGACAGCCATTTCCTTGGCTATACATGAAAACTGAACAATGGTTCTTAAGGCATAAGGAAAGTACAGGGGTTAAGAAGAGAAAAAAATGATACAGAAAAGGCAAAGAACAATGAACCACAGAATGCCTACTAGGAAATAATAAATGCAGAGACTAGCTGCAGATCTAACCCCAAAGAGTACTGTTTCAAAATCAGGGAAATTTTGTGTTTAAAGATCCAAATAGGACAATTTGATGGAACTCATTTCAAAATACCAAATACGGACTCATTTGTCCAACGTAAGAATTTGTACCATAACTTTATAAATAAAGATCGACGTAGTCACATAAACTTGGCCATATGATGTTAGCAAAAAAAACAAGTGTCCAAAGCAGATGACATACCACTGACACTATTTCCTCACAATAAGGATTTTTTTCCTTGTGAACTTGTTGTTATTGGAATACAGGGGGTGAGGTGGGGTGGAAATGTCACCATGGGTTATGCCCAGCCAGGGAAACGTCCAGTCTAATCTTCCTGGGATCGTTTTTGCAACTTTTCTTTTCTTTTTTTTTTTTTTGAGATGCTCTTGCTGCCAGTGGCCTCTTCAGGTCCACTGCTGAGTGGTTCGTCCTTAGAAGAGAATTTCCTTTTTCTTGGGGACATTCCTATTTCCTGCCTCCTCAGGGTCACTACCTGGCTCTTTGGGGATCCTCACAATGAAGTTTCATACTGTTTTCAGTTAACGTGGTGCCAGGAAATAATCAGTCAAATAAACTACGTATACTCTAGCGTATGTAGACACCCATCTAGGGCCTAGCAGAGGTAATCCAAAAGAGTCAATCTTTTGGCAACTTTGGAGCACTAGCGACTTCCATAGCACTACGGTTGTGCTATGCAGAAGTTGAATTATAACTCAGTCACTATCTAATGAAAACCAAGTGCCTTTCCTGAGTTTTAAGCTCCCACAAAAATGTAAGAATCCTATCCTTCAACTTAAAAGTTTAAGTGTTAATATATCTTTTTGCTTGAATATTTTCTATAATATCGATGATAAAGACTAAACAGTTATTGCTTTTGATTTACATAATTTCTTCTGTGTTTATGAATGGTATCTTCTCTAAGGATTTAGGTAACTTTAAAACAGAACAGTAGGCTGCTCACCTCTGGAGCATGTCCACACTCCCTCCTTGAGTGTGTACTTTGCTTTATTAAACTATTCTTTGCTTGTAAAAATGAACAACAACAAAAAAACCCCCCACAGTAAACTACCTCTTACGTTCATTAAATTCTTAGCAGATCCAGTCTCCAGATTACAAACTGCTGATTTGTGTATGTAAGAGTAAGGGACGTGGGGAGAGCAGTAAGAAGAGAGTAAAGAGTGACTAACATTTCAAGGTACTTTAAAGATGATGGTTCTTGCCCGGCCTGTATTAAAGCTCTCTCCCCTCTGTGGTTGTTAAATGGGAAGGGAAGAATTCCCCCACCAACCCTTTCTTACACTACCAGATACAGAACTGAACTAGTATTAAGCAAAAAGCATACCTGGCTCTGATACCTCTGTTTTCGGGGCTGTTATTTTGTCCTCTCTTGAAATGCTCATTTCTGTCATTTGCTGAGTTACAGGCAAGGCAGCCACAGGCACATTTCTATTTGAGTTCAAGCAAACATTTTTCAAGATGTTAAGGGTACTTTCTTTGCATTATAATAAGTTGTCAGTTCAACTTTATATTATGTATTATTTCCAATGATTAGTGAGCTAAATAACTTAAAATTTTTAAAGAATATTGGATGCCCATCACCAGCACAAATGGTTGAGAATAAAGGAAACAATTTGGTAAATGGCTCATCAACTCAAGGCTGCACATCTGTATAGGTTACAATGTTCTATGTAGCCAACTAGAATTTTCAGCTGTGCCTGTACTAATGTTTAAGGGCAAAAGGGGCAGCTTTGCCAAAATGCCATGTATGGCACTACAATCTGGTCTGCAGACTCTCTAAAATCCCTAAACCTCAATTACAAGGAGTAATAGCACAGCATTGTCACACAGCATCCTTGAAGGTGTTAGAGTGCACTGTAATACACATTACTCAATGACCTGTAAGACCATGTATTAAAGTACACTGGAACCCTGAACTGAGCAACCCATACAGAGCCAAAGGCATCTGACACCAACATCATAATGTAACATCCTTACTACATATTAACATTCATTCATTATGGTGCTACAGATGGCACAGGTATCTTTATTTTCTCATTATCATAAAAACCCTGAAACGTTCGATCTTACCTTGATTTTTCAGATGTGCTGCCAGAAGCACCTTCACAGTTGTTTAAATTGGTGTCTGCTCTTTGTACAGATGCAGAATCTGAGGTAGGACTGTTGGAACCACTAGCTGTCCCTATTTAAAAAAAGGATTTGTAAGAAACAGCAACACTAAAAACAATTCAGTATCAATACATCAAGGCATTTAATAGTAGTAACAAGTACTTGCATTAGGTTAGTGATTTGAGCACTTTCAATGTGCTACAGAATCCTACACTTGAGTATCCAAACAGAACTGTATATGAAGAAGTCATATCCAGTGAACGTTAAGTACGAAACAAAACCTCAAAAAGGAAAATGAAAAAGGTAGAAGATGCTTGTAGCTAGTCATTCATTCCTGATGTAGTCATGCCAAGTACTCGGCCTGTTGCTTTAATTTCAAGCTTTCCTCAGGTTTTCTTTCCTTGGGCTTTCAGCAATGATTCTCAGTCTTAGGCCCCAATTCTTAGTTCTCTATTTTCTGTCCACCCATTTTTCAAGTAGGTTTTCCCTTGGAAACTTACCCATTGGGCTCATTCTGCCACTATTCTGCTGCCTCTGAAGATGTTCTTTGTAGCAAACAGAACACATTCCATTTGTCCTAGGATTCCCATAAAAGCCACATCCTGTACTACACAGCATGGGCCCTGGGGTCTGGTTAGTCTCCTGAGCCATATTTTTCTGCTATAAACAAAACAAACACATTTTTACAAAACTAGCATGTAACCAAAATAAATTCACTGAATTTATATGATAGTCACCAGTGTACCTTTGTTATTTTAAAACACCAAGACTGTTTCTAACAAAGGCCCAAACAGTGTTAATCATTAAAATAGAGTAAGCCAAGAAAACTGTTTTGTTGCCTTTATAAAACAAAGGCCACAAAAGGCATTGTGTTTTAGCTTGATAAATAACTATAATATAATGACTTTACATTCTTTAGGACAAAAATTTCTATCATTAAAGTATATTATTTTACCTGTCAATGTGGTCTTTGTTTCAATTTCTAAAAAGGTCACTCTGCAGGGTATCAGAACTTTGTTTAAATCATTTTGGACAATTGGTATCTTTAAGTCACTCTACTCTGTTGCACTATAGGCAGACCATGTTAAATTACATTTTTACTTCATGGGTTACAAACTAATATTAAACATTCTGCAAATGGAAAATAACCTCATAATTACAATTACTGACTACTGATATTTACTAGTGTTTCTTTAAACTGGCTATATACTGGATGAAGCTCTAAAGCGTTCTTGAACAACCGAACATATCTCGATTCTACAAGTAATCCAATGATTCTGCTCTGGGGCAGATCATCTGTACTTTTAAAATGTTACAACACCCTTACAGAAGACTGAAGAGCTGGTAGATTATCTAGTGTTTCCTGTTCCGTTGGTACCAACAAGTGAAGTTGTTCAGGAATTTAGGGGTCAGCTGCTTATGAAATTGCTTTCCTGTTGTACATTTGAGGTGTGAAATCTGGGTACTAGTACTTTCAAGAAAGTGCCTAGAAACGGACTGCACAAATTATCACCTCGAGTGTGTCTCAGCCAAGGCCCTATTAGAACTTTTAACAAGCACTTGCGTTCCTCATACCAGAAACTAAGGAAACCTTTCCAAGATCAATTTCAATATAGCAAAGTAAATCAATATAAATATACAACCTTCAGTAATGGTTAATATTTAATGCTAGGTTAACAAAGAACTTCATATAGTAAGCATATCCTTGCTTTTCAGAAGTCTTGTTAAAATTAGCACATATAGTAATGATTTGCTAAATTTAGCAAGTTTTATTCTGAGTTAAAGAGAAAATACATATTTAAGCAAGAGACAGCTGTGAAGGGTTTCCATGTCACATTAAAATATGGATGAATGTATAATAAGCATATTTTAGAGAGCATTTTATCAAAGGGAGATTATATGCCATAACTTGTCACTGTCATTACATGCCCCTTAATGTTGACAATGGAGGCTACTTATGATTTATTAAATTATGAACATTTCAAATAAGTGCAGGAAGGTACTTCAAGCTAGAGCTTGCCATCTCCTAGAATTTCATATGGGTTCTTTAGAATACACACTCCAAAATACATACTGTAGTAGATGTTTTAACAAGTGTTAGTACTTCTTACCCCAAACTGTGATAAGGTGGGAAGAATACTACACCCAATTTTGACTTGGCCAGAATCCTGACCATTAATCTTCCCTTAAAAAAATTTTTTTTTCCAGACCAAACAGACATCACAGTTCAAGCCAATTAAGTTTCTTTGGAGAGTGACCAAGATCCAGTTTGCTGACACTGTCTCTTTAAATAGTAAGTGGAATTCAGCTGACTCATTTTGGAGCACAGTAGTGTAAAGATTTCAACATCATTTACTAAATTTATTAATAAACACTTTCAGCTAATTTTAAAAAATTGAATGTAATATGTATAAAAAATGCTCCAAATAATAAATTACGCTTATTTGCATGCCCACCATGCAAACTGTCAATTTTTGCTGTTCAAATAGTTGGGCTATTCCTAGAAGCTAGTTTAAGGATTATGCTAGCTCACACTTTCTGTAGTAACTTTCAGTGTCACCTGACAGTGGTGTTAAATGCAAACTGGCTTAAGTTTAATAGTCTACTCACATTAACATTAATCAGATTCTTAAGACCTTTTGCTCTATATTAGATGGGGAGGAGGATCTCATCCAACAATTTCACCCACTTTGAAATGCAGCAAAGTATTCCAACCTTTCCTTTTTCAGAAAACACATCTACTTCCAATTCACTATAAATAGTTTCCAAATCTGAGACACAAGGACATTAGTCTTCTACATGGTTTCCCATCTTATATTTTCCCTCTAGAAAGCCAGCTTTTAAATGCCATCACATGTGCACAGCTTGCCTTAATATTTCTCAGAAAGCTTAGATCACATGGGCGGGCGCTTCAGCCTGTCACAAGGCTGCAATGTGACAGGCTGAGCTGGATGGAGGCTCTCACATAAAGCCTAGTCAAAAGGGGCCTCTGAAATCAGCTTCTATTTATATCTCAGAGCCTGCCGACTCCTACACAACCCCAAGAAGGATGCCGCGTTCATATATCTAATATAATAAGGAAGCAAAACAAAAAAAGATGCCACGAAGGGTACTACAAGTTTTTTTCTAATGTGGGGGCGGGGGTGCTAGAGAATAAACTCAAATTCAATTTAGAAGACGCAAGCATCATTAATCACTCATAAAGCCAAAACGGTCAGGGTTGTTTATAAAAACCAAGTACAGCAAAGAGCATCAAGCAAAGAATTCTCATGTTCAGCAGTTGGGGGGTGTTAACCATTAGTTATCTTCCTCTACTTGGCAGTATTTCAGAAAAATATAGGAACATCACTATATAGTACCTAAAGTTGTTAGATAGCTACTTGAGCATTCATGTATTCAGTCTACCAGATATCGCTGAAAGGTGTATTTTTTTGGTTTGTGGCTTCCCCTAATTCATAGCTTAAAAAAACAACCCCTCAACCTGGGTATTTAACTGAAAACTTCTCCAGTTACAACTATGAATAGGAAAAGGCTTTTACACCTATTAAGTTTAATGTTAATTCTTTCAGGTGCACATGTTTAAAGACGTTAAAAATGTCCAATCACCTGGAGTTGAGACCTAAGTTCTAGCCTCTAATCTACCTCTAAACCAGTGACCTTGGGCAAGTCCTTACCCTCCAGACCTCAGTTCGCTTTTTGCCAAATGGGAGATTAGTGCGATTTTTTTAAAGCCTTCCAGGCTTCATATCGGGCCTCAGAGATGGGAGTTAACTACAACAAATTTGTTTGATATTTTCAAGAAAAAGACTTGAAAGATAAAATTGTAATTTTTCATAAATTCACTACTGAACTCCTTTTAAAAAATAAGGAGTAAAATGAAATTCATTTTTTAAAAACAAATCTATAAATTACTTGAAAGCCAGTTTTAAGAACAGGAGCCCAGCGACCTACATACTACTATATCCTTAGACAAGATTCTTAAGAGGCATTCCATTAGTAAAGATAACCTGGGCCTTTCCCAAGACAGATTCACGGAGTCCGTGGAAAGACAGCAGTTGGGGGCTGTTAACCATTAGTTATCTTCCCCTACTTGGCAGTATTCCAGAAAAACATAGGAACATCGTGAAAAAAAATTTCACGTTTACCAGCCTAAAAGCACGAAACAAAGGGGAAGGTACTCCATTTCCTTCATGAAAGGGATCTCGGGAGAGAGATACACCGACGTTGGAAAAACTAAATAAAAACACGACAAGAAGCCTCCCTCACCCATATTCCAGCCGACTTGAGAACAAGTTCGAGTCCCTTGGTCCCTCCTGTCTCCCCCCATGCCCCTCCAAGACAAGGCCTGATTCAGAAAAGCCCGGCAGGGCCTTCTCCAAAAACCACTGAGTCATGCAGAACGGTAGCTCCGCAGGCCGGGTCCGCCCCTCACCCAGACGCCCCGCGTCGACCCCCGACCCTGAAGGGCTTCTCCGAGGAGGAGAGCTGGGGGGTGCGGGAAGCAGGGGGTGCGGGAAGCAGGGGGCCAGGGGGCGCGGCAGCCTCCACTGCCTCTTTGTTCCGCGGTCGGGCTACCCATGCAGGGCGCCGCCGCCGCCACGACAGGCGGAAGGCCTTGAGCCCGAAGCCCCGGAAGCCGCACAGAGGACATTGTTCCCGCGACCCTGCGTGTGTGAGCGAGCCGGGGCGCAGGGAGCCGGACGACGGCAAGATGACGCCTCCGTCTTTGTGCTTCCTGAGCTGGCAAACAGGCTCCCCTCCCCCGGCCCGCTAGGGCTTCGCCGGAGGCCGAGGCGTCCGGACCCTCCACCTCACACCCACCGGCCCAGCTCGAGTAGCAGGGTGCCCTCCCCCCAGCTCCACACCACTCACCCTGCGGGGGCAGCAGTGGAGGAGCCGGGCTCGCGCGCGACGCCGGCGCAGTGGGGACCGGGCCCAGGCTTCCGCGATAAGCGAACCGGGAGCTCTGGCGCCGCCGCCGCGGGCCGGGAGCGGGTCGGAGCCGCAGGCGGAGGGGTCTCTGCGCCGCCGCGGGGTCCTCCTTTGTTCCTGACGCAGCACCGACCGTGGCCGGGACACGCCGGAGCTCGGGAAGTGGGAGGAGGGAAGCGAGGGGGGAGGTGGAGGGAGGACCGGGGGCCGCGGCAGCTAACGCTGCTCCCGGCGCTCGCCCGTCGTCACCTCACGCCTCCACCGGCGGCAGGTTGGGACGACTCCGAGGCGAAAGGGGGGAGAGCAGGGAGGCCTGGGCTCCGTGAAGGCCCGCTGATGGCGCCCTCTGTCTCCTCGGCTACCGCCCGGGAAGCTCCGCGGCTCCCAACAGCGAGTGAGCCCCAACGGAAGACGTAGACAAGTCCACGATCCGGCCAACTGACGCTCTCTCCGTCCGGCGCTCGGGCGAAGAGGGAAAGAGGGAGGGAAGGGGCGGGGTCTGTGCGTCAGCGAAAACCCCGACGCCGGCGGCGGCGGGGCGCGCGGTGACGTGGCGCGCCGACGTCCCGCCCCCGCCCAGTCACCGGGCCAGGAGGCGGGGCTGAGCCTTACCAAACTGCTGTTGCCCGGCGCCCCAGAGGCTCGGCGACCCGCCCCAGGGTGGAGCTGGAAAGAGCAAGTGCTGTGGAGGATTTATTTCTATTTTTAACCCGATTGTCCGCCCTCAGCCTCCCTCCTTCCGATTTTCTCACTCAAGCCCGCTTCTCGCCATCTGAGTTCTCACGCTTTGTCTCGAGCCCTAGGCAGACATTTCCCTTTCCTCCTTACACCCCAACCCTCTTTAGTTAGAAGGATTCGCCTTGGGAAAAGAAAAATAAATGCTTTATACCTTATGGGTCTTCTCGCCTTATTTTGAAGCCTCCCCTGCCCCTTTCTCTCCCACCTTTCCGTTCTAAAGTCCAGCCTAAGAATTGCCCCGACGCCTCCGGGAAGGAGCGGTGCAGGTGGCGCTCGCTCCCTCCCCCAGGTCAAGGGTGGCTGTGCAGAGTCAGGAAACGCTAGGTCGACTGGCTGCCAGTCCTTGGCCTCGGCGTCACTGTTCTGAACAAACTGTTTTGGCCAGCCTGTAAAATCCCTGGAAATTCACTATTCCAGCAAAGCGTAGTGAACTGGGAAAGCACCAAATGTTCTCCTCAAGAAATGGAGTTAAGGGACAAACAAGCTAGACCTGAGGCAGAGATCTGGAAGGAGGAGACATTGCAGGAGAAAAAGTTCAACAGGGGGATGTTTTGGACGATTCAGAAATGAGGCTCAGAACACGGCTAGTTTGGAAGGGTGAATTAACTCAAAACACCGGGAACCTTTTCAAAGCGTCAACAAAAAACTGCTTCCTTTCAGCTGAGCTTTCCAAGTGATTCTAGTTCAACTCAATAAAGCTACTAAGAACAGAAGGGACTTACGAAATTTTCTAGCAAAATAAAGGCCTAAAGAGTAAATGGAAATCATGTTTAGATTTTGTCAGCCACCATTAGAATGGAGTGAGAAGTCCCTTCAGTGTTTTTCAAACTTAATAAATCAGAAAAATCACCTGGGGTGATTATTTAAAAGATGCCTACCCCTCTCCTCTGGAGGTCCTTTGGTCGGTTCGGGGTGGAGCTCAGGAATCTGTAGTTTGAAATAGTTATCCAGGTGATTCTTTATAATTTTGTATATTTGGGGGAACGCCCTATGGCAAAATTTCAAAACCAAACAATTCTCTGCTGCAGTGTGGATGAAATGAGAGTTCCTGTGGCCAGGATTCTCACCCGGCCCTGATTGACTAGCTCACTCCACACCTGTGGGCAATACATGGCTATTGACTCTATAAAAAAGAGCTCTGCCCAGTGCTCTGCGCGACATGGTGGCAGGGCTGCAAGGCTGCAGGAGAGCAGAGCAGAGCCTGGAGTGTTGTTAGCGCCAAGGACAGAGGCCTAGAGGATGGCTGTGCAGGACGACTGTGCAGAGAGGTCCAGAGGACAGCTGTGCGGACAGAGGGAGGCAGAAGCAGAGACTGGCTTGCTGCATACAGACTCTCTCTGAGTGAATGGGATTCTAGTGACTGACTTGCCACTGTGAGAATAAAGTTGGGTATAACCCTTTCACCCCAAAGAACGTTTTGCTGTCAGTTTCGATGGTCACACTGAATCCATAGCGAACTTGCCCGGGGCTGAAACCCATTGGCAAGATATACAGTGAGCAGAATACCTAGAATATAGCTGCATTCTCTTTCCGATTTAGGATTATTGCTGTGGTCAATGAATATGTTGGAGATATAAGTAGTTTCAGTCACTGGTCCCAGGACCATTGGAATTCATTTCCTTGAATGAGTAGATAAATTAGTAAAAACATAGTAGCTACCATTTACAAGCCAATTTCGTGCTAAGTATTTTGCATTTAGGGTCTCATTTAATCCTCACAGTAATTCACTGATATAGGTACTATTATATCCATTTTTACAGGTAGAGGAGTATGATGAAAGAGGCTTAGTGACTTGCTGGAGGGGCTGAAGGACAGAGAAGCAAATGGCGGTGAGTTCTACCAAGCCCAAAGATAACTCAGAGATTCCCCTTCCCTAGAATTTTAGTTATTAAAAAGTGAAATGGGATAATTCCTGGAGAGATATACTTAAAATAAAACTAAGAGTAATAAGTCAAGCTGATGATTTAATAATGTGTTGATTGCATTATATATGTTATATAGCACCTTCTGATAATTTGTCTTCTCTACCAACAATTTATAATGTTCTCTGGGACTATTTTAACCAAGAATACAGCTGGTATTGAACCTAGTTTTAATAAGGTTCTCTTCCAGCAACTACCTTATTCTCAAAGTGTGGTTCCCAGACCAGATGTGGCAGCATCTTGGGAACTTATTAGAAATACAAATTCTAAGGCTCCCACACCAGACCTGTGGAATCACAAATCTGGGGGTTGGTCCAACGATCTGTGTTTTAACAAGTCTTCACTGTGATTCTGATGCATGCTTGAGTTTTAGAACATTGACTTACCCCTAGCATGCCTTCAGGAGGCCTCTTTTTCAGATCCTCACACCATGTGGAGGGAAAAGGTTAAAAAAAAGGCAAATGTTCTCACAATACTGCTATAACAGGTAAGAGGATATGATTCTAAGGGCCTTTTCTTTTTCTCTTTTTTGGTGTTCAAAATTTTCAATTGGACTCTGAAGACAAATTATAAAATTCAAAATCTATGAAACAATGCTCTTAATATATTATGCAAAAGGGTTGTCACTCTGTGGTCATCAGAGAAGGTTGAAACCAGCCTCTGTAAAATAGATAAATGGAAAGTGGGACATGCTAGAAATGGGGTGTTATAAATTAATTTTTCAAAAATAACTTTTATAGAATTTCACTGAGTGAGACATACCAAGTGACTGGTACTGATCCATTCCTAAGTAGTCTGAAAATAATGCTAGCTCGATTACTTTCTATTCCTTTTTTCCCCATAAAAATGTTTTGCACACTCACTACATTCTTTGTACCCACTGAACTGGTTGCTGGAATATACATTGGTGGGAAAAGTTGATGTTACCCTTGTTTTCATGAGTATTACTGTCATGTTGGGGAGAAAGAGAGTAACAATATTATCATGTATACATATAATTATGAACTTGTAAATATTTGGAAAGAAAGGTATAGAATGCTTTGGGAGCATATAACCAATAACAATAAATACTGAAGATTCACTCACGTCTGAGTTCCACCACCAATCATACCCACTGCCAGTGGAGCCAGGTGTATTTCCTTAAAGTAGGTAACTATAGTAAACTGGCATGTCATGTAAGAAAGTTAGAACAGTTTGTATTCTGCTTAAGAATTCAGAAAGAGTCATTGTAGGTTCTCTTACATTTGTCTTTGTGATCTAGGGATGGGGGAAAAAAGGATCAATGATTGGAGAAGAGCAAATGTAATTAAATTTCTTAAAAAGTAGAAACTGACATCTCTTAAGAATAGCAATAAAAGTTATTAGTCCATTGTAAAATATAAAAGACCTGGAGTTATTTTAGCTTGACATGTAGCTTTACATTATGGAGACAAAAATTGCTTCTATGACATTACTGTAATACCCTGTCATGGGTAACTGCATTTTCTATCTGTGCTTGAGTAGAGCTTGGTGAAGCACAAAGTCTTTGCTGGCATTTTAAAAACTGTCAGTTATCATTTGATGTTCACATCCTCCCTTCCTTTCCTCCCTTTCTTTCCTCAGCCCCCTTCCCAGATCTCAAAGATTAAAGTAAAAAGACTCAATTGTTATTTTTGTTATTTTCAAAATGATTGGTTGAATGGATTACAATATTGTATTTAGAGCAAATTAATTAAAAAATTAAGAATGTAACATGCTATTACTAAAATAATTTCTTCTTTAATAATTAATAATTAAATCATAATTAAAATATCAGTGAATCCAATAATAGATTGGTTTTAGACCCAGCTCAACAAGGGGTTGGCTGAATTTTTTTCCCAAGAAATCAATAAAGGCAGTAGCAATTTAATATTGTGTAGATCTTTTGGTAATTTTAAAACCATACTTATTTTCAATGAAAACAGCTTGATCAAAGAATTTTCAAATAAATGGCATGGATATCTTACCAGATTAGAGAAGACTTTCAGACACAATCCAGATACTGTCAATATAGCTATAAACAATTTTAAAGACTATTTAAGTGAACAAAAGCCTTTATTATTTATGTAAATCAAGAACTCAAGATGAAGGAAGTTGATGAACTAATATGTATATATATTTTGCTGTGGATATCATCCTTTAAGACACAAGGTACTTTGGTCTCAAGAATTTTAAGAAATCTCTGTGACTGAACAAACTAATATGTATTACAAGTAAGTATATAGTTTGAATCTCTGTAGTTAGCTCTGGGATTGGCTCTGAAACACTTTGGAGCTTATCATAACTTGGGCTCATGGATGGTGGGTGGGCCAGAAAGATAGTCAGGAATGGGGTGGTGATTTGGCAAGAGACCAGCAACTGGGATGGTATAAAGCTCTGGCAGTGGGCAATTGCACTAAGGCCCCAGCTGTCAGGCAACAAGATCACAGAAAGCAGGTGGATACTATCAGGGAGGTCAGAATTCAGGTAGAAGACTGGCAAGGGAAAAGTGGGTAGGGTGGCCCCTTATCATAGTAGAATGCAAGTTCTAGGCAGAGAGCCAACACAAGTGCCTTATGTTTGTGCAATGTTTTTCCATTTATGATGTATATTTGAGTGCATTAACTCAATAGATTCTCACAACAGTCCATTGAAGATAGATATTATCATCTCTCCTTCTGTAGAAGAGTTGACTGAGGCTCAGCGCAAAGTCATGTCTCCTGCCAATGTCATATCTAATAAGAGTCAAAGAACTGGGAATTTAAGTCTAGACTTCTGTTCCTTGGTTCAGTGTTCTGTCTCTCCGGAAGTATTTCCCCTTTTATTTACATCGCAGTTGTATTTCTCATTATAATGTGAACCACTATTACACATCTTGTATGTTACTCTTCTCATCCAGAATTGTGACCTTAATAGAAACTCTGATGAGATAGTTTCTTCCTACTTAACAGGCAACTCCTTCTGAGTCTTTTTTGCTGGTTCCAACTTCTCTAGCCAACTTCTAAATATGGCATTGCTAAAGTCCAGGTTCTGAGTACCTTTTGTTCTCCTTTGCGCATACTCTCAGAGTGATTTCACGCACTACTATAGATTTAGATGCTGTCTGAACTCATTGCTTGGCTTACAAATGCCTGATTTATGAATTTTTTATTTTCAAAGATATTTATGTATATTTAAAAATTTTACATATAAACACTTTTTAGTTTAACCCAGGAAACTTTTCTCAAACTAGAAGTATGCTGTGTCATTGGAAGAGAAATTCATAGCTAACCACTACTAGTACTGAGTTGTGAGTAAATGGGAGGGCCTAGAAATGGTGATGAGTTTATATTTATTCCATATGGACCTTGGCACTAGAAGTGGCCAAGATAACATTAGAATCTTAGAATCTCAGAGTAGGTGCTTCAGTTATTGTTATATATCTGATTTAAATTCTTTCTGTACTATGAATTACAACAGCTCTCAATGTGAAACATACAAATATGTAGAGCAAAATCTTACTTTTACTGTGAAATTAAAAGTTATGAAACAAATTGAAGCAGGACAAAGAAAAACATTAGACTTGTTCCATTAGCTGATTGGATAATATAAAATTGGAAAAGAATCAGAGATTCTTTTAGGTCTTAATAACACTATCACTGAAATGTGTTTAACGCTGGGCCTGAATTGAGGATTTCTTGAAGCTTTTGATGCTGGATAGAATGCTGCTTTGAGCATCCTCATTATATAGCAGGAAGTGGCATCTTTGAAGACCTCAAGAAGGCAATTGAAGAGATTGCCCAGGAACAAAAGAATAGGTAGAGTTCAGTGGACATCACAGAAGGTTTCAGAGATTTAAGAAGAATATAGTCTTAGAGTAAGGGCTAGACTGCAACTGTAGACTGAATCATTAGTAACAACACAGAGGAACTTCAGAAGAAATTCAGCATCCATCATTATCATTATCTTGAAGGAGGTTGATCTCCTGGGGAAACAATTTCCCAGAAATCATTGTTCTCTTGGGTAATTCATTGACTATAAAAGGGTGATACAAATCAGTCTCCCCAGTTTTCCAAAGTTCAGAGAAAAGAAGATTGCTTTATGTTGCCTGTGTAGACCTGAAGGTCACCTGGTACAATGGTTCATTGTAGAAAGAGGTGCTGATACTCCAGGTGCACTTGTGGCTTCTCTTCTAGTCCAGTTCTTTCTTTCAGAAAGACTTCTCTTCTCCCACCATTTTCTAGCTAAGAGGTGAAGAAGCAGGTGCTTTTTAAAGCAGCCTTCAAGAGGGAAAGATGAAATAAAGGATTCCTGCAATAGAAGTTAGACCCAGATGACTTCTCTGGCCCTTGGCAATGATACGATCCCGTACTTTCTTTGAGTGTGTGTTTGAATGTGTAAATGCTGTTCATTAAATGTTTTAAAAGTTTTATTCATTTGTAATCACTTGACTTTATAGTTAAGGTAGAATTTTTAAAGAGGGTAAAAAGCCAGAAATGCATAATAAATGAATTTAAAAAATGAAAACCAACACAGCAATATAACTGCATAGGGATTAAAGGAACCACATAAATTGCAAGCAAATACTATTTGGTATTTTTTTGTGCTTACCTTGTGCTTTTACATATTTTATCTTTATCCTTACAGTTTTAGCACTCACTCCAAGTCCAGTGTCTCAGTCAGCCTCTCAGTCCTGAGCCATCCTAGATGGCTAGTCACTCTATTCCAAGTGTTTGATTTGAGGAAATGTGGGGGAGGGCATACCTGGCGCAGGTGGGTGGTAGCTCCATCTCATGGTGATCAAGGAGTTTGGCAGGACCTTCATTGCTTCATTGTGAGCTATTGGCAGTGAACTTCATTATGAACTATGTTTTCATAAACCCAGCTACATAAATGGTAAGGTTAAGGTTGTTGAGTTTCCCTCCCCACAGGGTCATTGGAGTACCCCTGTGAGAGGAAAAGGCTTACCTAGGGCTGCAATATATCAGAGCACAAAGAATGCTAAAGAGGGAGCAAACTACACAAACTCCTTGACAACGAAAGTTCCTGTTCTTTTTGAGTTCTAATGTCAGGCAATTTAAATGCATTGTCCTACCTCTACTCATAATAGACTACAAAATATCCTGCTTTTCCTTGTTTCACTTGAAGTCAATAGTCCAAGCTACTACACTATCATGCTGCACAGATTTAGGACCTTTTTTTCATGTGTGTCTGGAATTAACCTCATTATAACAAAGATGAAATGCCCCTTTAAGAAAAAATTTAAGAAATCAACATTGCATTTTTTTTCTTGAACAGTCTGACAATCTTGATATATATTTAGAGCTGCAAATAGAACGACTTTTTTTGTTGTTGTTAACTCAGTCACAAATTGTAATGGGGATCAGAAAACCAGGAATCAGTTGTTTCTTGGCAACTGGTGGGTGCCAGGAGAGGGAATGATGGGGACTGTGGCTGTCTTTATGAAAAGAAACACAAGACATAGGCCTATTTGGTAAGATTTTATTTTATAAAGCCTGCCATAAAAACTACCTCATTTGAAAATTGTTCTACCAAAGAAATTATGCTAAAAATAGCCTGTTCCCAGAAATACAAATAGAAGAGTAAACCAATTTTCACCTCATAATACAAGTTTGGCTTGGGAATTGTGCTTAACACAGCAATAAGTGGCTGAGTGAGTGACATCGTTGACCAAAACTACACTGGACAGAGGTGCTGTGAAGCTCAATGAAGCTCAGGGCTATCCAGCAAGACCATTGATTTTGCAACAATTTCTTTTCTGACTGAAAACAGAAAGTGGTTTTCATGTGCTAGGGCATCTAATCTGTTAACAGTGGTTCATCCTTCACCAGTCATCATTTTCCTTGGAACATGCCGTACTATGTAATCTGAACAGTAAGAATACCAGAAACTGACTTTGAGGATGTGGTGAGAGATACGACCCTGAAAGCACTGGGAGTGCTTTGTTACCGAGGAAGGGGTCCCTGGGGAGGGAGGTGAGGTGTTCTGAACTCTAGTTAGACAAACACCTTAGAAAATTTGCCACCTCAGTCTTTCTAAAGGAAGAACTAAGAAGTGAGATATGCTCCTAAATGCACTCTTTTTACTAAAACAAGGGACTTTCTGATTCTTTCCAACATATTTACTAAATAGCTTCTCTATGACTCTGAAGCTGGTCCCTGCAGAGCAAAGTCAAGGGTGATCTGGCCTTTTCCCCGGATGAGCTGATATCTTCTTGACCTCATCTTCCATTGATCTCTCTCCTCATCACTTTGTTCCTGACACCCTGGCCTTCTCGCCCTTCTTCAAACACGCTGGGCACTTGGTTGCTTCAGTGCTTTTCACTTAGTCTTTCTTGCATCTAAACAACTCTTAGTCCCAGATAATCTCACTTTTTTTGATTCCCTGATTAAAGGGCACCCTCACAAGGGAGGCCTTTCCTGATCTACCACGTAAAAGAGCGCACACACAGACACACACACACACACACACACACACACACACACAGTTGTGCACACATATATGACCTTTTACTGTTCCCTTATCTTATTTTCTTTATATCCATTTTCTCAGAGCATCAAACATGTATTTTTTTGCTTACATCTTTATTCAGTGTCTTCCCCTACCATCTTGTAGGCTCCATGAAAGCAGAAAATGAGTGTCTTTTGTTTACTGCCAAATCTATGGTGCCTCAAACAGTGCCTGGTACCTCATAAATGCTCAGTGAATAATTGTGCACAGAATGAATGAGTGAAGGAGTCAAATAGACTGTTCTGTCATTCATACCCAGGAGATAGGTCCCAGTGTTTTTAGGCTCCTATCTCTGGAAGATCATGAATCAAATTCTAAGTTCTCTCAGAAATCTTCAAGGTCAGTTGTTTTATTCTGTGTCCAGCAAAACTTAGGGAGTAAGTGGGGGTAAATGTTTCTCTCCCACCTCTCTTCCTGTCTCCAATTCCAACAACTGTGCTTTTTTCAGTTTAATATAGTGAGCATCCACAAAAGATTTCTTATAAAAATAGAATTTCCTAAGCTAAAAAGCAAGAAACAAAAGCCCCAAAACAGGAAAACAGAAAAAAGGAAAACACACTAACTGAGGGAATTAGGAAGAGTTAATTCTTTGCTTCATCGATATCACCAGTGTTCCTCAGGAACCCGGAAGAAGGATACATGAATTAGGTGATGGGTCACTGCGGGTGTCTTGTGAAGGCCAAGGCAGAACCTGGAAGGGGCCATGAAAGAGAGATGGACTTTTAATGTTTTGACTATTTTAGAAAATAACCTTTAAAAAGGTAGTACAATGTTAGGAGATTTTCATTTTAATTATATTTCATTGTTTTGAATTGAATCAAATGCAAGTCTTTGTTAACATATGCAAGATCTTGACTGAAAAATCCATATTTTGAGAGATCAAATTTGCATTATTAGCAGGGGAGCTGTTAGAAAAACAAGAGCACCTAAGACTTAAACAATAAAAAAATTGTTTGGATTCTTACCAGTTGTCCACTGTTGACTGTTGAACCAAACAGCTGTGAGCTCTGTGAGCTCTGTGCTCAGAGTGTTCACATGGCCTACATGTCCTTGGGGGCAATCCTACAGTTGTCATTTAAAGATACATATCTTTGTCATGTTGGGAGAGGCATCTGATTTCATTCTCTTGAGTGATGTGATCCTGAGTTTGTGCTAGGCAATTTTGAGCGTTTAGTATAGTAAAGAATGCTATGAGGACTGAGGTTTTTGCCATCCTTGGTATGTAGTATCAGTGTCCAGCTGCAAAGAATACATCAGTCATCTATTTGGCAGTACAGTGTGCCTAGCACAGTGCTCAGTACCAATGGGGAATTTTAAAGAAATAGGAGCTCTTCTCTATAATCCTATTTCTGCTTCTTTCATGGTCAAGTCAAACTTGCTAGAAGAGAAGCTTGTTCATTTGTTTTTAATTATTTTGCTAAACACTGGCTTCTAAACTCCAACTCTGTCTCAGCAGGTCTTGTGTTCTTTAGGAGCTGCCCACTGCCTTCAGGATCTTCTCACTTTTGTGTATTTTGTACACACCTTTAATGTGTCCATCTTCTTTGAAATATATTTGGTTTGGAATCAGAAGGCCTGGATTCTAGGTCTGGTTGAGAGTTTATTCTCACAAGTGGTAATGACACCTCTCTCATAGAATTGTGGTGGGAATTGAATGAGATCATGTATGTAAAGGCAAGTTGTAAAGAGTGAAGATCAATACAAAAGTAAAATATTATTAAGTCCTATTTTATTATGTGCTCTCCTCGATAATGAAAACCTTCAAAGTCTACCTATTGCCTACAGAATAAAGTCCATAGGAGTTAGTTTGTTACAAGAGGCCCTCTCCATAACAGCCTCTTCCTCACATCTTGTATAAAGAACCTATTCTTCAGGCAACTCAGACTTCATGATTCCTTGAACAAAGCTGTACTTTTCCATGTCTGTAATCTTTGTGAACATAGTTCCCTTTTCTTGTAATGACCTTCCACTTATCTTAGCCAATGAAAGCCTATTCACTTTTTAAGCAACCCAAGGACCATTTCTCATTAGTTTGTATCAGGTGTGTGTCACTTGTTATACCCAATATTGTATTGTGGATATATGAGTACATGTCTGACCTGCCCTACAAACAGGAAGCTTTCTGAGTGAAAGTAAGGTCTAACTGATGTTTTTTTTAATTCTCTTAAGTGCTTTGAATGTCATTGGCATTTGCTGAGTTAGGAGCTTGTTATATATACCTTTCTTAGATCCTGTGATTTTGCTTATGATCATCTTCAATGGGCAGGTTTACCTATTTGGTGGAACCTTTGGGGAATATAAGGTGAGTTTGTGTGATTTTTTTTTTCCTTGTCTCTGGGGAGAGATGGTCACAGAGATGTAGTCTCTTTTTCCCCTGAAGGATTCTGTTGAGTTTTGCACAAAACCTCTCCTGGAGAATGTATTTTATTTTTTATTTACTTTGCAATTTATAAAGTTCTTTTATGTCTGTTATTTGTTTTCAACCTCACAGCAGTGGTGAAACACTTGTGTTATCATTCAGCTTATAGATGAGAACTTGCAACTCAGAAAAGTTTAGTAACTCAAAGTTATGGAAACAACAGAAGCAGAGCCAGGCCTCAAACCCAGGGCTTCCCACGCCAAAGCCCATGTTCTTTCTTCTACAGTGTAACTGTTGTCTGGAACCTATCAAGAGTTTATACTTTATTTCTCTTGTTTCTCTTTAGACAGGAACAGCTTTAAAACTACATTTTAAAGTCACTTACGTCATTTTTTTCTTTTCGGTATGTCAGAACTCGATACCTTGTATATGTAACATGATAAAGGAAGAAGTGTCATATAAGGCTCTGTGTGTATACTTCTTCTAAGATGCTCCTGTCCCAGATTGTATAATCAAGGCTCAGAGAATGCATTCATTGCTGAGTCTCCTGCCACTGAGGTAGCCATGGGAAATGGACTGTGACAACAAAAGCCACCTGTCTTTAAAATACTTTTTAAATTCATAAGGGCAGTTTCTAGTTCAAGATGTCAAGGTGAGCATACTTATTTTTTCTTCTCTCACAGGACTAACTTAAAATGATATTAGAAGAATTAAAAAATATTTACAGCTCACAAAAATGGAGAGAATTGTAGGAGGTCACGATCAGATGAGAAGAGGGAAAACAAATGCTGTAAGAGGTTTATAAGTGGAGCAGAGAGGAGAGAGAAGGAGACAGCCCTCCAGAATATGAGAGGGGAACAGCAAGGATCATGGTCACCAATTTGCCCTGAAGGAACTGGAACATCAGTCCAAGATGTCCAATAGTCAATTAGGTGTTCTAGAAAAAAAATACTCCTGATAGAGGGAAGGAAATGTTAAAGAAGTAACATCTCCAGAGCTAAAGGGAGACCTACAAATTCAAAGGATGTATCACAGCCAAGTCAGGTGCATGAGAAGAGGCCCATAATTAGGGAATCATTGTGAAATCTCAGAATACTAAAGATTTAAAGTGGAAATTTACACCCATGCACCTTTACTTGAGGATGTACTCCAGTAAAAAGGGTGTGAAAATGAAGAAAAAGGAATATGTGGGATTGTACAGTAAAGAATTTAACCTTGACCCGTAGGAGGTCTAGACTTTACCTTCAGCTTCTGGGAGGTAATCTCTAAGCTCCTTGAATATTACACTTAATAGGAGTGTATTTGTCTGCTTGGGGGCTTTGAGCCAGCAAATAGTAACAGTGTGATTCATGGTGGGGGCATTGAATAACATCTCAAGGGGTTAGAGACTGGAAACTAAAATTAGCCATAGGGGCAGTCGTTCACATCTATAGAGTGAAGCTTCGATAAAAATTCGGAATACCAAGGCTTCAATGAGTTTGCCTGTTTGGCAAAAGTCTGTGCTTACTGTCACAAATCAATGTTGGAAAAGGAATGCATCCTGACTCTATGGGGAGAGGACAATGCAATCTGTGCATTGGGTAGTTCCCCAAACTCCATTTTATGTACTTCTTCCCTTGGCTGACTTTAATCTGCATTCTTCCTCTACAGTAGCTCTTAACCATGAGTATCATAGGAGTGTTTTGAGTCCTTCTAGTACATTAGAAAACCTGAGCATGGTTTGGAGAACCTCTCAAGCTTGCAGTTGATCAGAATGAGGATGGTCTTGTGAGGGTTGTGTTCCCTCTAACCTTGTAGTTAGTCTGCATCTTCTCAGGGATATACTAATAGAACTCATTGAGGAGAATAATGAAACAGCATCCAAGAATGACAAGTAGCAGGCCAGAGAAGGAAATGGGTCTAATTTAGGATAGAGATCAACAGGCCTAAAGAAAAATATTTTCAAGGAGAAGAATGGAGTCTATTTTAGATAATAGCTGCTGTTAATGATAAGTTGCAAGATGGTAGGATGTGGTGGGAAAAGCCTATGAATCTTAACAAGGTAAATAAAGGATAACTAGAAACCAGGTAGATCAAAACATTTTGCCAGAATGTCCCAAACACGAAACTATTTAACACATTTTTTTCTAGCAATTAGTAAAATATAAGAGAGGACACTCTATTTGACCTTGACATTTGTATATTTTCCTTTGAGTGGCATAAGGATCATAAAATCAGAAACATAGACAAGAGAATGTTATTATTAGCATTTTCTGACTTGTGATGAATAATGTGATGAATGGTCATAACAATATAAACTGTTTATTGGTTATATCAGTTCTTAAAATAAACCTAAGCACAAAGCATGGAGGAGTTAATAATGATTAAGAAGAGATCATAAACAGTCTTGGTTTTGATGATGTTAAAGTAAAGCTTTAGCTGACAGATGTTGGGAGATAAAAGGTAGTCAGAGATAAAAGCAGTGGTCAGGGTACAAACACCTTCATTTTGCAAAGTGAGGAGTCAAGAGAATCTGTTGAAAATTGATGAAAAAATTAAACAGTGATGACAAAAGTGACTATACAGAGCACTGGAAAAGAGGATGCTCTTGACTGGAAAAAAACACTCCACCCACTTAAACTGTAAGAAAAAATATCAATTCTTGGTAAATTGTAGACCGTTGAACTGTGAAAGGCAAAACAATAAGGCTTTTGAAGATAATGTAGGGGAATAGATTTGTGATCTCAATATAAGAGAATGACTTTTAAACATATTGAACATTAAGAAGAACCAGCCTTAAAAGTAAGGATTGAAGAATTTGACTACAGTAAAATTAAGAATATTAAAAGTAATCAAAATAGTGAAAAGGCAAACCACAGACTTGGAGATATTTGTAACACATATAATCAATAAAGTGCCTACATTCAGAATATATGAAGAACTCATGCAACTCAAGAAAATACAGTTTAATAGACAAATGGGCAAATAGACTCAACAGCTGCTTCAAAACAAAATATACCTAATTGGTCAGTAAGCATATGATAAAATGCTCAATCTCAGTAGGCATCAGAGAAATGCAAATTAAAACTACAAAGAAATGCTGCTATATACCCATGAGAATGGCTGAAATTAAAAAGACAAAACAGCAAGAATTGCCAAGGATGCTGAACACCTGGAACTCTCACACAGCTGCTGGTGGGAATGGAAAGAGTTTAGCCTATTTGGAAAGCAGTTTGACTTTATTTACTAAAAATAAAGATACCATACCTTGTGACCCAGCAAGGTATGGGTCACATATATGTGACCTGGGTATATGTCAGTCAAAAATATGTAACCTCTGTGTTCCAGGAGACATATGTATAAGGAAGTTTTTTAATGACTTTATTCATAAGCCTAAACATAGGAGCCACCTAAATGTCCATTGGCAGGATCATGGATTGATAAATCGTGATATTGTTCCATAAGGGAATATTATATAGCAATGAAAACAAACTATGTTGGAATGCTGTAATATGAGTGAATCTTATAAATCCAGTGTTGAGCTAGAAATGGCTGATGCACAAGAATATATACTTTGTGATTTTATTTTATAAAATTCAAAAAAGGGCAAACAAAACTGTAATGTTGAGTACTGCGTTCTTGGATGGCAGAAATATAAAGGAAGGCAAGAAAAGGAACACTGCAAAAGTGAGGAAAGAGTTACATTTAAGGAAAGGAAGTGCGTTATGACTTAGAAGGGCGTGTAGGGACTTCTGGGGCTGGCACTGTATTACTTGATCTGAGTAGCCAGTATGGGATGTTTGCTTTAGGATACATCTATGTTTTGTGCATTTTTTGAATGTGTGACATATTTTACAGACCAAATAAAAAAATAAAAAGAATTAATGGTATAAGAAATTATTTCAATTATAAAGATAAGTAGTAGAGAAACTAAATGTAGTGCCGTAAAAATAAATAAAATATAAGTGTTGTGCTAAAAATTGAGAGGTGTAGGGGAGTCATTTAATGACTTAAATTCTACTTTGCAGTCACAGGCAATTATATGAGAAAATCTCCAAATTGATAAGAATATTGTTTAGAGATAACACCCTAAACAAATTGCAAAAGTATTGTTTTCTGTTCTGTGTTTTCCATTTTTTCCCTCTTCATCTCCTTCAGTTATTTCACCTAGTATTTCCCATTTTTAAATAATATATGCTCGTTAATTTTGTAATAAAAAACCATCACATTGTATTTACATGTTCACATTTTAAAATAATCTGTGTGACGGGACACCCAGATTATAGACAAATACATTTGTTAGCTGAGTTAACTTAGTCTGAGGAATTATAATTTTGAATGAGTTATTTTGCATTGCCTTATATATTTTTAAAGATTATGCATTCAATAAAATGTCAAAAATCCTTTCTTTTCTCTATGTAACTCTTCATATAACTTGTGAGATCTTTGAGGATAGAAATGAAAAGTAAAGGACTTTTTGTTTTAAGATAAAATCTCACTTTTTGTACAGTTATTGAGTACTGTGATAGTGAGGAGAGTTAAGTTTATAGTTATAGGTTGACCTTTTATCATTTCTGACTTCACTGCACTTTAAAGGCATTTGTTTCAATAAATAACAATGTTCAACAGCTTTCATAAACAACCACCACCAGCATCACCAGCCAACAAAACAAAACAAAGAAAATCTTGATTTCTCTATGAAACCCCAGCTCTGTGGATGCTCCCAAGAATTAATCTAAGGAAACAATGTCCTCATCACTCACCATTTCAGGGAATTACAGTGTGTTTATGTGGAAGTACAACTTTTAATATCAGACATTCTCAATGTTTTATACCTGGACTTTAACAGTGAGGGCAAGACAGATCATTTTTAATTATGAATTTTAGTATATTTTGAATTCAGTGCTAAACCACACAAGAGAAAATAGCTTTTCAAAAACAAGTATCTATTTTTAAATTCTTTGTTGGCACTTACTTTTTAGATTAGTTTTTAGTAAAAATAAATGGCATTAGCCTGAAAAAGCTATGTGGAATTTTCTTTCCAGAAGAGCTTTATTAAAAAGATAAAACCTTAAAAAATGTAGTGTAAACTAGACAAATGTTCTTCCAATATTAAAATAAATTTGAAAGTTGAGGTTCTACTCTATTAAATTAACGTCTGAAAATATGACGGATTAAACTCTGAAGCTGTTGGACAGTGTTACTAGAACATTTATGATATAATCAGAAATTTTTATAACAGGGAAAGAAGTCCTATTCCAGCACAGTAGTTCTTTTTGACTTTCTAGCTAATGTAGAGAAATAAATATGACTGGTTTTTCTGAGGAATCTGTTATCTCAAGGCAGTTAAGCACATCAATCAATTTTTCTTGTAAGTTTTCTTTATATATTTTATTGTGTTCTCTAAACTTGCTTTTTAGGGAACATGTTGAGACATCTGGATTCTCTCTGCCTTTAGATTTTGGAAACTATTTTGGTCTCATTTCTGTTGTAAACTATCCATCTGATCATAATGCCTCAGCACTTGAGTGTTTACAATAAAAAGAATAAGGACACCCACTGCACTCATTTATGACATGGACCAGAGCCACCCAAATGCCCACTCTCAGTTTTGGCAGGTCACCTTGCCTCTGGTTTTATGTTTTGTTTTGGCTTGGTGAGCTCACCTGTGTTCTTGTTCAAATGTTCAACCCACATTTCCAAAGAATGGTCATCTTAGCCCTCCTATGCAAAAAGCATTGATGAGGTTTTCTTTCTCTAAAAGGGTTGCTTTTCAGGTATGGAATTTAGAAGATAACTAGTTATAGGTATAAAGGTCAACCAGTCTGTTTGAAAACAGCGTTGACAAATACCCAGCTGCAGGCACTAAGTTCATCCTGCAAGTGTGTACTCTAAAACGAGTTCTGAGTCATCTGCCCTGTCTGTTTGGCACCCCTGTTTACAGCACATCTTGAGCCTTCTCATGTGGCAAGTGCTGTTGGTAAATAGCTTATCCCTTCTGACAGCATAGATGAGAAAAGGACAACCTGATCTTGGCTGATCAAATGTGTACCTTAGGTTTGGTAAAGAGATTTTTTGGAAGTCTTGAGCAATTATTTAAAATGCGTCTGTGAGTGTATTTGTGTGTGTGTGTGTTGTCCATGAGCTGGCTCACTTGCTTTATGTGCTATGTAATGATTCATGTTCTAAGAGGGTGTGTTTTTTCTCTTAAAGAGATGGCAGCCAGCCCGCCCTCTCAGAAATGGGAGATTTCTTGAGCTAATTTAGACATGCAGGCTATGTTTGTGTACCACAAAGCTGTAACTCTTTGTCCAGACAGCACTGCCAATTTTCACCTGTGAATATCCCTATTCAGTATAGACTTAAAAAAAAAAATGAACAAAAAGTCAGCTCTTTTTATGAGCCTGTTTTGCATATAAGCTTTTAGGACAATTTGTATATTAATAGCACTTCTAAAGCAGAAAGGAGTTATTTAAAAGGATGACCTGATTATCTTGATAAAGAAAATAATGTAGCTACAATCCGTTTTCTGAAAATGTGGCCTTGGGTTTGAATGCAGGCTGGAGGGTGAGAGTTTTTGGATTAAATTTCAAACTCTAGGACAGTAGAATTTGGGCTCCAAAACTTGCTTTCTATATCTTAGTTTTCCAATCTGTTAAACAGGAATCAAAGCATTTACTTATCTCCTTACAGGACAATAAAGCATTGGTAATTTGTTGGAAGACACAAACCAGTGCAAATGCATTCTGTTGGAAGGGCCAACCCATGCACCGTTTTCCAGTATGCTCCTTGCTTCTGGCACCAGTGTAGTTCCCTTGGGGTCATCACACTTCTCATTGGCAAGAACAAAGCCTATCGCTGTGATTAGAATCCAGAGAGAAATTTTATGTCACGGATAGCTTAGTTAACCAGGAAACACACAAAATTAACACAGATGTTATGAAAACTCCATTATGTGTTTTCTAAAGTAGGAGAAGGCAGAACTTTCTCAGAGGGCAGAGACATGTGAGGCTAGCATGGACCACAAATGCAGAAGGTGGAAAGGTGGTAGCATTCACTCTTCTGAGAGTCTTTAAAAAAGACAAACAAAAACAAGCAAAAAATGTGGCTCTCAATAGAGGCAGGAGGATTGGATTTGTCACTTTTTTAGAGGTCCTTTCAATTTACAGATGCTGGCTCAAATTATTAGGTCTGCCACCAATTAGCTTAGAGTGTCACCCTATGTGCCATTCTGGGTATTACTTGTTCGGAACTCAAACGTAAGAAACAATTTTTGCTCTCAAGGTCTTCTTAACCTTCTTGGGAGAGAAATGTACACACAAAATAATTACAAAACTATGTGATAAGTGCTAGACTAGTAGCAAAAACCTGTGCTGTGATGACAGATTTTGCTGGAGGTGGTTGGGACCTTGAAGACTGAGTGGGAGTTAAGCAGGGGAGGTCATTCTGGGCAGAGGGTAGAGCATAAACAAAGGCCTGGAGGGAATGTGGGACTATTTTAGAAAGGAGAGAATAAGAATAAGAGCGTTTGAGGTCAGATAACCCCAGATTGGTAACCCTGCCAAATGTTTGTTTACTGGCTGTGTGATTTGGGGTACATTACTTAAGTCTCTCTGAGCCTCAGTTTCTGCATCAGTTTTGTGGGGACTTTATTATCTGTCCTGCAGGGTTGTTATGAGAATTAAATTCAACAACGAATGTAGAGGGCTTGGCACAGTGCAAGGACTGAGTGCATGTTCCTTAAATGGTCAGTTACTAGTTTTCCTTGAATGGGTGGCAGCCACCACTCTGGAACTGCAAATTGTTCAGAATATCATGGTTTTTCTGGGGAAGGGTTTCTCAACATTAGTCATCTGTAAAATGGAAAAACACCTTTTTTCAGGGTTGGTTTGAAGATTAGCGTTAATATTAAACACAGACCAAATAATGGTGCTCAGTAAAGAGCAGTTATTTTCATCAAAGTCATAATAAGACTTTTCTTTCAAAGGCCAATATATATGTCTATTTTCTTTATACTCATTTTGAAGAAATTATGTATTTCTGGGTGTGAACAGAACTGTACTTTCTGTTAACCCAGAGGCAGAATATAACTCTTGAAAGTATGATATTTCCCCCCAAAGGTGATGTGTCATATTAATGAATATGTGTTATGTGTGAGCTGGTATAAATGGTTATCCAACCATGTTTGTTTTCCATTTCTATGTCCCTGTGCTGGGCACCAGACCAAGCACTTAGTAGATGCCTAAGGAAATGCCTGCTATATGAGCTAGTGGGAAACTCTCTAGCTCGCTCTCTCAAAATACACTTGTTTTTAATGGAGAAAAATAATTTTAGATCTTAAAATTGCCTTTTGAAAACCAGGTTCCCAAACCATTTGAATAATTGAGCATGTACAAGTGCATGTGATACCCACTTGTGAAGAGGATCATGCTGCTCCAATATCTTCATTTTCCTGGAGGATGCATTCATCCAACCTGTAATTATAATTGTAAACAGTTATTATATCTGTGATTATTATTAGGACATTTCTAACAAGTAATATTGTAGAAGTCGGCCAGGAGTAGACTATCTTATGTGTTCGCTTCATGCTTTTCTTCCTAGAACTATATTGAGATACCAGGAATGGTAGAAACTCCAGTACTTTTTTATTTTACCAAGGAAGCCTCCTTACATTTCATTCTGCCCAATTGCATAATGCTTCTAAGAGGTCATGCCTCTGCTGTTATTTCCAGTTTTATTTATGAGCACTGATTATAATGGAAATGGTAAAATGTGGGCTGGATCAAGCTTGTGAAAATGACACTGTCTGACTTAAAAATGATGGGTTGTAGAGGGAAAAATAAGCACGGATGTATGTGAACTTCCTCACCATATAATACAGCTATAACCTCGGAGTACCAGTTTTCTCTTCCACCAGCTTCTGAATAGAACGGGATCCCAGTCATGTCACACAAAGTCATTTCTGTCTTACTTTCCCAGGGCTTCAAGAAAGAAAATTCACAACTTGCCTTGAAAATGTATCTATTGTTTAAGAATTTATCATTTGGTTCACATTTTAAATAAAGATTTGTATTATTACACATTTAGCTTAGGCCCTCTCGTTTGTTCCTCAGTAGAAAAGATAATATAGCTAATCAATGTTCTTTTTGCTGAAATCAGTTATTTGGCCTAGATTTAGAACACCTCAACTAGCAGAGACTTTGAAAATCTATTTCTTTATAGATTTGAAAACTAGGGAGTTTAGTTGAGAATTTATGCTTGGGGTTTTAAGAAGTTCCATGGTTTGTTCCCAAACTTGTACCTATTTTTAGTTTTAGACATTCGGTATTTCAGGTGCTGCCTTCAGGATTTATAGTTTTTATTATCCTGGGCCTTCATGTTCAGTTGTTCTAACCAGTCATTTATTCACTGAGCAGCTATGATTAAATTGAACACCGAAAATTGCTATTTTTATAAGAGAAAAGAAAAAGACAACCCAATGTTTAATTTCCCAAGTATTGAAGACCTACTATGTGAAAAGCAAAGGCTCAGTTATGTAGGAAAAGTAATCCAACAGCTTTTCAAAGATTTACTCTACTGATTCGGTATAATTTTCTGCTTATTTGTAAACAGTTTGTTATGACACTTAATTTTTTTTAATTGCTTGTTTGCAAATCATGTGGTTAATTTGCCTGCCCAAGAGAACTGAGCAAAGACTATTCTTAAAGTTTGTTGGTTTAAAAAGTAAAAAAAGTTGTGTATATATAGTGAAAAATGGTTAAATAATATGGAAATCTATAAAATGAAAATAGAAAGTTCTTTCCTTACCACCTGGAGTAAACTGTGTTAACAATTTTTATTTCATTCCAGACCTTTTTTTTTACTTATTTTACAAAGGAAGTGAAACCTGCAGCTTCTCCTCCAACTCACCCTCTGTGCCCCCCTCTCAGAATCGTATCATGAATAATTCTCATACAGAATATTCTGAAATAAAGAAGAGCCAACATGCTCACTATTAAATATCCTTTTTAATAGTTACTTCCCACATTCAACTGCTTTTTAATGGAGTACTTTTCAAAATTAGTTTTGATTATAGGAATTTCCCAGAAACATTAAAAGAATACTTATAGTCTCAACTCTCATTTAAAACCATATTTTAAAGAACATAAGGTACACTCAGTAACTACACAATTTTAGCACAGTGGCTTGAAACCAAACAAAAATAGTCATTCAAGTGTCTTATCTCTTCTATACCAACTAAGAACCAATTTAGTGCACTCAAAAAAAACCCCAAACACAAACTAGGTTCCCAATGGCCACAGAAGTGCCACAGCTGACATGAAATGATCTTGGTCTCATGTTTTCTTTTTAAAATTGAGATCTAAGTGACATATCGTTATATAGTTTCAGGTGACAACATGATATTCAGTATTGTAGTCCTTTTTTTTTTTCAGTATTGTAGTCGTTTAGAAAAAAAAGTAATGAACTTGGAATTTCAGCATTTAAGTTTACCTTGTCTTTTAATTTTTCTTGAACCTTTTCCATTTTATACTGCCATTTGCTGATAAGAGCAGGAGATCAAAAGAATAGGTAGCATATAAATGTTAATAGAAAATCTCTAGAATAACACATTGTGCTGGGATTAACAAACCATTTTCTCACTGGACATAATTGAGGTTGAGTGTAACACATATATAATAGAATCATATTTTCTACTGGTAAAAGTTCTGGTTCCCAGGGCAGACATAAATATATCAGCATTTTAAAAGATTTCCACAAAAAACATTGACTTCTAAGGATTCCACCCCCAACACACTGGAGAATACTGTCACTGTAGCAAGAATTCTGCACTAAAATCCAAAAGCTTGCTATTTCCTTTAAAAGGAAGAAAGAGGTTGGACAAAGTGATCCCTAAGATTTCTTTATAAGAATACTTAGTTCTTAAATTTACTTGTAAACCCCTCAGTATCCCACCCCCTAAAGAAAGAAAAAGCAGTATCTACAATACCAGTTTACTGAAAAACCCAAGTATTGATCCCATGACTAGTATGGATTTTGTTGTTGTTTTTTGCATCTTCCAAACTATAAGTATATCTCTACTTGTGGAAAAAATAACATGCACATCTAAACACACAAAATTATAAACCTTTTCAACTTGAATTACAAAAACATTTACTCCTTTATTCTTTTATATTTTGAGCTCTAGTAGTGAACATAAAATATTAGGGAATTTGATTTAACTGAAACAGTAACACAGCTATTTAAAAATAACTGTGAAATTTGTACAAGATAGTGCATTTGTATCAAAAATGACAAATTATAAATATCTGTCTAATGAAATGCAGGCTTCATTTTCTTGTGCTCCTTGTTAATTTCTTTGGTAGTATAATATTAGGACCTGACTGTGGCCTGTTTTGTTTTCCTTCTTTTTTCTTTTTTTGGTGTTTGGTAAGGGGGAGGTTGACAAACAGTTACCCTTAGCATTGCTAAAGTGATCCAGCTTTGTCATGTTCTGCACTGATAGAATCTAAGTGGAATACTCTTGGTGTTCAACTTGAATTACTAAGTCATTTTATAGTGATGAGTGATTTTTATATAGTAGGGCTTCAGAGTGCCTTGTGTCTTGCCTCGTGTCTCCATATCTACTCTGGGAAAATATTTAGATGATTACCTGAAATGGTTTAAAAAAAAAAAAGATTTCTATTTATAGATCTGGGAAAATTAAACCAAGATTAGATGATCAGGCTGTTTCTTTTTAAAAGGTACTAGGCACATTCATTTATTATCAATATGTATTATTTGTTTGCACAAAAATAACACATGCATTCATTGTAGAAAAATCCCAAACCACATATAAACAACAATAACAAATTGCTAGTGTCATCGTGAGAGATTACCATAATAACATTTTGGACTCTCACCTTCCAGTCTTCTGAGTATAAAATGAAAGTATGTAGTGGAATGCTTAATCAGAAAATCAGTTAGTGAATAACCTCTACTCGCCTCATAGTTGGAGGGTTTATTAACTTTATATTTAAAAACTGAAAAAAGAAGTTACCTGTTCTGAGCTCTCAGTGGCGATTCCTAAATTTATCTGTTGTGCTTGGAGGATCAGTTTAGTTTCGGCTTCTAATGTTTCAGAAGATGGATAAGTAAGATCAACTCTTTCTTCTTGGGAAGTCTAAAGGTAAAAGTGAGCAGAAATAGAGGGAAGGTTAAATGCTTAAGAAGTCAGAAGAGCTCTGTTCTGCTCATCGGTCCGACTGAACTTAGATTCTAACCACTGTGTGACCTTGAGTCAATTGCCAACCACTCTGGCACCAGTTTTTCCATTTATGAATAGAAAGTGTTACAGATAAAGGAGAGTGGAAGGTGGGAGAAAGATTGCAGAAATGTTTAAGACATGGTACCAACTTAGTTGGAAAGACTGGCCTGGGAAAGAACTATATTTCAAAATTGGGGTGATGGAGGGGGCAGATGAGGGAAAGGACCTTAAGAGAAGGCTCAGCTAAAAGTCTGATCTCATTCAATATCTTTGTTCATGATCTAGGTTCTGTGCTGTCCATATGGTGGCCTCTTGCCACATGTGGCTACTGACCACAAAAATTGTGACTAGTTTGAATTGAGATGTACTATATGTGTAAAATACACACTGGACTTTGAAAACTTAGTACAACAAATATAAAATATCCTCTTTTAATAATTTAAAAACATTGACTCAGTGTTGAAATGATAATATTTTAGATATATTGGGTTAAATAAAATATGGTGAAAATGTACCTGTTTCTTTTTAATTTTTTAATGTAGCAACTAGGAAATCTTAAATCACATCTATGGCTTATATCCTCTTTCTATTAGACAGCACCCACCTAGGACATAATGTTTGTGGAATGCGTTTTGGGAAAACATGCAATCACTAACTTGTACATGGCTATAGACGATGTTACAATTGTAAGAATGGTCTAGTAGAATGAGTGACACCAGAAACCCAGATATTCCAGAGAAAAGCAGAAAGTGTTACACCCTTGAAAGGGAACAATGATAACAGGTTTACAACTACATCTGAATCTGAACTTCTGCATGATGTTTGCAGCTCAGAGGTAATTAGACTGCATGGTAACAGGAGGGAGTCTTCCATTTGCAGTGGTCATTTTAACTGCGCCTGCCTGTAACAGCTTTAGGCAAGCAGACGGGGGAAGACACGGAGCATAGTTTATAAGCATGTTCATAGACTATAGATTGGGCTCACTGCAAGAAGGAGTTAATAATTGTCAGTAAATAATTATAACTGCTCTGATAAGCTGAAGGCATTTATTAAATAGCAACTCCTCTTACTGGAAATTTTCATTCACCTTATACAGATGAATCATTTACTTCCAGAAAATACTTCACTCACTGTAGGCTCAATTCAGTCCTAGGATGTCCTAAACACCATATCCAATGGCTTGTCGCAGTGTTTTTCCTTGTAAACTTCAGAGCACCACTAGACAGGAATAACCTTCCTTTTGATATTTTCTTCTCTGTCGCCTTCTGTGACATGCTGTCTGCGTCCCCTTCTCATTGTTCTGACCTGTCAGGGAGGCACTGTAGCATCAATTGAAGAGCCAAGATTTGTGGATTGTAATGAAGTTTAGGGACATAGTTTATACAAAATGCACAGTAGGTTCTCAATAAATGATAGCTACTAGTGTTTTTTGTTTTTTTAATTTTATTTTTTGCTGAATATTTTTCTTCACCCAGTCCTATCTTTAAGTTCTCTCCTCTCTATACACCACAGAATTTTATCTGTTCCTTTAGTTTCAAATGTCATCTCTTTAGTGATTTTAGTGTGCCTGCAAATGCCATATCTGAACCCCTTTATGGATGTACATTATAAGCATCATCAATGTTTTCCAGATCTGGGAATCTGGGTACACACAGATGCTCCTGTCTCTCAATCTTCCTGCCTCTTAAAGCCCTCATGTCAACATACCTCTCCACTTCTGCTAGATCAGCATCACAGATGTGTGCCTGGGTCTTCCCACTGCCTGTCCTCACAGACTTGGACACCCCAGAGCTCTGTGAATACATGGAAGTCACGATGCTAATAAATCCCAGCGTGAACTTAGTTTGGGTTCATGTGGGAGTTCTGGGAGACCACAGAAGTTTGATGATCAGGTCAAGATAGCTTTATTTTAAAACCACTTTATTTAAGTATGATTAACTTACAAAAAACTGTAGTATCAAATGCATACAACTTTCTGTGATTGAGGAGAAAGTAAGAGAGATTATGTCGATGAGCTTTAGCTATGGGGTACTGGGCAGGACTTGTCAGTACCCTTAGTTCTTTCATTGGTACGATGACTGATCTGGACTTTATCTCTAAACTTCCCAGTGCTAGGATGCTGAGCTTCTAGAAAGCAGTAGGCCTGGAGAGGAAAGCAAGGCCCACGCTATTCTGCTAAGTATTCAAATGAAAGAGTATTTGCTAAAAGCAGGATACTGGTGTAGGGGCCAAGGGCAGGCCACCCCAAGATGTGCCTTTGTGGTTTGCAGATTATTTCAGAACTGAAAATAATAAGGCCCAAAAGACTCAGAAGGACACTTTGACCTTGCCTGTTCCATAAGGGCATAAAAAGGATTTAGATGGAGAAACTTCTCCAGGAGGAGACCCATCACTGATAACTATGTTGCAATAGGCGTAGGTGTGGGAGACAGGGAGGACTGTGGAATATTCCTCTCTGTGTCCCATTGTTTCTCTGTAGCCATCAAACATTTGCTTTCCAAACATTTATTCTTTCATATTCCTGTAAATTCTTCCTTTTTTCTTTGTTTTGAAATCTATGTCTGTGGATTCCCCATATGTAACTAATTATATTTGTTTTTTTTTCCTGTTAATCTGTGTCTTGTCAATTTGATTCTTAGACCAGCTAGAAGAACCTCTAGGCTTAGAGGAAATTTCTTCCTTCCCAACAGTGGGAATGGATTGGTGTTCCCAAGAAGTTCATGTTAACAGTAAATTTCAAAGCTATAACAGATGCACAGTGCGAGTAACAAACAGCTTGTCATTTCTGACAAGTTTCCATGTACATGTTACTATTTTTGCTACTGAATGATCATTTATTTATCATAAACCATATGATTTGCTAATCATAAAAATCTTACTGATTTTTAATTTTATTGACTACTGAGTTTACTTATTGTGGGTAAAATTGTACTATTTCCAGAATATCTCGCCTGGCTTTAGTGTAGCTGTATATCAACAGGTGTTCAGAGGTGGAAAGTAAAATGGTTTATACATTTGCATATCAATAGGCATCCCTCAGGGGTGGAGGGAAGGTCATTTCCATATCGATGGGTAATTACCTGGGCAACTGAGGGCTTATCTGAACTTGAAAGGTTAGGGAGAGTGCTGGTTTTGCTTCTGCCAGAGTGGGGGAGAGAAACTCCCCCCACCGGACTGCAGTTTGTAAGCAATAAATGGGTTTTAAACTTTATTTCTTCCTTTGACTGATTTTGGTTTTAGAGATATTATGCCCTGGGATTTCCTCTCCCTGGTTTTACACTTATTAAGGATTAAGCAAATACCCAATACATGCCTGTTGTAAAAAAATTCAAAAAACAACAGAGGAAATTAAAAGAAGACAGTAAAAATTAAGTGACCCAAATCATGGTCATCCAGAAATAATCATTTGAAAAATTTTGGTTGGTATCCTAATGCATTTGGTCTTCCCTAAATGGGATCAAACTATAAATACTGTTTTGTAACCTGCTTAAAAAAAGACACAACTCTTTAATATATTGTAGATATCGTTCTTCGATAATGACTGTTGACCTAGAATAATCATTTATGATGGCCATATTCTATTGTATATTTATTCCTTTCCAGATGGACATTTAAGCTATTTCTTATTTCTTACTATTATAAAGAGGACTGTGATGAATGTCAAGCCATACTGAAGTTTCCAATTATATTCAAACACACTCAGAAAGAACAAACTTATTTTCTTAGTCAGAGGCAGTCAGTAAATACACTTTGATAATCAGATTGTCACTGCAATACCTCAATTCCTGATTTGCAAGAGATTAGTGCATTGTGACCATTATTTTCTTGAAGGATGGAAACTTCCCCTTAATCACTGTGTCTGAAAATTAATTTCATGCTATTAGCAGAAGGTATTATAAAGTATGCTTTCTCCAGCTGAAACTACTGTAGTTATTTCTAATTAACACTTCCCTGATGCACATTGATAAAACATGTAGTAGCTTCTCATCTCATTTGAATATGAAGATTCACTGTCATTCATGTTAAAAGCTCTGCTTTGTTTACTTAAGTCAGTGATAACAAGACTTGGGCTGACCCCATCTCCTCTTATTAATCACTGACTATAGTTTTGTCAGGCCTGGGTCAGATGAACAAAAACAAAAGGCAAAGATTTTTGTAAATTAAAAATTTTAACTGAAGAAAGTTTAAAATTTCAGGCAGATGAAAGCAGTGTTATGAAGTAATTTTAAAGGGATTTTTTGAGAATGAATTTGTACAATGTTTGTTCTTTGATCCTAGTACCTCAAACAGTGTCTGGAACATAGTGAACACTCAATAAATAGTTGTTGAGGAAGTGAATGAATGAAGCCGCTTTCAATTTGTGACTTAAATATTGGTAAATTATCTGAACTGGTGGAGCCATTTATTTCTACAATTAAAATGATGATATTCATTACCACAAATTTGAATTTTCTATACTTAGAGATAAGGTGAATATTTTTTTCATTAAACATAATCAACCAATTTTATCATTCTCAAGATTGGCTGTTTATGGAAGGTATCAGCAAACTGTGTTCTGTGGGCCAAAGAACTGACTGTTTTAGTACAGCCCATGAGCTGAAAGTGATTGTTAAAACATTTTTTTTTTTTTTTAATAATAATAATTTTTTTTTTATTGAAGGGTAGTTGACGCACAGTATTACATTACATTAGTTTCAAGTGTACAACACAGTGGTAGAACATTTATATACATAATTCTAGGTTCCAGCTATCACCCTACCAAGCTGTTACAATATCTTGACTATATTCCTTATGCTATACATTACATCCCGGTTACTTATTTATTTTACCATTGGAAGTCTGTCCTTTTTTTTTTTTTTTTTTGTGAGGGCATCTCTCATATTTATTGATCAAATGGTTGTTAACGACAATAAAATTCTGTATAGGGGAGTCAATGCTCAATGCACAATCATTAATCCACCCCAAGCCTAATTTTTGTCAGTCTCCAATCTTCTGAGGCATAACAAACAAGTTCTTACATGGAGAACAAATTCTCACATAATGAATAAGTTACATAGTGAACAGTACAAGGGCAGTCATCACAGAAACTTTCGGTTTTGCTCATGCATTATGAACTCTAAACAGTCAGTTCAAATATGAATACTCATTTGGTTTTTATACTTGATTTATATGTGGATACCACATTTCTCTCTTTATTATTATTATTTTTAATAAAATGCTGAAGTGGTAGGTAGATACAAAATAAAGGTAGAAAACATAGTTTAGTGTTGTAAGAGAGCAAATGTAGATGATCAGGTGTGTGCCTGTAGACTATGTGTTAATCCAAGCTAGACCAGGGCAATAAAACATCCACATATGCAGAAGATTTCTCTCAGAACAGGGGGGGTGAGGTTCTAAGTCTCACCTCTGTTGATCCCCAATTTCTCACCTGATGGCCCCTCTGCGACTGTGCCTGTCTTAGGTTGTTCCTCCCTTGAGGAATCTTACCCGTCTCTGGCTAACCAGTCATCTTCCGGGGCCATACAGGGAAATGTGAAGTTGGTAAGTGAGAGGGAAGCCTTATTGTTTGAAAAGGTTAGCTTTTTACTTCTTTGCATATTTATGCCCTGTGGCTTCTATGCCCAGCATTTGTCTTGAGGTATCTTTACCACTTGGAGGAGTTATGATACTCGGTAAATTTCATATGAGGCACGAATTCTATTTAAGGGTTGTAATTAGGAAGGAAGAAGAAAAGCTATAGAAGTAGCAGGCGGAAGAAAACATGGGAAGATTGATTATTTCTTTGACAAATCTTCTTGTAGAGTAACTTCAGCATATATAGATTTTAAGCTACTACTTAAATTGCGCACACACATTAACATAATAGGAGTATAGTTACATAACCAAAGCATATCTGTAATTACCAGCCATCTCCAGTGAAACCAAGAAAACCATTAAGGCACCTTAGGCATTTGTGAAAACTTATCTATGATATGGTGGATATTGTCCAACTGAACTTGAACAGTCTGAGAGAAATCAGACAAATTAAAACAACCCATTCCTGGGGACTGTTCACATGCCATATGTTCTTTTAACAGTAAATAGTCTGTAGTTGTAAGAGTTTGGAGCGCTACAATTTGCACTTCTCCAAATTCTTGGTTGAGTTCCAACAGTATAGATCCAGTCAAATTTGTTGTTTTACTGTATGCACAGGCCAGCTTAGATATCTCCTTCATTCCCATGGCAAGTCCAGGAGCTGGTGGGATGAGTGCATCTACAGCTGTAGCAGTGCGTGGATCTTTGTTGGGGTTTTTTGATGATCATCTTCTGGCATGAGTCTTCCAGAGAGTGCAGATGTTGGAAGTTCTTTTTCATATCGTATCTTAGTTCATTTTCGGGGTAGCCCAATTAGGCTTTGATCCTCTGTATAAACACAAACAGACCCTTTGCCTACACTTTTATATGCCCTTTATACCCTTGTGTAGAACTCGTTGGAGGTTACCACACAGGAACTGCCCCCCCCCCTTTTTTTTTTTTTGCTTTGTTTTTGGTATCACTAATCTACACTTACATGATGAATATTATGTTTACTAGGCTCTCCCCTATACCAGGTCTCCCCTATAAACCCCTTTACAGTCACTGTCCATCAGCATAGCAAAATGTTGTAGAATCACTACTTGCCTTCTCTGTGTTGTACAGCCCTCCCTTTTCTCCTACCCCCCCATGCATGTTAATCTTAATACCCCCCTACTTCTCCCCCCCTTATCCCTCCCTACCCACCCATCCTCCCCAGTCCCTTTCCCTTTGGTACCTGTTAGTCCATTGTTGAGTTGTGTGATTCTGGTGCTGTTTTGTTCCTTCAGTTTTTCCTTTGTTCTTATATTCCACAGATAAGTGAAATCATTTGGTATTTCTCTTTCTCCGCTTGGCTTGTTTCACTGAGCATAATACCCTCCAGCTCCATCCATGTTGTTGCAAATGGTTGGCTTTGCCCTTTTCTTATAGCTGAATAGTATTCCATTGTGTATATGTACCACATCTTCTTTATCCATTCATCTATCGATGGACATTTAGGTTGCTTCCAATTCTTGGCTATTGTAAATAGTGCTGCGATAAACATAGGGGTGCACTGATCTTTCTCATACTTGATTGCTGCATTCTTAGGGTAAATTCCTAGGAGTGCAATTCCTGGGTAAAAATGGTAGGTGTGTTTTGAGCATTTTGATGTACCTCCATACTGCTTTCCACAATGGTTGAACTAACTTACATTCCCACCAGCAGTGCAGGAGGGTTCCCCTTTCTCCATAGCCTCGCCAACATTTGTTGTTGTTTGTCTTTTGGATGGCAGCCATCCTTACTGGTGTGAGGTGATACCTCATTGTAGTTTTAATTTGCATTTCTCTGATAATTAGCGATGTGGAGCATCTTTTCATGTGTCTGTTGGCCATCTGTATTTCTTTTTTGGAGAACTGTCTGTTCAGTTCCTCTGCCCATTTTTTAATTGGGTTATTTGTTTTTTGTTTGTTGAGGCGTGTGAGCTCCTTATATATTCTGGACGTCAAGCCTTTATCGGATGTGTCATTTTCAAATATATTCTCCCATACTGTAGGGATCCTTCTTGTTCTATTGATGGTGTCTTTTGCTGTACAGAAGCTTTTCAGCTTAATATAGTCCCACTTACTCATTTTTGCTGTTGTTTTCCTTGCCCGGGGAGATATGTTCAAGAAGAGGTCACTCATGTTTATGTCTAAGAGGTTTTCGCCTATGTTTTCTTCCAAGAGTTTAATGGTTTCATGGCTTACATTCAGGTCTTTGATCCATTTTGAGTTTACTTTTGTATATGGGGTTAGACAATGGTCCAGTTTCATTCTCCTACATGTAGCTGTCCAGTTTTGCCAGCACCACCTGTTGAAGACACTGTCATTTCGCCATTGTATGTCCATGGCTCCTTTATCAAATATTAATTGACCATATATGTCTGGGTTAATGTCTGGATTCTCTAGTCTGTTCCATTGGTCTGTGGCTCTGCTCTTGTGCCAGTACCAAATTGTCTTGATTACTATGGCTTTATAGTAGAGCTCGAAGTTGGGGAGTGAGATCCCCCCTACTTTATTCTTCTTTCTCAGGATTGCTTTGGCTATTCGGGGTCTTTGGTGTTTCCATATGAATTTTTGAATTATTTGTTCCAGTTCATTGAAGAATGTTGCTGGTAGTTTCATAGGGATTGCATCAAATCTGTATATTGCTTTGGGCAGGATGGCCATTTTGACGATATTAATTCTTCCTAGCCACGAGCATGGGATGAGTTTCCATCTGTTAGTGTCCCCTTTAATTTCTCTTAAGAGTGACTTGTAGTTTTCAGAGTATAAGTCTTTCACTTCCTTGGTTAGGTTTATTATTAGGTATTTTATTTTTTTTGATGCAATTGTGAATGGAGTTGTTTTCCTGATTTCTCTTTCTGTTGGTTCATTGTTAGTATATAGGAAAGCCACAGATTTCTGTGTGTTGATTTTGTATCCTGCAACTTTGCTGTATTCCGATATCAGTTCTAGTAGTTTTGGGGTGGAGTCTTTAGGGTTTTTTATGTACAGTATCATGTCATCTGCAAATAGTGACAGTTTAACTTCTTCTTTACCAATCTGGATTCCTTGTATTTGTTTGTTTTGTCTGATTGCCGTGGCTAGGACCTCCAGTACTATGTTAAATAACAGTGGAGAGAGTGGGCATCCCTGTCTAGTTCCCGATCTCAGCGGAAATGCTTTCAGCTTCTCGCTGTTCAATATAATGTTGGCTGTGGGTTTATCATAAATGGCCTTTATTATGTTGAGGTACTTGCCCTCTATTCCCATTTTGCTGAGAGTTTTTATCATGAATGGATGTTGAACTTTGTCAAATGCTTTTTCAGCATCTATGGAGATGATCATGTGGTTTTTGTCTTTCTTTTTGTTGATGTGGTGGATGATGTTGATGCACTTTCGAATGTTGTACCATCCTTGCATCCCTGGGATGAATCCCACTTGGTCATGGTGTATGATCCTTTTGATGTATTTTTGAATTCGGTTTGCTAATATTTTGTTGAGTATTTTTGCATCTACGTTCATCAGGGATATTGGTCTGTAGTTTTCTTTTTTGGTGGGGTCTTTGCCTGGTTTTGGTATTAGGGTGATGTTAGCTTCATAGAATGAGTTTGGGAGTATCCCCTCCTCCTCTATTTTTTGGAAAACTGTAAGGAGAATGGTTATTATGTCTTCCCTGTATGTCTGATAAAATTCCGAGGTAAATCCATCTGGCCTGGGGGTTTTGTTCTTTGGTAGTTTTTTGATTACCGCTTCAATTTCGTTGCTGGTAATTGGTCTGTTTAGATTTTCTGTTTCTTCCTGGGTCAATCTTGGAAGGTTATATTTTTCTAGGAAGTTGTCCATTTCTCCTAGGTTTCCCAGCTTGTTAGCATATAGGTTTTCATAGTATTCTCCAATAATTCTTTGCATTTCCGTGGGGTCCGTCGTGATTTTTCCTTTCTCGTTTCTGATACTGTTGATTTGTGTTGACTCTCTTTTCTTCTTAATAAGTCTGGCTAGAGGCTTATCTATTTTGTTTATTTTCTCGAAGAACCAGCTCTTGGTTTCATTGATTTTTGCTATTGTTTTATTCTTCTCAATTTTATTTATTTCTTCTCTGATCTTTATTATGTCCCTCCTTCTGCTGACCTTAGGCCTCATCTGTTCTTCTTTTTCCAATTTCGATAATTGTGACATTAGACCATTCATTTGGGATTGCTCTTCCTTTTTTAAATATGCTTGTATTGCTATATACTTTCCTCTTAAGACTGCTTTTGCTGTGTCCCACAGAAGTTGGGGCTTAGTGTTGTTGTTGTCATTTGTTTCCATATATTGCTGGATCTCCATTTTGATTTGGTCATTGATCCATTGATTATTTAGGAGCGTGTTGTTAAGCCTCCATGTGTTTGTGAGCCTCTTTGCTTTCTTTGTACAGTTTATTTCTAGTTTTATGCCTTTGTGGTCTGAAAAGTTGGGTGGTAGGATTTCAATCTTTTGGAATTTTCTGAGGCTCTTTTTGTGGCCTAGTATGTGGTCTATTCTGGAGAATGTTCCATGTGCACTTGAGAAGAATGTATATCCCGCTGCTTTTGGTTGTAGAGTTCTATAGATGTCTATTAGGTCCATCTGCTCTACTGTGTTGTTCAGTGCTTCCGTGTCCTTACTTATTTTCTGCCCAGTGGATCTATCCTTTGGGGTGAGTGGTGTGTTGAAGTCTCCTAGAATGAATGCATTGCAGTCTATATCCCCCTTTAGTTCTGGTAGTATTTGTTTCACATATGCTGGTGCTCCTGTGTTGGGTGCATATATATTTAGAATGGTTATATCCTCTTGTTTGACTGAGCCCTTTATCATTATGTAGTGTCCTTCTTTACCTCTTGTTACTTTCTTTGTTTTGAAGTCTATTTTGTCTGATATTAGTACTGCAACCCCTGCTTTCTTCTCACTGTTGTTTGCTTGAAATATGTTTTTCCATCCCTTGACTTTTAGTCTGTACATGTCTTTGGGTTTGAGGTGAGTTTCTTGTAAGCAGCATATAGATGGGTCTTGCTTTTTTATCCATTCTGTTACTCTGTGTCTTTTGATTGGTGCATTCCACCCATTAACATTTAGGGTGACTATTGAAAGATATGTACTTATTGCCATTGCAGGCTTTAAATTCGTGGTTACCAAAGGTTCAAGGTTAGCCTCTTTAGTATCTTACTGCCTAACTTAGCTCGCTTATTGAGCTGTTATATACACTATCTGGAGATTCTTTTCTTCTCTCCCTTCTTGTTCCTCCTCCTCGATTCTTCATATGTTGGGTGTTTTGTGCTGTGCTCTTTCTAGGAGTGCTCCCATCTAGAGCAGTCCTTGTAAGATGTTCTGTAGAGGTGGTTTGTGGGAAGCAAATTCCCTCAGCTTTTGTTTGTGTGGGAATTGTTTAATCCCACCGTCATATTTGAATGATAGTCGTGCTGGATACAGTATCCTTGGTTCAAGGCCCTTCTGTTTCATTGTATTAAATATATCATGCCATTCTCTTCTGGCCTGTAGGGTTTCTGTTGAGAAATCTGACGTTAGCCTGATGGGTTTCCCTTTATAAGTGACCTTTTTCTCTCTAGCTGCCTTTAACACTCTTTCCTTGTCCTTGATCTTTGCCATTTTAATTATTATGTGTCTTGGTGTTGCCCTTCTTGGATCCTTTCTGTTGGGGGTTCTGTGTATTTCCGTGGTCTGTTCGATTACTTCCTCCCCCAGTGTGGGGAATTTTCAGCAATTATTTCTTCTAAGATACTTTCCATCTCTTTTCCTCTCTCTTCTTCTTCTGGGACCCCTATAATACGGATATTGTTCCTTTTGGATTGGTCACACAGTTCTCTTAATATTGTTTCATTCCTGGAGATCCTTTTGTCTCTCTCTATGTCAGCTTCTATGCGTTCCTGTTCTCTGATTTCAATTCCATCAATGGCCTCTTGCATTCTATCCATTCTGCTTATAAACCCTTCCAGAGTTTGTTTCATTTCTGCGATCTCCTTTCTGGCATCTGTGATCTCCTTCCGGACTTCATCCCATTTCTCTTGCGTATTTCTCTGCATCTCTGTCAGCATGTTTATGATTCTTATTTTGAATTCTTTTTCAGGGAGACTGGTTAGGTCTGTCTCCTTCTCTGGTGTTGTCTCTGTGATCTTTGTCTGCCTGTAGCTTTGCCTTTTCATGGTGATAGGAATAGTCTGCAGAACTGGGACGAGTGACGGCTGGAAGGACTTCCTTTCTTGTTGGTTTGTGGCCCTCCTCTCCTGGGAGAACAGCGACCTCTAGTGGCTTGTGCTGCGCAGCTGCGCGCAGACAGGGTTTCTGCTTCCTGCCCGGCTGCTATGGAGTTAATCTCCGCTGTTGGTGTGGGCGTGGCCTGGCTCGGGCAGCTACTCCAAAATGGTGGAGTCGCGTTGGAGCAGGAGCTGCTGGGAGGCTATTTATCTCCGTAAGGGGCCTCCCTGCTCCCTGCAGCCCAGGGGTTAGGGTACCCAGAGATCCCGGATTCCCTACCTCTGGATTAAGTGACCCGCCCTGCCCCTTTAAGACTTCCAAAAAGCACCCGCCAAAACAAAACAACGCTTACCAAAAAAAAAAGAAAAAAAAATTTTTTTTAATTAAAAAAAAAAAAAAGTTTTTAATTAAAAAAAAAGGTGGTCGTTCGTTTTTCTTTATTCTCCGGTGCCAGCCTCATGCCTCTGCTCACCGGTCGGTCTTTCTGCCCTGTTTCCCTAGTATTGGGGTCCCTATCCCTTTAAGACTTCCAAAAAGCGCTCGCCAAAACAAAACAGCAAAAGAGCAAAAAAAAATGGTCGCGCGCTTTTCTTATGTCCTCTGTCGCCCAGCCTCCAGTGCCTGCTCACTGTTCTTGCTGCCCTGTTTTCCTAGTATCGAGCGCCCTGCACTCTGGCCTGTATGGCTGGGGCTGGGTGTTCGGCAGTCCTAGGCTCCGTCTCCCTCCCGCTCTGCCTGCTCTTCTCCCGCCGGGAGCTGGGGGGAGGGGCGCTCGGCTCCCGCGGGGCCGGGGCTTGTATCTTACCCCCTTCGCGTGGCGCTGAGTTCTCTCAGGTGCGGATGTGGTCTGGATATTGTCCTGTGTCCTCTGGTCTTTATTCTAGGAAGGGTTGTCTTTGTTATATTTTCATAGATATATGTTGTTTTGGGAGGAGATTTCCGCTGCTCTACTCACGCCGCCATCTTCCGCCCCTCTCCCCTGTTAAAACATTTTTAAATGGTTGAAAAAAATTTAAAAAAGAAGAGTGTTTTATGACAGGTGAAAATTATACAAAATATAAATTTCACTGTTTGTAAATAAAATTTCATTAAAACAGCGACATGTGCATTCTTTCATATGTCTCTGATAGTTACTTTCATTCTGCAACATAGGGAGGTCAGTAGTGGCCCAGGAAGCCTGAAATGTTTGCTATTTGGCTTTTTAAAAAAAGTTTGCCAATTCCTAGTTTAGGTCTGTCTCAGTCAGTTTGGGATGCTATATAATAGAATACCACAGACTGGGTGCCTTATAAACAACAGAAATTTATTTCTCATGGTTTTGGAGGCTGGGAAATCCAAAGATAATGGTGAGAGTAGTTTTGGTGTCTGGTGAGGATCTGCTTCATGGTTAATAGTTTGCAGTCTTCTCTCTGTGTCCTTACATGGCAGAGGGGTGAGGGAACTCTCTGGAAGCTCTTTTATGAAGGCACTCATCATTCATGAGGGCTCTACTCTCAGGATACCTCCCAAAAGCCATCTTTATCATCACTTTACCATCTAATATCATCACTTCGAAAGTTAGAATTTTGACATGTGAAGCTTGAGAGACACTGATGTTCTGTCTACAGGAAGGTCCAAAACTATTTCTTGGGTGCGGAAGTCTGTGTTGTTCGCTCAGCAGCAAGAATGCTTTCAGGTTACCAGCCTTAGTGAATGCTAGAGCAGTATATTAAAATGACAGGTGAAATGGCAAAGGAAAGTCAAGGTATTATGCCTATTTTGTTAACAGCTTCACAATAATAGTGGTAGCATATTTTCTTTTCTTTTTCATTATCTCTAGTGGAGAAGGCCAATCTTAACGCAACGCAAAATGTTATTTGAACACATAACAATATAATGGAATCTGGAATGGCAGGATTGCTTAGAACCTCCTGTGACAAGGCCTAACAGTTCACTCATGACCATTGCCTGCCTAGTCTTACAGGCTGGGGACACTAGTCATTTCTCAATAGCTTAAGGGAGAATTTTAAAATTGGGTTCTCTGGAATTTCTGTGGAAAATTGAAGGGATTTTATCTATACTCTAAATGTATGAAATTAGTGAATTCTTCTATGTATTTTAGGTTTGAGATTTTATTTTTATTTCTTTTCCTTCTATAGCCAAGACACTCATTTCCACCAGGTTCCTGAGTGAAATCAAGGATCATTCTAGGAAGTGAACAGTTCAATTATTGTTACTCTTAAGCAAAATTTCTGTAACTCTGAAAATAAGAGAGAGAGAGAAAGAAATGTTCTTATAGGCATATATGCTCTATCCCTGACTTTACCTCATTCATTTTTTTTGTTCAAATTTTATTCAAAATTGTACTTATGAGTAATCACAATGAATTTTCTCACTCCTTTATATAAAAGCAGTCATTGAGAGAAAAGAAAAAATTAAAAACTAAATATCCATCCAAAGAAAACTAAGAATTTTTAAATAAAATATTCAAACATAGACTACTATTTTAAAAGAATGTTTAAACTCTATATACTTAAATGGAAAGATTTTTTAAAAATTTCGATATCATTAATGTACAATTACTTGAACAACATTATGGTTACTAGACTCCCCCTATTATCAAGTCCCCCCCACATACACCATTACAGTCACGGTCCATCAGCATAGTAAGATGCTATAGAATCATTACTTGTCTTCTCTGTCTATACTGCCTTCACCATGTCCCCACCCCCCTACATTATACGTGCTAATCATAATGCCCCCTTTCTTTTTCCCCGCCCTTATCCCTCCCTTCCCACCCATCTTCCCCAGTCCCTTTCCCTTTGGTAACTGTTAGTCCATTCTTGGGTTCTGTGATTCTGCTGCTGTTTTGTTCCTTCAAGTCTTTTCTTTGTTCTTATACTCCACAGATGAGTGAAATCATTTGATACTTATCTTTCTCTGCCTGGCTTATTAACTAGTTCAACCATTCTGGAAAGCAGTATGGAGGTTCCTCAAAAAACTCAAAGTAGAAATACCATTTGACCTAGGAATTCCACTTCTAGGAATTTACCCTAAGAATGCAGCAGCCCAGTTTGAAAAAGACATATGCACTCCTATGTTTATTGCAGCACTATTTACAATAGCCAAGAAATGGAAGCAACCTAAGTGTCCATCAGTAGATGAATGGATGAAGAAGATGTGGTACATATACACAATGGAATATTATTCAGCCATAAGAAGAAAACAAATCCTACCATTTGCAACAACATGGATGGAGGGTATTATCTCATTCATTTTTAATATGATAATATCTGTCTCCCCTCAATTTTAACATGGATCATTTTTGAGAGAAATAGAACAAGTAAACCTATTTATCTACCTTAAGGAATTGACTTATGAGATTGTGGGGGTTGTTAAGTGTAGAATTTTTATTCCTCACAGCAGACTAGACATTCCACCAGGAATTGGTATTGTAGTCTTGAGTCTGAAGGCACTTTAGAGGCAGAATTCCCTCTTCCTCAGGGACCTCAGTCTATCTCTTAAGGCCTTCTACTGTTTGGATGAGCCTAACCCATATTATGGAGGTAATCTGTTTCACTCAAAGTTTACTGATTTAAATGTTAATCATATTAAAAAAAATACCTTCACAACAGTGTCTAGTCTGGTGTTTAGGCTAGACCAAACAACTGGGTACCACAACTTAGCCAAGCTGACTAAACACTACACCTCTATAAGTGTATAAAGGCAAATGTATATGTTATATAAATAGATGTGTATATAAATAAATGTATGCATGACACATAGAGCACCTTTCTCTTTGATAATTCTGCCAATTTCATTTCTAAATTTAAAGGCAATATGACTTTAAAATCATTGGAATTTAACGCACTGTTGGAACACTCAATTTTACTACTAAGACTGTCTTCCAATTTGAGTTTATTCAGCTTGTCCAGATTCTATGAATTTATGATTGATATAATAGTGCAGTAGGCAGAATGGTCTACAAAGATGTCTGCATCCTAATCCTGAAACCTGTGAATATGTTACCTTACATGGCAAGAAGGAGTTAAAGTTGCTAATCAGCTGACTTTAAAATAAGGAGATGATCCTGGATTGTCCAAGTGAGTCCACTCTAACCACAACAGTCCTTAAATGTAGAAGAGAGACAGAAGAGGGAGTCAGAGTGATACAGGATGTGCTGTGAACTGATGTGTACCCCCATTCGTCCCCCAGTTCATACATTGAAGCCGTCAGCCACAATGTGATGATATTTGGAGTTGGGGCCTTTGGGAGATAATTAGGTTTAGATGAGGTCAGAGGGTGGGGCCCTCATGATGGAATTTACCTTTATAAGAAGAGACACCTCGGAGCTTGCCTGCTCTCTTTCCACCATATAAACATGAGAAGCCGGCCATCCGCAAGCCAGGAAAAGTTCTCATCCATTCATGCTGGCACTCTGATCTGGAATGTCTATTGACCAGAACTGTGAGAAAATAAACAAGTATTGTTTAAGCCACCCAGTCTATTGTAGTTCACTGTGGCAGCTGGGAGCGAATAAGAAGGGATGTGAGAAGAACTTGGTCTGATGTTGCTGACTTTGAGGACAAAGGAAGAGGACTGTGAGCCAAGGAAAGCAGATAGCCTCTGGAAGCTGGAAAAGGCAAGGAAACAGATTCTGTTCAGGTCATCCAGAAAGGGATGCAGCCTTGCTGACACCTTGATTTTAGCCTTGTGAGACCCATTTTAGACTTTAAACTTAGAGTTTAAAGCCACTAAGTGTTGTTTTAAGCCACTAAGTTTGTGGTAATTTGATACAGCAGCAATAGAAAACTAATATTTATACTAAGACTAAGAATCAGATGGGCAGGACTGAGTACTTAATATTTCAATAAATTTAAGTATGTCAAAGTTCAGGCTACACTTATTAGGACCAGAGATAAAAATGCATTAAAATTTTTGCTAGCAAATGTTTTATACAAAGCATCAAAGCCTCCTATAATTTTGTTCTGTTCTTTGTAGCGATTCAGGACATGTATTTCAAATATTAAGAGAATCTCATTGTTGCTTATATTTTAGTATTATTGAATAATTTATAAAGATGAAATCAGTATTTTATTTGCAACTAATTTCCACATGCAGATTTCAGAAGAATTAATTGACTATTACTTGATCTATTTTTTTAAAAAGTCCTATTTTAGGCATAGCTCCTAAAAACAAAGAAAATATTCTTATATAATTCATTACGTGGTAATGTTGTAATAGCCATACTTACTTTATGCTAAGGACGTATTTTATTTAATTCTTCCAATCACCCTGTGAAATAAGGGTTCTATGTATTTTACACATAAAGAACTGAGGCACAGTGTTCAAAGTGTTGGAGATGACAGTCTGAACCCAAGCAGTCTGAATACTGAAGCTGTGATTTAAACCATTTCACACACTACTACATATATTGTAACTAAGTAATGTCCTTAGTTGTAAGATATCAACATCAAATAAAGTAAAAAAGTAAACAGAGTTTTAAAATAGGTAGTGTGGGTTTCTCGGCAGGATTCTAAAACTATTCATCTATCCATCCATCCATCCATCCATCCATCCATCCATCCATCCATCCATCCATCCATCCATCACTCACTCAATCTTTTTTGGTCTGAGTTGGAGAACAATTCCCCAATCAAATTGACTAGGAGCTTCCTGCTATAATTTATCTTGCCTTTTCCCAGAGGAACTTTAAGAAAAGGGGATTTATTCACTGGTGTAAGGTATGCTTTTATCCCCTACCTCCCTCCTCCAGTCATCCAGGATGAAAAAAGCAGTTTTTGGAGTTTGGTTATTGACTTCAGGCTCTTTGCATCACCCAGAAAGAGACAATGTAGTGTAATGGCAAGTTCACTAAAACAGAAGCCAGAAGATTTGTGTTCAGATCCCAAGATGGACATAAAATTTAATCTCTCCACTCTCAGTTTCCTCACCCAGAAAATGGGACATACTTATACCTACTTTTCTAGATTGTTCTGAGGACTAAAGAACATAATATATTTAAAGCATTTGGCAGAGAGCAGTTACTCAATACTGTTAGAAAAATATTTTTTCTTTCCCTTCTCCTTTCCCTCTTATAGAATTTTTTAACTTTCCCCCTGTGTTCTAGACCCAGAGCTGCCACTTCCTAGTTTTGTGGCCTAGGGTAAGCTCCTTAATATCTGTGACCTCTTAATTTCTTTTATGTGTAAAATGAGGAACAAAAATATTGGCTTTGGCTGCCTAGAGCAGTTTTTTCCCTCCCTTTTTTTCCCCCAGATCAGAAGAAATTGCATCAGTGGATTTGATGACTAAATCACTCTTCAGCTGTAAATGAGAAAGCTAATAAAGGACTTGGAATTTGTTTGTAATTAATAGCAAAACACTTTATATACATTCTCAGAGAACCATATGAGATTCCTAAATTTAAATTTCTCCTTGTCTCACTCCTGATTAAAACCTACCAAGGGCTTCTCATTTACCTTTAGAATGAAGTCTAAATTCCTTAGCAAAGCCTTGATGTGGGGCCTACCTGTGTCTTCAGTCTCCTGTGAAACTGCCTTTCTCTACCATCTTGATGTTCTTTCAGTATTTCATGTATACTACTGAGACCCTTTCCATGATGAATTTTGTGCCTGTGCTAACAACCTCTTTTTCCTTCTCCTCTCCTGTCTACCAATTTCCCCAGCCTTCAAATTTCGCCTTAAAACTCACTTCCTTTAGGGAGAATTCTCTGTCCTCCCTACTGTCCTCTCTCCAACTAGATCAGTTGCCATGTTGTCTGTGTGTGATTCTTATACTTTGTCCTTCATGACATTTATCTCAATTTCAGTTAAATCCTCATTTATGTAATTATTTGTTTGATGTCTATTCCCTTGAAAGGTTGTAAGTCTTGTTCACCACTCTATCCCTAATCTGAGGTACAGGCTTGGAACACACAATTTTTCAGTATATACATACTGAATGAATAAAGGAAGATGTTTTAATATACGGTAAAACTAAGACCTGGAGGGGTTTGATAAACCATCCAAGCTCAAGAAGATGACCAAGGGCAAATCAGTCCTTGAATCTCAGTCCACCTGATGCCAAGGCTCCTGCTCAAATAACTTCCTTTTATTTTTGAGACTAATTGGTTTATTTGAAAAGTCTAATAAAATTATAATTGAGACAAGTTTCATCTTTCAGCATTATCAAAAAGTGAGTTGTTTCTGCATCCTCATCTGAAACTACCTCAAACGGAGAATATGAAACAATTTTTTTTGGTGGAGCAGTGATATAATGGTGGTTCATAAAGCATTATCAGAGAAATATGGTCAAAGGAAGACAGAAGAAAACTATGAAATTAGAATTGAGGGCCCCATAATTGTTCTTCATATTATGAGAAATATATGGATGGGAATGTCAAAGAATTCCTAGATTATTAGATCAAGATTGTAGTCAGTTGTGGCTTCGAAGGCTTGCTCTTTCTAAAAATTCTGTATTAAGCTTGCATTGGAATATGCACAGTAATCATCCCTGGAAATCAGTATGATTATTTTCAACCTCTGATCTAGTTTCTGAGTTTCATTTCTTACCTCATCAACTGTAGATGGCCATTTTTAACCCTTTGTCTTCATGTGATCTTCCCTGTACGTGTGTGCCCTAATCTCTTTTTATTGAGGACACCAGTCATATTGAATTAGGGCCCACTCATATGACCTCATTTTACCTTAATTACCTTTTAAATTATAATGAAGCAATTTAATATCTCCCTGAACAGTCATCTGAGGTACTAGGGGTTAGGAGTTAGGACTTGAACATATGAATTTTGGGGAGAAACAATTCAGCCCATAATAGTAATATTCAAAATACTTAACCAGTGGGGTCCAGGTTCAGATATATTGGACTATATTGGGCAAAGTACTGAGAGCCCCTTGCTATATTTTAGTTGCTGAAATGTGGGAGATGGGGGACCAGGTCCTCTGGAGCAGTGGCAGTGGAAAGACATGTGGGAGACTGGAAACAGTTTCTATTTAACAACTGGAACAGAAATATTTCAATATTTGAACAACCAGTATGGCCATTTCAGGACAAACCAGCTGAATGTCAATCTTGGACACATATGAGGCATTAAGTCATCCATTTTGAGTACATTAAATCCAGTCTTAGTTTCTTGGAATCATTGCTAAGGTTGACCTCAATCAAGCAGGACAGTTAAAGGACAGCAAATGTGTGTTACAGTCTAAGTATCAGCAGGAAAAGTGTGGGGGCTTCACTTTCCTTCATTTACCAGGGTCTTAACTGTGTTGAGTGGGATGGTAGGTGGAGTGGGGGCTGGGAGAAATGGCCACTGGAGAAGCTGTAAGCAGGGGAGTAATCTCAAAGCAGCTTGCAGAAGATTGGGGTATGTGGAATGGGTTAGAGGCAGGAAACAGGGATGCCAGTTAGAATGCTCTTACAAGGACCCAACCATGCATGAGTGGATAAAGGCCTGAATTAGAGAGGGTGCAGTGGGGATAGAAAGAAAGAGATGAATTGGAGAGGGGAGGTTGTGGACCACTTTAAGAGGCTTGCATGATTCATGCCTACTGCCTGCTATCCTGGAAGAGGAAAGAGCTTCCCATTGCTGGCTCTCAGGGAGTCCCAGCAGCTAGAACTGCCAATGGTGTACTCTTCTTTATTTCAGCTAATGAGGGGAACCTGATATCAAGGCTTCTTTGGCCTTTCCAAGGCTCAGCAAGGGGGAGAATTCTTCATAGAGTCCTGGAAAGTCATAGAAACATGAAAGAGACTTTTTATATTAGTTTCAGATGTGAGGGTTGTAAGTATATTTGACAAGGTGGGGTTGGTGGTATAGGAGGAGATGGTGGAATTTCTGAGCTGAACAGGGGTCCTGTATCAGCATTTGTATGGTGATAAAATATATACATGGATAAATATTAAAAAAATATAGTTACCTAGTGTAACTTAACTCATGAAAATGAGTTAAGTTAAAGAAAAGTGTGAAGTAAACAATAGTATAAATGATATGTAGATATGGCAAAGTCTTGAAGGTGGTGTGCTAATCACCAAAGTTTGGGAATGATGATGTAAAGGAATGATCATCAAATAATTTTTGCTATGGTGTGGAATCATGGGACATGGATTCAAATCATGACCATGACACTTACCAGTGCTAGTACTTCTCATTCCTTGGTGGTTAAATGGTAAAACCATCACTAACCCATCTTATCTCCTAGTCTTGTCATGAGTGTTCATTGAGTCTCATTTGTTTACTCAAAAAATTTTGATCAAAGTTGTATACAAGTTGGTAAGGAAAATACTGTAAATTATTATTATTACTGAAGGGAGAAACAGACTTTTGAAATTTTTGCATGATGACCTGATTAATTTTAAACACTCAAGGGCAGCCCTCCCTCATTTCAAAAGATTGAAATCTTGAGTAGATTTATATTAAAATGAGACATTTCTTTTATCCACAAATAAAGATAAAATGAGTGTTAGTAGGTGAGGACATTAACATCAGGAACAGTAGAAGCCATTTTTCATTTAACAACTTGAACACACAGAAAATTCACCTTCAACCCTCTCTTCTTGTTTATACAGTGCTGGGAATACAAGTGGTGCCTTGCAAAGTGAAAGTAGAAATGACAAGGTCCTTTCCCAGAGGAGCTCAGGACTAAGCACTGTTGAACAAGTTGGCACAGTACAACACTGGAGTGCATAATTGACTTGAAATGCTGGGAGAGGTCAGGCTAGGGCTGTGGGTTGAAGATGTAGGAGGCAAACCATTCAAACCCAGGGAATCTGAGGCTGGGAAGACAGAAGGAAAAGTGTGCTCTAGATATTTCAGTGGGATGAAATAGTAAATGTGGGGCAACAGACCTTACAGAGAAACAAGTGTGCCTGTGTACCAAGAAGTGGTTCAAAAAGAATCCACTGGGCATAATTTCCTTTATTCCTTTTCATTTGCAAGTAGCTCTTGACCTGCCCCAATAAACACAGTTTTTTTCATGTTTGGTTTACACACGAGAGTGGGCAGCTGGATATCACCATGGCATCCTTTCCAACATGACACTAGTGCCACTGATTTTCTCCTACTCTGAGTCATAATAATCATCATGACAAGTAATATTTGTCGAGCACTGTTTGAAGCACTTCACATGTAATAAGTCATTGATTCCTCATAAAAAGTAGTAGTAGAAAACTTCACTCTACAGGTGAGAAAATGGAGACTCAAAAGGTTAAGGTGGTTTGTTCAAGGTCACTCAGCCATGTGGTAGGGGTGGGATTCGAACACAAGAGTTCTTGCCCTGGTCCCTCTTCTCAACCAGTCACCACTACTGCCTCCTAGGAGGCCTCCTTGAAGTTCAGAAGAGGTGAGAGGGTGGGACTTTGGATGACAGAGTCAAAAGCACCTTACAGTATTCTTCCTTCTCTTCCCCTCCTCCAGAAAGAATCTCCTGAGTGTCACCCTGACAAGTTGTCACTTTGCTTCTCCTCAGACACTACTGGTGACCTGGAACTTGGTGCCACATGAGGCAGCCTAATCCATTTTTAGATAGCTCTAATTGTCACCCAGTTATTCCATATTTTGAGCATAAATAATTTCTCTCCCTAACTTCACCTACTTGTCCTAGTTCTGTTTTCTAGAGCTCCACCAAATAAGACTTTTCTTTCTTTTGGTGGAAAAACCTTTAAATATTTGAAGATCTGAGGGATTTTGGAATGGTCTCTTACTTTACTCCAACATCCTTTTCCTACCTGAAGCAGAAATGCAAGATTTTATTCTCTGCGTGTGACAGTCTTTTGCACTCATTTATGTGAGCAGCTTATTTATGCCTGCTAATCCAGAAGAATATGATTATATATGTGAAAGATGAACTTGATTTTAGGGTTTATTTGACTGGAAGAGTCACTGTACCTCTGTGCAGCTTTCACAGTTTGGTATTAAACTTCATGCAGCACACCAGCTTTGTGCATGGCCCCGGCTAAACTGTTAGGACAAATTATTTAGCTCTTCACAACTTAAGAGAGGAACACATGACAGTGAAAAAAATACTTTTGTGAAGCTAGAGGCCTAAGAGGTAGAGGGAAAGAAAGAACATGAGGTTGTTTTGGGTGTCATGAGTGAGGACTTTGAAGGAAATGATGAGGCTCCTGGTGCGGGTCCGCTGGATGAAGAGTGGAGCCATAGTGACTTTTGAGGACAAATTGGTTGGTGGGGAAAAGCAAACTAGAAAAACTTTGGCGACAACTTATGGTATTTCTGGTTCCGTTTGAGGAAGGGTAAAGATACAGACTGAGTACATACAGGATGACATTATTTTTGTTAAATTAGTTATAAAAGCTGGTTATGGAAGTTGTGAGTTTGGCAACGGTTTATGTGATACTGCATTCTTGATTGAAGTTTCCAGGAGGCCTAGGGACTTCTGCGGTCCAGTGAATTTTATAAAGAATGTTCTGTGTTTAGGAATGCCTTGTTCAGGAACTGACTCTCTTTTCTTTGGTGAGAAGGCTCCTTCCTCCCTTCCTCTGGTGTATCTTGTTGTTGTGCATTAGAAGGTGAATTGGCCCGACCTGTGCACGACTATGGGCGAGACTCTTCCTCTTTTGAGACCTCAGTTTCCTCATCTGTGAAGTAAGGGAGTTAGACTCAAGTTTTTTCCAGCTCTGAGGATCATAGGTCCTTCTTTCTTACTTGGTGAAGTGGTTTTCTTTTCTTTCTTTTTATTGAAGTATAGTTGATACACAATCTGATATTGGTTTCAAGTATACAACACAGTTTTTCAACACTTACCCACATTATTAAATACTCACTCTAATTAGTGCAATCACTATCTGTCAGCATAGGAAGATGTTACAGAATCACTGGCTATATTTTCCATGTACTACTACCATCTCCATGATCAACTTATATTATGGCTGAGAGGTTTTGTGCCCCTTATCCCCATCACCCTCCCCATCCACACACCTCAACCCCTCTCCCATGGTAATACCAGCCACTTCTCAGTGTCTATAACTCCATTGCTATTTTGTTTTGTTTTGTTTTTATATTCCACAAATAAGTGAAATCTTATGGTATTTGTCTTTGTCCGCCTGGCTTATTTCACTTAGCATAATACCCTCTAGGTCCATCTATGTTGTAAATGGCAGGATTTCCTTCTTTTTTATGGCTGAATGATATTCCATTGTGTATATGTACCACTTCTTCTTTATCCATTCATCTGTTGATGGACACTTTGGTTGCTTCTTGTCTTTCTATTGTAAATAATGTGACAATAAACATAGGGGTGCATATAAAATTATTTTCAAATTAAAGATTTTGTTTTCTTTGGTGTAGGATCCTAGACGTAGGATTACTGGGTTGTATGTGTTTCTATTTTTAGTTTTTTTGGGAACCTCCATACTGCTCTCCATAGTGGCTGCACCAATTGATATTCCTATCAACAGTGTAGGAGGGTTCCTATTGCTCCACATCCTTGCCAACACTTGTTATTTCTTGTCTTAGATGGTGGCCATTCTAACTGGTGTGAGGTGATATCTCACTGTGGTTTTAATTTGTATCTTCCTGATGATTAGTGATGTGGAATGTCTTTTCATGTGCTTATTGGCCATCTGTACTTCTTTGGGAAAATATCTGTTCAGGTCCTCTGCCCATTTTTTTTTTTGAGAGGGCATCTCTCATATTTATTGATCAAATGGTTGTTAACAACAATAAAATTCTGTATAGGGGACACAATCATTAATCCACCCCAAGCCTAATTCTCATCAGTCTCCGATCTTCTGAAGCATAACAAACAAGTTCTTACATGGTGAACAAATTCTTACATAGTGAATAAGTTCTTACATGGTGAACAGTGCAAGGGCAGCCATCACAGAAACTTTCTGTTTTGATCACGCATTATGAACTATAAACAATCAGGTCAAATATGAATATTTGTTTGATTTTATACTTGATTTATATGTGAATCCCACATTTCTCCCTTATTATTATTATTATTATTTTTAATAAAATGCTGAAGTGGTAGGTAGATGCAAGATAAAGGTAGAAAACATAGTTTAGTGCTGTAAGAAAGCAAATGTAGATGATCAGGTGTGTGCCTGTAGACTATGTGTTAATCCAAGCTAGACAAGGGCAACAAAACATCCACGGATGCAGAAGATTTCTCTCAAAACAGGGGGGGTGAGGTTCTAAGCCTCACCTCTGTTGATTCCCAGTTTCTCACCTGATGGCCCCCCTGCGACTGTGCCTGTCTTAGGTTGTTCCTCCCTTGAGGAATCTTACCCGTCTCTGGCTAACCAGTCATCTTCCGGGGCCATACAGGGAAACGTAAAGTTGGTAAGTGAGAGAGAGGCAATATTGTTTGAAAAGGTTAGCTTTTTACTTCTTTGCAGATTTATGCCCTGTGGCTTTTATGCCCAGCATTTGTCTTGAGGTATCTTTACCACTTGGAAGAACTATGATACTCAGTAAATTCGATCTGAGGCACGAATTCTATTTAAGGGATGTAATTATGAAGGAAGAGGAGAAGCTATAGAAGTAGCAGACGGAAGAAAACATGCCTCTGCCCATTTTTTAATTGGGTTACTTGTTTTTTTTTTTGGTGTTGAGTTGTATGAGTTCTTTATATATTTTGGATGTTACCTGTTATCAGATAAGTCATTTATGAATATATTCTCCCCTACTGTAGGCTGCCTTTTTGTTCTGTTGATGGTATCCTTTGCTATAAAGAAGCTTTTAATTTGATGTAGTCCCACTTATTCATTTTTGATTTTGTTTACCTTGCCTAGGAAGATGTGTCCAGAAAAAAATTGCTCATGCTTATGTTCAAGAGATTTTTGCCTACGTTTTCTTCTAAGAGTTTTATGGTTTCATGTTATAGATTTAGCTCTTTAATGTATTTCAGGCTTATTTTTGTGCATGGAGTTAGACAGTAATCCAATTTCATTCTCTTGCATATAACTGTCTAGTTTGGTGAAGCAGTTTTCTGATATAGAAAAAGCCCAATGTGTATATAAATGGCCCATTTCTCTTTGTGACATCCATGGTGTTGGAGATTGAAATATTGGTTGCAATTCTTCATTTCCTTTGCCAGGGGAATTATACATTCATACTCTTGCCAGGACCTTCAGATGGGTAAAGTGCATTTTTCTGCCCCTTGGTTTTAGATTTGGTCATGTGACTTGCTTTGACCAGTGGCTTGTTAGCAGATGTGACATAAACAAAGGCTTGGAACATGCTTATACATGTTTTGCGTATTGGTCCAAGATGGATGAGAGAAACTGAACCTAGACATAGACAGACCCACCCAAAGCCTAGAACGCAGACTACATCAGTTGAATTCCAGCAGGTGCATGAAAATTAAATGTTTTTTGTTTTTTGCTGCTGAAATTTTGTAGTTGTTTGTTTTGCAGGATTGATTAATCATAAAGTAAGAATGCTCAGTGTGTGACCTGAACTAAATCTTTGTTCTCAATAAACATCATGCACTCACTCATTTCAAATCTTGTTAAATATTTATATTCTTTTATTTATATTTATGTTAATGTGTTTTATTTGTGTATATTTTAATCAAGAACTTAATGCGCTTTAGTGGCCAACTTTTTAGTTTGGTTTGGATTTTTATTTCACAGAGATGTCAGTCATTAAAGATGGTTTTGTCATTCAACTACTTATGACACTTATGAGTGGAACCCCAGACCCCAAAGCTGAAATGACTTTTATTATTCTTGACAGCTACCTGAATGCAGAATTTGGGTATAAATGCACCCCAGGAGTCAGAGCCATTGAACTGGGAATTTTTCTCCCAATACTGACTCCTAGTTCTCAGCCCCAAACTTCATCTGCAGTGCTTAAATAGCTGGCATTTATTTACTGCTGCCCTACAGGGGGGAAGGATTGTAGTACAGGAAAAGTGGCATCAGCAGTCTTTAGGGGCTTAAGAGCCTTGAGAATTAATGTATTCTTTTCTACCATGCTGTGTTCCAAAATTAATCTGGTTTCTGCCTGTCATGAACTGACACAGATTGTTGTTATATGGTTATTTAAGGCACAGCATTTACCCTACACAATTAGGCTTTTCCCTGCTCTTCCATTATAAGATCAAAGTGATCCCCTGTTTATATCCTTGAAAACTGTGAGCTGAGATGTCCATTGGCTTCATCATACTCACTTTTCTGCCCAATTGCTTCTGGGTCTTTGGAATTTGATAGATTCAAAATGTGTATCTAACACATTTTTATGCTTACTTGCGGAAAGTGGTAAAATCTAAAACAATCCCACATAACTTGAAGAAAGAAAACCTGTGCTGTGGTCATGCATGGCTCTTTTAGAAGCACCCAGTTTCCTTGCACCTATCATTTGTTATCTGATAACTTTCCCTTGTTAATATTCCACAGGCTTTCAAAGCTCAAACTCAGAGAATTTAACGTCATAAGCTCTTTAGGGTAGAGGTGACCAAAAAATACTTGGGGATGAAAGGGTCTCTATGGTGAAACTAATCAAGGAAAAAGTATTTCAGTCAAACAGTTTTTGAGTTTGTGTTTTCTTTGATAATAAGGAAGAGATTTCCACTCTGTAGGTGCTGGTGATATAAGTCTCCAGGTGTGACACTACATACTTCATATCTGTGTAATAGTTCCAGATGGAAGTCAGGAGGGGAGAGAGTCATCCTTCTCAGGGGGCACAGGAATACTTCCCTAAATCATCTCCGTATTCATACATATTGAGTATGACTGTTTCAACACTACTGTTATTGGAATGACACAGCAAATGTTTTAGTCAAATACAACAAAAATATAAAACATGCCTTAGTAGAAATGGGGTGATCATATAGAATTTTCAAAACTTGTCTTATAATTTAAGCACTGTCATACACATTGTTGAATTTATTTTTCAAAACAATCCATGTATCAAAACATCATGCTCTTGTTTAGATGTATCTGGCAGCTATCTCCACTTCATATCTATGTCTTTACTGCACTCAGATCAGAAGCTACTTTGAGCACAAAGCATTAAGTTTTAAATTTTTAGAGATCTCCATGCAGAGCCTATAATAATATGATGATGAATACACATTCTAGCTCAAAGGTTAAGAGATTTGCTAAAGATCCCACAGTTGGTAAATTGCAGGCTCAGAGTTGCAGACTCACTTGGCCAGGCTAATGCTCTTTCCACTATAGGATAACTGTTTCCCTATGATACTTATAAAATTATTACATTCTGCCTAGTATTTTAACATTTTATGTTTTACAATATGACTTATATTATATTCATGTAGCAGCTATCTTAGTAATTTGACCTGAAGATGTTAGTAGTGTTCCATTTATTCCTGAGTAGATGGTACCTGTGTATATAAAGAAAACAGAGCAAGGTTTTGAACCCTTAGGATTACTAACAGGATGGGGAAATTGGGCATACAGACAAGGACTAAAGAAAATCTCCTATTAATTCCCATATGTGTGATCATGTGGCCTGGTATGAAGTCTCAATATTATTATGCAACTATGACCAAAACAAGATTCTCTTGTCTTCTTCTGACTTCCCCCAAACCAGGATTTTCAGGGTATCACCCTGCATGCTTTTCTAGGCTCCCAGCCATTGTGTTGTGTGAGGCTGAGTGAAGGAACTCCTCAAATGTGAACCGTTATGGTAGCAAACTTCTTTCTCTAAATTTTGCAAAGAAAAACAATGAGAACAATTTTCCAATCTTTTGGCTCTTATTCCTAAGTGGTGAACCAAATCATTCTCAGTAGTGTAGAAAATTAATTATGGTTGAGCGAGTGTTGCCAAGCTTGTGGATTCCCAGGGATTGGGGGTGGAGTGGTTTTTGCCCTCTAGTCACAGTCATATTTTTCCATAAATATGTTTAGGAAATACCCATGAACTGTTTTTGTTTTCACTCCCCAGCATGGCCTTGGTGTGGAGCCCAAGGAAATTGACTTTACTGGGACTGAATTCCACTTTAAATTATGCAACTATAAATGTTGAAAGATTTCACTGTCAGTTACGTATGATATCCTGATACCAGAGAACATCTAATTTAAAGTTGCTTTACCCTTATTTCATAAACATTCTCTTTGTGGTTCTTTTAAACAGCATTCTGTCCTAGAGTATTTAAGCCTTTGCTTACCAAGGGAGAAGGTTATGGGGACAGGGAAAGGAGAGAGAGAGAAATGCTATGGAGGAGTTGGAGTTATCCATAATTATTTATCACTTATTTATCTGTCAATTACCTGTCAACAAGTAAACTTAAGAATTAGGAGCCATTGTCAATGAAAGGTTATATGAAAACCAAGTGAAATCATCTATGAAAATACAGTTGTCCAGGCACAACATATTCAATTTATTGGTATTTGATTTACACCTAACATCTCAAGAAAACCTGTTTTATATACAAACTTGCTGATAAAGGTTTAGACTTTTGGGGTTGGAAGATACTATGGACAATCACATATAAAGAATATTTAATGTTACAGGAATAACAACAGAGAATTTTAAGTATGTGCTTCCAACCCAGTGTCTTACCCATAAAGTATGTAGTATGATAGAGTGGTTATGAGCCTGGGCTCTGAGCCAGCATGCTTGGTTGTTATTCTAGTTTTGCTCCTTTTACTAGCTGTGTGACTTTGGTCAACTTGCTTCACTCCCTTGCCTCAGTAAAATAGGGAATCTCATTAATATCTGCCCTATTGGATTATTCTGATGATTTAAATAAGTAATGTATGTACAATAGTGCCTGACATAGAGTGATTGACCAGTAAATGCTATTTTATATAAGGACTTGTTTATAGATAATTGGACTAAAATGAGAATATTTGGTCTCCAGAAGATCAGAGGTCTTTGCCTGTGTACTGGTGTGTTGTTGTTGTTGTAGTTAAAGAACATATCTCACACTTCTAGGAAACTAATTACTGGGTTGTATAGAAATGCCATAACAGTTGTATTTGTTGGTATTATTTACCTTGACACATAAATAATAATAGCTGACCTATATTGAGCTCTTTCTATGTGCCAGGCATTTTGCTAGGCAGTTAGCGTATATGGGCTCATTAAATCCTTAAGACATCCCCATGAGGTTCACCTTATTACAGGTGAAGAAGCAGAAAGCTCTCAAGTTACTTGCTAATTCACAGCGAGGAGGTAACAGAGTTGGGATTTCAACACTGTTTACTCAACTATTAGCCACTAAACTGCCCAACCTCCCTGACTCTACAATGACAACAATATCATTGTGTCCCCATTAGGGGTGGCCCTAAACAGTCTGACTGGTGTCCTTGTAAGAGAAGGTTTGGGTATATAAAGAGACAACAGGAATATGCAAATAGAGAGGAAAGACATGTGAGGACAAACCAGAAGGTGACCATATAAAAGCTGAAGAGAATGGCCTAAGAATAAACAAAACCTGCCAACAACTTAATCTTGGACTTCTAACCTCTAGAACTGTGAAAAAATAAATTTCTGTTGTTTAGGCAACCAGTCTGTGGTATTTTGTTAAGGTATCCCTTGCAGACTAATATTCTAGATGTCCATTTGGATTCTGTGTGTGTGTGTGTGTGTGTGTGTGTGTGTGTGTGTGTGTGTATGTTTGTGTATCTGTAGTGTGCTAAGGAATATTTAATCAGTTTAAGATTTGGCCCGCCTTCCAGCTTCACCATTTCAAGTGTATTATTATTCACCATAAGTAGCATTCACTTCCTGGAGAAATGTAGTACATAACAAGAAAACGTGGACAGTTTGATATTTTTATTTAACTATGTTTCTCAATATTTTCTGTGTAGACTTAGTTTGACTTCCTGAGGTAAAAAGCAAAATATGTAAACCAACAGATATTAAAATTCAGGTTGGTACTTGGAAACATCTAAAGCAAGTAATATGCCACAGATTTTCATCTGAAATGGAAGATAGATACGAAGTTTGGAGAGATTAATAATTTTTGTAAAGTATCAGATAATTAAGTGGAACTATTAGATAATTAAATGAAAACTGGAATGGAGTACAATTTAGGGCACTATCACTGGTTTTTCATCACATTCTGTCTCTAAGGATAAGGATTAAACCCAAATCACTTGATGATACTTGCTTAAGTGGCTTCTAGGAGAGGCTCTTTAAATGTAAAAGTCTATATGAGGTGGCCTAATGGTACAGACTCATCTTACTGTTTTCATTGTAAGGATATAAAATATTCACCCTTGCTGTTTTCCAATCTTACTTTCTAGTAGCATCTTCATTTCTTTTTCTCAGCAAAACTGTGAGAGTAAACCATGTTAAGACCTCTACTATGGCCCTAAGCATGGCCTATTTAGAAACCTAGAGTCAAGTGGGCATTTATTTACTTTACAAGCAATTTAGGCAGATATGAGCAACTCTCTTTAGGGCACCATGTTGATAAGTAAAAAATTCCATTACATCCTGGGACATTTTTTTTTTTTTCATCTTAATGTTAAACCGGCTATTTTCTTTAAAGTTTGGAAATTTATTTTCATTTTAAAAGTAACGTATACTTATGAAAAACTAGAAAGTTCAGAAAAATGTTTGACTGTAGAGGTATAAAATCACCCATAATTAAACTATTCATACTGAATTTTCTTCCTATCATTTTTTTCTATTTTTTTAAGCTCTTCTAGTTCTCCTTTCTTTCAAGCAAGTTTTTTGAGTTACTATTGAATCTCATGATTTTTCTACAAAGACCTAGAGATAAGTGTTTACTTCTAGTTGTAATAACTGGCTTCATTTCAGGTGTGTGGTTTGTATGTCCCATCACCCTGTCTGCACTCTGACAAGATTTCTGGAAAGGGCTGAGAACATTAGGTTCTGGAATAAATAACAGTCTTTAAGGGTGCTCTACATTGTTCTAAGTGAAAAGCATTGCCTTTGATCACAAATTTGCTTTACTAGCTCTCTGAGGAAGCCTTTCCTAGAAACCACAGGCTGTCACCATTAGATTTTCTTATTACCAGCAGTGACTTTCAGATACCTTTCTCCCCTGTTACATTCTGCTTCTAACCACTCTGCAGATCATTTAATATGGCAGCAGATTATAATGTTTAATTTTTAAACTTGGTGATGGGATTGTCAAGTGGTTAATGAATTGAAGCATGGTGTCAGTTGGGTCTGGGATTAGGTCCCATAGCTATTTTCATTTGTGTCCAGTTTATCACATTTACCAGTTGAGTGATCTGAAAGAAGACACTTTACCTCTCTAAGACATAGTCCGGTTTAAAAAAAAAATGGAGATAATAGTGGGATTAGAACACTCACGGGGCATATTGTAAGGATTACATGAGACAATGGTAAAGAAGTTACAACCACAGGCTCTGGAGCCACCTGCCTGGGATTCAAGTTTCACCCCTGCTACTTATTGGCAGTGTAATTTGGCCAAGTTTCTTAATTTCTCTGTGCTTCTGGTTCTTGTATGGTAAATATAAATAATCACAGTTCCTATTACATGATGTTGTTGTGATGGTTAAATAAACATACATGTAAAGCACTCATCATAGTGACTAGTTTATTGTAAGTGCTTAGTGGGTGTTAGTTCCTCATCATTATTGGCAACCAAACCTTGTTAGGTTGTTTGTTCTTATGATTCTTCTCTGGACTTGTCAGTGTTCTTTCTCCCCAATTTTTCTATACTTAACTTACTGGGATGGTGAAACAGGAACTTGTCTTAAGATCAGTAACCTCTGAAATTCGCATGCAGAGAAGAGTGGTTATCATCAACAGCACTCAGAAGAGCAAATGAATTTTCCTTCTGCCACCTACTTTCATCAACTAGACAGAGAAGGGAGTGCTCCTCCCACTGTCCATATAGCAACAGAGAGCCATTATCCTGGAGAAGCCTTTCAGAAATAGCTGTTTTCATTTGTGTCCAGTTGACAAAAGAGGGGTACCACCCTGGCAGTCTTGGAGAAGCATGACATGCCTTTCACAACAGAGACGGGGGCATTTGTTCAGCTTTGCTTCTAAGGAAGGTGAGGCACACCCATGCTTTACAGCAAGCAGGATGAGAGCCTGAGTAAGAGGACCCAGAAGACCCTTCACCTAATTATTTCTACTTCCATAATAATACAGTATTCATCCCTCAGTCCTAGATTTTTTTCTTCTGAGACGAGAAGAGAGTTCAGAATTTTCAGCAATTCCAATTTGAGAATTTTTTTGTGTATAAAGAAAATATTTTTTCCTTGAGTCTCCATCATATGAATGAAATTTGCTGTAAAACTCTTAAAGTGCTAAAGGACACATCTTAAAAGACCCTGTGTGCTCAAGAGGGAATTGAGGACATATGATGATAAAGAAGTTACCATTGTTAGGCAGAGAATTCTGGTTCTTGTTCCTGTATAGATTTGATAAGATATTGGTATTTAACAAAAGGAATAAAGAATATGGTAGGTCAGCATTGTTGATGTCATTGATTTGCATCTATACTGTGTATCATACAGTGACACAAAAGAGACAGAGTCACAGGTAGCCAGAGTGTGTATGAACACTGTTAGCCCATTTAGTACATGTAGTTTTATTCCTCTGAGGTAATGTCAAAAAGGATTTCATTGCGTATAATTTCAGAAATGGAATTTGTGATGGATTGGACAAGTGCTGGGCTCAAGTTTTTGTTTTAAAATAACTTTCATTCAGTTTTTCCCACATGTCAGCTGCTTTTGCAAGTGCCATTTTATTGCATAATCTATGAAAAAAGAATTAGGTATGCAAGTTAATCAGGCAAAAGGAAATGTAGGGAAGATATTTAAGTCCCTACCAGGGGGCATATTGCTATTTGAAATAAACTCATGTTTCTTTAAAAGTAAGTAAAATCCAGAATTCTGCATTTTAGACTGGTCTTCCTCCAATTAGTCAAAATTACTGGGATTAAGCTTTAACAGATAATCTTGTGGGTAGCTGTTTTATAGGAATACACATGCTAGATTTGGATGTGACTCAAGCACAGGGTCAAGTTCCAAGTTCTATTGCTTATCAACCAAGCTTCATTTTCCTATCTCCAAGACTGGAATAATAATACCTATCACCAGGGTTATTGTCAGGATTTGGTACACAATGCATACAAAAACCAATCTATAAGGTGATATATAAGTATTAGCATTATTAACAATCAAAAATTTAAAATATTACCACCTTGTGCATACTGTTAAAGTCAAATAGTTCTCACTCACCTTTGACCTTACTCACAGACTGAACATGTACCAAAGGTACTTCACTTGGTATGGAGGTTTCCATCAACATTAAGTAACTCCCTCTGGTCAGGACCATTTACTAAGAAAGGAAGAACAGTGCATGTAGGTATTCAGGCTAGTAAACTAACATAGGAAACTACATTTGGTAATAATAAACGGCAAGAGAAGAACAGAAATAATAAGATTACAAAGACTTGTTCTGAATCTATTTTGGCTCAGTGCCCCAAGGGCTATAAAATGTTGTTTTCTCCCCTTTTTTTATTTGCAATTGGGAGATGGGGTCCAAGTCATCCCTACACTGCAGTGCTGAGTAGAACAGAAAGGGCTATGGAATTATAGTTTATAATTATAAATTCAGCTATCTTTGGTCAGACACCTGCTATGAAAGGCAGCAAAGCAGTGGTTGAATGGTGGCCTCTGAACTTTGATTGTCTGACATCAGATTGTATTTTACTAACCTTGGGTAAATTACCCTGTCTGAGACTCAATTTCTTCACCTATGCAATGGGAATGATGTAGTGTCTTCTTCCTAGGATGAAGGTAAGGATTAAATAACAGGTAAAGCTACACTTTTCAAACTTTAATATGTACATAAATCACCTTGTATATGTATATTATATAAATACATATAACATTGTTATACAATGCACATATTGTCAAGCATATTACAAATAGGACATATAATATTACATTGTTGAACAGCATCAGGTTGTTATCAGGTTTTTGGAGTAACTTATTTCCTTGTAGTCCTAAAATTGAGATTCTTGTTTTCTTGTTGGCTGTTGGCCATGGATCCTGCTCAGCCATTGCAGGCTTCATCTACATCAGATCCTGTCCATGTGGTCCCCTCCATCTTCAAACCAGTAAGGTCATATTGAATTCTTCTTGTGCTTTGAATTTTTCAGTTCCCTTTCTGCCACCAGCTGTGCTATTATTAAAGGGCTCATGTGAAAAGTTTAGGCCCACTGGTAATCTCCCTTTTGATAAACTCAAAGTCAACTGGTTAGTAATCTTAGTTACATCTGTGAAACCCCTTTTTCTATGTAATATAACATAATCATGGGTGTAAAGCAGAGACAGAGAACCTGGGGGACATCTTAGAGTTCTGCCTACCATTTTAGGCCAGAAAACACTCTGTGTATTTTATATGATATTGCACAATATTTATTCTTCTGCAACCTGTTCTTCTCTTCCATGAAAGCTGTAAGGATGCTTCTCAGTGAATATAAATATAACCTTGCCTTTTAAAGTTGCTGAATAATATTATTTTTTGAGTTTTAATAATAATTTAATAATTTTTCAGTTGATTGGTTTATTTTTAATATTATAAACATTTTATAAACTTTTTTATTATAAACAGTGCTATCATATAAACATGAATGCTGTGCCTTTACTAATTAATTATCACTTAAATATAAATTACTAGTTGTGAAATTGCTGATGAAAGATTATACACATGTAAAATATTGTAATACATTTCCATTTTACCTTCTGGAAAAGTTACATCAAACTTAAAAGCTCATTAACAGGAATGGTTTATTAAATTGTTTGTTTCCTTATACCTTTGCCAGTACTGTATTCTAACAGTTCTTTTAATTGTGGGTAATCTAGTGAAAATACATATTTTATTCTCTTTATTTACTCTTCCTTCTTCCTTGATCATTAGTGAAGTTGAACATCTTTCTCTATGTTTATTTTCCACATATGTTGCTTCATTTGGGAACTGTCAATTCATTTCCTTTACCACTCTGGGCTCTTAGTTACAAGCAACAAAAGCCAATTCTGGTTGACCTAGATAGAAATGGATTTTGCTGGAAGTACGATATGGGGGAGGTTATAGAATCAGTGAGAAGATTGTAAAACCAGGCTTGGTAAAGAAGGCCTGGGCCATAGGAATACAATAATCTAACACTGCAGAATAGGACTGTTAATGTGTTGTTCCTGGCATCTCTATACAACATATTGCACTATCTTGGGACTCTCAGTACTACTGTGAATAGATTCTCAATTGCCCTTTTGTCTTTGCATTATTTTCAAGATTCAGAGTCCCAGGTGGGAGCCCCTGACTGACTGAGCCTAGGTCACATGCCTAAACTATAGTGATTGGTACGGTAAAGGCAGTATTCTTTGGCTCCTTTGGCTTCTGTAGTAAAAAGTGAGGGCTACTCTTCACCAATACCTGTCTGTGTTACATGGGCATTCAGATGGTGGGAAGTCCTCCAAAAAAAGACGAATGTCCTTTCTTCATTTTTCTAATTGCAATAAAAAAAAATTTACCAGAACACTTTTTTATATTAATACTTTGACACTTGAGTGACATTTATCTTTCTATTTTATTTTATCTTCTTTCAATAATTGTGGCAAAGTAATGTTAAAAAAAGTGACCCAACTGATTCCTACAGAATCTGATATAACTGATATAGCATTGTTTCCTAATCAAACAAACCCTGCTATCCTAGCCATAGTCAATTTAACTAGAAAGTCTAGTATATGGAAGAAGATAGTTTGTTATCCTGTGACGTCATTGTCTTTTCTCTACCTAACATGATTACTTTATACTGAATGATAGAAAATTCACCCCAAATTGCTTTTTGAGAAGGTAAAAATATTAGTTGAACCTAGGAAGATGAGTCATTCAAGCCTAGGTTCCAGTCTTGAGTATTCAGTTCTCCTTCCTAAACTCCTAGAAGTCAATTGCATACCCAGAATCAGAAAAGCTATAGGATGGCCCTGTGGCTAATGAATGATTTCTGGCTGGAGCCCATATTTTTATGTATCTTTGCAGTAATAGAGATGGTTTGTGAGTGTAGATGGTTTCTTTTTTCTGAGTGTAGCTTAGGACTTTCATCATTATAAACTACTTACTACTTAAATAATTCAGAAGAATTGGTGATGTAACATGGATAATTGTTTTAAACATCTGTATTAGGTATTCCTTGGTAGTCAGTTTCAGAATTTGTTAGGCATTGAGTATCTGTCAAAAGATGTTCCTCCTCAATACATACCTTAACATGCTCTTGCTTAACTAGTTCCCTCTTGCTCCAAGGAATACCCCAGTTTCTTGCTAAAGTGATCCATGGTCCTTCTTACTAATCAGCCTTCCCCACATGGAGTTAAAGCTCTTCCTTCCCCCAAAAGCCTCAATATGAGCATTTGTAAAGCTCCGAAGAGATGTAGTTGAATGTTAAATCTGCCTTAGATGAAGAAATGTTTGTGATTCCAAAATAAATTAACTTCCATATAAAGCCAGGAAGACAGCTAGGATCATAAAGAGAACCAGAACATGTTTTCCAACAGACTCAGTGGGCAGATAAATCCACATTTCCAAATCAATGCTTTCCAAAGCTCATGGAGAAAAATAAATAATGGTTTCAGGATAATGTGGTTTTCCAAATTTACTACTTACAAGTAAGGTTGGTAAGTAGTCTCCAGTGGTGCTTTACAAAATTTCTGAGTGTGTTCACATCAGCTTTATTCTAAACTCCTAGGGCACGGTATCATTTTCTTCTCTATTTTTGTAGGTGATACACATGGGTAGGAAATTCCCCCTCTGACATTTCTTTGTGAAATGCAGAGATAAACTTCTCAGTGTTGGGTGAACAATTTGAACAGAACTTTTCCTCACCAGTGGGTTGATCTCTAAAATCCGGAGCTACAATTCTCTCTGTTGGGCTCTACACAAATGAAATATCCAGAGAAGGGCCATCAATGTGTATCTAATAGATATTTTGAAAGTATATGTCCTCATCTTAGTGGATTGTTAGTGAAATACTGTTTTCAAGATCAAGGCTTCCAGAGGTAGTATGTGGATGTGTGAGTGTGTGTGTGTGTGTGTGTGTAGAATTTTTCATGTCATGATTAATTCTGGAATGATTTCTCAGAGTTACTGTAGTCACTTTCTCCTACACATGGAGAATAATTGGACTCTTTGTTCAGTTGGCTATTTCCCCTGACAAAATGAGGCAGGGAGGGTTGGAGGATAACTTCAGAAGGAATTCACAAAAACAGGTTAGAGGAAACTTAATTTTAGCTGTGGAAACAAGCAGAACTCAACTGTCTTCTCTGTAACATTAAGAAAGGTGACTCGCTGGCGCAGTTACAAGTGCATTCTGTGCAGGAGCAGCCATGCTGAGGCTGAGGGTTAGCTGGAAGAGGTTGTGTATGAAAACAGCAGAGATGGCATATTTGGTTGGTCTTTACCTGTTCTTTTTTCCCATCAGCCAAAGCCCAGTGATTCTCTGTGGACCATGTATACATCACCCATACTTCGTTATCTTGTCTTGTCCCCTTTGTCCCTTTTCAGTACATATTTTAACATACATTTCCCATAAACTCATCCGTTTATATGGTCCTAGTTTTGGCATTTTATTTCCCTGCCCCTTGTTCAGACCCCTGCACTACTCTTTAGCCCCTTCCTTCTCCTGTTGCCTTTACTTTCTCCTCTTTCCCTTTGCCCCTTTCCCCATCTCTTTTCTCTTCTTTTTTTTTTATTAAGGTATCATTGATATACACTCTTATGAATGTTTCACATGAAAAACAATGTGGTTACTATATTCACCCATATTATCAAGTCCCCCCATACCTCACTGCAGTCACTGTCCATCAGTGTAGTAAAAATGCCACAGAGTCCCTACTTGTCTTCTCTGTGCTACACTGTCCTCTGCATGATCCCCCACACCATGTGTACTAAACATAATACCCCTCAATCCCCTTCTCCCTCCCTCCCCACCTGCCCTCCCACACGCCTCCCCTTTGGTAACCACTAGTTCATCCTTGGAGTCTGTGAGTCTGCTGCCATTTTGTTCCTTCAGTTTTGCTTCATTGTTATACTCCACAAATGAGAGAAATCATTTGGTATTTGTCTTTCTCTGTCTGACGTATTTCACTGAGCATAATACCCTCTAGCTCCATCCATGTTGTTGCAAATGGTAGGATTTGTTTCTTTCTTATGACTGAATAGTATTCCATTGTGTATATGTATCTCATCTTCTTTATCCATTCATCTACTGATGGACACTTAGGTTGCTTCCATTTCTTGGCCATTGTAAAAAGTGCTGTGATAAACATAGGGGTGCTTATGTCTTTTTGAATCTGAGAACTTGTATTCTTTGCGTAAATTCCTAGGAGTGGGATTCCCAGGTCAAATGGTATTTCTATTTTTAGTTTTTTGAGGAACCTCCATATTGCTTTCCACAATGATTGAACTGGCTTACATTCCCACCAGCAGTGTAGGAGGGTTCCCCGTTCTCCACATCCTTGCCAGCATTTGTTGTTCCTATTCTTTTCTATGTTGGCCATCCTAACTGGTATGAGGTGATATCTCATTGTGGTTTTAATTTGCATTTCCCTGATGATTAGTGATGTGGAGCATCTTTTCATGTGCCTGTTGGCTATCTGAATTTCTTCTTTGGTGAATTGTCTCTTCATATCTTCTGCCCATTTTTTAATTGGGTTATTTGCTTTTTGGGTGTTCAGGTGTGTGTATTCTTTATATATTTTGGATGTTAACCCTTGTTGGATATGTCATTTCCAAATATATTCTCCCACACTGTAGGATGCCCTTTTGTTCTGCTGCTGATGTCCTTTGCCATACAGAAGCTTTTTATGTATGTTTGATATGGTCCCATGTGTTCATTTTTGCTTTTGTTTCCCTTGCTTGAGGAGATGCGTTCAGTTAAGAAGTTGCTCATGTTTATATTCAGGACTTTCTCTTCTCTTTTTAAAGGCAGGTGTATTTGCTGGCAAACTTGTGACATTTTAACCTTTAGCCTTACAGACCTGGATGATTTCCTCTACTTAATGGTTTCTACTTTTCTGTTGGTCAGTGTTATTATGTTCTTTTTCCACCAAAATAAAAACCTTTGGAACTTACTTATTCCCAATAATATTTTTCTGGGGTGAATCTCAGCTTGATAACTACAAAATGTTTAGATAAAGGGATAAAATATCCAAGTGGAATTTCAGGGGGAGACTGGCTGGAGTTCTGGGGGACTTCCATGTATCCTACTGTCTTGCTTCCTTTGTCCTTCATATAATTTCTTGAAACAGTGGGTATGTAGCTTTGAGGAGCATTTTACTTCCTTTTTCAGGGCCTTGGAATGCTCAGGAAGGAAGCTTCTGAATGACAAATATTGCCACTTGGGTCTCTTGAAGCAGCAAAATGAACCAGAAGCCCAAGCAGATGCAAAGACCCAGGACAGTGCTGGCTGCTGGAACAGGTCTTCTAATTTAGCTCTGTGGAGATCATGGTATAAAGATAGTTCTCAAACTGGGAACCTCGTTTTTAACAGTCAAAATCTGTTATAACATCTCAAATCTGGGATGTAAGTGTCATTTTCTAAAAAAACAACATTTAGGATGTTAACCCAGCGAATTGACAGATATTGTCCAGATATTGTGAATATCCATCAGCAGTTTTGGGGCCCTGATCACAGGAAGATTATTCCAAACCCACTCAACACCCCTAGGTAGTTTAGATGATCTCCACAGACCCTGTAACTCAGATTTGACCTTTACAATTCACCGTAGCATCCACTCTGGAAGGCTGTCCCTGACCACTCTGTCCGCAGGGCAGCGCCCTTCCTCGTGCTGCCAGAGACCTTGTTTTCATGAGTGCTCTCGCCACACTGCCTTGCAGAGGTTTTTTCATCTGATCTGCCCTCCAGGCCACTAGCATGATGAGGGCACAGACTGCACATTAAACTGTATCTACCATGCTGAGTGCATGTCCTGCACAAAGAGGATGCTTAGCAAATATTTGTTGAATGAATACATGAATGATGTCCGTTAGGACAGTAGACAAAGGAATTCTTAAGTCATTGCAGCACCAGACCCAAGAACAAACTCCTGCTGCCAAGATGGAAAAATGTGCCTTTGAATTCAAATAGTGTTTGAGGTTCTTCTTAGCCCTAAAGGTAGTTAATAAGTTTGTAGAGAGCTGCAGTAGAAGTGGGTGGGAAATACAGGAGAAGGGAGATGCTGATTCATTCCCTTGAACTGGCAAAGTACACAATATGCACCAGACAATGGGGAGAATCCATCCATCTGCCCTTGGATCAGTAGAACAAAAGGGGGCTGGGAGATACCTCCCTTCCCCACTGGCCTACTCTGGATCTCAATCTCCTTGTATTTGCCAAGGCTCTGTATCTTGGAATTTTTATGCTCTGCTCCTCCCACTCTTTCTGGGATAATCAAACCAGGGGAGAAATACTGAGGCAGGTGCCAGCTTGTGCTGTCCTGCAAGAGCTATGGGAGGACATGGGGCATTTAGGAGTTCACAGAAGTTGAGTGTAAAGCGTAGAGAATTTGACTTAGAAAGGGGGTGGGGTGCACAGATGACAGCTGCTGTTTCTTATAAGCCCTTCCATATGATAATAATTTTCTAAAATTATCTGCACGAATTACTTTAATAAACTAATAAAATGCTTGTTTTTCAAAACAAAAAGAGGAGGATGGAGATAGCAGTCTTGTGATGTGCAGAGCAGTGGGAGGGAATGCATGAGGAATGATCATACTTTGGAGAAAGTCTGGTTTCCTGCCTGATTTGGCTCCTTTATGATGCCACTGCTGCTCTGGCCAGATGAGCTGGGTCCTACGTAAAAGGAATGCTTGGTCAGTGTTCCTGGATTTGGTTCTACATGGTCCAATTTCTTGGCTCTACACGTCACTCTTTGCTTCAGTCCTTCACTCTATTAGCTGCCAATTCTGTTGCTCATTTACCTTCTTCATGACTTGTACACTTAGCTTCTGACCTCAGTTTCCTTTCTAGAAGCATTTCATTTCTTGTCGTAGGTCCCAAAGTATTATGGTCAGCCTCTCAAGTAATAGCTTCCCTGACTTGCTTGGCTTCCAGGTTGTCTGTTCCAGGTGCTTCTCTGTGAGGAAGCCCTCTCCTGGTTTGTCCCAGTTGTCCCAGTCATGTTAGTACCTTTGTGGCCCAAGTAGGGTAGATGACAGGCAGTAGAACAAAAGAGCTCAATCTCTGTGGTCATATCAACCTTTCTTTCAAGGTCTGTCTCCTATTTCCTAGCTGTGTGACCTTGTGTAAGTTACATAGACTTTCTGAGCCTTCACTTCTTCATCTGCATGTGAAAGATACTGATAGTACTTCCACTCAGTAAAAGCTCAATATCACCATAGCACCCGGGGTGTAAATTTACACCACCATTCTTTTTATTTTATTTTATTTTATTTATTTTGGTATCACTAATATACAAGTGCATGAACAATATTGTGGTTACTAGATTCTCCCCATTATCAAGTACCCACCACATACCCCATTACAGTCACTGTCCATCAGCATAGTAAGATGCTATAGAGTCACTACTTGTCTTCTCTGTGCTATACTGCCTTCCCTGTGACCCCCACCCCCTACCTTATGTGTGCTAATCATAATGCCCTTATTCCCCTTCTCCCTCTCTTCCTACCCAGCCCCTGAGTCCCTTTCTCTTTGGCAACTGTTAGTCCATTTCTAGGGTTCTGTGACTCTGCTGCTGTTTTGTTCCTTCAGTTTTTTAATTTTTATTTTGGTATCATTAATATGCAATTACATGAGCAACATTATGGTTACTAGACTTCCCCTATTATCAAGTCCCCACCACATACCCCATTACAGTCACTGTCCATCAGTGTAGTAAGATGCTATAGAATCACTACTTGTCCTCTGTGTTATACTGCCTTCCCCGTGTCCCCCCCACCACATTATGTGTGCTAATCATAATGCCCCCTTGTCCCCTTATCCCTCCCTTCCCACCCATCCTCCCCAGTCCCTTTCCCTTTGGTAACTGTTAGTCCATTCTTGGGTTCTGTGAGTCTGGTGCTGTTTTGCTCCTTCAGGTATATCTTTGTTCTTATACTCCACAGATGAGTGAAATCATGTGATACTTGACTTTCTCTGCCTGGTTTATTTCACTGAGCATAATACCCTCCAGCTCCATCCATGCTGTTACAAATGGTAGAATTTGTTTTCTTCTTATGGCTGAGTAATATTCCATTGTGTATGTGTACATCTTCTTTATCCATTCATCTACTGATGGACACTTAGGTTGCTTCCATTTCTTGGCTATTGTAAATAGTGCCGCGATAAACATAGGGGGGCATATGTCTTTTTCAAACTGGGTTCCTGCATTCTTAGGGTAAATTCCTAGGAGGGGAATTCCTTGGTCAAATGGTATTTCTATTTTTAGTTTATTGAGGAACCTCCATATTGCTTTCCACAATGGTTGAACGATTTTACATTCCCACCAGCAGTGTAGGAGGGTTCTCCTTTCTCCACATCCTCGCCAGCATTTGTTGTTCCTATTATTTTCTATGTTGGCTGTCCTAACTGGTGTAAGGTGATGTCTCATTGTAGTTTTAATTTGAATTTCCCTGATAATTAGCGATGTGGAGCATCTTTTCATGTGCCTGTTGGCCATCTGAATTTCTTATTTGGTGAAGTGTCTGTTCATATCCTCTGCCCATTTTTTAATAGGGTTATTTGCTTTTTGGGTGTTGAGGTGTGTGAGAGTTCTTTATATATTTTGGATGTTAACCCTTGTCAGATATGTCATTTCCAAATATATTCTCCCACACTGTAGGATGCCTTTTTGTTCTGCTGATGGTGTCCTTTGCCATACAGAAGCTTTTTAGCATAATGTACTGCCACTTGTTCATTTTTTATTTTGTTTCCCTTGCCCAAGGAGATGCATTCAGGAAAAAGTTGCTCATGTTTATATTCAAGAGATTTTTGCCTATTTTTTCTTCTAAGAGTTTTATGGTTTCATGACTTCCATTCAGGTCTTTGATCCATTTTGAGTTTACTTTTGTGCATGGGGTTAGACAATAATCCAGTTTCATTGTCTTGCATGTAGCTGTCCAGTTTTGCCAACACCAGCTGTTGAAGAGGCTGTCATTTCCCCATTGTATATCCATGGCTCCTTTATCATATATTAATTGACCATATATGCTTGGGTTAATATCTGGACTCTCTATTCTGTTCCACTGATCTATGGGTCTGCTCTTGTGCCAGTACCAAATTGTCTTGATTACTGTGGCTTTGTAGTAGAGCTTGAAGTTGGGTAGCGTAATCCCCCCAGCTTTATTCTTACTTCTCAGAATTGCTTTGGCTCTTCGGGTATCTTTTTTGGTTCCACATGAATTTTAGAATTCTTTGTTCTAGTTCATTGAAGAACGCTGTTGGTATTTTTATAGGGATTGCATTGAATCTGTAGATTGCTTTAGTCAGGGTGGCCTACAGTGTGGCATCCTACAGTGTGGGAGAATATATTAGTAAATGACATATCTGACAAGGGTTAACATCCAAAAATATATAAATTTGACAATATTAATTTTTCCTATCCATGAGCATGGGACGTGTTTCCATTTATTAATATCTTCTTTAATTTCTCTCATGAGTGTCTTGTAGTTTTCAGAGTATAGGTCTTTCACTTTCTTGGTTAGGTTTATTCCTAGGTGTTTTATTCTTTTTGATGCACTTGTAAATGGAATTGTACTCCTTATTTCTCTTTCTGCTAGTTCATCATTAGTGTATAGGAATGCATCAGATTTCTGCATATTTATTTTGTATCCTGCAACTTTGCTGAATTCAGATATTAGATCTAGTAGTTTTGACAATATTAATTTTTCCTATCCATGAGCATGGGACGTGTTTCCATTTATTAATATCTTCTTTAATTTCTCTCATGAGTGTCTTGTAGTTTTCAGAGTATAGGTCTTTCACTTTCTTGGTTAGGTTTATTCCTAGGTGTTTTATTCTTTTTGATGCACTTGTAAATGGAATTGTACTCCTTATTTCTCTTTCTGCTAGTTCATCATTAGTGTATAGGAATGCATCAGATTTCTGCATATTTATTTTGTATCCTGCAACTTTGCTGAATTCAGATATTAGATCTAGTAGTTTTGGAATGGGTGCTTTAGGGTTTTTAATGTACAATAATATCATGTCATCTGCAAACAGGGACAGCTTAACTTCTTCCTTGCCAATCTGGATGCCTTTTATTTCTTTGTGTTCTCTGATTACCATGGCTAGGACCACCAGAACAATGTTGCATAAAAGTGGGGAGAATGGGCATCCTTGTCTTTTTCCCAGTCTTAAAGGAAAAGCTTTCAGCTTCTCACCGGTAAGTATAATGTTGGCTGTGGATTTGTCATATATGGCCTTTATTATGTTGATGTACTTGCTCTCTATACCCATTTTGTTGAGAGTTTTTATCATGAATGGATGTTGAATTTTGTCAAATGCTTTTTCAGCATCTATGGAGATGATCATGTGGTTTTTGTCTTTCTTTTTGTTGATGTGGTAGATGATGTTGATGGTTTTTCTAATATTGTACCATCCTTGCATCCCTGGAATAAATCCTACTTGATCATCTTGGAGGATCTTTTTGATGTATTTTCAAATTCAGTTTGCTAATATTCTGTTGAGTATTTTTGCATCTATGGTCATCAGGGATATTGGTCTGTAATTTTCTTTTTTTGTGGTGTCTTTGCCTGGTTTTGCTATTAGAGTGATGCTGGCCTTGTAGAATGAGTTTGGGAGTATTCCCTCCTCTTCTACTTTTTGGAAAACTTTAGGGAGAATGGGTATTAGGTCTTCACTAAATGTTTGATAAAATTTAGCTGTGAAACCATCTGGTCCAGGTGTTTTGTTCTTAGGTAGTTTTTTGATTTCCAGTTCAATTTCCTTGCTGGTAATTGGTCTATTCAGATTTTCTGTTTCTTCCTGGGTCAGTCTTGGAAGGTTATATTTTTCTAGAAAGTTGTCCATTTCTTCTAGGTTATCCAGTTTGTTAGCATAGAATTTTTCATAGTATTCTCTCATAATTCTTTGTATTTTTGTGGTGTCCATAGTGATTTTGCCTTTCTCATTTCTGATTCTGTTTATTTGTGTAGACTCTCTTTTTTTCTTGATAAGTCTGGCTAAGGGTTTATCTATTTTGTTTATTTTCTTGAAGAACCAGTTCCTGGTTTCATTGATTCTTTCTATTGTTTTATTCTTCTCGATTTTATTTATTTCTGCTCTAATCTTTACCATGTCCCTACTTTTACTGATTTTGGGCCTCATTTGTTCTTCTTTTCCTTGTTTCATTAATTGTGAGTTTCTACTGTTCACTTGGGATTGTGCTTCTTTCCTGAGGTAGGCCTGTTTTGCGATATACTTCCCTCTTAGCATGGCCTTTGCTGCATCCCACAGATTTTGTGGTGTTGAATTATTGTAGTCATTTGTCTCCATATATTATTTGATCTCTGTTTTTATTTCATCATTGATCCATTGATTATTTAGAAGCATGTTATTAAGCCTCCATGTGTTTGTGGGCTTTTTCATATTCTTTGTATAATTTATTTCTAGTTTCATACCTTTATGTTCTGAGAAGTTGGTTGGTACAATTTCAATCTTTTTGAATTTACTGAGGCTCTTTTTGTGGCCTAGTATATGATGTATTCTTGAAAATGTTCCATGTGCACTTGAGAAGAATGTATATTCTGTTGCTTTTGGATGGAGTGTTGTGTAGATATCCAGTAGGTCCATTTGTTCTAATATGTTGTTCAGTGCCTCTGTCTCCTTACTTATTTTCTGTCTGGTTGATCTGTCCTTTGGAGTGAGTGGTGTGTTGGTGTCTCCTAAAATGAATGCATTGCATTCTATTTTCCCCTTTAATTCTCTTAGTATTTGTTTCACATATGTAGGTGCTCCTGTGTTGGGTGCATAGATATCTATAATAGTTATATCCTCTTGTTGGACTGACCCCTTTAGCATTATGTAATGTCCTTCTTTGTTTCTTGTGACTTTCTTTGTATTGAAGTCTATTTTGTCTGATACAAGTACTGCAACTCCTGCTTTTTTCTCCTTATTGTTTGCATGAAATATCTTTTTCCATCCCTTTACTTTCAGTCTGTGTATGCCTTTGGGTTTGAAGTGAGTCTCTTGTAGGCAGCATATAGATGGGTCTTGTTTTTTGTCTGTTCAGTGAGTCTATGTCTTTTGATTGGTGCATTCATACCATTTACCTTTAGGTTAATTATCGATAGGTATGTACTTATTGCCATTGCAGACTTTAGATTCATGTTTACCAAGGGTTCAAGGGTCATTACCTTACTATCTAATAGTCTAATTTAGTTCAGTAAGTATGCTTTTACAAACAAAACCTAACGGTTCTTCTTTTTTGCCTCCTTTTTCTTCCTCTGCCATTCTTTATATATTAGGTATCATATTCTGTACTCTTTGTCTATCCCTTGATTGACTTTGGGGGTAGTTGATTTGATCTTGTATCTGCTTAGTAATTAATTGTTCTACTTTGCTGTGGTTTCATTTCTCATGGTGACAGCTATTTAACCTTAGGAATGCTTCCATCTATAGCAGTCCATCCATAATGCACTGTAGAGGTGGTTTGTGGGAGGTACATTCTCTCAGCTTTTGCTTATCTGAAAATTGTTTAATCCCTCCTTCAAATTTAAATGATAATCTTTCTGGGTGTAGTATTCTTGGTTTGAGGCCCTTCTGCTTCATTGTATTAAATATATCATGCCACTCCCTTCTGACCTGTAAGGTTTCTGTTGAGAAATTGATGATAGCCTGATGGGTTTTCCTTTGTATGTACACCACCATTCTTAAAGGTGCAAGAACAACAACGTATGGTTCCTCTCCTCTGTAATTGATCTGTCCTCACCAAAGAGTCCTCTTGCTCAACTATGCCCACCCCAGGTGGCTGGACTTTGGGGTTAAGGCAATTTCCTTCCCACCAAATGAATTTTGTTCAATTCTGTAAAGAAAACCACTTCTTTAGGTAAATTCTTTATTTCTATTAGATAAAGTCCTTGGTTTTTCAGATTTTTTTCTTCCTCCATTTCTTTCTAAGATGGCACCTGAGTGTGAGACTTAAGTCATCTCCTGGTGCTATAGGGAGATAGAGGGTCCTTGGTGTCCTTTGAATCCTTAACTGATCTCTGCTGTGTCATGGCTGGTCAGGGCTACTCTCTGGACTGGTGGGACTGGCCCCATCCCAGGATGTTCTGTTGGTGTCTGATGGTGTAGTTATGGTGTAACTGATGGGCCATCATGTCCTTGCTGACTTGGGCCTGCCTTGTTGGCACTGCAGAAGTCCAGTGTGACTCCCCTCATTTCTTGTGCAGGCAGTCTACCCTGCTGTGTGGACCATATGCAGTGGTGTGCTGCAAAATGATTAGTATTAGTGCTGGGCAGGAAGATCCCTGACTTGTAGCCTTTGCAGACTTTGCACCATGGCTCTTCAAGCTCCCACTGTGATGTCACTGAATGTGGTGGGAAGAGATGTACCATAAAGATGCAATAAATTGTAAAAGTCTTAAGAGTAAGATACTAGTAATATGTAGCAAAATAACTATGGAGAGATAATTTTGAAGATTTAATTATTTTTTTTATAGAACTTATTTAACTGTAAGTTAAATAATTTAATGTTTAACAATTACTGTGTTTAATAATGGCTTGCAAAATTTTTGACAATGTAATAGCTCTGTGAGCAGTGAGCCAGCTCTGCCTCAGCACTAATGGATTAGCTCATCTGTTTTTGTGAGACAGCTTTTGACAGACTCCTAATCAGACCCTCAACTAAATTCCATATTCCCTTTCAGCGGCAGTTTGGGAGAGCTGCATTTAGGTCCTCTCTCTGCTATGCACCAGTTGATGCAAAGGCAACTGATGGTGCACTATCCTCCCTATACTAAAAAGGAAGCAGGGCAGAAGCTCCTTTGCCCATGGCACTAACCTTGATCCATATAACTCACTTCTCCCCTGGTAAAATTGGCCAAATAAGCAGAATGTCAAATTCCCCTAGACTCCTGAAGCAAAATGACTTAGTGGCCAATTCACAGAAATCCATTTCACCAAATGGGAAAGTCACCAAATTTATTTTTATTTTGTTTTAATTGGCTGATTTCCCTAATAGAATTTTAAGGAAGAATGCTGAATTTGGTGTTATGTGAGAGCTGGGAGAAAGAGGTTAAAAGACAGGAAATTGTGTTAAGTGTTTGTGTAGGAGCCCTCATTGACATCTCCTTCCTGCTGCTCATCTTCTAAGGCTTCTTTCTTTGCTCTGGGTGGTCTTTTCTTCCTTCAGAGTGTCAGTCACTTCTATCTTCACTTTGCAGATTCCACAGCCCAACCTGCCTCTTAGGAATTCTTAGTGATTGTAGAGGAGAATGCTGCTGCTCTAGCTTTTCCATTGGATGTGTGTTTAAACAAACTAAAACAGAGATTGACTGGCAAAAATAACAAGTCCAAGAGAGTCCTGGAGATTGAAGTCAGCACAAAGCATCCTTACAGCTCTGGTCTCTGTTTATACAGCAATTGCATGGTCTCTTCTTAATAACATAGACATTTAAAAACGTTAAGCTCAAGTATCTGGGCTTTCAGGTATTGAGAAAACACTGCAGGCTTAAGTAGGGGAATGACAAGATTTGCTGTGCTTTAGAGACTCAACTGTAGTAGCAATATGTGAGAAGGACCAAAAGTTGGAATTTGCAAGCAGGGAACTTGTTTAAGGTTCTTTAGAACCCAGGTGAAAGATGACAGCCTGAACTCCAGTAATGGAAATGGTGAACTTATAAAAGCCCTTTCCTGGTTACCCTAACTTAGTGGACTCCCACTTTTACTCTTCATCACTATACCCTATTTGTTCTTCCTAGGATTTATGGAAATGTGCAATTTTGTATTTATAGTTTACTTATCATCTGCTCCTCTGCGAGACTATAAACCCCATGGGTCAGTCTGCTTTGTTTCTTCCCAAAGTATTCTCATCATCCAGTACAGTGTTGGGCACATAATAAGTGCTCCATGGATGTCTGTGGAAGAAAGGAAGGAATTGAAAAGAAAGGATGTTCCGTAAGTGGGAGAAGCTTAGCTATGTTCTAGGGTAAACAATTGGTACTCATGAAGAGGGAGGAGTAGAAAGCACAGAGAAAACAATAAGGGATGTGCAGATTCTGGGAGAAGCAGGAGCAAAGAGGAGGAGAAACAGTGAATGTAGGGGAGTTTGCTTTGTCTGAGAGAAGGCTTCTGCTTCTTCTGACATGGAAAGAAAGGAAGAATAGATGAACATGGAAGTTGATTGAATTCATGTTATAAGATTGATGGTCTCTGTTTTCTGGAGCTATAGTAGGCTGTGGTTATCAGCTGGGAGACAGGGACAGAGGGAGAGAGACGGCGACAGAGAGAGGAAAAGAAAGAGGAGGAGGAGGGAGACAGAGAGGGCGAGAGGAAGAAGAGGGGGGAGAAGAAGAGGAAGAGGAAGGGGCATTGAGAGTTTAAGGAGGTGGTGAGAATTTAACAGAATTACTCCAAGAAAAGGAATAGGTCAGTGACCAAAAATGTGTAAGAAGCTTTCTGAGGCAGGGCCTAACTGAGGAGTAGTGTGACCAAGTGAGCCCAGCCCCAGATCTCAGAAGAGTGTGACAGGGAGTGGAACAGGAAGACGGATCTTTTCTTGGTTGATCTTGTGTCTCCTGCAACAAAGAGAGGTTTCCAGACTCCTGGGCTGAGTTCAGATGAATCACTCTTCTTTCCAGATGCTAAAAGTTTTGAACATGTTAGCTGGGACATGAACGTCAAAAAAATGGGCCCCGAGCAGTCTGCTTCTCTGGAGAAGGACTCACCACGGGGCTGGTGCCTGCCTTGTCCTGCCTTCTCTTAAATCTGTATAATAACTTGCCTGCCCTCGACTATAACTTCCTCTTAGCAGGAAGGCAACTTCTATCTTAGAAATCTTGCTGATAACCAAATATCTTTTGCACTTAATGTGACCACCTCCTGTAAGAGAAAGTACGTGATTTTAGACTTTGGTAGAACTGGGTTTGATTCCTGGGTACACATAGGAGCTTTGTGATCTATAATAAATTACCCACCTTTTCAAGCCTCCATTGTTCAGAGGGGAGAAATCACTGGAAAAGAAGGTTGAAAGGATATGGTACGTGTAAATCACCCAGCAAAATGCACAGCCAAGGTAGTCACTAGGTGAATTTTTTGTCATCTCCCTTCTTTACCTTTTAATAACCAGTTTTCTGTACTAGATTGCAAGACTCTTCAGGGTAGAAATGACATCTGAGTCATTTAAAAATAACTGTTATTTTATCTTTATTAAAATAACACATGCATTTGCTACCTAAAAATTTCAAATAATACAAAAGAGCAACTGCCTCATGCCTCCCTGTAACTCCAGTCTCATTTGCCAGAGAAAAATCATAGTTTATTCTTAAGTTTTGAATTTTAAAAATTCTGTTGTCATCTCAGTTTGTCTAAAAGTATGTCTATAGTGTTATTTCCTTATTTATCAGCTTTAAAGATGATTTATTTGTGTTCCTATTTAACAGAAAAAGATTTAGCATATTTATATTACCAACCCATCTCTGCTTCCCAAATAATTGTCTCAATTCCTTTATTGGTTAACTTTATAGTTTTAAATAATAAGCAAATATCTTACTTTTTTTCTATCCATTACATGTAGCATCTCTTGATTCCCTACACTGTAAGACTGGGACATTATCACACCTACTCTTCTCTTCAGCTTTCTTTATCCCTTTTACCTTCTGACTTCGTCATCTGTTTTTTTACTTTTATATGGTTAAGGTTGATAACATTGCTTTCTCTTCTGGCGCTGTAATTAAGTCTTCTATGCTTTGTTGACTTTAAAGGATAAATGCTAGTAAATAGTACTTGCATTGTTATGATAATATTAATACTGTTCATGGCCTAGTCAAACATATTTACTTTCTTGTTTAGATTTTTGTTTTTCCAAGGTTACTAATTGACATTCTTTTTCTTTCCTTGTCTGCTTTTAACATTATTAAGTTTTACAATGTCTCAGGGGTCAAACATATGGATTTCTCTCTTTTCTTGAATACCTCCCCCCTGGACTCCTCCTGTTCCAACTCGGGTTTGTTCTCTAGGATGGCTGGAAACCTGTGGTCTTGGGACATTCATTCATTACTCACCTAAGTTGCATCTACTCTGTCCAAGACGTCCACTGTCTTCCTTTTTTGCTGACTGATTTACTTAATAGAAAGAAGTCCAAAAGTTAATATGTAAGAAAGGATACATGTGAGGTAAACTTTCTAAGTCCTTGTATGTCTGAAAGTACCTTGCCCTTATACTGATTAGTAGTTTGGTTTACTTAAAAATTCTGAGGTTAAAATTTTTTCTTAAGTATTTGTCTTCTAGTATTCAGTGAAACTGATAGCCATCTAATTGCCATTCTATTATAAGTGACCTGTCTTTTACCCTTAATGTTCTGATATTTTGAAATCATGTAAGTGAAAATATGTTTTGTTTCCTTCTACATATTTTGTTACATACCCAATGGGCCCTTTCAGTCTGAAGTCTCACCAGTACTGGAAAATTCTCTTTTATTTTTAGTTTGATAATTATTTTCCCTTCATTTTCTCTGCCTTCTCAAACACCTTTTGTTAAACACTGGACATTATGTCTAGATCTTCTATTGCTGTTACTACTACTTTTCTCTTATATTTTGAATTATTTGGCATTCTCCTGCATGGTTCCTGGTCATCTTTGCTTGACTGCTCATGATTCAGAGTGGGGAAATCTGATTTCCTGATTGGAATGTCTGGAATCTTTGAGGGCATGGGTGGCTCTTGTTAATGCTGTTTCCCTGTAGGGTGATTTGGCTGGGGTAATATTGGGGTACCCCTGATATTTATGTTAAGCCTTTACACTTGGGCTGATCACTTTAGAGAAATGTCTTCCAATATTCCCCCTGAAGCGTAAGACTTCTCTGCTAGCAAACTGGTAGCCAGATAGTTTATTTATTTAATCCAGGCATTTTTTAGGCCAGTACTCACATTCCCAACTATGCGTGGCTTCTCCCAGAGTAGAGAATCTGTTTTAACCTTTCTGATCTGCCATCAAGGGGGAATGAAAGTAATTCAGTGATGTGGAAGAGGCCTAAGAATCTAGGAGGAAGGATCCAATTTTTTAAAAAGCTTCCAATCAATCTTCCTTCTTTCGTCTCCCCTTCCCATTAGTCTCCTGATGAAGATGAATCAGATGCTGCTGATGTCTGAGACTCTGATGATTTTGAAGTGAAGATTCAGTCAGTTTTCAGCTTTCCTCATTGGCGGTTAGATTTGGCTTTCTTGGGCCTACAGAGCCCTTTAGTTAACACCCATCTGTCTGCTTTGCTGCCTTTCTACATTTTGTCCCGCTGTATTATTTCCATTTATCCTTTGATATATATATTCCTTTAAAATGTTTATCTATCCATCCATCCCTTTTCTTGGTTTTACAGGGATTTCTAGTGGGAGCAAAGTTAGATTCTTATGCTCAATTCACTGTCCATCTTTTCTCAAATCCAGTTTATAATTTATTATTTCATTGTTACAGTGCATTCTGGTTACTACTGCTTCACAGATTTTAGTTCAGTTAAAATACATAGAACTTAGAAAATCTCCATTGCATTGTCTTTACAGTTGATTGAACACTAATAGTATATCAAAGATACTATACACTATGTCCCCAATGTACCTATCTTTCTAGTGACTGTCTACTTTCCCAACTAAATTCAGAACAAAGAGAATCTTTATGACTAGTCCCTTTGTTTTCACATTTAAATAAGCCTCCAGGGAAGAGCAGCCAAACAAGTTTATTGTGGCTTGTAAATCAGCAATATTAAACCCGGTACCAGCTCTTAGCTCTTCAAATGTTGGGAAGGTGGGATTCGGAGGGGGAGTCTCTGCTTTCCCAGTATGATCCTCAGTTAAAATAGATGATGATGTAAATGATTAACTTTGTCAATGGGTATTTGTTCATGCAGCATTTGTCTTCCATACCAAACACATTTGGCTGAGTATTGATTATGTGTCCAAACGTTCTTCGACAAATGCTTTTGCTTTGGTGACGGTAGTCACATTGGATTAAAACTGCCTACTTGCCTCTTAAAAAATGTTGCTTCTTTTGGTATTTAAATGTAATTTGTTCATCTGGTAACATAACGCTGGACTGTTAAAGAGCTGGGTTTTAGTCTTGGTTCTACTACTTACAAAGTACAAGACTGTTGTTTAATCTTCTCAGCTTCCTTAATGCTTGGACTTCTCATTTACAAAACTGGGTTGATATCATTCATCCTGGCTGATAATAATGGGGATAATACCTACCAGTTTTGAAGTGAGGATAAAATTAGTTAATTATGAATAAATCCTTCTACATCCCTTTAGTTTATAAACTGTTATACAGATACAAAGGAATACTATTTAAAAATTCTAAACACTATGTTAAAGCAAGAGCTGTTGGACTTAAAGATTTAGTGAGGGCAATGTCCTTTTAAAAAAATAGCAGAGACAAGGACTCCTGAGTCCCTTGCCACTTGAGTAGCTTGTAGATTAGAAGCACCCACACTGATTAGATCTTTTGCATATTCCAGCTCTTCTAAACAGTCTGGCTTTGCTTTTGCTCCCAACTGAAGAACAGGGAATGGCTGAGGTCTTGACCTAATGTAGGCTTTAATCTTTCAAAGTGCCCCTGTATTTTACTTGGCTTCTCTCTTGACCCTTAAGTTAGATGTAAGTTCCAAGATTTCACTGCTCATCTTACTGTGTAAACAGTAAGGTAGGTCAAGTTTAGGAGGTTTGTCTGCATTTGTCTAAGCATTCAAAATGCCCAATGGTGCCAGCCTTTTTACTTATAGAATTCTCTATAATGCCAAGGCCTCTCAATCATCTTAGCCAAATGTCATTCATTGCTTTTCATGAGAAAACCCAAGTCTGTGCTTCAGTTGCTTGCTCTGGACTTGGATTCCTGACATTGAAAAGGTTTAACACATACCACCAATGACAATCAGTTGGAAGACAGACAGACATAAAGCCATTCTCAAGGACTCTCTTTCATTATTTCTAAAATGCCTTTTGACCACTGGTAAGGGGGTTGATAATGTTCCTTTTGTTTCTTTCAGTATGTTCACAGTGATACAGAAAAGGAGAGAGAGCATTGCACCCAGGGAGTTTTCTTTCCTTTTTTTTCTTCCACATGAAAGGCTTCATTGTTCCACCTCCACAGTTGACTGCAGGCCCTGGAGAAAGTAGCAAAAGATCAAGAAAGAGAGAAGAATGATTACTGACGCATTTTCAGAGTGGCAGGCTCTGGTGAAATAGAAATACATTGATTTGTGAAGGAGGATCCCTGTTACATTTTAACAGTCTAATGGGGCTTGCTTTATCCTCAGTGCTGTTAGTACTGCTTGTACTTGATTTAATTGGAAATGGGGCCTTTATGCTGACTTTATAAACCCAGGACACAATAGTTGGTTGTCAGCTGTGACTAGATTTAATTAGTGTAAGTAGAAAATGTATCAGTGTTTTGTCACCTCTTTCTCTGCTCAATTCCCTTCCCCCCTTTTTATTTTTGGAAGCTTTTCCCAGAGAAGTATTTTTTTCCTCCGCGACCCCCACCCCTTCTTTCTTAGTTCTGGAGAGTAAAACTGTAAATATATGCGTGAAAGGAAGTGAGAATATGTATCAAGATACTCGGTTGTTTATGTTTTGCATTCTTAAATAAAGCCATGCAATCTGTGGTGCTGGATGCTTTTGTGTAGCTCTATATTAATAAGATTACCCAAATTAGGAATTTTCAAAGTACAATTATGACCATAAGTCTGCAAAGAGCTTCAGCAGGGAGGAAAAACCAGGTATGACAGACCCAGGAATGGTGGTAAGTGGTGGTGGTGGTGTGTAGTGCTTAAGAAAAGCTGTTAGTGGATTAATTTGTTACTTTGGTTATATTATTGTGAACTATAATAGCATTAACTTAAATAAGACTAACATTATCTTAAGTCTCTGTAATTACAGTCATAGTAAAAATATAAATTCAGTGCTAAAAATTCAATTGCTGAGGATTTTCTCCAAAGTTTCTAAATTGGGTAATTGGTCCTTCTAGGTGAGAGAAGGAATACATGAGGCAAAGCAGTTCTGGGAGGAAAGGAGAGCAGATGTTCAGTTTTTGGTAAGATGAATTTGAAGTGTCCAAGGCCCATTGGATAGAGCTGTTCAGTGCCCTGACAGATGCTACTCAAGACTCTGAGAGGGAATGAAGTCATTTAAGATGACCAGGAAGAACAATGGGCCAAGTCTGGGAATATTTAATGATAAAATGAAGAAAAACTATCTGTAGGGCAACAGAGAAAACTAGAAAGGTTTGAAAAGAACCAGCAGAGTGCAGTGTCATAGAAGCTTTGGAGTAAATATTTAAAAGTTCACTTAGACCAACTACCCAAGTGACTCCCAAGACAACACCAATCTGATCCTTCCCAGACAGGGTGAGAATTTCCAACAAAAGGGAGCTGCAGTGCTCCCAGAAATACCTTAAATGGTACCATTTCTCCTTTGGGGATATAATCAGGAGACTTAGGGCTTAAAAGTAACTCATTATTACCAGAAGTTTGGGGTTCAAGCTGAAGATGGGTTAATAAGTGTACACATTTATTTATGACAAATCATGTTTTTGGTGGATATTTTTCTAGCAGAAAGAAAATAAATAAGAAAAAATGAGGAGAATATGGGATCTGGTTCTAATTTCCCAGTTCCTTTTTTAAGACTTTTATTCCCTTATATTTTGGCCCATTTTTTATAAATGTACATGAGCATACATCACAGGAGCCTTGTACTTTTTGCAAAGTAAATATTCCATTTCTGATCTACGTCTGTAGTATTTTTTGATAATGTTACATGAGAAGTGAGTATTTACCAATGACCTTAGGCATCTTGGCAAAATATCTGGAAAAGTCAACTACCAGGTTGGTTTCTTGCTTACTTATTATGTTTTTCTAGTATTTCAGTTGCTTTTTTTTTTCATTTTAAATTATTTTCTAGTCCCTGGCCAATGCCCAAATGTGGATTTCAATGGGGTATGTCTGTACACACACACACACACACACACACACACACACACACACACACACACACGTAATTTGCTCCTGAGTTTCCATGTTTTGGCAGAGATACTGAAATCTCAAATAAAACAAAACTCAAATTAGTCTATTTTTAATTGAAAGCCTCAAGATAAAACATCTCTAATTTTTTAGGTAATGAAAATGTTGGTCTCCAGTGAGAGAATTCCTTCTTTGCACTTTATTTGAAAAACAGAAGGACTAGAGAAAAGAAGAAATTTGAGTATTTTAGTAACTTTATCAAGGAGTGACAAAATAGAGGACTCTAATGTGGAAAGGAGCATTGAACAGAAACGTCAAATCTGTTCCTTTTCCTTCTAATGAAGTGATCTTGGGAAGGTACTCGAGCTCTCAAGATCTGGATTTTCTCATCTGTTAAATCACTGGATAATGCTGTTATTTTTGTTGGTGGTGGTCCTTCCAGTTTGTATGGTTCTACAATTACCAATAAGATTTTATTACTTGACATCACTACTCTACACCATAGGTGCTTAGTTAATCAGTGTCCATTTAACTGACCCACTAGAGTGCTTTCTGTTCCCTGGGTCAACATGCTGGGTGAGGCCCAGCACAGAAACATACTGGAAGCCAGGAGACTATTCTAGTATGTCTCTACATTTCTGCCCCTATCAGTCTAGTTTTATATTTACCAAGAGTTGGCTAAGTTTGTTCCCAAATCTGTTTATGCCAGTTATGTGTTATTGAAATTATATAACTTATTAAACAGTATGAAAAGCAGAGAAATATGGGCGTGAAAAGAGAACTAAATGCTTTGGAGAGACTCTATGGGGTGGGGGTTTGTGTAGTATAAGACATTATAAAATATTAGAAAATACGCATAAATATCTAGAGAAGTCCATTTTCAAGTTTCTTCACAGCTGAATTTATTTTTTAATTCCACTTTAAAGAAGCTGAAACTGGAAGTCAAATATGAAGTTTTATGCAAGAAAGTAAGAAAACTCTAATCAGAGTATAAGAAAATGTTCTAGGACAAAATTGATGAAAGAATACACAAAGAAACAATTGAAGCACAAGTAAATTACTTAGGTATACATCTTTTTTTAAAAATTAACCTACCAACTAGCAGTCCTGACTGTGTCCAGTTAGAAGGTATTTACTCTAATTTGTCGTAGTGGGGTCAGGGCCAGGCTAAAGCTTCCAGGTGTCCTTTGTTCTCTCAGCATTTAACAGTATATGCTATACTAGTGAAGAGTGTGAAGATCCTGTAGGGCACTTTTCTTTTTCAGGCTTTTGAGGTATAAATATTTATTTCAAAGCTAAATTACATATTACAAGGTAGTAGTATCATTTTCTACATTTGAATCCTGCTTTCTGTTCTTCCTAATTATTTAATGTCTTCAGGGAATGGCTTCTACCACTGAGACATCACAATAATATACCAGCTCACTGGGTTATGAGGATTAACTGTGTTGGTATACATCAAACACAACACCTGGCATATAGTAAAAATTAAAAATGTGATACTTGTTGCCCCTTGTTAAATAAGTTTCAAATGCTTCTAACTACCATTTGTGTTTTAATGTAATAATGAACTCTGGAAGTTTTGGATGAAAAGGATCGAATTTTATGCCCCTTTTTGGGGGTAAGAGGGAATAAGGCAAATTTGAGAGAACAGTAGGGTGACTGGGACCACATAATTAGATTGCATGGTGGCCAGAGGTCAAAACTGAGTAGCAAGTCAGAACCTTCAGTTATGGGTCAGTGATCAAACTCAGACAGAGATCAATATTAGAAGCAGATCCTTCCCAGTGAAGTGTTCCATCTGTGTAAATCACTGTTGCTGGAGTTAATGAGCTATGCACTGTGATTACTGCAGGTACGAGCTTCGCTTGCTCTCCAGCTTACTCTCAACACAGCAACTTGAGTGAGCCTTTTAAAGCCTAAATGAGATCATGTCACTCCTGTTCTCAAAGCCATACAAAGGCTGCTCATTTTGCTAAGAGTAAAAGCCTAGAAGCCAAAGTTCTTACAGGAAATGGACTGTAAGGCTACAATGATCTGGGCCCTCAATTACTTCTGTGCTCTCGTCTCTGATTATTCCTCTCATTCTGTCTTCTCCAGCTACACTGGCCTTCTTGGTATTCTTTGAAAAAAGTCTGGCACTCTCCTGCCCTATGACCCGTTGTTCCCTCTGCTGGGAATGCTCTATCACCCCTTGCTGCTGGCCCAGTTCCCTCACTTCTTTCAAGTCTTTGCTCAAGTTTCACTTTCCCAGTGAAGCTGACCTTGACCACCTCTCACATATCACTCTCCTTTATCCAGCTTACTTTCCCTTTTATATTGCACAACTTAGTCTTCATGCTTATGTTTTCTTGTCTGCCTCTCTTTGCTAGAATATAAGTTCTACTAGGGCAGGGTTCTTTTTCTATAGTTTTGACTACTTAGGTATCCCAGGGGCCTAGATACATGTGGTTGGTACATTGTCAGAGCTTGTTGAGTATAGAATGAATGAATGAACAAATGAATGGAAGAACTAGACTGGTCTGAAAACAGTCCAAGGTATTCTTTGCCAAGGGTAAAGCAGATGGCAAAACTATTAATCTCTGGGGATTTATTGAAGAGAACAGTGATCTTTTTTAGACTAGAATGACTCTTTGACTTCAGCTGCAGTTTGCAAATTTCCCTTTTCCCTAAGTCCCACTACTTTCTTGATTTTATTGCCTTGAATTTAGGTTTATTCAGGCAAAGAGAGTCAGAAAATTGTGGCTAAGACCCAGATGATCCAGATAATAAACATGTCTGTGCTTCTGTTTTGTGACATATGGGCAAATAGCCATTAAGGCTTTTCCCCTCTCTTCCTTTATTACTTGTCTCTAGTTTGGATTAATGATTACCTAATGATTCAGCAGTTATGACCTTTCTTCTTAACTCTTGCAGTTTCTGATCCTCTCATTTCTGCATCCATTTTTGGTATTGAAGATTTACAAATTTCCTTTCTTTCTTTTTCACCTGATTGCAGTTTAAATGTGTCCAGTTTTCATAGCTCCTTTTTCATATGAAATAACAATTTTACCACAGTAGTAATTATAATGTGATAATAGTCATAAAATTATTTAGATCTTTGAGAATGTGCTGTCTGCCAAGTTCTGATTTAGGAGCACTCAGATATATTTTCACTAATCTTCACACCAGCCTTGCAGGGGGCATTTTTAAAATTAAAGTATCATTGATATACAATCTTATGAAGGTTTCACATGAGCAACATTGTGGTTAATACATTCACCCATATTATCAAGTACCCCCCGCATACCCCAATGGTAGTCACTGTCCCTCAGCGTAGTAAGATGCTATAGAGTCACTACTTGTCTTCTCTGCTGTACTGCCTTCCCCATGCCCCCCTACATTATGTGTGCTAACATAATACCCTGTAGTCCCCTTTTCCTTCCCTCCCCACCCTCCCTCCCCATCCCCTTTCCCTTTGGTAACTTCTAGTGCAGGGGGTATTTTGAACTCAGCAAACTTACTCTTGCTTTCCAGTATGTATGTTTTGTTCTGACTGGTCCCATCAGAATCACTGGAAATGCTTGGTTGTCACTCCAGAAGATTTACAAACAATCAGTATTTTAATGAACTTCCAAGATGAAGAAGCTTCCTTTGGGTACCACTGAGAAATTTCCTTTGAGAACTTTTGGGTAAAAATTGAAGTAGAACTTAGAGTATATTGCACATTGTAGTTATCAGTAGGCAGCTTTTTATGTATTACAATGGAAGTTAACTCTTTTCTTGGCAAGAAGCTATATTTTGCTTTTTTCTGCCCCTGTTCCATCTGACATATATGTTACCAAGCAAACAAAAACAAACAAGATCCATCTTGAAGTTTTTGGCAGCAATATCATTCAAGGAGAACTTTGTTCTTTCACAGGCCAGATTGTACCTTTTGATTCTATATCAAATTATTTCTGTTTTACAAGAAATAAGGGCTGACTTATTTGGTCAGTGTGTCTTCTAACAAAAAATATAGAGGGTATCTGAAAAAGTAAAGATAAGTATCTGACTGTGCATCAAGAAAATGACCTGCTTTCCTTATTGTTCTTACTTACTCAAGTAAAAGAAAATAGCATGACTCAAAAGTCAGATATGTAAATTCATAGACTCATATCATTGTAGTCAAATCAGATAGGGAACCTGAAGCAATTGTCTAGATGTGGGGTTGGCAAACTATGGTCCACAAGGCAAATCCTTCCTGCTACCTATTTTTTTTTTTAAAGTTTTATTGAATCATAGCCATGACCATTCTTATGCATATTGTCTTTGGCCACTTTCATGCTACAGTGGAGTAATTGCAGCAACAAGCAAAATATGTATGGCCAAAAAAGCCAAAAATATTTACTATTTTGTCCTTTGCAGAAAAGGTTTCTGATCTGTTTTACATTATTTGGAGATTACTCATTTTAGTTCTAAATTATTCACATTTTTTATAAAGAATTTGACCATAGTAAGATAATAGAATCTCAATAAATATCTATGGAATGAGTGAATGAGTATGTTTTTCAGTAGTACTCTACACAGAAAAGAAGTTAACTCAGGAACCTGAAGTCACTAGAAGTTTTAGCAATTGTTAGCCTGTAACCCTACCCCTATGGGACATAGAGTGCACATTCATCTACTTTATAGAGAAAAAGGAGACAAGTCTTTATGGAGAGAAATTCATTTCAAAGTGGAACACATGCTTACCAGGGTATGAACAAGACAGACCATTCATTGGTATGTGGAAAAAGATTCTGTAATTTATGACTTCACATAAGTATACAGAGAAAAGAAGTTAGCTTTGCTGACATTTAATGTAGAGATTGGCACTACTCCCTGCACAAATGGATTATCAGACAGGTATTTGAGATTTCTTAATAGAAGACTAGCAGTTGCCCAATCCCAAGTGACTGGCTGTGGAGTTCTCTCTTGCTTGGTTTCAGTACATTGACACACATTGAAATTTGCTTGTACAATATTAAGTGGGCTGAGGAATTTCATTACCCACTTCACAACATGGACAAATGGATAAAAAGATTCCTACAGAAGTATGTGAGACTGAAGATAATGCATGCTCTACTTAATAGTGGAAAAAAATGGCAGAGTTGACATTTCTCATCATCCCATAGAACCAATTCTTCAGCAGCCAAATAAGTAAAAAGAGAATTTATAAATTCTGATGAATTTTGAAATGATTAAAAGAATGTATGAAATATGGATTCATTTCCTTTATCACCATAGAGCTCACTTTGGTTGAATTGGGTGTCAAATTTAAACAAAATTTTTGTGTAACTGGTGGAGAGGATTAAAAAATGAGTACCATGATTTAGTAGGCAAGATAATGAGCTCCTTTACTTTCATATCCTTCTATTATTAGGAATTAATTTTTCAGCTATGACAATCATTAAAATCAAGTACAGAGATAATGAACACAAAGTTGGACTGAATCACAAATGTTACATCAAGATTTTAAAAGATAATATATTAAATTACATCATTTACACAAATTTTAATATTAATGGTTCTTTAAAGTGAGAACAGATTTTCTTGTAAATTAATAAAGTAAAAATAAAATAAACCATTATTTATGTTATCTTTATCTCATCCTTCTGCATTTTTATTTTGTATGTGTTTTATTATGTATATGTTAGCATAGTAATACATGTCTATACTTTTTAATGTTTATATATTTAAGTTTATGCCTTTGATCTATGTACATAAATATATTATTGTTTTATTCATAGGTACATGGGATTAAAAAGTTTAGAAGCCACTGATTTAGACAATCATGTATGGGTTCAGACTTCCTATGGGAATATCTTGGGTTTTATCTGTGCCTGACCTTTCCTTTGACTCAACTTCCCTCAGCCTCCTGAGGGCTTGGTAGAGTGACATGAATTGCAGTGACTCCTCTGCATGTACCTTTATATAAATACTTATTCCATATTGTCACATACTTGTTTGTATTTTTTACATTTGTCCACATTAGTGTTGTGTTTCATTAGTTCTGGCTATTTAAATACTAAGGATATTGCTGAGCAAATGCACTTGTTACAGTATTTTCCAAAGGCAATTAGCTAACTGACACCCTGATGCTATTTGCTTTTGCTCCTGGAGAAATTATTACATGATTACAGATTTCATTGAGTCATATTGATTCTTATCTAAATAATGGGTTCAGTTTGACAGACACTGGGTGTGTTTGGAAATGGCAAGTTTTCCTGGGGTTGAGAGGGTTTCAGTGATACTGTTCACTTTATGTAAAAAAAAAAAAATCACTGTCTTTAGGAAAAAACTCTGCCTCAGCCACTTAAATTTATTTTGCATTTGTTGAAATACAAAGAACCCCCTTTAATACCACAAATTGTGCTAAGATACCTCCTTTGTGTCTTTTCTGGCCAAAACAAATCTGTAATTTCATGTCTCGATGGTTATGCCCATTCAAAATCGGGGAACAACTGTGGTCTCCCAAACAGTACCACTGACACTGGACAAAGCTTTCTTTAATTCTCCATTACATCTCAGTATTTGTTCTATTAATCAAGTTACTATTCGACTACAGTGGTTCCCTTTTTCCTCTGTCAGTTTTAGCCCAACTACAGAAGTTCTGCCTTTTGTATTTGTCCAAGGAGAAAACATCAGAACTTGATGTCTATTACTAGACTGGCTAGAAAATCTGGCCTCATTAGCTTCTTTCCATGTTTGGAAAGCCAGTCTCAAATGAAAATCTCAGAGCTTTTATGGGGTTCTGCAGATGTCAAAATGCTCCCCTTTCCTCCCAGCCCAACTCTTATTCCCAGCAGTTCTGTGTTGCCAGTTACAATTGAAACTGATGAAGACAGACTGGCACTTGAGACATGGATGGAAACAATTTGTGGGAGAGGCATAAAATAGCAGGGGTATATTTCTCATTTTTACAGTTTACTATCCAAAAAGGATTTCATTTTTGAGTGAAACCAACTTTAATTTCATATTCTCAGCTTGGATATTTTAGGGAAGAATTCACAGTAACTATCTCTGACGCAGACTGAACTAAGAAGTTGCTTTCTTCTCTAAGGAAATCGCTAATCACAGCAGGTCCATACTGAAAATTAATAGCTTAGTGGAATTTAGAATGAAAAATAGAGGTAAACTAAATATTTTTGGAATGTATTAGATTTGGAACAGCTTAAGAAACAAAAAATCATTCATCGGTATTTTAGTAAAGTGATTTTGCTTAGGGATAAAGAAGGTGTAAATTGAGTCTAACACGTGGACTGCACTCATTATGCCAGTAAATCCCAGGTGGGAAAGAACAGCTACCCAAATCACACATTTTCTATTTATATTTCATGTCTTTAAACCAGCCATTTATTTATGCTTACAATATGTCAGGCGTGTACTAGACCCTTTACATAAATCATCTTAGCAGTTTTTAATATATTTTTTTTACCCTTATATATCTGAAGGATATACCACATTCTCATTAGAAATAGTAGCCACAAAATAGTGGTGAAATGGCCTGTTCTCCTTGGTTTGGAGGGAGCATATTAGGGGAAACATGAGAATTATTTGGAGAAACTAGAACTTAAGCTTAAACCTGGCTTCAGAGCTTGGGTTCTAAGCTATTAGAGCCTAATAGGTCCCATCCTTTTAATCTTTCACTGCCCACAGTGGATTGAATGTTTCTGTCCTCCAAAATTCATATGCTGAAATTTTACCTCTCAAGGTGATGGTATCAGGAGCTGGGGACCTTGGGATGTGATCAGGTTATGAGGGTGGATGGGATTAGTTACCTTATAAAAGGATTAGAGAGAGCTCCAGCTATACAGCAAGAAGTCAGTAGCAGTGAACCCTCATGAAAGGGTGAATCTGCTAGTGCCTTGATCTCAGAATTCAAGGCTTCAGAACCATGAGAATAAAATGTTTGTTGTTTGAAAAACTCTATGGTATTTTTGTTATAGCAGCTCAAACTATGATACTACCCAAAGTATCTATTAAGAATATTCAGTGAATATGGGTTGAGCTGAATTATGACCTGTTCAAAGGTCATAAAAAAAAAGGGCTGAATGAGTATGTTCCAGGAATGTGATAGACCCATGTATATTTCCTACCAGTTTCCTTTCTCTGCCTAACAATGTTTGATCCTCTGTTTTAAGAGGCTCAGCAGAGTGCACCTTGCTGGTAAGTTCCATATAGGTGATGGTGGTGGGGTACAGGATAGGATTAAAGTGGTGGGCACCTCCTGAGTCTGAAATTCCAGTCCTAGCTAAATATCTTAACTTAAAGGGCACTTATAGTAAATGGGGTCAAATGGAGTTTGGAAAACTAGGAAAGATAAAAATAAGATGTCTGATTAAGTAAAACAATTTCATAGACATGTTCCTGGTGGGAACTTGTGTTGGCTGGTGGTGTCTCCATTAAAGGACTGGTGATGGGAGAATCAGCAAACTCCTTCCCATCAACAAGATTCAAATCAAATCTCACCTCCTTTTGGAAACCTTCCAAACTCCCCATGGCCAAGTTAAAACCTTGCTGTTGCTGTGCTTTGACAGTTCACTGTTAATGTTGCAGAATTTATCTCATTTTATTATATTTATCTGCACCAGGACACTCAGCTTGAGTAGCTTATGACAGCACAACGAGACTTTGCATTTATTTTTATTTCCCCTTATTAGATACTGAACTGAATGAATTGATAAATTATAGCATATTTGTAAAATCCCAAATATGAACATTATGCTTTATATAACAGATTTGAAGTGCTTCATGACCTGTGATGTGCATCATGCTACATTTCATTACTTTTCAGATTAAAATGGAACTGACATGTAAATCTGACATGCCAGATCCAGTATCACATTTCGGCCTTCTGGCTATAGACCAAATGTTTGTGTCCTCCTCCCCCCATTCATAATTTGAAACCTAATGCCCAGTGTGATGGTATTAGGAAGTGGGGGACCTTTGGGAGTTGACTAGGTCATGAGGGTGGACCCCTAGTGAATGGGGTTAGTGTCCTTATAAAACAGACTCCACAGAGCTCCTTCACTCCTTCTATACTGTGAAGGCTCAGCAACACGATGGCCCTCTGTGAATCAGGAAGAGTGTCCTGACAAGGCACTGAATGTGCTGGCACCTTGGTCTTGGACCTCCCAGCTTCCATAACTGTGAGAAATAAATTTCTGTTGTTTATCAGCCACCCAGTTTATAGTATTTTTTTTTCCCCACACAAGAGATTTTATTATCTGAAAGAGAAAATGGCTGCCCCCCAGAGAGAGGGAGCAGCAGCTCATGGGTGAGGAAGTGCATTTTTAAGGAGTAGGGGTAGGGTGTGTTCTGTGTTGGTGATTGGATCTTAAGGGGTGGGGGTCTTAGCATGCCAGAATTTGCCTTCATTCCCATCTTTTTCTTTTCTTAATTGGGTCTCTGGGGAATGGGGCATAGAATCTCATTCTCTCGCTACTTCCTGCTGGAAGGGGGTGCAGATTCTGTGGTTGGCGAGGCCATTGCTGTAGAGTTGGGGAAGGGCAGGCATCCCAAGATGATTCGTGATGTCATCTAGCTGGTTTCATTATTCTTCATGAGAAGGCCTTGATAGCCCCAGAGGAGTAACAAATTGAAGGCTGGTGTTGGGCAAGAAGATGAGCAACAGGGGAAATGGACAGTGAGCCCGTGGAGGAGGATTGGGCAGTGAGGGTTCCCAAAGCAGCTCAGGTTCCCAGAGGAAGAGCAAAGTCAATGGGAGAGCCTCATCCGAGTCACGGCACCAGTGAAAGGGTATCTCGCCGTGACCCTCCTTACCCCAGAAGGACTCAGGAGACATGGGCCCACGCAAGTGATTTTATTACCTGAAAGAGAAAATGGCTGGCCCCATAGAGAGGGAGCATCCCTGTTTATAGTGTTTTGTTATAGCAACCCGAACAGACTAAGACACCTCCCAACTTCTCCTCCTAGATCATCCACAATCCCAAGGGGCTTAAGCAACCAAAGGCAGTCTGCCAGAGTTCCACTCTCTGGTGACAAGGGACCCCGATGAGTCTCTGTCCACACCTGTCTCCCCTGTCTAGGATCTCCTGGGACCATCAATTTCCCACTGTATCTCTGGCCCTGCTTCTCAGGCCTAACCAACTCATTAGCTTATATGGTTTTCTGCTTGACAGCAGGACTTTGAAGGGCGGTGGCACCAAAGAACAGCATAACTTGCTCCCTGATCACTCAGAACCCTTTGCTCAGGCACTGAGGCTCCTAGCTGATGCTCACCCTTCCTGGAGCCAGTACAGCCATGTTCCCTCAAGACCCTTCACCCAACCAAAGCATGTTGAGACCTCTCCCTGTCTCAAAAATGACAACAATTATCCTTTTTTTTTGGAATTCTAGAACCCACCCAGGTATGGACTTCTTTCCTTCTTCATCTTTCTGAAATATAAATGGTACCTTCTCCTCTGCCTTTCCACATTACATGTGGGCCTCAGAAACACAAGAATCTGTCCACTGCCCTTTCTTGGTGATGGGAGGTAGAATATCTTTTATTCCTTCTTGACAAACCTTCCACTCCATGGATAGGAGACTTTAATATAGAATAAAAAATTCCAATACAAGTTAAATTATCACTTTCTGGTCACTCTGCTATGTCAAAGACACACAGAACAAGAATGCATGCTTTAGCCAATTTCTCTCTTGCATATTGAAAGGATTTCCTTTTTAGGTATGACCTAATCATAAAAATCTATGTCGTATTGTTTTAACCTTTATTATTTATTTTTTAGTTATTGCAAAAACATGTCCTGGTAGACAGTCTATTGAGGAAACACTGCCAAGCTTGCTGGCAAGGGAGGGAATCACAGAGAAAGAACTGAAGAAGCCAATCTCACAAGGCTTTGTTGAAAACAACCTTTTGCGGTTCCCTAATATCCTCACTGCTGTGGTTTGGTAGTAACTTCTCAGGATCAGTATGCAGATGAGGGAGGTAAAGAAGTCTCCCTGCAGTGTTATGCTTGGCTATGATTGCTCCATATCATTTTATGTGTGGTAACTCAATAAGACTGCTTGCCATTACATTAATAGTCATAGCTGCTCATGAAAGCATATCCACAGTGCTGGAGGACCTGGGCAAGGAGAGATTGTTTACCTCAGTTACACACTATGGCCAGAGCTCTTCTGGGAATTATTTAGGTAATGATGTTGTGGCAAGACCACTGGCCCGTCATTCCTCTCTCTTAACATGATTTTCTCTTTTGGGAGAATATCCTGGGGGCCTTCCCTGATCACCGATCTCAGGACTGTTAAATAATGGTGAAACTCATTAGAGTTTGGGGTTTGAATAGTTCGTTTTGCTGGAGACTCCTTGGCTGATAGACAAAGGCTTTTATTCCCTACTTAGCTCTCTTAGAGTTGAACATACAAAGATGAAATGGGTGTGGGGTATCTTGTCAAGCCACAGACATAACCTACTCTGGTAATAATAACCTCTCACACTGTTGTCTTGCTTTGGCATGGTATGATTCAAGTCCTAATCCTATACCCTTTACACTAAAATTAAGTGCTTTCACTCTATTAAAGGTATCATCCTCAACTGAAACTCACTAAAGCATCTACATGTCACATGGACAAACCCAACACAAAGCTCTTAATCTGGAGCTGACCTTTTACAAAAACCCATAACTCAGAATTTGACCTCATTATCTCAGGAAATTGGACTTAAAATATGTCTCTATAGTGTTTTATATCCTCTTTTTATTTTTAACCAAGCTTTTCTGAATTTGACTTGAGTATCGGTGACATTATTTGCTCATCAAAACAACCTAAAATACATTTCTGTATTTTATAAACTCCTGTTCTTTCTTCCTTAACATTGTTTAATTTTTTTAACTTGCTTTGGAAGGAACTAAATGTCAGAAATTAATAGATTAGGGGCCTCCACATACCAAGTCCTCAAGGAATTCAAATGAGGCATCTGAATTCCACCCAGTACAGGTAGAAGTGTGTGCAGAGTACATGTGATCAGTACGGAAGAGTAAGAGGTTCAGTCTTGGGTTAGGGAAGGAGGAAGAGAGAATATAAACCACCTAGAAGCCTGCTTGGATCATGACAGGTGGCTGTTGATTAGGACAGGCATATAACTCACCTGGGTGCCTTAGTGGAAATGTCATGCCTTATTTTAGAAGGAAATTGGATTCAGTGGTAGGAGATAGACACTAGGAACTAAAGAACATTCTAATGATATATTTTAAGTGTACCACTTACCAACAAGATTGATTTTTCAAATTTTCTTTTGATAAAGATTCAAAAATAAAAATAAAATGGTAAATGAGTGAAAAGAAATGTGTAAAAAGTATACAAATGCGTGATGGGGATTATGTGAGATATCCCCACCCCCAATTCTATGAAATGCTAGTTTTTTAAAAAAAAGATGACTTGAAAATAACTTTTAAAATTTTTTCAAATACAGGCAAATCTATAGACACAGAAGGTAGATCAGTGGTTGCCTGGAGCTGGGGATGGGATCAGGATTTTCTATAAACTGGCATAAGGGATCTTTTAAATAGAGTAGTGAAAATGTTTCTAAAACTGTATTGTGCTGATAGTTGCACAACTGTATCAATTTAATGAAGACCATTGAATGATATACTCGTGATGGGTGAATTTTATGATATATAAATTATACCTCAGAAAGTTTTTAAGGAAATCAACAAGGTGAAGCTTCATGACATTGGATATTTGGCAATGATTTCTTGGATATGACACCAAAAACATAGACAACAGAATAAAAAATAGATAAACTGTACTATCTTAAAATTAAGAGCTTCTGTGCGTCAAAGGACACAATTAAGAATGAAAAAGCAGCCCACAGAATGGAAGAAAATATTTTAAAGTCATATGTCTGATAAGGGGTTAGTATCCAGAATATATAAAGAACTCATAGCTCAATAACAATAAACTAAATAACCTGATTAAAAAATGGGCAAAGATTTTGAATAGACATTTCTCCAAAGAAGATACACATTTGTCCAACAAGGACATGAAAAGATGTTCAACATAACTAATTATTGGGGAAGGGCAAATCAAAACCATAATGAAATACCTCCTCACACCCATTACAATGGCTACTATTAAAAAAACTAGGAAATAACAAGTGTTGACAAAGAACACTTATACATTATTGGTGGGAATGTAAAATGGTGCAGCTGCTTTGGAAACAGTATGGAGGTTCCTCAAAAAATTAAAAATATGATTACTGTATGAACCAGTAATTCCACTGCTGAGTATACACCCAAAAAAATTGAAAAGCAGAATCTTGAAGAGAAATTTATACTTCCATGTTTATAGCAGTGTTATTCATAGTAGCCAAGATGTGGAAATGTCTATGGACACTTTGCTTTGGGTAAGCAAGATGTGGTCTGTATGTACAATGGAATATTATTCAGCTTTTAAAAGGAAGGAAATTCTAACATGTGCTACAAAAGATGTGATTCTCAAGGACATTACTCTAAGTGAAATAACCTAGTCACAAAAAGACTAATTATGCATGATTCCACTTACATGAAGTTCCTAGAATAGTCAATTTTATATAGACAGAAAATAGGTTGATGGTTGTTGGGGCTGAAGGAATGTGGAAGAAGGTAGAATTATTGTCTAATGGATACAAAGTTACAATTTTTGCAAGATGAAAAGAGTTCTGCAGATGAATGGGGGTAATGGCTGCGCAACAGCAGTGCACTTAATATCACTTAACTGTATACCTAGAAATGGTTACGATGATAAAATTTACATTATGTGCATTTTACCACAATTAAAAATTTAAAAAGGGTTAAAAAATTTAAACCAGATGCGCTTGTCTGTTATAAAAATTAAAAAATTTGTCTCTATATTCTGTAATTTTTTCCCCTTTAAATTGTGATGCTTTTTTGTTGTTAATGTATCATTGATATACAATCTTATGAAGGTTTTGCATAAGCAACATTATGGTTACTACATTCACCCATATTATCAAGTACTCCCCCACGGATTGCAATCACTGTCCATCAGAGTAGTAAGATGCTGTAGAGTCACTACTTGTCTTCTCTGTGCTGTACTGCCTTCCCAGTGACCACCCCCTACATGATGTGTGTTAATCATAATGCCCCTTAATCCCTTTCTCCCTCCCTTGGCCTCCACCCTCCCCACCCCCTTCCCTTTGGTAGCCACTAGTCTCTTCTTGGAGTCTGTTTCTGCTACTGTTTTGTTTCTTCAGTTTTGCTTTGTTGTTACACTCCACAAATGAGTGAAATCATTTGGTACTTGTCTTTCTCCACCTGGCTTATTTCACTGAGCATAATACCCTCTAGGTTCATCCATGTTGTTGCAAATGGTTGGGTTTGTTTTCCATTGGCTGAATAATATTCCATTGTGTATATGTACCACATCTTCTTTATCCATTCATCTACTGAGGGACACTTACATTGCTTCCATTTCTTGGCTTTTGTAAATAGTGCTGCAATAAGCATAGGGGTGCATATGTCTTTTTGAATCTGGGATCTTGTTTTCTTGGGGTAAATTCCTAGGAGTGGAATTCTTGAGTCAAATGGTATTTCTATTTTTAGTTTTTTGAGGAAACTCCATAATGCTTTCAACAATGGCTGAACTAATTTACATTCCGACCAGCAGTGTAGGAGGGTTCCCCTTTGCATCCTTGCCAGCATTTGTTGTTCCTTGTCACTGTGGTTTTAATTTGTATTTCACTGATAATTAGTGATGTGGAGCATCTTTTCATGTGCCTGTTGCCCATCTGAATTTCTTCTTTGGAGAAATTGTCTATTCAGTTCCTTTGCTCATTTTTTATTTGAATTATTTGCTTTTTGGGTGTTGAGGCATGTGAGCACTTTATATATTTTTGATGCTAACCCCTTATTGGATATGTCATATAAGAATATATTCTCCATAATGTAGGATTCCTTTTTGTTCTACTGATGGTGTCCTTTGCTGTACAGAAGCTTTTTAATTTGATGTGGTCAAATTTGTTCGTTTTTACTTTGTTTCCCTTGCCTGAGGAGATGTGTTCAGGAAAAAGTTGCTCATGTTTATATTCAAAAGCTTTTTGCCTATGTTGTCTTCTAAGAGTTTTATGATTTCACGACTTACATTCAGGTCTTTGATCAATTTTGAGTTTTTATGGAATTAGACAATAATCTTGTTTCATTCTTTTACATGTAGCCATCCAGTTTTGTTAATACCAGTTGTTGAAGAGACTGTCATTTCCCCATTGTATATCCATGGCTCCTTTATTGTATATTAATTGACCATATATACTTGGGTTTATATCAGGGCTGTCTATTCTGTTCCACTGATCTATGGGCCTATTCTTGTGCCAGCAAGTTGTCTTGATTACTGTGGCTTTGTAGTAGACCTTGAAGTTGGGGAGCATAATCCCCCCAGCTTTACTCTTCCTTCTCAGGATTGCTTTGGCTATTTGGGATCTTTTTTGGTTCCACATGAATTTTAGAACTCTTTGCTCTAGTTTGTGAAGAATGCCATGGTATTTTGATAGGGACTGCATTGAATCTGTAGATTGCTTTAGGCAGGATGGCCATTTGACAATATTAATTCTTCCTATCCATGAGCATGGGATGTATTTCCATTTATTGGTGTCTTCTTTAATTTCTCTCATGAATGTCTTGTAGTTTTCAGGGTAGAGGTCTTTCACCTTTTTGGTTAGGTTTATTCCTAGGTATTTTATTCTTTTTGATGCAGTTGTAAATGAAAATGTTTTCTTGATTTCTCTCTCTGCTAGTTCATTGTTAGTCTATAGGAATGCCACAGATTTCTGTGTATTTTGTATCCTGCAACTTTGCTGAATTCAGATATTAGATCTAGTAGTTTTGGAGTGGATTCTTTAGGGTTTTTTATGTACAATATCATGTCATCTGCAGTGACTGTTTAACTTCTTCCTTGCCAATTTGGATGCCTTTTATTTCTTTGTGTTGTCTGATTGCCATGGCTAGGACCTCCAGTACTATGTTGAGTAACATTGGGGAGAGTGGGCATCCTTGTCTTATTCCCAATCTTAGAGGAAAAACTTTCAACTTTTCACTGTTAAGTATGATATTGGCTGTGGGTTTGTTGTATATGGCCTTTTTTATGTTGAGGTACTTGCCCTCTATACCCATTTTGTTGAGAGATTTTATCATGAATGGATTTTGAATTTTGTCAAATGCTTTTTCAGCATCTATGGAGATGATCATATGATTTTTGTCCTTCTTTTTGTTGATGTGGTGTATGATGTTGATGGATTTTCAAATATTGTACCATCCTTGCATCCCTGGAATAAACCCTACTTGATCATGATGGAGGATCTTTTTGATATATTTTTGAATTTGGTTTGCTAATATTTTGTTGAGTATTTTTGCATTTATGTTCATCAGGGATATTGGTCTGTAATTTTCATTTTTTGTGGTGTCTTTGCCTGGTTTTTGCATTAGAGTGATGCTGGCCTTATAGAATGAGTTTGGAAGTACTCCCTCCTCTTCTACTTTTTGAAAAACTTTAAGGAGGATGGATATTAGGTCTTCTCTAAATGTCTGATAAAATTCAGTGGTGGAGCCATCTGGTTGACAGGTTTTGTTCTTAGGCAGTTTTTTGATTACCAATTCTATTTCATTGCTGGTAACTGGTCTGTTCAGATTTTCTGTTTCTTCCTGGGTCAGTCTTGGAAGGTTGTATTTTTCTAGAAAATTGTCCATTGTTTCTAGGTTATGTAATTTTTTAGCATATAATTTTTCATAGTATTCTCTAATAATTCTTTGTTTCTGTGGTGTCTGTAGTGATTTTGCCTTTCTCATTTCTGATTCTGTTAGTGTGTGTAGACTCTCTTTTTTTCTTGATAAGTCTGGCTAAGGGTTTATCTATTTTGTTTATTTTCTCGAATAAACAGCTCCTGGTTTAATTGATTCTTTCTATTGTTTTATTCTTCTCAATTTTATTTATTTCTCCTCTAATCTTTATTATGTCCCTCCTTCTCCTGACTTTGGGCTTCCTTTATTCTTTTCTGTTCTTTTGGGATTGCTTAGACTATTCTTTTGGGATTGTTCCTTTTTCTTGAGGTAAGCCTGTATTTCAGTATACTTTCCTCTTAGCATGGCCTTCACTGTGTCCCACAGATTTTGTGGTGTTGAGTTATTGTTTTTATTTGTCTCCATGTATTGCTTGATCTCTTTTTTTTTTTGGTCATTGATCCATTGATTATTTAGGAGCATGTTGTTCAGCCTCCATGTATTTGTGAGCTTTTTAATTTTCTTTGCATAATTTATTTCTAGTTTCATGTTTTTGTAGTCTGAGAAGTGAGTTGGTACAATTTCAGTCCTTCTGAATTTACTGAGGCTCTTTTTGTGGCCTAGTTTATGATCTATTCTTGAAAATGTTCCATGTGTACTTGAGAAGAATGTGTATCCTGGTGCTTTTGGGTGGAGTGTTCTGTAAATATCTATTAGGTCCATCTGTTCCAGTATGCTGTTCATTGCCTCTGTCCCCTTACTTATTTTCTGTCTGGTGGATCTGTCCTTTGGAGTGAGTAGTGTGTTGAAGTCTCCTAAAATTAATGCATTGCATTTTGTTTCCCCCTTTTATTCTGTTAGTATTTGTTTCATATATGTAGGTGCTCCTATGTTCAGTGCATAGATATTTATAATGGTCATATCCTCTTGTTGGACTGACTCCTTTATCATTATGTAATGTCCTTCTTTGTCTCTTGTTATTTTCTTTGTTTTGAAGTCTATTTTGTGTGATGCAAGTACTGCAACTCCTGCTTTTCTCTCCCTGTTATTTACATGAAATATCTTTTTCTATCCCTTCACTTTTATTCTGTGTATGTCTTTGGGTTTGAAGTGAGTCTCTTGTTGGCAGCAGATAAATGGGTCTTATTTTTTTATCCATTCTTTAACTCTGTCTTTTGATTGGTGTATTCAGTCCATTTACATTTAGGGTTATTGTCAATAGATATGTACTTATTGCCATTGCAGGCTTTAGATTTGTGGTTACCAAAGGTTCAAGGGCAGCTTCTTTACTATTTAACAGTCTAACTTAACTCACTTATTGTTCTATTTCAAACAAAATGCAAAGTTTGTCTTTTCCCTTCTTTTTCTTCCTCATCCACTCTTTATATATTAGGTTTCGTATTCTGTATTTTTGTGTATCCTTTGACTGACTTTGCAGGTAGTTGACTTAATTTTACATTTGCTTAGTAATTAATTGGTCTACTTTCTTTACGGTGGTTTTATTTTCTCTGGTGGCAGCTATTTAGCCTTAGGAAACTTTATAGCAGTCCCTTTATAATACAGTGTAGAGAGTTTGTGGGATGTAAATTCCATCAACTTTTGCTTATTTGGAAATTGTTTAATCCCTGCTTCAAATTTAAATGATAATCTTGCCTGGTGAGCTGGGATAAGGAGAGGGCTTGGCTCCCACTGGATTGAGGCTTTGCTACTTTTTCATGAGGTCTTCTTTTTTCCCCAGATATAGGCTGTCTGTTGCAGTCTTCTTTCCATTCGCTTTTTCAGGATTAGTTGTATTTGCTGTATTTTTGTGTTTTATATGGTTTTGGGAGGAGGTTTCTGCCTCACTTCTTATGCTGCCATCTTTTTCTGCCTCTCAGCTTTATATACTCATATCCTGGATATTATAAGTGATCAACAGTTTTGGATGCAAATAAATTCAAGATTATGCTGATCAATCTGATTTTTGCCTCTGTTATTCCTTTGACTAGTTCATCTGCTGTCATGGAATTGAATCTCACTTTTTTTGTGGATAATCTCACTTCACAAATTCCAGTTTTACAGTTCTACCTTCTTGATGGAATTTCACCAAATTATCCCAGACTCGTCATGGGTAAATGAAAATTTGAAGTCTTTCTAAAGAGTGTCTGCCTTTTGAATTTCTTGTTTCTCCCATTGAGGCCAGTCATTCTAGTTATCATGTCTTAGATATGGGGAGTCATTTTTTTTTTTTTTGTAGATAATTATTTTTTATTGGAGGGTAGTTGACACACAGTATTACATTACATTAGATTCAGGTGTACAACATAGTGATTCAACATTTATATACATGACAATTCTAGGTACCAGCTATCACCATACCAAGCTGTTACAGTATCTTGACTATATTCATTACATCCCGGTTACTTATTATTTTACCATTGGAAGTGTGTACTTTTTTTTTTTTTTTTTGTGAGGGCATCTCACATATTTATTGATCAAATGGTTGTTAACAACAATAAAATTCTGTATAGGGGAGTCAATGCTCAATGCACAATCATTAATCCACCCCAAGCCTAATTTTCATCAGTCTCTAATCTTCTGAGGCATAACAAACAAGTTCTTACATGGGGAACAAATTCTTACATAGTGAATAAGTTCTTACATGGTGAACAGTGCAAGGGCAGCCATCACAGAAACCTTTGGTTTTGCTCATGCATTATGAACTATAAACAGTCAGTTCAAATATGAATACTCATTTGATTTTTATACTTGATTTATATGTGGATATCACATTTCTCTCTTTATTATTATTATTTTTAATAAAATGCTGAAGTGGTAGGTAGATACAAGATAAAGGTAGAAAACATAGTTTAGTGTTGTAAGAGAGCAAATGTAGATGATCAGGTGTGTGCCTGTAGACTATGTGTTAATCCAAGCTAGACCAGGCAATAAAACATCCACATATGCAGAAGATTTCTCTCAGAACAGGGGGTGTGAGGTTCTAAGCCTCACCTCTGTTGATCCCCAATTTTTCACCTGATGACCCCCCTGCGACTGTGCCTGTCTTAGGTTGTTCCTCCCTTGAGGAATCTTACCCGTCTCTGGCTAACCAGTCATCTTCCGGGGCCATACAGGGAAATGTAAAGTTGGTAAGTGAGAGAGAAGCCATATTGTTCGAAAAGGTTAGCTTTTTACTTTTTTGCAAATTTATGCCCTGTGGCTTCTATGCCCAGCATTTGTCTTGAGGTATCTTTACCACTTGGAGGAATTATGATACTTGGTAAATTCGATATGAAGCACAAATTCTATTTAAGGGTTGTAATTAGGAAGGAAGAAGAAAAGCTATAGAAGTAGCAGGCAGAAGAAAACGTGGGAAGATTGATTATTTCTTTGACATATCTTCTTGTAGAGTAACTTCAGCATGTATAGGTTTTAAACTACTAATTAAATTGCACACACACATTAACATAATAGGAGTATAGTTACATAACCAAAGCATACCTGTAATTACCAGCCATCTCCAGTGAAACCAAGAAAACCAGTTAGGTACCTTAGGCATTTGTGAAAACTTATCTATGATATGGTGGATATTGTCCAACTGAACTTGAACAGTCTGAGAGAAATCAGACAAATTAAAACAACCCATTCCTGGGGAATGTTCACATCCCTTATATTCTTTTAACAGTAAATAGTCTGTAGTTGTAAGATTTTGGAGCGCTACAATTTGCACTTCTCCTAATTCTTGGTTGAGTTCCAACAGTATAGATCCAGTCAAATTTGTTGTTTTACTGTATGCACAGGCCAGCTTAGATATCTCCTTCCTCATTCCCATGGCAAGTCCAGGAACTAGTGGGATGAGTGCACCTACAGCTGTAGCAGTGCGTGGATCTTGTTGGGGTTTTTTGATGATCATCTTCTGGCATGAGTCTTCCAGAGAGAGCTGATGTTGGAAGTTCTTTTTCATATCGTATCTTAGTTCATTTTCGGGGTAGCCCAATTAGGCTTTGATCCTCTGTATAAACACAAACAGACCCTTTGCCTACACTTTTATATGCCCTTTATACCCTTGTGTGGAACACATTGGAGGTTACCACACAGGAACTGCACCTTTTTTTGTTTTTTTGGTATCACTAATCTACACTTACATGACGAATATTATGCTTACTAGGCTCTCCCCTATACCAGGTCCCCCCTATAAACCCCTTTACAGTCACTGTCCATCAGCATAGCAAAATGTTGTAGAATCACTACTTGCCTTCTCTGTGTTGTACAGCCCTCCCTTTTCTCCTACCCCCCCATGCATGCTAATCTTAATACCCCCGTACTTCTCACCCCACCTTATCCCTCCCTACCCACCCATCCTCCCCAGTCCCTTTCCCTTTGGTACCTGTTAGTACATTCTTGAGTTCTGTGATTCTGCTGCTGTTTTGTTCCTTCAGTTTTTCCTTTGTTCTTATATTCCACAGATAAGTGAAATCATTTGGTATTTCTCTTTCTCCGCTTGGCTTGTTTCACTGAGCATAATACCCTCCAGCTCCATCCATGTTGTTGCAAATGGTTGGCTTTGCCCTTTTCTTATAGCTGAATAGTATTCCATTGTGTATATGTACCACATCTTCTTTATCCATTCATCTATCGATGGACATTTAGGTTGCTTCCAATTCTTGGCTATTGTAAATAGTGCTGCGATAAACATAGGGGTGCACTGATCTTTCTCATACTTGATTGCTGCATTCTTAGGGTAAATTCCTAGGAGTGCAATTCCTGGGTCAAATGGTAGGTGTGTTTTGAGCATTTTGATGTACCTCCATACTGCTTTCCACAATGGTTGAACTAACTTACATTCCCACCAGCAGGGTAGGAGGGTTCCCCTTTCTCCACAGCCTCGCCAACATTTGTTGTTGTTTGTCTTTTGGATGGCAGCCATCCTTACTGGTGTGAGGTGATACCTCATTGTAGTTTTAATTTGCATTTCTCTGATAATTAGCGATGTGGAGCATCTTTTCATGTGTCTGTTTGCCATCTGTATTTCTTTTTTGGAGAACTGTCTGTTCAGTTCCTCTGCCCATTTTTTAATTGGGTTATTTGATTTTGTTTGTTGAGGCGTGTGAGCTCTTTATATATTCTGGATGTCAAGCCTTTATCGGATGTGTCATTTTCATATATATTCTCCCATACTGTAGAGTTCCTTTTTGTTCTATTGATGGTTTCTTTTGCTGTACAGAAGCTTTTCAGCTTAATATAGTCCCACTTATTCATTTTTGCTGTTGTTTTCCTTGCCCGGGGAGATATGTTCAAGAAGAGGTCACTCATGTTTATGTCTAAGAGGTTTTTGCCTATGTTTTCTTCCAAGAGTTTAATGGTTTCATGACTTACATTCAGGTCTTTGATCCATTTTGAGTTTACTTTTGTATATGGGGTTAGACAATGGTCCAGTTTCATTCTCCTACATGTAGCTGTCCAGTTTTGCCAGCACCATCTGTTGAAGAGACTGTCATTTTGCCATTGTATGTCCATGGCTCCTTTATCAAATATTAATTGACCATATATGTCTGGGTTAATGTCTGGATTCTCTAGTCTGTTCTATTGGTCTGTGGCTCTGCTCTTGTGTCAGTACCAAATTGTGTTGATTACTATGGCTTTATAGTAGAGCTTGAAGTTGGGGAGTGAGATCCCCCCTACTTTATTCTTTTTTCTCAGGATTGCTTTGGCTATTCGGGATCTTTGGTGTTTCCATATGAATTTTTGAATTATTTGTTCCAGTTCATTGAAGAATGTTGCTGGTAGTTTCATAGGGATTGCATCAAATCTGTATATTGCTTTGGGCAGGATGGCCATTTTGACGATATTAATTCTTCCTAGCCACGAGCATGGGATGAGTTTCCATCTGTTAGTGTCCCCTTTAATTTCTCTTAAGAGTGACTTGTAGTTTTCAGAGTATAAGTCTTTCACTTCCTTGGTTAGGTTTATTCCTAGGTATTTTATTTTTTTTGATGCAATTGTGAATGGAGTTGTTTTCCTGATTTCTCTTTCTGTTGGTTCATTGTTAGTGTATAGGAAAGCCACAGGTTTCTGTGTGTTGATTTTGTATCCTGCAACTTTGCTGTATTCCGATATCAGTTCTAGTAGTTTTGGGGTGGAGTCTTTAGGGTTTTTTATGTACAGTATCATGTCATCTGCAAATAGTGACAGTTTAACTTCTTCTTTACCAGTCTGGATTCCTTGTATTTCTTTGTTTTGTCTGATTGCCGTGGCTAGGACCTCCAGTACTATGTTAAATAACAGTGGGGAGAGTGGGCATCCCTGTCTAGTTCCCGATCTCAGAGGAAATGCTTTCAGCTTCTCGCTGTTCATTATAATGTTGGCTGTGGGTTTATCATAAATGGCCTTTATTGTGTTAAGGTACTTGCCCTCTATTCCCATTTTGCTGAGAGTTTTTATCATGAATAGATGTTGAACTTTGTCAAATGCTTTTTCAGCATCTATGGAGATGATCATGTGGTTTTTCTCTTTCTTTTTGTTGATGTGGTGGATGATGTTGATGGACTTTCGAATGTTGTACCATCCTTGCATCCCTGGGATGAATCCAACTTTGTCATGGTGTATGATCCTTTTGATGTATTTTTGAATTCGGTTTGCTAATATTTTGTTGAGTATTTTTGCATCTACGTTCATCAGGGATATTGGTCTGTAGTTTTCTTTTTTGGTGGTGTCTTTGCCTGGTTTTGGTATTAGGGTGATGTTAGCTTCATATAATGAGTTTGGGAGTATCCCCTCCTCCTCTATTTTTTGGAAAACTCTGAGGAGAATGGGTATTATGTCTTCCCTGTATGTCTGATAAAATTCCGAGGTAAATCCATCTGGCCCGGGGGTTTTGTTCTTTGGTAGTTTTTTGATTACCGCTTCAATTTTGTTGCTGGTAATTGGTCTGTTTAGATTTTCTGTTTCTTTCTGGGTCAATCTTGGAAGGTTTCATTTTTCTAGGAAGTTGTCCATTTCTCCTGGTTTTCCCAGCTTGTTAGGATATAGGTTTTCATAGTATTCTCTAATAATTCTTTGTATTTCTGTGGGGTCCGTCGTGATTTTTCCTTTCTCGTTACTGATACTGTTGATTTGTGTTGACTCTCTTTTCTTCTTAATAAGTCTGTCTAGAGGCTTATCTATTTTGTTTATTTTCTCGAAGAACCAGCTCTTGGTTTCATTGATTTTTGCTATTGTTTTATTCTTCTCAATTTTATTTATTTCTTCTCTGATCTTTATTATGTCCCTCCTTCTGCTGACCTTAGGCTTCATTTGTTCTTCTTTTTCCAATTTCGATAATTGTGACATTAGACCATTTATTAGGATTGTTCTTCCTTTTTTAAATATGCTTGGATTGCTATATACTTTCCTCTTAAGACTGCTTTTGCTGTGTCCCACAGAAGTTGGGGCTTAGTGTTGTTGTTGTCATTTGTTTCCATATATTGCTGGATCTCCATTTTGATTTGGTCATTGATCCATTGATTATTTAGGAGCGTTTTGTTAAGCCTCCATGTGTTTATGAGCCTCTTTGCTTTCTTTGTACAGTTTATTTCTAGTTTTATGCCTTTGTGGTCTGAAAAGTTGGTTGGTAGGATTTCCATCTTTTGGAATTTTCTGAGGCTCTTTTTGTGGCCTAGTATGTGGTCTATTCTGGAGAATGTTCCATGTGCACTTGAGAAGAATGTATATCCTGTTGCTTTTGGATGTAGAGTTCTATAGATGTCTATTAGTTCCATCTGCTCTACTGTGTTGTTCAGTGCTTCCATGTCCTTATTTATTTTCTGCCCGGTGGATCTATCCTTTGGGGTGAGTGGTGTGTTGAAGTCTCCTAGAATGAATGCGTTGCAGTCTATTTCCCCCTTTAGTTCTGTTAGTATTTGTTTCACATATGCTGGTGCTCCTGTGTTGGGTGCATATATATTTAGAATGGTTGTATCCTCTTGTTGGACTTAGCCCTTTATCATTATGTAGTGTCCTTCTTTATCTCTTGTTACTTTCTTTGTTTTGAAGTCTATTTTGTCTAATATTAGTACTGCAACCCCTGCTTTCTTCTCACTGTTGTTTGCTTGAAATATGTTTTTCCATCCCTTGACTTTTAGTCTGTACATGTCTTTGGGTTTGAGGTGAGTTTCTTGTAAGCAGCATACAGATGGGTCTTTCTTTTTTATCCATTCTATTACTCTATGTCTTTTGATTGGTGCATTCAGCCCATTAACATTTAGGGTGACTATTGAAAGATATGTACTTATTGCTCTTGCAGGCTTTAAATTCGTGGTTACCAAAGGTTGAAGGTTAGCCTCTTTAGTATCTTACTGCCTAACTTAGCTCACTTATTGAGCTGTTATATGCACTGTCTGGAGATTCTTTTCTTCTCTCTCTTCTTATTCCTCTTCCTCGAGTCTTCATATGTTGGGTGTTTTGTGCTGTGCTCTTTCTAGGAGTGCTCTCATCTAGAGCAGTCCCTGTAAGATGTTCTGTAGAGGTGGTTTGTGGGAAGCAAATTCCCTCAGCTTTTGTTTGTCTGGGAATCGTTTAATCCCACCGTCATATTTGAATGATAGTCGTGCTGGATACAGTATCCTTGGTTCAAGGCCCTTCTGTTTCATTGTATTAAATATATCATGCCATTCTCTTCTGGCCTGTAGGGTTTCTGTCGAGAAGTCTGATGTTAGCCTGATGGGTTTTCCTTTATAGGTGACCTTTTTCTCTCTAGCTGCCTTTAAAACTCTTTCCTTGTCCTTGATCTTTGCCATTTTAATTATTATGTGTCTTGGTGTTGTCCTCCTTGGATCCTTTCTGTTGGGGGTTCTGTGTATTTCCATGGTCTGTTCAATTATTTCCTTCCCCATTTTGGGGAAGTTTTCAGCAATTATTTCTTCTAAGATACTTTCCATCTCTTTTCCTCTCTCTTCTTCTTCTGGAACCCCTATAATACAGATATTGTTCCTTTTGGATTGGTGACACAGTTCTCTTAATATTGTTTCATTCCTGGAGATCCTTTTGTCTCTATGTCAGCTTCTATGCGTTCCTGTTCTCTGGTTTCAATTCCATCAATGGCCTCTTGCATCCTATCCATTCTGCTTATAAACCCTTCCAGAGTTTGTTTCATTTCTGCAGTCTCCTTTCTGGCATCTGCGATCTCCCTCCGGAATTCATCCCATTTCTCTTGTGTATTTCTCTGCATCTCTGTCAGCATGTTTATGATTCTTATTTTGAATTCTTTGTCAGGAAGACTGGTTAGGTCTGTCTCCTTCTCTGGTGTTGTCTCTGTGATCTTTGTCTGCCTGTAGCTTTGCCTTTTCATGGTGATAGGAATAGTTTGCAGAGCTGGGATGAGTGACGGCTGGAAGAACTTCCCTTCTTGTTAGTTTGTGGCCCTTGTCTCCTGGGAGAACAGCGACCTCTAGTGGCTTGTGCTGGGCAGCTGCGTGCAGACAGGGCTTCTGCTTCCTGCCCGGCTGCTATGGAGTTTATCTCCACTGTTGCTGTGGGCGTGGCCTGGTTCGGGCCTCTGCTCCAAAGTGGTGGAGTCGCGTTGGAGCAGGAGCGTCTGGGAGGCTATTTATCTCCGTAAGGGGCCTCCCTGCTCCCTGAAGCCCAGGGGTTAGGGTGCCCAGAGACCCCTGGATTCCCTACCTCTGGATTAAGTGTCCCGCCCTGCCCCTTTAAGACTTCCAAAAAGCACCCGCCAAAACAAAACAACGACCACAAAAAAAAAAAAAAAATTTTAAATTAAAAAAAAAAAAATTTTTTTTTAATCAAAAAAAAAGGTGGCCGCTCATTTTTCTTTATTCTCTGGCTCCAGCCTCAGGCATCTACTCACCAGTCTTGCTGCCCTGTTTCCCTAGTATTGGGGTCCCTATCCCTTTAAGACTTCCAAAAAGCGCTCGCCAAAACAAAACAGCAAAAAAAAAAATGGTTGCTCGCTTTTCTGGTGTCCTCCGGCGCCAGGCCTCTGGTGCCTGCTCGCTGTTCTTGCTGCCCTGTTTTCCCAGTATCGAGGGCCCTGCACTCTGGCCCGGATGGCTGGGGCTAGGTGTTCGGCAGCCCTGTGCTCCGTCTCCCTCCCGCTCTGCCTATTCTTCTCCTGCCGGGAGCTGGGGGGAGGGGCGCTCGGCTCCCACCGGTCCGGGGCTTGTATCTTACCCCCTTCACGAGGTGCTGGGTTCTCTCAGGTGCGGATGTGGTCTGGATATTGTCCTGTGTCCTCTGGTCTTTATTCTAGGAAGGGTTGTCTTTGTTATATTTTCATAGATATATGTGGTTTTGGGAGGAGATTTCCACTGCTCTACTCACGCCGCCATCTTCCGCCCCTGGTATCTGGGGAGTCATTTTGGTTCTTACCTACTTCTTAGTGACAATCCTTGGTTTTCCTGCCTCCATTCTTTCCTATTTCAAACACACTGTATACCATTGACATCTAAATTTAAATCTGAAAACATCCAGACCATCCAGTTAATCTTAACCCACTTACCCAAAGTAATCTCTGATTATTATCAAGATTAGTTCCCTATTCTCTTTAATATCCATATTTTAATTTTCATCTGTTTTTACTCTCTTCTTTCCTAGCTATAATGGTCTTTTTCCTCATTTCCACTTAACTCTCTCTTTGCATCAAAATGCACTCAACCAGGGACCTTCCATTATGACTGTGGCCTGTGGTCTTCTCGATCTTCTATGCCCTAACACTGTCTCTTCTGGGTCACGCAGTGGAACTGGGCCCTGTGAGGTATCAGCACCAGACAAGAATAACAAAAGAAAACCCAGGATGGCCCTGGGGTCAGATGATAGGAGAGTGTTGACAGGAGGCCATGAGTTGAGATGGAATTGTGGTCAGGGTTAGATAGTGAATTAGCATAATAGAAGACAGATGTGAATAAAAGGAGCATGAGAGGCAAAGTCTTTGGGAATCCTGCAGAACAATTAGGAACATGAATTGAAGTAAATCCTAATATTCCCACTTCTAATAAGATTTCTAGTCACCATGCCTTGTCTAGTGCACAGTCTCTGATAGCAGAACAGTTCAGGGGAAATGGTATAGTCTGTGGCTCTTGGTAGACATGAGCCTAATCCTAGTCCCCCATTTACTACCTATGTGATTTTGGGGGGAATTACTTAAACTTCCTGAGCCTTGTGGTCATGTCTAAAATAGGGATAACAATACCACAATTATAGGGGCTGTTGTGATGATTAGATAAAGTTAAATAATAGATAAAGCTGCTGTTAGATGCTCAGTAATGATAGCTATTAAACTTCTATTCTGGCTGAGGTTGCTCTGTATTGAATGAAAACTACCTTCTTTATGAGGTATAAAGATAATATCATCACTGCATCACTGCTAACTAAAGTATAGTGCTCATGAATGTCAGTCCATATTTTATGTAAGAAATATTGCCTTCCTTTCTTCCTTTTTCCTTTCTTTCTATTTAATTGTGAGTCTGATGTGGACTAGTGGGAAATTCAGTTTCAACAATTCTTGGGATCCCTCACATTCTTCAGTTTTGGCCCAAGAGTTCAGAGTCTTTCACTAAAGCATTAGGAAGATCCTATTCCTCATTGGTCTCTATCTACCCTGAATATTGCTGTGATGTCCACCATGCCCAGGACTCCTTCAGATCTTTTGCCACATTTGGACTCTATGGATCTTTGGTCAATCTAAGAACACTGGATCCAAGACCAGTGTCATAGAAAGCTACACAGAAAGAAAGAAAGAAAGAAAGAAAGAAAGAACAAAAAAATGAAGGCATTAGTCCTGGGGTACTTGGGTTTGTCTGCTAGACAATAAATTATCAGAGCAAAGTCCTGTATTCTTTTAGAGAATTGAAAATAAAATTACAATCTCTGAAGAAAAAAGAATGGAGAAAAGCAGAAGGAACAAGACCTTGGAAAAGCCTAAAGTCCAAAGGGTTGTAGAGATTTATTTGCAGCATCAGTTTTCTCTCCTTCTAGAGAGACATACAGTGACCAGGGTATTTCCAGTTGACTCAGACTAAGAGAACTTATGGGATGTATGAAGCAGGAGGAACACAACAGATGACTTATTGTTTTGACCCTACCCAAATTGGTTACTTAACTTCATCTTTGGGGGCCCAAATTTCTTCATCCTAAAATGCAGGCTTTCTAACCACAGGCTGTTAAAAATATAGTTGACTTCTAAAATTCTCTAGAATCACTTGATTGAGAAAAATGACTTTAGAGTTTGGGCTTTGCTATAGTTTTCAGAATCACAAATATAAAAGGAAACAATTCAGAGGCAACATTACCTCTTCCTCACAACTGTCATTGCTCTTTAGCTTTACCTCTGTTGCAGCCTGGATGACTTTCGGTTCTGATTTATAGTCATTTGCTGGCAAGTTTTATCTCCTTGTTTACTGCTAGAGTTTAAATTCTTTACGGAACTGATACAGCTATCTAGACATCTCCTTGTCCATTCCTTCTGTTCTTCCCTGCTCAATCATATTCTCCTGGAACATAGTTAAGTACTAACAAGAATTATTTACAAGTGATTGGAAATAACCAACCTTAAGAACTCAACCTTACTGGCTTCTTGGAAGGCTGTTTCTGTTGCCCACATTCTAACAAACTGATACTCCTTTTGTCCTAGGACATTTGCTTTAAATTTTTTGTTATTATACTTAACTCTTTACAAGCATTTTCTAATCTCACAACAAGCCTCAAAAATAGATATTCATATCAAATTTGAGATAGGGAAGCTGTTTCAGAGGGGTTGAGGGCTTGCCTAAGAGCATCCAGCTACTGAGGGGCAGAGGCAGGGCATGATTCTAAATCTTTCAGATTTCAAAGCCCACCTCCATGTAGTAGGGATATTTCTAAATTCTTTAAATAGAGCTGGTAGTGATTTCCTGACAGTTGAAGAAGCAAATGGTTTATGGGTATCCAGTAGCACAACAACAATAATGGCAAATTTGGAAACAAAACTTCCTTTCCCAATTCAGTCCAAGCAAGGTCTCTGATTTTAAGCTGCTATTTCATGATATACAGCATTGAAGTCTAGCCTTGAATTTTTAATCAACATACTCACATAGGTTTTCCAGGAGTTTGCAAACACAATTACTCTGCTCTTAAGCAAAATAAGTTTTTAGTGAGAGAAAAAGGAAAACATTTTCATTATAAAGATGTAGGAAAAAACTGACCCAATCCCATTAGAACGATTTAGACTGGAAATAATAGCCTTTTGCTTTCAGCTTCTTCTGAATAGGCAACTATTTTCAAGGTGCATCCCATAATGACTCCCAGTTCTCAGAACACTGAAATCCCTCTCAACAATCTCTACAGGAAAAATGAAGTCTGTTATTTGTGAGGGGAGGAAAAAGATACCAGCATTGCATACTGACTATTCAAGTCTATGATAAACACTCTATGGAATGTCTCTTGAGTGTATATTACATTCTCAGTCTACAATGAATATGTCTTTTTTCACAAAGAACAATTTTCCAAGATATTTGTGTTTAATTAAAAATCAGGACAGAACTTATCTGTGCTTGGAGTTGTTTTCCTTAAGAATCCCTTTTTTATCTTCTGGTTCAGCAAGGGCTTTAATTGATTATTGAAGTATTTTTAGCTTGACAGTTTTAATATGGTATATAATATGAAAGTTTTAATATGATATATAATACAGAAGTCAACTTATTCACTGCTCCCTCATTTATAACTTAAAAAAATCACTGTGGAATAATACACATCTGTAAGTTTGTCATCATGGACACACCGTAGCAATTGTCTGTGGCTGACTCAGCTGTTTACCTCATACAGGTGAGGGCACTGACCTCTCTGTGTTATTTTGGGCTCTCTGAATCATACTCTCTGACTCTAGTAATTATGGAGAATAAACAAAATTTTGAATGAGAGAACATTAATTTGTTACTTTTATGAATATATGCAGTTTTTTTGGTCTGTACATATATAGTTTATTTCTTTATATGGAATTTTTTGGCATGTACATATATAGTTTTATTTCTTTATATATAAATAAATGAATATTTTTATTTATATATATCAAAAATGTTTAAGTCCCTAAATAGAAATTTCTTATTGGAGTTCATAGGTTAGTAAATGAATAAAAACCTCATTTAAAAATCTATGTCCTTTCTGGACCTATGTTCAATAGGTGTCTATAAATTATAATAAAATCTTTTTACTGGCAAAATATATACCAAATAATAAATTTGTAAATAAATGCAAGCTAGGACTGTTACACAATTTCAAGCTGTTTCCAAAGATGATTGAAGTGCAACTAGTTCAACTCCCAGGATCCATCACTTTTGAGGTCAACAACATTTGTGGATGGGTAGGTATGCACACATGTATGTGCCCATGTGTGTCTACACGTGCATAAGATGACAATATAAACTACAGATCACAAACTGGTGGTTATTATCATAGATGTGTTTTGATTTCCTAGCCTGGTGTTTTGTAAAACTAAATATGTTACAAATACTTAAAAATCGGTAAGTATCAATGAAAGGTTTTTAGAATCTCTTTAAAAATGAGACCATGTGGCACTATTGAGCCTCCAATCTCTCCTGGCAAAAGTTGGCTGGATTTAGGAAGGAAACTGAAAGTAACTGCAGCCCATATTCTGCAACTGTCCCCCTCTCATTGCTATGCATTTCCTACCTGGTTCCTGGAGGTCTTTGGGTTTTTGAGGCCCTTGTTTGGAAGACAGTCTCTAGGACTCCCTTTTCACTTGGTTGGATTAGTCACTGACTTTGTGGATAGTAACTCAGAGTAAAGAGGTATTGGAGGAATCTCAGGCCAGCTCAATGGCCAGGTGTAATTTGAAGGCCACCTGTTTAGGAGCTCCAATAGCCCAGCCCCTTGGGGCTCGTGGGGATGAACAGCCATAGAGGAAGAGGCAAGAAGCCCTCCACAAATCCTGTCATAGATGGGAAGGAGGGAATTTGTCAGACTTAAATCATGCTTGGAAGTAGCTTGAAATTGTATAATCCTAACTTTCACTCATTTATCAATTTGTTTTGTTGATATTTGCCAATAAAAAGGTTTTATTATATAATATAATATAGAGAGAAGCCTTCTGAATATAGGTACAATAAAGACATAGATTTTTAAATAAAGTTTTATTTGTTTACATAAAGCTGGTAGTCTTTATGTAACACATATGGGATTATGTAACACATGGATTGGGAACACAGCCCTTGTTTTTTTCCTATCCTTACTTCTGGGAGGGAAGTTTCTGATTATGAATTTGTCCTCAGAACACATTTGTTAATTAATACAGTGATACATGTATGTATAGTGTGTGTAAACCGTCAAGCTTGGCTTACATGAAATGGAACAAAACTAAGGGGAGGTTTTGCAATTATTCTGGTGATTACCTTGATAAAAACAGATCTATTTGTATTCTGTGATGGATATTTTGGTTTTAAATTAGTTCCATTATTACACGGCCTGAATTAATTAATCACATAATTTTCAAACTGGCGAAAGTCTCATTCAAGATGATGTTGGTATTCCCTATTTATGGCTCTATTGCTATGTAGCTTTTAGATGGATTAATTTTAGAAAATTCAGCTCACAAATTTCCTTACAGACAGTCCTATAAACTTGACATCAGATCTGTGACATATGTCACCATTTTAAAGAGCTGTGATCCTGTGTTTGAGTCACTCCTTTCACCGCAGGAGGGTCTATGTGTGAGAGAAAAGGGGAGCTGGGCACAGAGGCATGAGTAGTTGTGAAGGTAGGCTCAAACAGCAATGCATAGCACAAGTTAGGGCCTTGTCTCTGTAATAAAACCACTCGGCTTCCCTTCTGCTCCGTGCCCAGGTTTGGGTTCTAAGTTTCTTAGTGGGGGTGTATGGCTTTTAGGAGGTGCCAGCCCCACTTGCAAATATTGTTGCTCTCATTCTGCTTAAGTTGCAAATTCTGACCTTGGGTCATGACCCCAAACAGGAAGTGCTTCTGAGTTCCTCCAAACCTGGTCCGTGGATAAGGGGGTGGAGTTTAGCGCACAAATACCTGGCTGCCAGCTTTTCATGTTTACAAGAGATCAAGAATAGGACTCTTAAGGTCAAGAATATAACCTTTCTTCTTCCTCCAAAGGAGCAAATAGTGTTGTCTTACACTCTTGGTGAAATATAAACTTTAACTCCAGAGCTATATTTGGTTTGGAGTTTTTCTTTAATGCTACCCAAACTCATTCTATACTTGTTATTGGCCTCAAAGATTTGCATGAATAAAGGGACTTAAATTTAACTTGAATACATTTCTGATGAGTTTTCTGGGAAAAAGTTTAAAGTCAGAACATTGAGGAATGGGGAGGAGGAGTGAACACATTTTGTTTTTGAGGTGCAACTAATATTTGAGTATAAGCTGGTATTTGAGTAGAACGGTAGAAAAACAAAAAAAAGGGTGAAAGGTGTCTCAGAGGTCATGTCCAGTCCTTTTCCTGAGGATGCATGAATCACCAGCCCACTCTAGTTTCTTCTCTCTGAACTGCTTCGTTTTTTTCAGATTTTTGCTACTTCAGGTAACCATAGTTGTTGGCTGACAGAAAAATTGCAGCAGAGTCATACAATGAAAGAGCTATTTCTTCCCCCTTGTCAGTGAAGTATTAACAGTATCTAGGGTGTAATAGAGCTCTCACTGTAAGAAAATGCTGTCCTTAACTGGCTATCAAGAAATTTTAAAAACAAGGCCCAGATCTCTGATTTTTGAACATTTAACTCTCAGATTTCCTGAATATGTAGGAATACCAATAATCTTCCACTGGTGAGTGGACTCGGAAACACAGTAAAATGCTTTCTTTACAACATTATCATTTCCATTAATTTGAGCAAGTGTTGATCAGTATCAATTATTTACGTGAGCACTGGAGCCACCTCCCTAGGTACAAAGCAACCTGTTACAGGTTTGCTAATCTGCTAGTGAACATGGGGTGGGGAGAAGTACATTTTATGAGTCATAAAGTTTTAGGAACATTAATCCTCATATTTGCATTTGGAAATGAACTCTTGGTGAAATGCACTGTAAAAAGCCCCCAGACATGGAAACCCAAATTCACTAATAGTATAAGTCAAAATAATGGAAAAAAATAAAAACCCGAAACTCTGGTAATATACCAAATGAGAGATTAGGAATGGTCCTTAAGGTAGAGAAGGGCTTAAAATGCAGAAAGATCAGCTGGCTCATGCCTTACTTTGATATCTAACAAAATGTGTCTATTTGCCACAGTTTCTCTGAGGGGCAGGGAAAGTGAGAAAAGAAAAGATGGTGGGTAGAGAACCAGCATTTAATAAGCTTTTTCCTGTATTTACTGATGTCACTGAATCTTGTTGTCGTCGTCTATAGGCAAGGTCTAGCTTCCAGGGACAACCAGGTAGTTTCGTTACAGCAAATAATTGACTATAAGTACTTTTATTATTCTAACTGCTTCATTTGTGTCAATGCATTTAATGCTTGCCTCACACCTGTGAGGATAGGCACCATCTAATCCCATTCTACAGCTGGGGAGATGGAGGCACAGTGAGATTAAGTTCCATGTGCAAGGTTACACACCTAGCAAGTGGAAGAGCCAAGAACAGAACCCAGGCAGTTGAGTTCTAGATACTCACGCACAATCACTGTGGTCAATGATTTCTCAAAGATTTGGTTCTGTGTTTCACAAAGTCTGGTCAGAAACTCATCCAAATCAGGGTTTCCTGGGGTGCATTTTACAAGTTTTTTAGGCTAGCATATCAGAACCTCTGGGATCTGGGTCTGAGAATTTACGTTTACCCACTCTCTTTTGCACTCTGAAGTTTGAGTCCCTGAGTGGGTCACTGTGTGGGGAGGAGGAGGGAGACAAACTCCTTTTGGTCCTCAGGGCCCAGAGGGACACACTGTTAATGTCTCCAGATTTTATATGCAAGATCCTGTCATCTGCAGATAGAGATAATTTTACTTCTTCCTTTCCAGTCTTGATGCCTGTTATTTTCTTTTCTTGCCCAATTGCCCTGATGAGAACTTCCAGTACCATGTGAAATACAAGTGGTGAGAGTTGACATCCTTGTGTTCCTAGCTCTCCAGATTTTGAAGGGAAGAATGGGTGGATTAATGCTAATATATTAGAAATTCACTATTGAAGCTATAGTTTGGTGTCTTATATTCCTGGATTCCATTAAGAGAAGCTTACCCACCAAAAATACCAAATGTAATTCTGAGTCATTCCCAGAATGTGCGTGTGCTCTTCTTATCAGGGCCCCAGGCAGTAGAGGCAGGCACTTTGAGATTCTTAGTAAACTCCTAATAAGCATGGGTGAAGGTCTTCAGCTCCTGCCCTTTACATGCACGATGGGGACTAGGTACGTCAATGGTCTCCTTCTGTGGAGATTTGTTGAAGTTAAATGAGGAACATTTTCAAATACACATGTCTAAGTACCATATCCACTGGTCATCGTGTCTGGGGATAGAACCTCGGCTGTGCATTTTTATAAAGTTCCTCCACCATTATAATCCACCCTCTGGTCAAGAAAAACTCCAGTGTAGAAGCCAAACTTTAGAAATGACCTACTATCACCTGATTCCCATGAAAAAGGGCCCATGAAAAATGCTTTCACAGAGATAAAGAAAGAAAGGGGCACTTCCACGTAGGGCTTCCTATATTACTGCCAAACTAAATGATATAAATCAACCATTAGTGATGCTCACAGATTCTCTGGGTTAGGAAATCAAACAGGACCTGGTGTGGATCATATGTATCAGAATGTTTAGGACCTTTTGAAAACTGGGGGTTGGCATTAGCTGAATTTCATTCACTAACATATCTGGTGGTTGATACTGATTGTGAATTGAGATCTTAGCTCTGGCTGTCAGCTGGAACACCTCTGTGTGACCTCTCTATGAGTCCTGAGATTCCTCACAACAATTCCTCACAAGATGGCTGAATTCCAAGGGTAAGAATTCCAGCAAGACAGAAACAGTACTGCCTTCTCTGACCAAGCCTTAGAAATCCTGCAGCATCACTTCTGTTGTTTTCTGTTGTATTCTACTGATGAGAGGCAAGTCACTAAAGTGGACCGTATTCAGAGGGGAAGAATTAGATTCCATCCTGTGTGGGAAAAGTGTCAAAGAATTTGCAGATATATTTTAAAGCTATCACACGTGCTATGGAAAAAACAATATAATAATAAGAAAAATAATATCTAACATTGTTTAGCACTATGTGTCAGATCCTCTTATGAACATCTGATGTAAATTACCCCAGTCCTCCTGCAATCCTATGAGAGGTAATATTATAATCTTTATATTAAAGATAAGGAATTTTAGATTACATAACTTTCCTGAAGGATGACTTGCTAGTAAGTAATGGTCATGTGATTAATACCCATGCAGCCTTGCTCCAGAAATATTTTCTTATTTGCTACTGTATACTACACTGGAACTGAGGAGACATGGGATCTGGTCCAAAGGACTAATCTGAGGATGAATTTATTATGCTCCAAGTGTTTTCTGTGCCCAAAGCCCCATTCTGAGGAAAGATGACTACTCAACTTTGTCTCTCACCTGTCCTGATTGACAGGGAAGGGCATCTCCCTCTGGCCATTATTGAAATAACCCTGAGCTCTGGTGGGAATACTCTGCAGGGTTACTAGGGGAACCCATGTGATCTACCTCCCAGAACTTAAAAGTTGGAGGGTAGCCAACTGTGCGTAGTAGGGCAGGAGGCAGAAGACACACAGAAACCAAGTCAGGAAGCCTCTAAAGGAAGCAGAGCCCAGGGAAGCAGGGATTAAGAAGCAGGGAGGAGAATTGTTCATTCATATGAACAGGAGCAGTAAAAGCCAAGGCAGAGAGTAGTCAGCGCCCATACTAGCAAAGGGCTAGAGCAGGCAGGCAGATGCCTCTGTCTAAGGAGCATTTGCAAAAGTGAGAGTAGAAGGTATATATTTACTAGAGCTACTCTTATATACCTGCGATGTTTTGTGCTTGGGGAAGTTTGGCTGTGCTACCATGGATGTTCCCTATGCTATGTATCCTTCAAACAAAACCTCATTATTGAGCTAATGGGAGTCTCTCTCTTTCTATGTCTGATACTTGAAATGTCCTCACCCACTGATTGTGCCTATTGAGTCATGTGGCCTGGGATCACTCCCTGGTCATGTCAGTTTTCCTGTTGATAAGATATGATTTGTCCAGATGATGTCTTAATTCATTTTCAGCTCCAAAGTTTATATTCTGAACTTTGGTGTGAAGATGTTGGTCACAGTTTGGTTGCAGAGTCATAGCAATCCTCCTACCCTCTTTATTCCCAGCTCCCTTCCAACCATGGAGGGATTTAAACTTGAGGATTCTGTGTCATAAGGAATCCAGTCGTGGTGCCTGCATGCCAGTTAGTTGCATGGCCTCCTGGCAGTTCCCACACAGGCATCCCTGGGTTTGTGTGGAGCCAGCAAGTGGGTGTGTGTGCTGACCCTGTCTTCCCTCATTTCACAAGAGGCCTTGTTTGCTAGAGAGAGATGAAAAGTAAGTTACAGGAAGTTGCAAACACGCTGTTGGGAACTGAGGTAAAATGTGGAAAGGCTGCTGGGTTTGGTATGGTCAGAGGTGGTTGTAACTACTGTCCAGGAAGGAAATTGGGGAGGGATGGTTTTATAGATTCTGTTTCATTTTAAGCAGAATTTACAGTGGAACAGACCAGCATTTGCACTTCAGAGAAATGAAAAAAAAAAGACAGGATTTTGGACTTGGAAAGGCCCACAAGGGCTCTTGTGTTAACCTCTGCCCCTCACACACGTCCATCCGTACTTTCCCAACATGAGTTTGGATTTGGAGGAAACCATAGGCAGAGCTCCAGATGGAACATTTGGAGACCTGGGAACAGTTTTGGCTCTGAGACCAGCTTACTGTGTGACTGGGAAAAAGCTTCATGGGGTTTTCAGTTTTTGCCATTTGAACACTAAGGATGATAGTGTCTGTTTTTGCTTATGTCACTAGAATTTTGTGCCATTTAATGAGCTTTTGGGCTCTGTTCTCAGTTGATCCCTTGTGGTAAGCCAAACATTTAGGGAGGAACACAGGTTAATGCTTTCAAGCCTTCAGGGAATTATTTTATGTATCTCTAGTGTATTGAACTAAATAGCATCCTTGTATGGTTCACTTAGAGAGTAGAGTACCAGAAGTGCTTTGAATGGTCTGAATGGTACCTTAGTGGCCTGAAAGAGTTAAGTTGCTTGCTTCTGGTGAGGTTGATTGGATGCCAAGACGTAAGACACAGAGAAAGAGACAGCTAAAAATCTTTGCATGGGGCAGATGTAGCAATCCATTAATACAACTGGATTGTATTTCCCTTTTACTCCCTCCTCCCCTGCCCAGTCATATACATGCCTCACACACAACACACACACACACACATACACACACACACACACACACACACACACACACACACCCTCAATTTCCCCTTTGTCTTCTAAAAGTTCACTGGATGGGGCAATTTTTTTTTCTTTTTTTCTCCTATTCACAGAATCCCAGTTACTTACCTTAGGGTCCTGGTTGGTTTATTTCAAACCTGAGATCCAAGAAGAAACAGGTTTCTGTGAGTATACTAAGAAACCTAAAATAACAGTTAGTAGAACTCTACTGATTGCCCATTAATAGGAGTATAATGTTACAATTCCTGAGGGTGAAGTTCAAGCAACTTCTTGGTCTGGTTCCAACCTAAGTTTGCTACCAGTACAATGGAAGTTTCCTAGGAGCAAAGACCGTTCACATCATTCATTATAGTGGGGCACTGTGTGTCTATCACTTTGAATCCGTGATGTTGTGAGCCGAGAGTAGTCTGAGGTCCTGGTGTCTCTGAGAACTCAACTGTGGATATGACAGAGCAGCTACAGCTTCTTTCACCACATCCCTCTCAGGTTTTCCCTGTTCCTTCATCCTGGGTGCTCCCTCTTTTATCACCCTCACACCCTTAAGTCAGCTGAACGAACATTGCCACCACGCAAAGTATTTTCTTGTTAAAAATTTTTGACATTTCTCTGATCTGATTTAAATGGTTGCATTAAAGTCCTCAGGGTAAAACATAAAAAGAGCTGTTTTTTTTTTTTTTGTTGTTGTTCATTGGTATATCCCTATATGTAGCATAGTACTTGACACATAGTTAGCATTGAATAAATATTTAAAGAAAAAGTAAATGAACATTATTTCTCACTATTTTCTTTTTTCTCTCCTCTTCCTTTTATTTTATTAATTTTTTTCACAAATAATGGCCTAGCAGGTCAGCAGATACAATAAATGAGTGAAATCAGAGTTGTGAGTCCATATTTTTGTATTTTATTTGTGATAGAAACTGTGATGAATTGAAGAACCCATGTCCCAGTTATAGTCAGCAGTTCTTGCCTATTGTTGCCACAGAGGAGTATCGAACTGGTTCCGTCAGATTCTCTTATTTTTAAGAGAAGTTGAAAATATTTATTTGTACTTGAAATTTTCAGATTTCTCACATAACAACTTAAAAATTTAAGAGGATGCTGTGCAATAGTAAAGAAATTAAAGCCATCTGAGATAGAGATATACCATGTGGCTTAGAAGATTTAGTATTATAAAAGGGCAAATTCCCCCTAAATTGACCTATAGGTTCAATATAATTCCATTTTTTTGTATATGTGAGAATTAATGAGTCGATTCTAAAATTTCTCTGAAAATATAAAGGGTCAAGAATAGCTGAGGCAATCTTGAAGAGAGAACAAACTTGGAGGACTTACTACCAGATGAAAAGTGTTGTATGTAAAGATAGACAAATAGAACAGAGTACAAAAGCAAAAACCACATAGACTGTTCACTTGATTTATAGTGAAGGGGGCATTGTAGTACAGTGGGTTAAGGACAGTCTTTTAAATAAATGGTTCTGGGGAAATTGGATATCCACATAGAAAAAAGATCCTGATCTCTATGTAATATAAAAAAACTGCTTCCAAATGGGTTGTATATGTAGTATGAAAAGTTAAACAATAATACTGAAGGAAGAGAACACGGAAGAAAATTTTCATGACCTTGGGAGAAGCAAAGATTTCTTAAACAGGATACAACAAATTAGCCAGAGCTCAAAGTAAGAACTTCTGTTTATTAAAAGACACCAAGAAGAGAGTGGAAAGGTTTGTTAGGTAAAATACATATTATACAAATGACTCATATGTAGGATATATAAAAACATCTACATATCAATAAGAAAGACACATACAACCCAATAGAAAAATAGGCTAATGACTTGAACTTCATACAAGGGAATATCTAAATGGCCAGTAAATATCTGAAGAAAGTGGTCATCTCAAGAATCATTGGAGGAATGCACATTAAAGCTACAATAAGATACTATTGGTAGGAGCAGAAACAGGCATAGCCACCTTGGAAAACTGCTTGGTAGTATCCACTAAGGCTGAACATACACTTGTGCTATGATTCAGCCAACTGCACTTCCATCAGAAATGTATGCACATGTGAACCAAAAGACATGTGCCAAAATGTTCAGAGACACTTCATTTATAATATCCTCAAACCAGCACCAGCAAATATGCATCAACAGTAGAGGGCATAAATAAAATGTGGCATATTCTTTAATGGAATACTATACAGGAGTGAGAAGGAATGCATGATTGCTACATGAAACAGCATGGGGGTATCTCACTAACAAAAGTCACATATCTATATATACCACATGATTCCATTTTTTGAGGTTTAAAAACTGTCAAAACCAATCCATGGTGATAAAATTCAGGACAGTGCTTTTGGGGGGTAGTGATGGAAGGAGGCATGAGGGAGACTTATGAAGTGTGAGTAGGTGTTCTATTCTTGATCTGTAAGGAGTTTACATGAGTGTGTTCAAATTTGTGAAATTCATTGAGTTACCCATATACAACTTGTGCATTTTTCTGGAAGTAGGTTATATATTTTATAAATAGATTACTTAAAAAAATACTGTGCAGGCCAAACAAATATAATTGTAAGTCTTGTAGGGTTCATGGGCCTACAGTTTGTGCCATTTATCCTGGGTCAGGTTTCTGACTGAGCCAAATTTATGGCTACATATACACCTCTATTCTTTCCCTCCTTGGCTTTCCCTCCTTTACCTGTCTGGAATTCTCTCTCCACTCCGTTCTACCGTTCCGTCTCTCAGCCTACAATGGGCTCTGCTTGCTTCTTTAGAGACTATGATCTGGATTGCTCCCCTGAATCGTAAATGGAATCAGAGTTTAATTACACTTTATAAGTATCAGTCTTGTTCTTTCAAAGTCACTCCATGGCCCCCAAATGCCAGTCTTTATAGATTGACACAAAATGACCAAAATAAGGACAATGTAGTGTTTATCATAAAAAGATACAGATACATATCATTGTAGCCAACAGATCTTTATGTTTTAGTTAGTTGACTTCTTTCCTCTTTTAGCACTAAGATAAATCTCTTTCATGAAATGGTGGGATTAACTGATGTGAAATAGTATAGTGGTTAAGGGTTTTGGAGGGGGCCAGACTGGCCGTGTCCAAATCCCAGTGCTGCTGAGGTCATTGTCTTCTGTGGATCTCAGTTTCCTGAAAAGGGGGATGATAACTGTATATATGTATATGTGTGTGTGTATATATATATATATACACACACACATATATATACACCCACACCCACACATACATATTATATAATACTATATCAAGATATATCCATAATATAGTACATAATCTAATCTTTGATGATATTAATAATTAATCATGTGTTATATATTTATAAACTATCAAAAGGATTTCTGTAAATTACAAATGAAATAAAGCCCTTAGACCCATGTCTGGCACATAGAGGGCACTCTGTAAATGTTAGTTATTTTTATTGTTTAGAAGGACAGAAGAAAAAGTTGACATCTCTATGTTGTCTGTCTATCACACTTTTTTTCTCCAGAAAAGTTGTTGGTTCATGAAATTCAAAAGATGCAGATCCAATTCAAAAGATGCAGCTAGACTGTATGGTCTCCAAGAGCCATGCCCTATATTTCTTTAAAGCATATAATATCATGTGAATAGCTTCTCAAATGTATTAATGAAGTACATGTTTCTCTTTATAGCCTCAATTTCTTCTAAGCCTGTTGGTATGTCTCTCTAGTGAAGTGCAATAACATATTTCTGTATATGTATTTGCTTAATATCATTTAGTAAATGTTAATTCAGTATCACCCTTCTCAAAAGTTAAAACTTGTAAATTCTGTCTTTTCAAGATACTTTCTTCATCAAATAATCAAGAGTAATGCTCTAAGAATAACAGCAAATATGCAAACTGGGGAAAAATCCCCCCCGAGGTTCAGACAATCTGCTGTCTTTTGGTCTAATTAACTTTGGGATAAGAAGATCTTAGGAAAAACCACAATGAAGGATAGACTCCAAGCACTCAGCAAATACTCTGGTTGAGTTTAATTAGCAGTGATCTTCATGACACTGCAGTGATTGTTTTTTAAACATAGCTGTCACTGACAATTGACTGGGGCGAAGGAGGCAGCAGTAACTGAAAGATAAGCATTATGACTTCAAGGCAACACAGCAGAAACTAATAAAAGCCCTTCATCAATCCTGAAACTGTTCTAGATAAAATTTGGAGAAGTAGGGGTGGGAAGAAGGGAACTGAGAGGAGGAACCAGGGTTGTATATCCAAAAGAGTACCTTTAGAGAGAAGGAGAACATTTCCTCTTTCTTTTCCATCCTTATAATTCCTAATAAAACAAACATAAAGTGCCTACTTTCTATAGACAACTTATACCTAAGAGTCCTTGGGGTGATATTTTTCCAAGGCTAAAGTAAAGAAGTAAACCTAATTTCTTTAACAGATTTCAATTCAAACCACTATATTAACCACAGGATGATGTAATGGACAGATTAGAATTTTTAAAGAAATACTCCAAGTGGCAAAATCTTGAATGTAATCCTTATTTGAATCACAGACTTTTTGTTTTAAATTTCCTTTATAAGATACTTAAATTTCCTTAGTAGGATTGCAGGGAAGACAGAGACACTCTTTTGGAAATTTTATTAGGCTGGCATAGAGGCACAGGTGCATAGCATAATTACCCGTCTACACTCAATTTCGTTGCCAAGTGGGGCCAGTTGGTGCTTCTAAGGATTCCACTTGACTGACAGATCACAGAAACTTGAGCACTGAGGCATGAGGCATGATACAGCAACTGCTCATGTTTCCAAAATTTGAAGAAAGCCTTACATTTCAAAGGAGGGGGCATACTGAGTCAACATTACAAGGGAGGTGAACAACCTCCTATTAAAATTGTTGTCAAGGTTCTTCAGTTCTAACTTTAGATCTATGCCATGACCTATAACCATTATCATTCCATCAGTAGGATTTACCCATATTTTATCTTAAGAATAAGGAAGTAGAAAAAGCCAGTTATAGCAACTTTGGCAATAGTTCACTATTAAAAGCTTCTTTGCAAGAAGAGGAAATAACACTGCTACCTATCAGAATTATTCCTTTTATATGGCACATACATATGGTGCACATGTGAATTTTGATCAAAGACATCTTTGTGCATACTTCCGACTCTCCCTTTATTCTTTCTTAGTGGAGGTAATCTTCATTTGACCCTATGTGAAGATCAGGGCTATTCCCATGTCTTTTCTATTCAGTAAGGTAAACAACTATCCTATGGTAATTTTAAGTCACAAACATAGCTTAAATTCAGTCTAGACTATGTCCAGGGCCATGCAAAGTCAAAACCCAAGTATTTAACATGAAATCTCTTGTGCTTGAAATCTGAAATCCTGGAATCTCTCCTGTTTCTGCCTGAAGCCCACAGTAGGTGAGAAAACTAGTTTATCTCCTCTTCGTCCTTTATGCTCCTTGCTCACATCCTTCCTAGGGTCATCATGGCATGGGGAAGTGGATAGATAAAGTATCAGACCCTTGTCATTTGGCTAGGTGGCTTTGGCTCTCTGGCTTGGCAGATGGTTAAAGCCAGCCTCTCTTGGAAATCCTGGCTGGCAGGGACTTGGGACAAAAATGGACTCTTTCTACTGTGCGGTAGTCTCAAGGACTGTTCCTTGCTGAGCTTCTCTCTCCCATAGTTCATTTTTCCTCCATGGATGCATTTGTAACCCAGGTGTTGACTAGGAGCTCTTTGCCCAGTCCTTGGAATCTTGGATATGCATTCAGCCTCTTTCTACTAAGGTAACCTTATACCTCCATGTGGCCAAACACGACAGGACATAAGAAAAGGAGCTCACTCTGCTCAACAAGAAATATCCCCGATCTCCTGCTTAGGCAAATGCAGAGTGGATAATGCACCCCCAGTGTAGCAACTCCTTCTTGGATCCACCACCAAACCAGTTAGGGAGGCCCTCTCCTACCATCTAAATTTCCTCAGCACCATTCACACTCTGCCTTATATGCCTCTAGTGTGAGTCAGGCAAGAATCTTCTGTTACTCCCAACTATAGGAAACATATTTCAAGCCATGCTTCCCTCACTTGGGCTTGAGGTAAGGAGATGGAGGAAAATGGCAGGTGGGAGGTGGAGACCTAGAGCATGGCAGCACCTCTTTCCTCTTGCCTTTCAGAGTCTTTCTGTATCATCCATCTGCTTGAGGAGTCCAACTGGATACAGGAGATTCTTCAGGGCTCTTTCCATGTAAAACTCTATTTGGAGTGGGATGTGTTTCTCTTTTGACTGTGATCTATTATAGTAGAGCCCTAAGAAACAAACACAGGAAAAATTCAGTTCCATCATCTTGTTACTTATGTTTCACAGTTTGCAAAGTGTGCAATCTTATTGTTCCAATTGTTTCTCACTGTATCAAGAAATAAAGCCCAAGAAACAGTCATGCCAACCCCTTTTTTTCCTGGTGAAAAACAGAGTTTGGAAAGGTTAGATGAATGTCCCAAGTTCACATGGCTTTTTTTATTTTTATTTTGCTATCATTAATGTACAATTACATGAACAACATTATGGTTACTAGACTCCCCCTATTATCAAGTCCCCACCACACACCCCATTACAGTCACTGTCCACCAGTGTAGTAAGATGCTATACAATCACTACTGTCTTCTCTGTGTTATACTGCCTTCCCCATGCCTGACCCCCTACATTATACATGCTAATCGTAATGCTCCTTTCCCCCCTTATCTCTCCCTTCTCACCCATCCTCCTCAATCCCTTTCCCTTTGGGAACTGTTAATCCATTCTGGGGTTTTGTGAGTCTGCTGCTTTGTTCCTTCAGTTTTTTTCTTTGTTCTTATACTCCACAGATGAGTGAAATCATTTGATACTTGTCTTTTTCCCCGTGGCTTATTTCACTGAGCATAATACCGTCTAGCTCCATCCATGCTGTTGCAAATGGTAGGATGTGTTTTCTTCTTATGGCTGAATAATATTCCATTATGCATATGTGCCACATCTTCTGTATCCATTCATCTACTGATGGGCACTTATGTTGCTTCCATTTCTGGCTATTGTAAATAGTGCTGCAATAAACATAGGGGTGCATATGTCTTTTTGAGACTGGGAAACTGCATTCTTAGGGTAAATTCCCAAGAGTGGAATTCCTGGGTCAAATGGTATTTCTATTTTTAGTTTTTTGAGGAACTTCCATACTGCTTTCCACAATGGTTGAACTATTTTACATTCCCACCAGCAGTGTAGGAGGGTTCCCCTTTCTCCACATCCTCACCAACATTTGTTCTTGTTTGTCTTTTGGATGTTGGCCATCCTAACTGGTGTGAGGTGATATCTCATTGTGGTTTTAATTTGCATTTCTCTTATGATGAGGGATGTGGAGCATCTTTTCACGTGCCTGTTGGCCATCTGAATTTCTTCTTTGGATAAGTGTCTGTTCAGATCCTCTGCCAATTTTTTAATTGGATTATTTGCTTTTTGTTTGTTGAGGTATGTGAGCTCTTTATATAATTTGGATGTCAACCCCTATTGGATATGTCATTTATGAATATATTCTCCCATATTGTAGGATGTCTTTTTGTTCTACTGATGGTGTCCTTTGCTGTGCAGAAGACTTTTAGTTTGATATAGTCCCACTTGTTCATTTTTGCTTTTGTTTCCCTTGCCCAGGGAGATATGTTCATGAAGAAGTTGTTCATGTTTATATCCAAGAGATTTTTGCCTATGTTTTTTTCTAAGAGTTTTATGGTTTTATGACTTACATTCAGGTCTTTGATCCATTTTGAGTTTACTTTTGTGTATGGGGTTAGACAATAATCCAGTTTCATTCTTTTACATGTAGCTATCTAGTTTGCCAACACCAGCTGTTAAAGAGGCTGTCATTTCCCCATTGTATATCCATGGCTCCTTTATTGTATACTAATTGACCATATATGCTTGGGTTTATATATGGGCTCTCTAGTCTGTTCCATTGGTCTATGGGTCTGTTCTTGTGCCAGTACCAAATTGTCTTGATTACTGTGGCTTTGTAGTAGAGCTTGAAGTCAGGTAGCATAATCCCCCCAGCTTTATTCTTCCTTCTCATGACTGCTTTGGCTATTTGGGGTCTTTTGTGGTTCCACATGAGTTTTAGAATGATTTGCTCTAGTTCATTGAAGAATGCTGTTGGTATTTTGATAGGATTGCATTGAATCTGTAGATTGCTTTAGGCAGGATGACCATTTTGACAATATTACTTCTTCCTATCCATGAGCATGGATGTGTTCCCATTTATTGTTATCTTCTTTAATTTCTCTCATGACTGTCTTATAGTTTTCAGAGTATAGGTCTTTCACTTCCTTGGTTAGGTTTATTTCTAAGTATTTTTTTCTTTTTGATGCAATTGTGAATGGAATTATTTTCCTGATTTCTCTTTCTGCTAGTTCATTGTTAGTGTATAGGAATGCAACAGATTTCTGCATATTAATTTTGTATCCTGCAACTTTGCTGAATTCATATGTTAGATCTAGTAGTTTTGGAGTGAATTCTTTAGGTTTTTTTATATACAATATCATGTCATCTGCAAACAGGGACAGTTTGACTTCTTCCTTACCAATCTGGATGCCATTCACATGGCTTTTTCTGAAAGTATTTGCATCCTCCCTTGGCTGAACTGCTTAAAGGAGCTTCTTTTCATGTTTGTATCTTTAACACTTCTAGCATAGTAGTTAAAAATAAATATTTATTTATGGAATCAATTTGTCTAGCACTTCTAATACCTAGTGTAGGGGTTCAGAACATGACACTCTAAAGTATGCATATTGATTATTTTGAGCTGAAGACCCCTGAGAAACAGCACACGCAGGCAGAGCTCTCTGACCTCCCCCTGTCAGTGTAAGAGTGGGTCATGAATTTTCCTATGAAAAGGTGCCCTCCCTGTACCAAAAAGAGAACATTCTTATTACCAGAGAGTGAGAGTCAACACCAAAATGGATCTGTACAAACCTACTAAAATAACCCTTATCTGTATTAGTTTCCCTTTTATAGTTCCTAGTCATGCCCACAGTTTACTGTCCCTAACCCTAGCCCCTTTGTCTTGTCACATCCCCCAAATTTATTATTTATTCTTTAAAAAGATATATAAGTTTTTGGGTCTGTAGTGTCTTTGAGTCTTCATTTTCCTTTTGATGACTCCTGTGTACACATAAAAATATTACACAAAGTTTGCATATTTTTCTCTTGTTAATTTGTCCTATGTCAGTTTAATTCTTAGGACCCACCACAGAAAGTAGAAGTTTTTCCTTCTCTGCAAGACCTTTTTCTACTGTACACCAGCTTGCAGGTTTTCTGATTTCTGATCTCCATGTCAACACAGCCCTGGATCCTCCAACAATCCAGGACCATTTCAATTTAAGGCCAACCCAGGATGCATGGTCTGATTTGAGTAAATGAAACTCACTGTTCACTGTTCTCTGAAGGTTATTATCGCTCATTCTATTCTTAGCTTGTAAGAATCAACATTTACTGAATGCGTTTTATGTGACAGGCATAGAGAGTCAACTATAAATAAGGCAGGGTTCCATGTCTTGCCACCCACTCTGGAGCAGACCTGAAACTCAGGAAAACTCTGGACCTTATAGAACCTTTTGGGAATGCATGAAATTCCAGACAGTTTTGTCTGGAGCTTTTAGGAGATCTAGTAATCCCAGGGTGGTAAGCCCTCATGCCCATAGGGCCAGACACATAGCACACATGAATGAAGTGGGTCAGGTGAATGACAGTAGGGAGAGGTGACAATTATGGTAAACTAGAGAGCACCTGCCCTATGTAAACCTAGCAAGAAATACTCAACTCTAGCTGAGTGAGAATAGAAACCCAGAGACTCCAGATCTTTTAATTTTTCAAAAATGTTGGAAATATTGATTTATTTCAAATGTGAATTTTCTGTTTGAAAACACAGTGTTGGCCAAACAACATATCTGTGAGTTGCCAGGATCCTTCTCTGCCCTAGACTGATCCTGGAACCATTTTCTTTCTCCTGATTCTACTCCTACATTCTCTGTCCCTGGGACATGAACTTGGGAGATCAGGACCCGAGGTGAGGGCTGTTGCTCATTATTCTTGCCTTCTATTGGTGTTTAACAAAGAAGAGAGCTCTGCCTCACTTCACAACTCTCAGAGAATATGAGAACTGCATCTAACTTTTATTTAATAGTAGGATGAAATTCTTCCTATGAGCAGAGCTATAAAGGTCTTCCCACACAGACTTACATTTATATCCATACATTACTATTGTTCACACAAATCTGGAGGGTACTCACTTTCTGCGTGAGTTAGCTGCTAGCTGTTTGTCATGGTAAAGCCCACTACATGATGGCATGTTACGAGCCTTGATGATAAGCAGTTTACCACACAGATACTTGTTTAAGAGCCATTCTCCCTCTGCTTCAGATTTCTGTTCCCAGTGATCTAATGATGTCAAGGACCTAGATGTATATTTATCTGCTGCAGATTTTGGGAGTCTCCCATTTACCCAGTTGCTTGTCTTAGAACTATCTTGGGTCTGGAGGCAAATGTTCAGTACCTTTAAGTAGTATAACCTATGTTTAATCTTCTAGAGCGCTTTGGGGAGGGTATAGATTTTTCCGGAGCACTGAGCAATAAATTGTTTGTTTTTTAATTATTTGGGCTACAGCTTTGGGATTCCAAGAGCTTTTGATGTCAGATGTTAACAGCAAGCAAATTTTAAGCCCTATTTTTTTGTGGCATTTTGGTTGTTACATGCTTAATTTGATAAATGTGTCAGTGTACATCACTTATGTGGCCTAAATATACCCACAGACATACACATGTTTTTATTATAAATACAAGACATGACACTTTAAAAGATCAGCATTAACTGACTAATGTATTCCATAGATTGTAAAGAAATGAAGCGTTCATTAACTACTTGCATTTACGATTCATTTGGTGCAAAGAGGTTTTCATTTCTGACCTAGTTACTTCAAGTAGCTTGCCTCTGGGAAAAATAATAGGTAGTTAGACAACGACAACAACAAAAACTTATGTCCTAATTAAAGCCCCTAAAACATTTCATTTTCATATCCATTGTCTTGAAATGATATCACTAGGTTAAGAAAATAATTTTCTGGGTTAAAACAGAATTTGTTAGGACATGTCTGTTATACGTGTATTGCATTTCATCTCAACCAAAATATTTTGGTTTCTAGTGCAATCCTAATAAACTGGGGACCCCAAGGTTTCAATCTCTGAAGAGTGTAGCATTCAAGAAGCACAGTTCAATAGGCAATCTCATCTCCTTTCCCAAATTAAAAAGGCAATCTGCCCCCTTCTGCATCCCCCCCACCTCAGCTCTCCCTCTGTCAACACTTCTTTTACTCTCTTACTCTCTATCTTCCCTCCTCCTTCCCTCCCAGCCTTTTATCTGTGAATCACCTTTACCTCTTTCACTGATTCTTTCCTTCCTCCTTTCATGTCAGTCCCAGATGGGGGTGAGTGAGTTGGGGTCGGAGGAATCCATTTTATAATTACCAAATGGCAGCCTTGGGGGGTTATGTCAAGATCTCCCCTTTAATAATTTTATTTTATTATATATGTCATTGAGGTGTTTTAAATCTGGCTTGCTTCAACAATATTGATTAAAATACAAAGAAATTGCTGTATAACTGTTCATAACCAAATATTCTGGCGAGGAGAAGATTGGGCTTCTTATCACTAAAATGGTGTTATTCCCTGGAGTGGTGTCAGGACCATCAAACTGCACAATTCAGCGCCCGTTAGGGTAATAAGGCTGTCTAAGGCTTTGTGTCTCCATATTTTTTCAACCTTGAAGAACAGCCACAGAAGATTTATCAGCAAAAATTAGAGTAGTGTGCAGCCTTCAAACTGCTCCACAGTCTGGCACCAGTTTCAGTTTCCTGCCTTGTCCTAGGCATGTTCCCCATGCCCAGTACATTATTTATATCTCTATTAATAGAGCAAATTGCTTTGAATTATGGATATTCATGTACACACAGTCTGTCTTAATAGGTGATAAGCTCTGCAGTTTCTTGCACATAGCACAGGCTGAATATATGACTCTCAAGATAACTTGAGCTATTTACTATGTTATAGACTCAGATAAGTCCACAGTGTGGCCTTCTTCTGTTCAATGGCTAGACATGGTTGGACATGGTGCATATTCTTTGAGAGCTGGAGCAGCAGAGGGGCTAGCATCAGAATTTGGACAGTCTTCTTTTTACTAAACTCAAGCAACTACTTCCTGGAAAAAGATGATGTAAAAGAGGCACAATGGGAGACAAAAACTTAAAAATGACTCAGTGCTCATCTTTGGGGATCTTAGTGTCTTTGTGCATACAGGTTAATTCACATGGAGTATAAGATGAAACAGAAAAAGAAAAAAACATTATTTCCTGGCCTATTAAGACACCTGTTGAGGTATGCATGCATATGTATATCTGGAGTATTTTCCACTTGGATTCACCACTTATTCTTCATTAGCATATTTCTCAGTTATTTTTTAAGAAGTGCCACAAAATTGGTAAATACAATTATATAGTTAATGCTTAGAGGAGAAATAAAGGGTAAACATTCCTCAGGCCCTTACTATTGAGGAAACCAGAATGGCCAGTCAAGTGATAAACCCCATGACATCTAATAAACAACTGCTGCAGAGTCTCTAGTCCCAGAATGTTTGGGTTCCCTAAATAGAATAACTGTCCTGTTGGTAACCACGGAGAGATTCGAACTCCCCTTGGGTTGGCTGTCTTGTTTTTTCCAATCTTCCTGGCCTAACTTCTTTATGGTTTGGCATTTCCTCTGGACCAAATTCCTGTATCCCGAGATATTTTCCGATAGCTATCTCAACGTGTTCCATGAACTGACTCTGGCTGAACTTGTATGCAGTCTTGGTAGAAACTATGAGCTTCATGGTGCCATCTCTATACAATGTGTTTTATAGAAACATAGGAAGTTGAAACTGGAAGGGACTTTATGGAAGTCTTAGGAAGAGGGTGAGGAGGAATAACAGGGCAGTGGTAGTAGTAGTAGGTTAGCAGTAATCATAATTTATGGGCCGAATGGTGTTCCCCTAAATTCATATGTTGCAAGTCCTAATCCCCTGTACCTCAGAATGTGACTATTTAGAGGTGAGAATTTTAAAGAGGGGATTAAGTTAAAATGAGGCTGTTAAGGTGGTTGTTGGCTATAATTGCGTGTTCAGGGATGGGTGTAGAAAGCCATCACACTAGTGATTACTGGCATATTTTGGCCAATCCCAAATCCAACCTGACTGGTCTCAATCTAACCTGACTGGTCTCCTTATAAGAAGAAGACATTTGGACTCATAGAGAGTGATATACACACAGAGGAAAGACCATGTTTAATGGTTAACTTTATGTGTTAAACTTGGCTAGAGACTACAAGGGTGACTAGATACTTCGTGAAAAGTATTCTGGATCTTTCTGTGATGTTATTTTTGGATGAGATATACATTTAAATCTTTGAGTAAAGCAGACTGTGCTTCCTAATGTGGGTGGGCCTCATCTAATCACTTGAAGCCCTGAATAGGCCAAAAGCCTGATGTCCCCCAAGCCAGAGGGAATTCTGCCAGCAGACTGCCTTCAAATTTTATGTGTAACATTAGTTTTTCTTGCTTTGCCAGCAGACGGCCTGTGGGCTCAAACTCTCTTTTCCTTAGTCTCCAGCCTGTGGGCCTTCCCATCAGGTTTTAGGCTTGCCAAGCCTCCAAAATCACATGAGCCAATTCCTTAAAATAAATCTCTTTCTTAAAATATCTCTCTGTGTGTTAGTGTGTCCAAATTTACCCTTTTCATAAGGATACCAATTGTATTAGATTAAGGTCCACTTTAACAACCTTGTTTTAACTTGATTACTTCTGTAATAACCCTCTCTCCAGATAAGGCCATATTCTGAAATACTGCGGGTTAGGACTTCAACATAGGACTTTTGAGAGGGATACAATGTAATCCATAACAGATGGTGATTAAATTTACTGTTTTATCCAAAACTTACTGCCCATTGAAGTGAAGTGATGATAAAATTAGAGGAGAAGTGGATGCCCTGCAGAGATTCTAGACTTGTCACAAGTACATGTCATAATGAGAATTTAAATGATCTCTGGAGAAGTGGTGAGTATGTATTTAGGTAAACAAACATTATGTTATATGGGGGCATTTAGAAGAGGGCACATGCATGGAAAGAACAGTTGTAGGGGCAGCAAAAGGAGATGGGCCATGCAGGTTATGTGAGATGCATTTAGTCCAGTTCCAACAGGAGTTCTCACTTCCATTTAGACTCTACCCAACCCTCAAACTCAGGTCAGGTGGTAGATGCTGCATAATTTTCCCAATCTTAAATTTGAGTGTGAATATATGGCTAAAGATAAGCCAGTTGAGTCCTCTTTCTCAGGACTCTGAACATTGAACAGAGGGACTTGAGTACAAAATAGCAACAATGATGGCGTTCATTTATTCATTCCAGCAGCAGCAACCTGATTAGGTCAAGCAAATCCAGTTGTTTTAGTTCCCACCCTGTCCTGGTTCTGAGTTGATTCTCCAGGCTTCTGGTAGAGTGTATGTTCTGACATAAATCCCTTTTGCTTAGCCACGTTTGATTTCTGGTGCTTTTGACTGAAAAATCCTAATTAAAAAAAATTGAGGTATAATTGACATACAATATTATACTAGTTTCAGGTGTACAATATAATGATAGGTATTTACATATATTGCGAAATAGTCAACACAATAAGTCTAGTTAACATCTGTCATCATACATTGAAAAATCCTAATTGATATATTGTTTCCTGAGGGATAATACTTGGTCTTTCAGGATTTGTATACATTGCACTAATGTCTTTACAGGTTTATTGACCTCAAGATAAGAGGAAATAATAAGCAGATTAACTAAATAGGCCATTTTTATATTTCCTTTAGAAAAGAGGAAAATACACACATATATACATGTGGATATGTGTATATAAAAATGCATATATTTTATTTAATTATAAAAATATAATATGTAAGATATAATATTGAGTATATATTTTAGAATATATTATGCTGCAATCTTCATAGAGATTTAAATGGGACTTATATCAAGAGCAGCCTATCCAGAGAATTCTCTAAATTCCCTCCTCTATTTTGCTTGTTGTTCTCTGATTTATATTCCATGAGAAAAATACAAATGGTGAATATGCTGGAAACACAGCAAGTGGAAACTGACATTAGAACTGGAAAGAGACAGAATAGTGTAGTAAAGGCAACACAGGGCTGGGTCAGGCCGGCCCTTCCAATTACCAGCTGGCTGGATTTAGTCATCAGTTAGCCTCTAATAGGCTTGATTTTCTCCATTGTGTAACAGAAGTGGTAACAACCTATATTACTGAGTTGTGTAAGGCTTAAATGTGAAAATGTTGTAAGTCCTGAAGTATTGCACAAATGTGAGTCATTGCAGTTAAATGATGTCATAGGTTGGATGAACTGTACCAGAAGATTTTCAAAGCTGTTGCTCTCTAAAAGTCCTAGTAGACAAAGACATCATTCACATGCTTTTATCTTTCAGATGGGTGTGGGAGTAGAGTGGGACAGAGGAGCTAGAGGAGAGAGTCCAACTTGAATATGTGAAATTTATAACAATAAAATGCTGTGGGCTGAAGGACTTTAAAGGGGCTAACTACATTTTTTATCCTGTAGTTCCTTACATGGTTGTAGTAGATTTCCCCAAATTACCCCTCAAGTAAGCAGACACTGAATGATACAGGTGGATTTGGAAAATAACTTCTATAAAAATAAAAAAAGTGCATTAATGGCTGGTCCCTGGAAAAGAAATTTAATATAAAACAGACAATCACAGTATATCTTCCATTGTTTAAAATAGAGAATTCAGCCATCCTATGACTTCAACCTTCATAGTAACCTTAGCTGATAAGTAGGTTTGGAGAAAAACTAAATAAACTAAGATGTACTTCTGTTCTCCTTCCTCTCTTCTAATAAGAACAGAAAGTCTGAGTAATAAAATAGAGGCCTCAGCAACTAATTAGAATTTAAGACTTGTCATATCTGTGAAGCCAATTCTTAAAACATGATACATTAAGAAAAAACCTCTATCCATTTAATGCCTGGTGTTTTTGAGGAGTGTGTGTGTGTGTGTGTGTGTGTGTGTGTGTGTGTGTATTCTCACATGGGCTGACGTTGTGTTTTTGGTGGTTCCCACTCTTAAAACATTTCAGTCTTAACCAAAGTTGTGCACTCTACTATTTTCTGGCCTTGTTAAGAGACATAAAGTTAAAAAAACAAGTTATTTTTGTTTCTGTGTCCTGCATCAGCTCCCAGGTTTTCTACTTGATTGGTTAGTAGCTGGATTTTATTTACATGGCAAGGAAAAGTCAAACATTACAAAAGTTTAATTAAAAGTTATTGGAGTAGATATTTACATTCTGAATTATAATGTAAATGTGGCTCTAACTATGTGACTAACAATGGTTGTCTGGAGTATTTGATGTTACATATGAAACACTTAAGCTTTCCTGGATATAACCCTGCAGCTCCGGGGGGAAAGGGTGTTCCTGGCTCCGGGCGGGTTCGCTATGAATCCGATGAAACCGAAGGAGGACAAGGGGAAGCACAAGGTGGGTTACAGAGATTTATTTCTCACAGCTCAGTCTCTCATTTGGCCTCCCATGGAACACTCCCAAGCCCTTCCTCTCAGGTCCCTGCTAGCCAGGCGCCACACCATTTGTCCCCTCCAGCCTCAGCCTGGGCTCTGCTCCCCTGCCTACCCCCTCCAGGAGAAATTCCATGGGCAGGTTCCTGGGGACTGGCAAACACCAGACCAGTTAGGGACTAGGAATGGAGGGGAGGAGAGAATGGCTGTTTTCTCTCTACCCCTTGCCCAGGATGGACCAGAGACTCTGCTGTGGTAAACATCTATTGGTATGTGAATTGACTAAGGCCAGGTGCTTAATTCTGGAAATTCTGGGTGATAACTTCCATTTACCCCACAAACCCTCATAAGACTTGTTAGTAAGAGTTAAAATAGTTCCTGTCCTCCAAATAGTCTAACCATCCCAGTTCAAGGATGTTGATAGCATTGGCTGGGGTGGTTTTGGTTCTGACCATACTGCTATTGTTTTTTGCTGCTACTTAGCATCACGGATGAAGATTGGCTCTTTGCAGTCTGGTAGCTGCTACACTGACACAGGGATGGTCTGGTTGGTTGTAGTATTTAGCCAGGCCTCACGGTGGGTCCAGGGTAAGAAGCATTCTGTTTCCAATTCCAGGGTGTATGTGGAGATTGGAGGTTGTGTGTGTGTGGGGGGGTGTTTGTTGTTCTGCACACCTTCAAGCAATTCTCTAACACCAGCTGGGGGTCTTACAGTTTAACTCAATTCTGACACTGTCTACCCAGGTAAAGCAGCAGACTCCACAGGCTAAGGGCATGGTATCCTAAGACTGGCCCCTGCAGCACACTTCCCCCACCCCCCCTCCTTTAGATACCAGTTTCAAGTCCAAGTTATCACCTGTGCTTCTCACTGACTGGCTATAGATTGGAGGTTCACATGACACCTTCCTTGGGTTCAATTAGTTTGCTAGAGCAGCTCACAGAACTCAAAGAAACATTGTACATACTAGATGGCTGTTTTATTATAAAAGGATATAACTCAGGGACAGCCAGCTGGAAGAGATGCATAGAGCAACATATGAGGAGAAGGTGCAGTGCTTCTGGGCTCTCCCTGAGGGTGTCACTCTCCCAAATCTCATGTTCACCACCTAGGAAGCTCTCCCAACCCTGTCCTTTTGGATTTTTATGGAGGCTTCATTACATAGGCATGCTTGATTAAATCCTTGGCCATGTCCATCGATTAAGCTTCCAACCCCTTCCCCTCCTGGAGGTAGGGGGCTGGGAATGAAAGTTCCAACCCTCTTATTAAAAGATGGGTTTCCCTGGCAACCAGTCCTCATCCTTATGTGACCTGGGGGCATTCCAGAAGTCACGCCATTAACATAACAAAAGAATTCACTGACTCTCACCACTTACGAAATTCCAAGGGTTTTAAAGCTCTGAGCTAGGAACAGGACCAAGGCCAAATATGTATTTCTTAGTATAAATCGGAATATCATATGGGAGAACCGCACATTTTAGTTTGCTTTTGTACTCAGTGACTATTCTGCAAAGTACTCAGGTGCCTCAGTGGGAGGAACTTCCAGCTTGACTCCTAAGGCTCAAATCTGCCCCCTTTGGAGACCCTGAGGCACTAGTGCTGGCTCTGCACCAGCAGTCCCCACAGACACCCCCTAGCTTTTTATTTTCCATGATTAGAATTTTTCACCTGAAATACTGGCTAGGATTCAGGCGCTAGGATCCTTAGGCAGATTGGGGCATCTCCATGCCAAGGAAAACCTCTGCTTATCAGGATGTGCACAGATTTACTCTGCCACTGGAACAAAACCAAAGGCTATGTACTTTTCTCCCAGGCCAATGAGGGGATACTTGCTCCACCCTGTTTTTTAACCTTGGGAGGGTTACAAGTGACCCTTTGCAGGCCAAAGAAGATAAAACAAACAAAAAACGTCAACCAGCTTTTCCCCACGTAACTGTAATATCTGGAAGCATTTGGAATAGAAAGATAAATATGTCTGCATTTAAAGCAACTGGCTCTCTTGATTTTGTGTATCATTTTGATATGACCTATAATGTCAAAGAGTAACAGTACAAAATAAATGATTTAGTAAGTTCCATCATTGTAGATACCCAAACTGTATAATGAATAATATTTTAGATACATTTGCTAGGAAATTGCTTTAGTGCTTTTTCCACATTGAGTCATCTGAAATAGCTGACTTTTGTCCAATACTTGTTCAAAGAGGAGCTACTGTTACATTGCAAGACCAGAGAATTCAAAGCATAGTGATAAATAGCCTCTCTCTAATTTGTGAACTGCACATACTCTATTATTTGTGACCTATTGAAGTATAAAAATTCAACAAACTATTTTTATCTTCAGTGAAATCTCATTGGTGTAACCAACATTAAAATTAGCTCTTGAATGTAAAACCTTAGTTTATGGAGTATATTACATCACAGTCCATATTTCCATGTAATACAGTTGTAGATGAAAGTTGCTCAAACCACAGCCATCTATCAAAAAAAGGGGAGGTCCCTGTAATAACTATATTATGTCATTAGGATTTGCCAAATAAAAGAAGAAAATTGTGTTTCACTAGATAGGGAAAAACAAATGCATTTGGTTTCATGATTTTCCTGCCATTTAATTTTCAATGAATGGATAATTTAAATTTCAGCCAATTTTATGGGCATCATTTTCAGCGATACTTACTCTGTCAGCTTAACATGAGTGATCTTAGATTTCCTCAAAGCTACAAATGCCAATAATTAAAATATTTCTTACAATGATCATTGTTATCATGGAGGGAGTTATGAAGGCTAAGTTTTAGATACTTTTGTAACATGGAGTTAGATGACCCTCTTCTCCCCTAGGAATCTATCTTTGTAATTTCCGATTCCAAAGAGTGTTGAGAAACTTCCTGAACTAATAATATAAATAAGTTAAATGTAGTTCAAACTGGGGGTCAGATGTCTACAAGTATGTCTGGTGGATTTGAGGTTGGAGTGTGTATGTGTTGAAGGTACGAGCACAAGGTGACAAAGTTCATGAAGCCAGGTGGAGTCCCTGACACAGAATTTGCCATTAAGAGAATGTTCCACAGAATAAGTCGGTCTTAGGTACAGGCCAAGGGTCAGAGGGTCCATGAGGATGTTAAAGTGTGACAACTGATACTAGAAATCAGTCCTAGTGAAACCACCCTGTGTGTTAGTCAAAGGGGAAAGAATAAAGCTGTTTCACTCTCCTTGCAACCCTGGGCCCAGCACCCTGCTGCTGCTGTTCACTCCAACCCACTGCTGCCCAAAATTTCTGAGAGCTCCAAGGAGGGAAAAATAAACAGGGCATATTATTCTACCTGCCACTCTCTCCTAAGCATTATTGACAATCTTGGGGTGATGAAAAACTGGGAGGAGCATGGTCTACAGAGCTCTGGCATGGCTAGCAGTGCCATCAAGGTTGGGATCAGTGTGTGATGACCAGGAAGGTTTTAAGAACTTCCCAAGCAGTTCTGCCCTACTGCACAATGTGGGGAGGAGGGAACACTCTGAGAGGTTCTGGAATTCCTTCAAGAGCTTGTCTGAGCATAATTGACAGTGTGACAGTATTTGTACCCATATGCTAAAAAAGTCAAGAGGAATTTGGGTAAATATTATTTATTGTCATTTCATTAGTAGTTTTATGATAACCTTTGTAGGACAGGTCTTGATAACCAAGACATGTCTCAAGCATAACTTCAGTTATGCCTGCATTCCAAATTATGTAATAAGTTGTGTGGACCAAACACACACATGCACACACACACACTGATTCTACAACTTTTGGACAACTTTCTTCTTAAGAAATGAGATGAGATGTTTCTATGGATTGTGTTCTTTTTTTAGCCATTGTGATGCTGTATAATGGAGCTAGTTGAATACTTGTAAGAGACACACTATATCCAAAAGGAGAGCAAGGAATTTTGATGTGAGGCAAAATACATTGAAGAGAAAATATATAGATATTGTAGGAAGATAATTTTTAATGAAAAGGGTAGCTATTCAAATACAGGGATGATTGTTCAAATATGTATTATATGTCTACTAAGGACTCCACAAAGTTAATAAAACATTTAACATTTATCAAATACCTACTATATGCCCGAAACTGTGCTAGAGTCTGAGATACAAAGATAGTTAAGACACGGACCTTCATGAAGGATTTTCCAGCTTTAAAGAGAACAAGTAACTGCAATAAATAATGTAGTAGCAATACTGTGTGACACAGAGGAAAGAGTAACTTGCTTTTGTGAAAGTGGTTTGGGACAGCTTCTTAAAGAAAGGCTCTCTAGCCTGAGTTGTCAGGTAGGGAAGGCCATTTCAGTTAGGGGCAACTCTTAGTATGAAAAAAGGATGCATAAAACAAATTTCTGTTTACTGGATAGAAGTCTTGAAGCTTTTCCCATGAGCTGTTGGAACAGCCAATAGAGAACTAGCGTGCTAAAATTTAAGGGAGCATTTTGGAAAATGTGGAAGGACAAACTTGGAGAGGTGAGCTTTAATGAAGCCAGTGAGAGATGTGCTAAGGGAGTTGGATGTTATATTGTAGGCAATGGGAAACCATTGAGGTGTTTTAAGTAAAGAGTGACATATTTAGAGTCATGAATTAAGAAAATGAAACAGCACTGCCAGGCATCCTTGTGAATGACCCCCCTTGCCCACCTCGGGCCCACTTTTTGTGGAACCCTTTTCTCATATGCTTGTTTGCATGACACATGATTATTTTTGTCCTTTGATATTTAGGTGGTGGTGTTGAAAACTAGATTTCATTTCATGAATCCATTCTTTTATTGTATTAGTATAATGATTTTTACCAAGATAAAAATGTCTGGAAGTTGAGAAGTTATGCATAGATTCTCACTTCTAAGATCATTTTTGAAATGGTGGAAATGTGGTTTGTTGATACAATCAAGTGTTTCAGTATTTGTGGTGATAAATGTGATCTCTTGACTTTTTAAATACAGTGAAGACTATTTGAAAGGAGAAGAGTTTCAGAGCTTTCCATTGTAGGAAGAAAATTCTGGATCTGGGTGGGCTTATCATGACATGTGGGAATCCATTGTCCATTCTGGTTTCAGTATATTTTAAAACACACTACATACAGGAAACAATGTTATAGGCTACATTTTTGAAGACCTAGCTTGTTTTATATATAAAACACTAAATAGCAGAAATAAATGGTACTTGAAGTAAAGTAGCCCTGAACCACAAATTCCTATCTTAATTTAGAATGTTTCTGATTTAGAGATATGTAAGCTTATAAAATGTGGTTACATTGATTACCATTTTTATGCTGACCACAGTTTGAATAGTTATGTAGGGACTTTTGTTGGTGTGAGCAAATTAAGGTTTAAAATATCTGTTGTAAAGTGCCTGAATATAGTGGGCATTCAGTAAATATTTAGTTAAATTATAGCAGTTGTCACTGTAATGAAGTGCTTTCTTAAACTGGATTCACAATTTTTTACAGACTTTTGGAAACTTCTGATGAGGGGCAAGTAGTGTGGGCAGTTACTGTTTGCTATTGTAAAGAAGATACTTGTATTTTCTTAACAGACTCTTTTCGCATCTAATGTAGTTCATATCTATAACCAGATTCCTTTAAAGCTTCTAGAACTCATTTTGTTCCACATTAAGCTCAACAAACATTTATCCAGTACCTACACCATGTAAGGAACTGAGACATATACAAAGAACATGTTTCATTGTGGGCACTGGTCTTATTGTTCTATACATATACATTTCAATTGCCCTGAAACATAGAGGTTTCCTGTGTCCCTAAAATCCTGGTGTAAATTAAGATGATAGGAGTTAGAGCTCTAAGTTGTACAAATCAGAAAGGACCAGACACATTTTAACAATACCACTTATCAGCATTCAGGCTATTTGCAATAAGGCCAATAATCTTATAATTTATAGTTTATAAATTATAAATTTAAAATTGTAGTTTACAATTTTCTAACTGAAACATAGAAAAAGTGGTCTTTTGAAAAGTTCATAGTGAGCAAGGGGTAGAAAAGGATATTAATTACAATTATTATTTTTTCAGATGTCTAATAAGATCAGTAATTTCTTTTTCACCTGCTGTCTTTATTTTACTAATGGTTAAAAAATGTTTGTGGGAGCTTTCTTAGATTTACCTATTAGCTCATGTTCTTAATAAATATATTTCTTCCACAAGTTTTCCATTTCTAAGGACACAAAGAAACTAATTCTTATTTTGGGGCATGGCAGAGGACACTACTCTGCTTTCTGTAGAAGGTACTGTTATGTGTATTTGAGTATATTATGCAAATATTCAGTAGGCATGAGTGGTCCACCAATGATCGTACAGGGCATTCAGTGATCACTTGAAAACCATACCTGTAAACTTCCAGTGGCTGATCTTAACAAACAGCAGGTCCTAAGAGGCTGGGTACAAAAAATGCAGTCACTTCTGTGTTTATTTAATCTGCAGAAATTAAGTTTAGCATATCTAAACATACAGGATGAAACATGTCAACTATTTTGCATTTAGTATTGTGCATTATATATTCATAAGGATTATAATTTTTAGCATTTATTCTCAGATCAAAGGTTAAGAGTTTTAAGATGCACAAAAATGGTTAACTTTCTGTAAGAACTCTTAGAAATGATTAAAAGACATGCCAGTGAGAGACTGGAGAGCAAGCAAATAGCCTAGGAGACCAAATTAGAATTACAGGATGTCATAGAGAACATAGACGAAAGAGGCAATTGATTGAAAATTGGGTGGGTGGGACAAAGCAATATAGGAATTATTAAACAGAAGCATTGGATCCCAGTAACCAAAAGCTAGAATCAAAGCAGGAGCTGACAGCATTTCAAATATGTATTATGTCCATCAGAAGTGTAATTCTAGATATTAGGGCCCTGAGTTTAACACATAAATAAATACCGTATTTTATGTCTAATTATAAAGATCTTCAAGAATGTTATGTTAGTTATGATATATTTTCAATAAATCACTGTGTTCCCCAAGGTCACTGGGTATAATGAAAGTGAGTCTGACAATTTACCTTTGAAAACTGGGCCTTTCCTTAGTTATAGGAATAGATTGGAATGTGTTTCTCCTCTCCTGCTTAGAGAAACCCACCAGTTGTTTTCATTGTGAACACTGAAAATGTATTGTTTTAGCCAAGTAAGGGATGTGTATGTTCAGACAAGGGGTTACCTGGCTGATTATTCTAAAGTAGTGGTTTTCAAAGTATGGTCAGTAGGAGACCAGGTTCTTTGAGAACTTGTCAGAAATGCAAATTCTCTGGTTCGTACCTACCAAATCAGAAACTCTGAGGGTGGGACCCAGCCAAAGCTGAAGAATCCCTGTCCTTAAGGGTGGTGCTTATAACTGCTGGTCAGACGGCAGGGAAGGAAGGACAACATGGTTACATATGGATGGCATATTTAAAATGTTTTATGAATCATGTGTGAAGACCTGAATCAAGGCCTTCTCTTCTAGGAAATATTCCCTGGTCACATTAATGAAAATGAAGCTTCGTTTCCTCCACCCCACTGCTACAGAAATCCCCCCGGGGAGGGTGGAACCAGCTTCTTAATCATCTTGGTTTTTCCTGTAGTGCCCAGCATGAAACCAGTAATTGATTTTCTAAATATTAACATTAAATTGAATGAATGCCTAAATAAACAAATGTGAAACAGTTCACTGGACTATGTTCATTTTCCTGTTCTGGAGCGGAATTCAGACCTGACAAGTACAGGGGGAAGAGAGTACATACGTATATAAAGTAGGAACGCAAAGAGGTACAGAGCTAAATAGGAGGACGTGGCAGGGAAGGATTGAGGCGGGTAGCCTGCCTTGGCCTTGAGTGTTGATTTTCCTGTGACTTGTGGTACATGCTCAAGTTACTAGCTATCTCACCGAGAGTTGTAGTAAGATTTTTTTCCACTTACATTTTTCAGTTCAATTCAATTTAATTTAAAAATGGTTTTGATTCCTACTGAGCACGGGGCATGTGCTTGGAGCTGGTGGAAAAGGCCTGAGAAAGGTTCTGCTTTAAAGGAATTCATAGTCTAGGGCAATTTCTCAACCTGGGCACTACTGGCATTTGGGGCCAGATAATCCTTTGTTGCACACTACCTCTGCATTATACAGTGTTTAGCAACATCCCTGGCTTCTGCCTAGAAGATGCCAGCAGCACCCCCAGCCCCAATCATGACAATCAGAAATGTCTTCTGCCAAATTTGTGATGTGTAATGACATTTGCTAAATGCCACCTGAGTGACAAAATCTCCAACTGAGAGCCACTGGACTATTAGAAGAAATAGGCAAAATACAGAAGCCTCTCACTCACCATAAGTGCCATGGCACCGTAGGGCTGACAGCACAATAAAGGGGACCCTCATGAAGACTAGGGGTGAGGTGGGGAGGGAAATGAGGAAAGACTTTAGGCAGGAAATGGAGTGGAATCTTGACCGCTGAGCAGCGCCCTGTGGGAGCAGTGAAGGAGAAGGGAGGAGGAGTGAGGAGGGTGCGGAGGGGTGCGGAACTACTCGTCCCAGGCTGAGGAAGGCAATGAGAAAATACACAGGAGCCCGAACCTGCGTGTCACACGAAGGGACCTAGAGGCACAGGAGGGCAGTGGTACTGAAGCATAAAGCGTGAAGCGGGATAGTGGGCTTCGCAGCCGCAGGCTGCAGAACACATTTTTCATAGCCGAAGGTCAGTCTTCTGTTACCCTTTACCGTGAGGTTATCATCATCCATTTTTCTCTCATCGCTGCTGGGGAGTCCATTAAATACTTGCCACTATACTTGGTTCCTATACTTAACAGGCTGTGGCATGTCTCATTTCTTCACCTCGCACTGAAATCACTTGAACTTTTACAGAGAACCTCTGGTATGCTTTTCTTCTGATTTGGGGCAGGGTTATTTAGAAAGATGCCTAATACTTGAGAATAGAGAACAATGATCCAGCAATTTTTTCTTTATTCAGTCTCAAACTTCATGACACCAAAAAACGTTTTTAAGGATAAATATTATCATTATTTTACTGAACTCTTTTGATTTTCCATAAGCTCTGGAAAAACACAATCAATGTCTTTTTAAGGTTTAGCACAATGCCTGATGTATAGAAGGTGCTTGGCCAATGTTTATTGGGTAAATATATTGACATTTATTGTTAGTAACAACATTTTGTCTTAGTCCATTTGGTTACTAAAACAAAATACCATACACTGAGTGGTTTATAAACAACAGAAATTTATTTTTCACAGTTCTGGAGGCTGGGAAGTCCAAGATCAACATGTTGGCAGCTTTGGTGTTTGATGATATCCTGTTTTCTGGTTCATAGACAGCCATCTTTCTGCTGTGACTTCACATGGCAGAAGGGGTAAGGGGCTCCAGAGGCCTCTTTTATACGGGCACTAATCCCATTCTTGAGGGTTCTGTCCTCAAGCCCTAAGCACCTCTCAAAGGCCCCACCTCCTAATACTTTCACTGTAGCAATTAGCCTTCAGCATATGCATTTTGAGGGGACACAGACATTCCACGCCTAGCACATTTCTATAGCGCACAGTACATGATAAACTTCTCAAGGATGTGACCACATTTGATGATTACAACCTTACCAATGAGGTAAGTCAGGAATTGTTTTTAACTCCATTATAAGTTATTTGCCCTTGTCCTTGACCCAGTATGACCCAAGCTGTACTTTCCTACTTCTCTACACTGAAAGAAAACTGTTAGCAGGAACATTTTATTTCTCATATGAGTGCTTATTGTAGCTAGATGATGGAAAGGATAGGCATTATAGGTATCATTTTCAACTTTCTGAAAGTCTTAGAATGATAAAAAAAAAGGGGAGAGGAGCCTTCAGAGTCAAACCTCTTGACTTTGCAGATGAGAAAACTGAGACCACGTAGTTACTTAGCGTAGAGCCAGGATTATAACCCAAGTCTCTGGACTCCCATGTTTGCATGGGCACACAAGAATTCACTAACTGGTGTGCTTGCCTGAAAATTCCATGTCTCTCTAGGTAGCAGAGCACCACACATCTGCGTAACTGAAGCCTGGGTTATGGAGTTTGTACAGCTTGTCTAGTAGAATTTGCAGATAGATGTGTTCCAGAAAAAGGCTGTCTTTCAAGGACATAAAAATAGCACAGTTAGAAAAATATACCTGTGCCTCTTCTTTCATACCAGGATTGAACAGTGCTATCCAGGTGTCCAAATACAACAATTTGTCTGTTTTATTTTTTCCCAGAAGAGGAAACATTGGCTTGGAGAGGTTAAATTTTACATAGAATTTTGTTAGCCAAGCCAACATCTGTTTGCTGCTTAACGATGAGTCATCTCTGTTCCATATAAGTAGGGCAGGAGGGCAGCTGGAATTTCCCAGCACACTCTTGGGTAGCTGCTTCCTGTCTCTGTTGCTCTTTGTCCTCCATGGCACCACTTCACAGGCAAAAAGTGAAACAGATACTGCCCCAGACTGGTTGCTTCTACTGACTCAGATGTTTTAGGCTTGTGTTATGGTAAGTTAAGGGCGAAACAAATGTTTGTTCACCAACAGTGTGAGTAATTGAATCATCACAAGTGTTATTGCTCAATATTCCACTCAGAAAGGAGCCGTGACCACGCTCAGCCTATCAAAGGCCGCCTGCAACTGACAAATGCAGAGCTTCTCAGAGGTGACAAGGCTCCATGGATGGATCATGGCTGAAAGAAAGAATGCCTGTCTCATTGCTCACATGAAAATAACCCCAAAGCAAACAATCCTTAAAAGCGAAACTAAAGAAGTGCTGACACACAAAGTATCATTCACTGATCGTGCTTGTTCCTGAAACTTGAAAGCACTAGGCCTTCATTTGGGAGGGTGTGTGAATGTGTGTCCCCTCCCCTAGAAGGTGGCACCCTGAGACTAGAAGGAAAGGATCTTGTTGAAGATGTATTAAATTCCTATTGCAGTTAGCACGTCTGGGCACTCACTTGGGCACTCAAAATAGCACCCTCCCTTGCACAGCTGTTATTTTTGCATTCCATGTATACAACTTAAGTGATCCAGTGGCCTCGCTTTGAGCATATTCATCATGTCTGATTGATCTTCTCACTCTCTAGGACAATGGGGAGCACAGAATAAATGCTCAAGAGATACTACTGAAACTAAATTAATTCTATGAATCCAAAGTTTTAGAATGCCACTTATTCATGCAAGCCTTGTTCTCCACGGTTACACCTGCCAAGGGAAAAATCAAGAGCTTGTAAAGTCACTGCAGGATTAAATTCTAGCATCTGTTCATTTTATAATTGGCATTTTGACCCTAAGAGCTTTCTTTCTCTCTCTGTTTCTTAAAAACAAAGTAAAACAAGACAAAACAAAAACAGAACAAAACTAAACAAAACCCCTGTGACTTCAAATAAAGGGTCAAAAATAATGACTAATAAATAATGACCAGGAGACATTCTTATCATCTGTGGGCCTTGGGCACAAATGTGGATGGAGGGAGAGAAGGCAGAAGCCCGCCTTCCCTTCCTACTCTGGTCTCAGTGTGAGAGGCTTGGAGAGCTCACACAGTCAGGCTGGCATGCCAGTCCAAGTTCCATGCCCAGTAAGCTTCTTGGCGAACACTTGTTTCTAGAGTTGTGCACACCATGCAGGGTGTTCCTGCACAGGAGAACAGACCTGAGGGTCCATTGGTCCCTAGAGTTGGTCTAGTGTCACTGGGGCAGAGAATCCAGGGTCTGGGTATCAGGAGCATAGCCTGGGCGTGGGGTGTATTAGGTGGGCATGGAGTAGTGTTGGGCACCTGCCCTTGGACTCTTTGTCCCGTGGGGAGCATGCTGGATGAAGGCTCTCTAAAGGTCAGGGTTTCCAGTTGCTCAGAACTAGGGGCAGTACTGCTTAAAAATCACCCCAAGAGCTTGTTTAAAATTCATTTTCCTAGATTTTACTCTCAGATATTCTGATGTAGCAGCTCTGTGTTAGGGCCCAGGAATCTGCCTATGCAGTCAGAGGTAGATATTCTGGTGTTTCTTGGTTTGGCTCTGTTCATCTGGCAGTTGTTTACCATCCAGAGAGATGCCTCTTTCCTCTACCGTCCTCCTCCTGCTGCTGCCGCCTCCGGGCCCTGAATGACTCACATTCCTCTTGCTGCTGCTGGCCTGTGCCTGTTGTGGTTGCCGGCCCACTGCTGTGCCTTTTGCAGACATTGCCTGTTCCCTCTGCGTTAGTACAGGTTCTGCTTCCTTGCTTCCACCACCAGTGTTTGTTCTGTGCCCCATTTGCTGTAGGAGAACTTGTTATTGTTCCTTTTGCCATTGCTATCCAGCTGTTATCCCTAGGCTGTCTACTGCATGAAGAAGGGGCTTCTTGGCTGCGTTCCTCCTCTGTCAGCTAGACCTAGAAGCTCTGTCACTTAGCAACAATGGCACTCTGGCGCTTCCAAATATGGCCCCGTGGTTCCCACCCCTCCGTAAAGTGCGTGTACTTGTTCTCTGAGACCTGCAAAGGGGCTCATATTCTTGAGTATTCCCATTTCCTTAGGTCGCTTCCTCCCCAGAAAGTAAGGCAGCCTTTCTCTCCTCTCGGAGTTTCTGAATCCAACCCAAGGCTTGGCTCTCAGCCCCGACCTCCTCCTCTTTCCTTGCAGGGCCACCACATGACTTGCTGGACGCCTCAGGGAGGTAGGCCTGCAGACTGAGCTTCACTATGGCCTTCGCCGCACTTATGTGATAGTCTTACAGGATTAGATAAATAATGGCAAAATCACTCTCTACTATGTTTCTGAATTTGTAGAACACTGATGAGAACCATGACGACTGGACAAAGCTAAAAATTATATAACTATATATCTATTTTAAGCTAAAAGTTGTATAATTATTTATCTATTTTAAAATATGTTAAAACTGTTGTGGTGAACCTGTGCTCATAAAATAATGATGTATCTCATATATATTACATATATAATTATAATTATATGTTATATATTCTATGTAATATTTATAATAATATATATATATTTGTGTATTAGTTAAGACTTCTGACTTCATATGTTGTAAAATAATATTTTGAGATATTTAATCAGGTCTGTTCCTGGGTTGCTTTTCTTATTTCTTTGCCTTTACTCTGTTTTTGTTTTTGTTTTTTTCCTATGGCATTTATTATTTCTGGGAAGAAGTGACCCAGCAGGACACTTAACAGAGAATCAAATGTTTGTCCTTTGAGTAGCAGATGGACTGGTCTAGGCATAAGAGAGAATATTTAAAATAAAACTATCAGATTAAAACAGTTTTTCCAACTGCAACTAGATAAACATTCCAGAAGAAAGGAGAGAATTCAGAGGGAGCAAAGACTTGGATCCTTGATGGGAGGTCTGCCCAAGTTCTGGGGGTATAGGAATAAGAGTCATTCTCCCACCCCTGTCCACCATAGGTTTTGGGAACAAAGGTCAGAGAGGTCAATAATATAAGGTCTGGGGAGAAGGCAGAACCCAGAATTTCTAGATGACCACCATGAAGTAGGAATACAAAAAAATATCATTCAGGTATATCTGGATGGGTAGGTATGAGACAGCCTCGAGACAGAGCTTCTTCAAAGCCCAGGGCAGTGTAAGAGCAGCAGAATATGCAATGTAGCTGAGAGCTGCATAATCTTGGAAGAGGACTGCATAGCTAAATAATCTTGCAGTAGAAAGTAAAAGATAGGCAGAGACATTTTGTCCTGTGTGGAGCAACAACTGAAGAACAGATGGGACTGAGAATGTGTAAGTTGATGCAGCCAGGATATATGATGGTCCACATTTGATGTGTCTTCCTTCATTTTTTTTCTTTCTTGTACTTTGCTGCAACTTTAATTTTTTAAATTTCAGTTTCATTAATCTACAATTACATGAGAAATATTATGTTTACTAGACTCCCCCCTTCACCAAGTCCCCCCCCACATACCCCATTGCAGTCACTGTCCATCAGCATAGTAAGATGCTGTAGAATCACTACTTGTGTTCTCTGTGTTGCACAGCCCTCCCCGTGCCTCCCCCAACATTATACATGCTAATCGTAATGCCCCCCTTTCTCCCCTCCCACCCCCTTATCCCTCCATTCCCACCCATCCTTCCCAGTCCCTTTCCCTTTGGTAACAGTCCATTCTTGGGTTCTGTGATTCTGCTGCTGTTTTGTTCCTTTAGTTTTTTCTTTGTTCTTATACTCCACATATGAGTGAAATCATTTGGTACTTGTGTTTCTCCGCCTGGCTAATTTCACTGAGCATAATACCCTCTAGCTCCATCCATGTTGTTGCAAATGGTAGGATTTGTTTTCTTCTTATGGCTGAGTAATATTCCATTGTGTGTATGTACCACACCTTCGATGGACACTTAGGTTGCTTCCATTTCTTGGCTATTGTAAATAGTGCTGCGATAAACATAGGGTTGCATCTGTCTTTTTCAAACTGGGCTGATGTATTCTTTTTTTTAAATTTATTTTTTATTTTGGTATCACTAATCTACAATTACATGAAGAACAGTATGTTTACTAGGCTCCCCCTTTCTTCCTTCATTTTTAAGAATTATCTTGTAATGTATATTGCTGCAGCACAGTCTGGTGATAAATGCTGTGTTTTCTTAGTTTCGGAATAATTTCAGCTATTGTCTCTTCATATATTGCTTCTGCTTCAATATCTGTCTCTCTTCTGAGATTCTAGCGAAATGTATGTAAGATCTTCTAAATGTATTTTCCATGCTTCTTCCTGTTTTGTATATTTCATCTTTATATGTCTGTGTTTCCTTCTGGATAATTTCTTATGACCTATTTGCAGTTCACTAATTCTTTTTTAGCAATGTCCAGTATACTATTAAGTTTGTTTACTGAGTTCTTGGTTTCAATTATCAAATTTTTTCATTTCTAGGATATTAAATTTGCCACTTATTTCCTGTTCTCTGCCAGAAGTTTTAATGACTTTCATCTCTTTGAATACAGCAAACACAGCTGTTTATATCTTTATTTAAAAAATTCCTGTATCTGGAGTTTCTGCAGTTTATTTTTGTTGCCTGCGGTTTACATTCATAGTATCTAGTCTTGACATATGCCTGGATACTTTGGTAGTGTGCTACACATTTTTTTGGCAAATAATTTTCCAAACACAAAGTGCACAATTTGAAGCCCAGAATGATGTTTTGTCCACCGAAGAGTATATTTAATTATGTTGGCCAAGTGCCTGGGGTAATAATGCAGAAGAAACTTAAACCGAGTTTCAGATGTGATATGTTCCAGGCCATCAAGCAAATCTGTAGTTCCTAAAAGGAATAGTTTACTTCTGGCTTACACCTACTTCTAGGGTGCAGCTCTTTGGGCTACCAGTCCAAAATGAGGGACAGTTTTTGGAATTCCTACCTTGCCTAGCTGTAGACACTGATATTTTTTCTTCCCAGCTCTGTGAAGGTACTGAAAGTATAGCCCAGATTTTTGGCCAGCTCTTTCCAAATGGGAAATACCAACTATTCAAAAGTGTGCCAAGCTTACCTATCTGGATTCTTATCCCTTCTGACTCTGGGGCTGGTAAATCATTAGTATCCTGTTAGCCCATTGATGCTTCTAAGATTTTTGGTTCTTTAAATTTCATCCAGATTTCTTAGTCATCTTTTCTGAGAATTGGTTCACATTACCTAGTCTGCCAAGCAGAAGCAGAAGTTTTGATTAAAAGTGCTTTATCAAAGTTAAAGCCAAGTCATCTTAAAGCTATACTCTGAAAAAAACTGGTAAGGTGGGCTGAAGCAGACTCTCAGGAGTCAGGCTGATTTGGGCCACAGGCTATGATGAGACTTTAAGAAGCATTCTGTAGTGTATTTTAATTTCCTTGGACAGATTCAGATTAATCTTCAAAAAGACAAAATGCAAATGTAGTCTTGTTAGAGCATGCTGATGAGACTACATTTTCTGAGTGTCTGAGGAATGCCTAAGAAGGAAAACGTAAAGCAAGCTATTTTTAATGATCCTATGGCTCTGAATTCCTAACGGTAGTCAGTCTACCAGTCTGGGCTTGGGCTGCTTGGCATAGAGGATCCTGTTACTGTCACAAACTGGCTCATCTCTCAATCTGCATGCTTGTGAGAGTGGGGGGGAGGGTAAGTAAGATGGGGGTGCTGCGCTTTGTTTGAGGAAGCTACATGCTATAGTCAGGTCTGATTGAGATGCTTGTGAGAAAGCTGCTAGGATCAGCTCAAGTGTCACTCTTCTTGCTTTGCCTGCAGGGAGCTGAGCACCTTGTGCAGTGTACCCACGACGAGAACTCCCACAGCTCATTGTGCATAACTTGAGACAGATGAGAGAGATCTTGAGGAACCCAAGAGAGATCCCTGGCTCTAGAAGGCGCTTTGGGCAGCCGGAATGGTTTACTTTCCCCAAGACAGATAACACTGCTCCAGAGACTGGGGGATACATTAAAAGGGGAAGAGGGTGTGGTCTGGCAATCCATGGGTGTAAGCTATTGCTTTAAGCAGAGACTGCTGTTTACCCTCCTTATTTTGTCCTGAATATACTCTGCCAGAGGTGTCTCCTTGTGACCCCCAGAATTGTGGCTGAGTACACTCTGGCACCCGATGAGTCTGGGGGAGATAGCAGCCACACAGCCTTGCATGGCTTCTCATGTGAGAGGGCTTGTTCTGGAGAGACAAATTCAGTGCAGAGATCCATTTGAGACAGCTTATGCAGACACTGGAAATAAATGACATGGGTACAGCACATATCATTCTAAGACAAAATCTAAGACAGAGAAACAGCTAAGCCTCAGGAACAAGCTGGATCAGAGACTTGAATACCTCTTCTTCTCTGTGTGTCTGATTTCAAGGATTTTTTTTTCTTCCTCTCTATGGATTAGCTTTTTTTCCTTTTCAATGCACGAATAGAAAAATACAATTGCTGAAAGTTACCAATGTTATATATTCCACCTCCAGTCATTTAGTAAGTGACAGCTGTCTCTCTCTTTTCCAATTCCAAATTCTGGAGTCAGATGCCTTTGCCTGGTTCAGTTGACTGTGGTCATGGGATAGAGCCATGAAATGGAAATATGACATTAGGATCCATCCCATTAATCATGTGGAGGGACAGCAGTTCACAGGAAAAGTGGTGGGATGGAGAGGGTGGTGCTGAACAGACATAAAAGGGCTCCATCAAAGAAAGCTCTCTGATATGATTCATTTTGTCAAATTTATGTGAACATTCTAGAAAAACTCTTCCCTCATACAACCAAGAACTGGTAAACAATTAATTAAAAGGTTATATCCATGAAAGCACTGTGATTAATTGGATAATAGCTAATATAGATGTGGATTCTATAATTTCTTAAATTTGTGTTTAATATCTGAGTCTATATATTATTTTGGCATATTGTAGAAAAAAATCCCAGATATTTTGAAGACCACCACCAGAAAAATATATATGAAAACATTAATAGAATCACATGTTTAATTCTTGTGAGAATGTCCAGTTCAACTTCCTAGTGTACTGGTAAAGAAACTGAGAACTAGAATCATAAGACTGTAAATATTTTTTTAAAGCTCTGTTAGGTTTTCATTCTAAGTGCTTTAAGAAAATCCCTGAAAATAATGGTTAAGAAATAAAAAAGACCAAAGACAAATAATGTAGCTGATAGCCTGTTATAAAGATTTAGGGAATTCAAAGGATATGGTGAAAGAAAAAGATTATTATTACTTTTTATACTAGAGTAGAATGCTTTATTTTCAGTATCACTATTCTTGCTTCAGGTGTGTATCTACTGTCTGTTAAGATTATCCTTGCAAATTGTCCCAATTCTCAAATAGAGGCAGTTGAATCATTGTTGCCTTAGAAAGAGAAACTAGTTGGGTGTGTTACAGCCACATGAATCATGTGGGATACTGCTTAAGCTATATTTATCATGGATGAAAGAATGTTTTCAAGAGAAACTATGAGTCTACCTAAAATTACATGGTTCACCTCTGTTAGGGGGACTCATCTTTCAATATGTTGTTGAATGTGCTTCAAAAGTACCTTCTAAACTGTTAGTACTGCAGGAAGGAACTCTACCAGAGATGCTAGAAGTCATCCCTGAAGGTTTGGATTTCTCCCGGAAGCTCCTATTTTTATCATTGTTTTAACTACCTTCTCAGTCTTCTTGACACCAAGTTACATGTCTTCTTGCCTTGGCTGCATTTAAACTTTTCTTCTTATTACATTTCTTTTTTCCCTCTAATCCAACCTATAAACCACAGTCAAGTGAGGGTACTTGATACACCAACTGTACCTTCTTAACTTCCTGCATCCAGAACCTTCACGGACTCCATGTTGCCTTCAAGATTATATTCCAGCCATTCATCCTAAATTTCAGTTTCCTGCAATCTGATATATCTAATTGGCCTTGTTTCTTCATACTTTGAATACTTGTCTTTAACCTCAGGAAGGAGATAGGAGGATGGGGTTCAAGGTGTACTCTAAGCATTTCATGCTCAGTCTTCTCTGTCAAATTTTATTCCATTTATTGTCCTACTAGAGGTTAACATGACTTTTCCTTAAAATGCAGGACAAAGGTAAGCCCCACAAGTAGTGCAATCAAGGGCAGCCAGACCAGCTTTCTGCCAGGAATCCGCCTGAGAGAGCTTAACAGTGGCTCCTCTTGTACTACGACTCGTTTTTTTTTTTTTTATTCCCAGCCCCTCTCCAAGTCAGGGGCTCTCTTTTTCCAGAACCTGTTCTTAATGTTAATCCTCATCTGTAGTCTTTGGAAACTGACCCTTAAGCCCGCTCTGACTTTGTGACCTGACTCTGTCTCTGCAGAGACTTGCTGGTAGTCCTTTATTCTTGTCTCTAGTCATTGTTTCCAGACTCCATCTTGGTCATTTCGACACACCTCTCTCTGACTGCTGCGGACCGCTAGCGCTCAGTGAGAGGCCATGGGCTGTAGCGGTTAAGAGCACAGGCTCCTCAACCAAATTATGCTTCCCACGTATTTTGATGCCAAATCTTGTACTGACCAGCACTGTCCCTTAACCAGTTTTTGCTTGTATATCTTAATCTCTCCACATCTAAAACTTCTAGGTATGAAAGGTCAAAGGTCATCCTTTTGAATCATTCATAAGCTATAGAAGCAGACTAAATGAGTATTGTTTGAATGAATTATTTTAATAACTGCACTTTTTTTTAAAGAGCCTGGAAGCCTTCTAAGATGGTCCGGGCGGTATTGACTTTAGAAGAGGACACTTGATGGGTTGATTGCCTGATTGCCAGCGTGCCTGAGCTTCTCATGGGTACGTGATGCTAGCCTGAGCGATCTGAAGAAGGCAGGACCATCGTGGGCGAGGCGGCATCGCCCTGCCCTTTGAAGAAGCGAGTTCACAGGCTCGGTCGGCAGACAGAGCCTAAGAACCGAAAGAGAGTATAAAAGAACATTAAGAAAAAGACAAAACAAAACTTGGGTGAAGTATTTGGATATGATCGCCAAAGAATCTGACCTAGGAGATGGCTTCTGATGCAGGCTCTGAATCACTGTACGTACAGGTCTTCTTTCCCTTTCCGTCTCAGCCTCCTAAAGTGTAAAATGAAAATATGGGCTAAATCTTGTCTTAGTTTTCTCTATATGATGATTTTTAAAAACATGAGGGTGGCCCTTTATATTTTATCTTTATTTTTGTACTTTTTCTTGGGAGGTTGCCTTGAGACAAGAATGTTCCTCTCTAAACCTGTTTCTCCTCCCTCTCAACCAGTGACACCGTTATTCACCACTTGTTTAAACCAGAAATCTGGGAACTCTTGATTCCTCCTCTTGTTCACCCCTCCCATCCCCTATCAGTTCTGCCCCCAAATAGAGATCCCAAATCTTATTTATGAGGTCTCAGGTCTGTCCACTTCCTTCTGTCTCTTCTCCATCAACTTAATCCAGGCCACAACAACTTTTCACTTAGATTGCCAAAATTATCTTATTGGTCTCCACATTTTCATTCTTCCTCTCCTGCCATCTGTTCTCAGCACTGCAGCCAGAGTTATCTAGTAAAAACATAAATTTGATCATACCACATTCTTGCTTCAAATAATTTAATCTTTTTTTGTGTGTGTATGCTTAAAATAAAATCTAAATTCATGGGCGTTAGCCTGTAGGGTGCTATATGATCTGACCCCTGTTTGCTTCTCCAGGCCCAGTCCAAGATACTCTCTATTTCCCACTGTCTCTTCTAGCTACTTTGCCTCCCTTTAGTTCCTAAAACACACCCTGTTCTTTCATAATCAGGGTCTTTGTTCTTGCTGTTCCTTCTACAGGGAGTGATCTCTGCCATGCTCTTTGAATGACTGGCTCTTTCTCCATCTGCAGGATTAATACCTTGTAATTACAATAATGTGTGTTTTAAAAAAGGAAAAACAAAACAAAACAAAAAACACTTATACCTATATATTTCTCTGTCACAATAATGTGTAATAATATTCCTGTTTCTGTTTTCAAGCCTTAACTTGGCCAGTTTGTTAGTGACTTCACTAAAATTGATATTCTTTGAATATTCAGGTTCAATAGACAGTATAACCAAATTTGTCAACCTGTCTTCACTCACAGTTAATAAAGGAATAATCTTTATCAAGTTAATTTTGAAAGGCTCCCTTTACCTGAAGCAACAGATATGGAAATAGTTCAGAAAAATTAAAACAGATAACAAAATCATAAAAATTCTATTGCACAGTAATTTCTAGAAATTGTAAAACTGACCATTTCATTGCTTCTTTGAGACAGATTCTAGTGGCTTTCAAATGTTTCTTCACTCAAAAAAGTTTCTATAAAGTATCTTCACTAGAAAATTCACCACAAATTTATGTTACATTTAGTAGAAACTTCTGAAGTTTTTCTTCTACAAAAAGTCAGAGAAAATCACCAGGTGATAACATTGATAGGAAACACTGACATTGCTTAATCTATTGCTTTAGAAGTGTCTGGTTGTTGGTAAAAATGATTGCAGCATACAAATATTTTTTTTAATTTTTTTTGTTGTGGTTCTTCAAAATTTGATTCTTTTCTTTCTATGTTAATGCCCATTTTCTTATATTTGTTGTTGTATATCTATGGGTCTTCTCTACAATTTCTGTGATCTTCAAGGAAAAATTTTAATGCCTGGTGTTTCACATGCATTGTTCAAGGCTGATGCTGTCTCTGCAAATCTGTTTGTCTGATTAAACTTGCTGAAAACTTCACTCCAGAAAAAAAGCTCATTCAGAAAAGGAAAGTAGCCTCAGCAGAGAGCAAAATTTGACTGATCTTTTTGTGTCCACATTTTCTTTTGGATCTCATAGTACTTCAAAGTTGGGATTAACTTTTCAAAATTGGTCTTTTCTCTGTGTACAGCTTCAAAATGAACCCTCCATTGTATCTGGGAAAGCCTTTTCACTATTATACTTAACAATCTGCAGCATTTTCCACCCATAAATCTTTTCAAAATGATGAAAAGAAGGAATCAATTTTTTCAGTTTCCCAAAACTATCACACATGAAGAAAAACTTCCATAATTGTGAACTCCTAAAAGATTTGGAGGATGATTTGCACAAGGCACAGATAAAGATTTGAATTAATCTCTCTGATTTTTTTACCCAAACACCACAGTGAGTAACAGTTCTATTTGCAGCATGATGTATTCTTGACCACATCCAATCCTCCACTATCCAGTTATCTTGTGATTTCTATGTGGGTTCAGCAGCAGTTACCCCAGAGACAGGAAAGAAACCAAAGAATGAGTCCTTTCTTTCAAATTTGCCATCCTCAAATGTGGCTTAAAGGATAAGTCATAAAAATGTGCTAACTTATAGTTTACATATGCCTTATTAAACTTAACAGTCACTGCAGCAGTTGTTTAGAACTTAGATCAACAAATAGCTTTTTCTGGAAGAAATGTGTTATCACTGACATTGTTTAGAATTACCAGTGCATGGTGATAATAAAAAGCAGACTGATTTTCGTCAGTTTTATTACTGTTCCTAAACTTTCTAAATACAGTGCACTGTCCCAGTCTTCCCTGGTTTTTATACTTATGCTCACTTTGTTCAATTTTTATCTCCAAATCCTCTTTATCTACCACAGAACATAACACTTTGCAATTATATATTTATTTGTTTGTTTTACATGAGCTGTGTGTCTCCCCACTTGATCGTAGTTCATATTCTCCATGAGGAAGGAGATTACATCCTTTACGTCCACCTTTGTATTTAGTGCTTTCCACAGTGCCTGGCACATTGTGGGCAGACAATAAATACTTGTGGAATAAATGAATGAAAGAAAATTTTAGAGTAGTTCATAAAAAGCAATAGATCCCCAGGGACTAATGGTTCAAAGAAGCAACCTAATCCACAAACATCTCTAGGTTTTATTACTCATCAGAAGTGCATTGCAAGGCCTATGTTATACTCTTATATATTCTCATATGTTTTCATCAGGAATTGCATTTCATTAAAGAACTTAATTGTGCTTTCTCTTCTTTCGTAAATCTAGCCATAGTACATTTTAAATGAAGGCAGCGTGTCAACTTGAGTTCACTGAGGGCATGTAGGGCAGTTAGCTCTGATTTCCTGACACAAAGGTGAAGCGAGACCTTTTGTAACTTGAGCTCTTGAAATTAAAGCTGCTTCAGTCCCAGGAAGTGCTTTTAGGGAGTGAGAAAAAATGATGGGTGTGGTAGGCAGAATAATGGTCTCCTTAAGATGTCCACATACTGATCCCTGGAACCTGTGAGTATGTTACCTTACATGGCAAAAGGAACTTTGCAGAATTTGACTAAGGTAAGGATTTTGGAATGGGGAGATCATCCTGTTGTACCTCGTTGGTCTTAATGTCATCACAAGGTCTTATAAAGAGGGATGCAGGAAAGTCAGAGGAGACGTGGTGATGGAAACAGAGGTCAGAGTCAGGTTTAAAGATCTGGAGGGATTTAAAGGTGCCCTGTGGCTGCTGCTGGCTGTGAAAATAGAGGAAGGGGCTGTGAGCCAAGGAAGTTAACTGGCTTCAAGAAGTTGTAAAGGGCAAGGAGACAGATTCTCTCCTAGAGGCTATGGAAGCAATGCAGTCATCTTAGCCCAGTGAGACTGATTTTGGACTTCTGAGTTCTGAAACTGTAAAGCAGTAAATTTGTGTTATTTTAAGCCACTAAATTTCTAGTACGGTATAGTCCCTCTTATCCGTGGTTTTGCTTCCCATGGTTTCAGTTACCCACGGACAACCGCAGTCTGGAAACAGAAGATCCTACTTCTAAGGTATTGTCAGAAGGTCAGTAGTACCCTCTGCCATCATCTCGCTTCATCTCATGTAGGCATTTTATCCTCTCACATCATCATAAGGGGAAGGGTGAGTATAGTACAATAATATTTTGAGAGACCACATTCACATAACTTTTATTACAATATATTGTTTTAACTGTTCTATTTTATTATTAGTTGTGGTTATTAATTTCTTACTGTGGCCTAATTTATAGATTAAACTTTGTCACAGGTATATATGTATTGGAAAAATAGGTAATATATAGAGAGTTTGGTATTATCCACAATTTCAAGCTTCCACTTGGGGGTTTTGAAATGTATCTTCCACACATAATGGAGGTTGGCTGTAATTTGTTACAACAGGAGACTAATACAGTAGGCCCTAGAGCCAAACTGTCCAAGCTCTCTTGTGACTACTGTGTGTCTTTAAGATTTGGCTGTGTATCTGTTTATGTGAAACAAAAAAGCTGACTGGGGGGGGGAAAAACTAATGCTTTGAGCTTAGGCCTAAGGGTGCTCTAAAACCATGACTCAGCACCTAATTGGAAAATTACTTTCCTCGATTGAATTGCTGGAACCCATGGAGGCAGATAGAGTGGAGGATTCAGCCTCTGCCACTGCTTTCTTGACCAAACCTATGGGGAGAGCTTGGCTGGAGCGAACCAAGCTCAGTGACCCTCTAGTCACTGTTTTGAGGCATTTCAACCATAAGTGGCTATTGAGGGTTGAATTGTGTCCCCTAAACAATAGGTTGAAGTCCCAGCTCCAGTATTTGTGAATATGATCTTATTTGGGAATAGGAACTTTGCAGATATAATTAAGTTAGAATAAGGTCATACTGGATTAGGGTGGCCCCAATCCAATATGATTTGTGTCCTTATAAGAGAGGAAGAGATGCAGGCACATGGCCATGTGATGATGGAGGCAAAGATTGGAGTGATGCATCTAGGAATTGCAAGGAATTGCTGACACCAGAAGCTATGAGAAAGGCCTGCAGGTGTGCTGCTACAGGGGTGCTGCTGCAGGGGCTCTGTGCTTTGGGCAACTGGTTTGGTATACCTGGAAAAGCCTCAGAGTAGGAGCAGTTGACTTTTCAATTAAAGAACCAGAGAATACTTTACAAGCAAAGAAATGTTAGTTATATCAACTTGCTTGCTATTTGTAAAACCAACCGAATTTGTATTTAGTGCTTTCCACACTTTACAGTACATTTTACAAACCTTTGTTGTTTGTAGCAAGATGTGATAATGTCTAGGTTTGAGCATATTATGATTATTTCTGATCTGCTTTATATCATCCTAGTTATTATATATAGAAAGGGATCAGAGTCAGCAAATCTCAGGGCTCCCTATCTTCTTTTTACATATGATGATGTATTTTAAAATTTAAATATTAAATCTATGTGTAAATATACATATATGTATACATACACACATATATATATACACATGTGCACAGTTCTCAACATTGCACAGAATGTGCTTTTTAGGGTTCAATTCTGTATGTATTAAAATATAAGCATAATGTTCTAAGATACTAATCATATATATATACCAGTTGTGCTATTGGGTTGTTTTTTGTTTTTGTTTTGTTTTTTCTTGGCCATTTTAACTACCCCAGGATGAAGAAAATTAAATGTAGAGTTAAACATCTTACTTAATTTCAATTCTATTGAAGAAGAAATCCATTTATTTAGGAAGTAGCCCAGTTATGGATTCTCTAATCTTCTCTGTTGCTAGATTCTGGAAGAACAAAAAAAGAATAAAATGAAGAATGAAATAGAAGAGAAAGTAGAAATTTATACCACAATAGTGTGTTCATATTTTATCAGAGTTTGCCTATACTTCTGATACATTTTTCCCCCAGCTTTGCATTTTAAAGGCTTATTTTAAATTTATCTCTCCTGTAAATAGATTAACAGATAAGAAGTGGCTGATTCAATGTATAGAAGCTATCATGGCTACTTTCATTTAGATTTTCTTTTAAAGATGATTGGGTTTCTGAGGACCTAGGTGCATGATGATTAGAAATCATGCTAACAGTTCTATATGCAGCCATCTTGATCTTTTCTGTACATGTTTTTCTAAGTACTGGTGTGTCCCTGCAGCTATCTGAAAATGAATTCAGTTTTTAAGCTAACTGAATTTTATGCCTGAGTATTCTTTTAAATTTTGCAAATAGAAGTCCTTTAAAAAATTCATTTACAATTGCTCTGCATTCTCAAGAAGACTTGAAAACACCTGATTTAATATTTCTTCATTATTAGTTATTAGCGAAAGGCATGTGAGCTTTCATTCCACACACATTCTTGACTTTGAATTCTTCTAAGTCTTGATATTTTATAAGCACTAGTTCCTATGTTTTGTTTGTCTGCTTTCTTTCCATGCAAGGAACTTATACCATTGTACTGGGTGTTGTTTTGGTCTTTGGTTTTTCTCAGCTGTTCTCATTTGTTGCTGAATAATTAACATGGCTCTTTTCTACCAAACATACTTTTTAAGTTAAAATTTTTCTTTTCTTAAATTTTTGCCCTGGCTACTTACTTCTGGATCCAGTGTTGTTCCAGCTTGCTGACCATTCCAGAGGGCTCATGTCCAAGTTAGCAAGGTTTTAAAATTTTGACCATGTTGGCCTGAATTCTTTCCAGATGCATATTTGCATACTTTAAACAAAAGTGGTTATTTCTTTATATCAAAAGACCAAAGTCTGGGAAGATTAAGACAAAACTATGAATTTTTTCTTGGTGAGATCCTGAGCTGAGCATTTTACTCTCCCTTCCTGGTTTGCAGCCTGACCTTTGGTAGTTAAAGGAGGTTAATAGAATAATAGCACTTAAGACACAATGGGACATAACAGAACAATCCCTGAAGTGAAACTAGGGGAAATAGGCATTAGGCTGGCATCCACCACTAACAAGCTTGAAGGACTTTGGTATATGACTTTGTGGGTGTTACTTTCTCATCTATAAAATAGAGGGATTGGATCAAGTGATTTATAAAGGGCTTTCTCGCTCACTGATGTCCCATGGTCTATGACAATTAAGTAAAGACAGTAAAGGAGATAGACAATTCCTGAAATTTACTCAGCTCCTTTATTCCTAAACATTCTCAAATTCTGAATCAGAATATCTTGGGTAAATGCCCTAACCATAAACATTTCCTTTGACTTATGAGAAATGCACCAAAGTTGACCTTTCTTAATATAATTATTAACAAAAGGCATATAAGTGGCACATTGAAATGTCATGAAATCAATAGCTTCATTTTTCATGTGTATGAATGTTTCTTACTAAGATTAAAATAATCCACAGATATTATCTCATTTGTTCTCACAACATCCGGATGACGTAGGTGGTAATATTAATCACAGGCAAATAAGTGGAGTCCCTTCAGTAACTGTTTCCTTGGATCTTCTTGGCTTTGGGCTTAACTAGTTGTAACTCCGGGGGGAAAATCTGATGGCAAAATACCTTTGAAATCAAAATTAGTCAAGAAGTGAAATACAGTGGGAGAAACATATTTATTTCTTACAAGCAGTTGTACCACATCTCTTTCCACTCGGCTGCAGCAGGAGAGATCCCATCTAACCTCTCTTGTTCAGATAAGCCCTTACTTGCCCTTGATATGCCTATTGATATGGAGATGGACTACTTCTTTCCACCCCTTGGACACACCTATTGATATGGAGATGCACTAAAACCAGGCAGAGATTCTGGAAATATTGCAATTTTATCCAGAGCCCACCCCTCCAGAAATCTCGCCTTATAGTCTACTCATTCCCCATCTTCCTCATTGGCCCCTGGGTGAGGAAACTGGAGCATTGTAACCAGATAATTAACATATAATCATGATAACCCTCAAGCCAGAGAATTCAGGTAGGTTCAAAGTCCCAGGCAGATTAAGTCCATAGCTCACCCATTCCATAGGCAGGCAGTAGCTGAAGAGGTAGGAAGTTCAGGGCAATCATCATGCGGCAGCTGCAGCGAGGGGGTGCATCCAGGCCTCAGGGACTGTAGAAGAAAATTACCTTAAGGGCAATCAGTTACATGTTTTAATGATACAAGCATAGGCAAATCTTGTTCATCAGGTAGGATACATGAAAGAGAGTGGTCCTGTGATAGGACAGTGGCAGGAATGGGATCTCGTCCTGGTCTAGTATACCAGACTTTCACCCTCTGCCCTTTGGGAGTTACAAATGGATCAATATATAGGACTATAGGAGGTACATACACTGGCCATAAAAATAAAACAAAACTGTCCTGTAAGATGTTCTTACCTCTTGTACATTTTGGGTACACTACTATGATCTTTGGGGGCCACTCTGCTGTTACTCCAGAAACACTCAGGAGGCCAGCTTTCAGGCCTTTTCCCCAAGGTGCCAGAAGGGCCAGCCATTGCTGGTCCATGTGTCTAAATGTTCAGGGCCATGTCCACTCAACAGTGTCTGCAGGGCTTAATGCAGCAGGGGCTGGCAGCAGGATGTCGCTCTGCTGGCCATATCCTAGCTTCAATAACCCTCTTTGGTTTGCACATACAGTTGTATAGGAGAGGCAGCAAGGTATGTGAGCATATCCACAGGGCTCAAGGCTCCTTTTTGGGGCATCTCATTCAAATGCTGCAGCACTGTCCATAAATAAGTTACCAGCCCAGCCCTTTAGACTATTGGTGTCTGACTTCAGGCCAGATATCAACAAACCATTGTATCTCTCTATCATGCCTGCCCCCGGTAGGGTTATATGGTGCATGAAACTTCCACTTTATTCCTAATAGGTATACCCATTATTGTGACACATGTCCAGTAAGGTGGGTGCCTTGATCATTCTCAATCACCTGCAGCTGGCCATAGGCTGCGGAGATGCTCTAGACCCCTTTTGGGATTTTCTGACCTGTATGACATGCAGGAAAAGCAACCAACATGCCAGTAGCTGTGTCCACACAACTCATGGCATACCAATGTCCTTCTGATATGGGAAGAGGCCCAATATAGTCTGCCACCTGATAAGGGGTATCAGCCCCCTTACTATTGTCCCATGTTGCTGTGGGACTCATTGTAAGTCCCTCTTAGAGCACACAAAGCACTCCTTCCAGGCTCTGCTGACTTCTTCAAAGGTCAAAGGCAAGCCACACTGATGGGCCACAGCCCACATTGTCTTTTGCCCTGTGTGCAACAAATGCTGATGTAACCATAGGGCTACATAAGAGACAGGCTTTCCTTCTAGCCAATGTACCTGGGCCAATGTCTCTGCTTCATCATTCCCTGGGGATGCCAAAGGCAAATGGCCAATCACATGATAAATGGTAACTGTCTTAGTCTAAGCAGAGGCCCATAGGTCTTGCCACAATTCTTGCCCCCAGAGGGGCTGGTGACCAACCATCCAGTTGACATAGTACCATGCCAGTAGCCACAGGGTCAAGCCCTAGTAGATGACCCAGCTGTCAGTGCAGACAACTATAGGGGAGGGCTCCTGGGTGCTCACGAGCCATGCTGCCCACAACTCAGCCCACTGGCTGCTCTTCCCCTCTCCATCCTCCATCCATATTGTCTCAGTCTTAGGATGGAAAGTGACAGCCCTCCATTTCAGGGGCTGCCCATGTCTGGAGCCATCTGTGTACCAAACATCTTCAGGTATAGTGGCTTTTCCCTCCTGATAAGGACTCTTAGCTACCAATGGCTCAAAAGCAAGTTCTTCCTGCTTTCCACTGGTATAAGTCACTGGTCCCAATAAGTATTGGAGTTCTCCACTTAAGGGGCTAGGAGAGAGGGTGCTATGCTGCTGTAAATATGCCCCCCATTTGGCCAGTGTAGGCATCTGTGCCATGCCACTCTGTGGCCTTTGGGTCCTGTCTTGCCCCCACCCCGCAATAGGACAGGTGGTTATTACCTTAGGTGGAGCTGTTCCAGTGATGAGCTCTGTAGCCAGCACGGCATGGTACACAGCAGCCAGTTGCTTGTCTGTCAGGGTGTACCGGACCTCCACTCCTTTCCATAGTTGTGACCAGAATCCAATAGGTTGGTGTGTCCATTCGAGCCACTGCCAAAGACCCCATCCATAACCATCTTCAGTTACGTGAACATCTAGCTCACAGGGCCTTGATGAGTCCATTACACTCAAGGCCTGTATGGCTTTGACTGCTTGCTTAGCAGCAGTAAAAGCAGCTGCACATGTTTCATCCCAGTCCCACCTGATGCCCTTTCATACCAACTGGTATAAGGTCTTCAGAATTTGTGCCAAGTGTGGGATAAACACTCTCCAGTAGCCTAAAAGACCCAAAACTCTTGTAATACTGCCACTGTGGTAGGGGTAGGGAAAGCTTGATCTTGTCTATGACTGCTTCAGGAATAACTTTAGTTTTACCTGACCAGACAACCCCCAAGAATTTTACAGACAAACCAAGTCCCTGAACCTTTGTGCTGCACGAAGACCCATCCTTTCTCCTGCAGATGTTGCAGCAGTCTAGGAACTGCCCCTCCTAAATCTGCAAGAGAATCAGATGTGGGCATAATATCATCCATGTAATGATACAGCCACACTTTTACGGTTTCTTCCATTTGGCCAAGTCTGTGACAAATGGTGGGACTATGGAGGTATCCCTGTGAAAGGACAGTGAATGTCCACTGCTGGCCTTCATATGTGAAGACAAACTGTTTCTGACTTTCCTGTGCTATGTCAATAGAGAAGAAACCATTAGCAAGGTCTATTACATAATGATATGTCCCTAGTTCATGAGTGAGTGTGTCCATAAGGGCTGCTATAGAGGGGACAGCAGCATGCAAAGAGGGTGTGACTTTATTCAATTCCCTGTAGTCCACGGTCATATGCCAGGAGTTGTCTGGCTTTTTCACTGGCCACACTGGGGAATTAAAAGGACTATGAGTGGGCTTTATGATGCCCACCTTCTCCAACTCCTGTAGAGTTTCTCCAATTTCCTTGTGCCCCTCCAGGCAATTTATGCTGCTTAGTATTTTTCACTTACCTAGGTATAGGCAGAGCTACAGGTGGGTGCTTAGCACTAAGCATGTCCCCTCAGAACTGCCTTTACCACACATACCCCCAGTCTGAATTCACCTGAAGTGGTCTAACCACAGGCTCTGCAGGATATCTACCTGAAAAATATATTCCAGGGTGGGAGAAATGTACACAGTATACACCTTTGGGGGTAAACACCCTATGCCCAGTGGGATTTGGGCTTTCTTCACTCTAACTGCCTTACCTCCATAGCCATCTATCATAGCAGGGGGCCCAGGAAAATGCTCAGGGTTGCAATAAATCAGAGAACATTCAGCTTCTGTGTCCACCAGTGCCAGGATATGTTGTACATTCACAGGGAACAAATGAATTGCTAATTCTACATGTGGCCTTTGGTCCCCACCACATCCACCAAGGTGGGGACCTTGATCCTTCCCTCAGTCAAACCACAACACCCAGTTGTCATCCTGTGGGGGTGAGGGCCCAGGCAGAGCCTGAGTACTGTCCCCCAGGAAGTCTTGCAGGGACATAAGTGAGACATGGGGCTTTGACTCCGGCTTCCGTGTCCTGGACCTCAGCAGCTGGAACTGCTGCTCTGACTTTAACTGGTGCCACAGTTCTAACAAGACCCTATTGGGCTACCCATCAAGTTTTTCTTTCAGACCCAGGCCTTTATCAAATCAAATCAAACCACAGCTGGGTCCTTGAGACCTTCATGGGGCCTTGCACCTATTTTTTCCATTGTAGCCCATACTTACTTCTGTGGTGTTATTGTTTCAACCTCCCCCAGATCTGCAAAGTAGAAATAGCCTCACTTATGGGTTGCCCTATTTGGGGGACAAGAATAGTCACTAGGGACCCAAAGAGAGAGATAGGGGAGCTCTATCTCCCCCAGATTTCTCATTCCTACAGTGAACAACTCCACTGCCAGAGGGGAGTCATCAGGGAAGCCAGTCTACCCATTTCAGAACCTGACATAACAATGTTTTCTGCCCCCATATCCCAGAGATGCAGAAGCCATGTTGAAGGGCCCCCACCCATAAGATGGCGAAATTCCTGCTTCTCTTCTGGGTCCTCGATTCCCGTTGGCGCCATCTGAACCCCAATCACCCCTTGCCCCCCTAATCCCAGCACCTAACCAATAGCCACCAGCCCCGTAGAAGTGACACACAATAACCCCATGCCCCTTCCTATATAACCCAGCACCTTCCCCTAATAAAGCGGAATTCTCCGGTGAATTGCTGCTGTGTGTCGCTCCCTTCCTTTCACTGGTGCCGAAACCCGGGAGACAGGACACCCCAACTGGGCCCCGTCTTCCCCCCGACACCAGCAGCAGCTTGCCCTCGTCCTCTTTTTCTGGCGCTGGCTCATCACACTCACCACTCCTCTCTGGCCTTTGGGTAAGTTTTCCCCCGGAGCGGGCCGCTCTTCCCTGACGAGGAGGGAGCTCTCCCTGCCTCAGGCCTTCACGGCTGCGGTGGACCCTCAGGCCCCTCCTCCAACAGCCATACACGAGGTGACTCCTTTGCGGATGAGAACGCTCCCTTCCCCCCTGTTTGTCCTTCCGTTCCTTCCGCCGAAAATTCCTAGTACTGGGTACCTCGGACTCCGGCACTCTGCCTTCTTAGAGGAGTCTGGGTGACGACCCACACTTCCTAAGAAACCGACTCGTATACGAGTTTCCGCAGACCCCCAAGGATCATCGGGGACGCCCTTTGTCTCCTTGCGGTCTGCTCCCAGTCCGAGGGTCTCCGTTCGTCTTCCCCTGTTTGTCTCCTTCTCTGTCCTTTAGCCATGGGAGCCTCCTCATCCCTCCCTGAAAGTTCACCTCTTGAATGCCTGCTCAAGTATCTAGCCACCCTCTCCCTGACGCCTGATATAAAACCAAAACTTCTCCGTAAATACTGCTCCCAAGATTGGCCGACATACCCCCTAGACAATAACAACCAATGGCCCGCAGGGGGAACTCTTGATCCTAACATCACTCACGATCTCTTTAACTACTGCCAGCGCCTGAAAAAATGGAAGGAGATTCCCTATACCGAAGCTTTCCCCCTCCTCCCCCCGCCTCCCCCAAGTTCTCCTAGCCTGCAAGCCGTCTCTCCCCCACAAAAGCCTCCCATTCACTCCCTTCCCCCTCCTCTCCTACAACAGCCCCTCCCCCCTCCTCCACCACCATCTCCTCCCCCACCTCACCCCCCTTGCAGTTCAAGCCTGAGCCTTTCAGCCCCCCTCCAACTAATTTCCAGGAGCCTCCTCTGTCTTTGCCCCCATCACCTGTGTCTCCCCCACAGACTGAGCCTGAACCCTTCAGTCCCCCTCAGACTCAGTCCCGAGGGCCTCCCAAAATTATCGCCCCCCTCCGGGAGGTAGCAGGATCCGAAGGCATCGTGTGCATTCAGGTCCCTTTCTCCTTAGGAGATTTAGCCCAACTTGAGAAACGCCTAGGTTCCTTTTCCACGGATCCCACGACATATATCAGGGAGTTTCAATGGACCCTCCAGTCATACAGCCTCACACATCATCATCATGACATTTTCATGCTCCTGGCCAATACCCTCCTTCCTGAAGAGTGTAGACGAGTTTGGGACTTCGCCCAAACACACGCCACCGAAACCCACAGGACTGACCCCACCTACCCCCTGGCCCCACCGCTGTCCCCGAACAAGACCCACACTGAAATTATAACATTGCCGTGAGTCTCCGCTCTCGAGATATCTTCGCTTGCTGCTTAATAGCTGGTCTGAAAAACGCAGCTCGTAAAGAGTCAATTTTCAAAAGCTCCCTCTGAGTTCTTAGACTCACTCAAGCCCTATTACAGTATACCAGCCTGGACCCAGAAATGCCTGACGGGAGACATGTCCTTACGACATACTTCCTAGCTCAAAGCTACCCCAACATTAAAACTAAACTCAAAAAGTTAGAACAGGGCCCCGCTACCCCACAGACTGAGATCATAACAGTGGCCTTTAAAGTCTTCCATAACCGGGAGGAGGAGAAAGAACGCCATAAACAAAAGGCTGATCAGGCCAATTTACAAATGTTGGCCCAGCTGATAAAACCACAACCTGAGCACTCCTCTACAAACAAGCCCCCCCCCAGGAGCTTGTCTCAAGTGCAGACAAGAGGGACATTGGTCAAGGGCACGCCCCTCCCCCAGATCTCCTACCACCCCATGCCCCAGATGCCACAAAAAGGGCCACTGGGGGTCTGATTGCCCAGCCACCCGAAGGGGAGGCTGGATGAACAAACCCCATCCTAAGCCCGCCGTAGTGGGGCTGGCAGAAGAAGATTGACGGGGCCCGGGGGCTTCTCGCCTGACCATTTCCATCACCAAACAGGAGCCCAGGGTTACTTTAATAGTAGACGGTCGCCCCATCTCCTTCCTCCTAGATACAGGAGCCACCTTCTCAGTCTTGTGAGAATACCGGGGCCCCACAACGCCTGCCATTACTCCTATAGTTGGGGTAGGAGGTAAACAGATTTTCCCATTAAAACCCCCCCTTTTATGCACAATCCAGGACAATCCCATACCTTTCTCCCACTCCTTCCTGGTTATGCCCCAGTGTCCCATCCCCTTACTAGGATGGGACATCCTTTCTCTCCTCCATGTTTCCATAACTATATCCACCCCCACAGCCCCCAGTACTCCCTTTCTGATGGCCCTCATAGCCGACGACCCCCCTCTACCCAATGAAAGGTCCAGTTAAGCCCTCATACACCCTGTAAATCCCAAAGTTTGGGACATTACAAGCCCCTCCGTGGCTCTATGTCCTCCTGCCTCTATCAAATTACGTGACCCCTCTCAGTATATCTGTCAGGCCCAATACCCCCTAACCACTTCAGCCCTCATAGGCCTCCAACCCATCATTCAAGATGTTTTAAACAAAAATTACCTCAGACCCACTCACTCCCCATTTAATACCCCCATATTAGCTGTTAAAAAAAAACCAACGGATCTTTCCGCCTTGTCCAAGACCTTTGCCTTGTCAACATGGCCATCGTCCCTATCCATCCCTTAGTCCCAAATCCATACACCCTTTTACTGCAGATCCCTGCCTCAGCCTCCCACTTCTCAGTCCTAGATCTCAAGGATGCATTTTTTTCTATCCCTCTAGACCCCTCCTCCCAAGATTTTTTTTACAGAAAACAGCTCCTCTCTGACCTGCCCATTCCCAAAACCAAGACAGAAATCCTTTCCTTTCTAGGCCTGGCTGGGTATTTTGGAGTGTGGATCCCTAACTTCTCCCTGTTGGCAAGACCCCTATACGACCTCAGCAAGGGCCCCCCTGAAAAACCATTATCCTCCTCACCCCGACACTCCTTCATTAAGCTCCCTTGTGAAAGCCCCAGCTCTCCATCTTCCTGATTTGTCGAAGCCCTTCTCATTATACATACATGAGAGGTCCAGTCAAGCTCTAGGAGTCCTAAGCCAATATTATGGCCCATCCTTTGCCCCAGTAGCTTATCTTTCCAAGCAATTAGACTCCACAGTTTGGTGATGGGCCCCCTGCCTACGGGCATTAGCCGCTGGACAGCTCTTGCAGAAGGAAGCTCATAAACTGACATTCAGGGTGCCCCTTACCATTCTGTCCCCACATCACCTAAAAGATCTCTTAACCTACAAAAGTTTACAGACTCTCCCTCCCTCCAGACTCCTGACCTTACTGTCCTCTTTCCTCCAAAATCCCGTTCACCCCCTTTGCCATCCATACCCAAATCATGACTTTTTCCTCCTTTACTGCTCCCTCGCTCTCTCTCGCTTTTTTTCCTCATTCCTATTGTCTTCCCCGCCACCCCAGCCTCCTTTGTATGGCGATTCAAAGTCAGGCAGACTTACACACAGCATCAAACAAAAATTACTGCCCTCATTGCCACATCAGACTGCCCTCTGAAAGGCTGCTCCGAGCCTTTATACCTCCACTTTCCTCCCTCCACCGAAGTGTTCACTAGCAGCTACCTTTATTCTCCCTACCTCTGCTTCCTCTATGACCAAAAACAAGCCTGTTGCAGGCGATGGCCAGACACCTACAGGGATGTCCCTACTGGTCTTGCGTCATTCACTACATGGGTAACTCCCGGTACCCACAGTATTACTCCTCCAACCCATTCTCTTCAATACTAACAAACCCCTTCCTCACCTGGCTGTGGCCCATTGCAGGCCCTATAATAATCATTCTTCTCGCCTGTCTCTTCTTACCTTGTATAGTAAAGTTTATCAAATCCCAAGTCGGTAAAATCTCTAATCAAACTTTCAACCAGCTTTTACTCAGGAACTACCAGCTTTTAGCCACAGAAGATCCCTCACCCTCACGTAACCTCCTCACCACACACTGAGATGGACCCCTCTCTCCACTGGAAACTGTTCCTGGAAACAATGGCCGCAGACGCCTGGCTTCTGACACCCGTATCCTCCTGGCACCATTGGAATCAACAAGTCCTTGACCTATGGTTACAGGGAACCTTCACTGATTTCCAACCTGAAGACGTCCACATCTACTCGTCCTTACTGTGGGGAGTCCTATCAACCCTTTCTTCCCAGTCCTCAAGCCCTCACTCCCTTCTCCGCCCCCGTTCAGCAGGAAGCAGTCAGAGAGAAAGCAATGTCCACAACCCCATAGAGGAGAAAGGGGGGAATGAAGGGCCCCCACCCACAAGATGGTGAAATTCCTGCTTCTCTTCCGGGTCCTCGATTCCCGCCGGCGCCACCTGAACCCCAATCACCCCTTGCCTCCCTAACCCCAGCACCTAGCCAATAGCCACCAGCCCCGTAGAAGTAACACCACAATCACCACATGCCCCTTCCTATATAACCCAGCACCTTTCCCTAATAAAGCAGAATTCTCCAGTGAATTGCTGCTGTGTGTCGCTCCCTTCCTTTCACATGTAGACAGAGTTTCTGATGGCTTCTGCTAAAGCCGGACGCTCATGTCCACCAGCTCATCCTGGGTATAGGGGTGGCACATGGAGTACTCCACAACCTGGGGAGAGGTGGCTCCTCCCCTTGAGGAGCCGGCAGTTGTTACTATTTTTACTTTCTGAATTACAAATGGGCAGGCCTTTAATACAGGAGAGGTTGGTGCCTCAGGCGGTGGCCTCGGCAACAGACCAGCCCTTGGCCACATCCCCTGCTCCTCTCCCGACACCTCCTCCACCATCTCTGGGGCTGAAGGCACCAATCTTTCCTCCCCCTCCCCCACGGCCTCCTGCAGTGTGGATTCTCTGGCTGCCTTCTCCTTCACTGCTAATGTATCTTCCAGGAGCACTTTCTGTCTTCTCAATAACTATCTCTCTCTTTCTTAAGGGCATCCCATAGGGCATTGCCCAGTTCTTCCAAAAGTGTGTTTCGCTCCTGCCAAAGTTTCTCTCTTTCCTCAATAACACTTTCCATTTTCTTGAGGAAAAGAGCCCCTACAATCCCAGCTGCTACCCAGCCACTCAGGGCCTCTAAGCAGTCTTCTATCTCACGGAGGGCTAATTCCACAGCTTCTTGTGTCTCCACCCTTCCCCAATTCTGGGGAAGGCCCCACCCCTCTAGGAGGTGCTTTACTCTAGACCAATTCCCCACTAGGGGTTCCCCAATTAGAATCTCCAGAGATAGGGGGCTCTAGAGTGAAGCTGCACCCTCTACTGCTGCATCCACTGAAGCCTCCCCTCCATCCCTAGAAGCAGCCTGCCCAAGGGTTGCACCCATGTAGACAGATTTTGGGTTCAGATGTCCTGCTGACTATCTCCAGATGTAACTCCGGGGGAAAATTCCTGGGGCAAAATACCTTTGAAACCAAAATCAGTCAAGGGGAGACATAAAATGGAAGAAACCCATTTATTTATTACAAGCAGTCATCCCTTGTCTGTCTTAACCTGGTGCAGTGGAAGAGACCCCACCCAACCTCTCAGTCAGATATGCCCCAGCTGGCCCTTGTAATTACCTATTGATATGGAGATGGACTATTTCTGTCCACCCCTTGGAAACACTTACTGATATGGAGATGTACTAAAGCCAGGCAAAAGATTCTGGAAATATTGCCATTTTATCCACACTAGTAGATGATGTTACTCAGGTGAATAAATTCATGAGTAAGGTTAAAAAAAAAAAAAGGAGGACTGTTAGTGACATCTTACATAATTGGGAACTTTTATGAAATCCAATTGACTCATTCAGTGTCAGATCTGGCATGAATTTATTAAGTCAGTGTTGCCAAATGGACACTTCAATGCTAGGGTCTGACTGTCTGCTTTATTATGTAGCATAATGAAGACTGGCCAGGAAGTGGAAAGTGGATTTGAATAGGAGGGGTGATGGTTATTAGAGAAGGATGTCCAAGGATCCTAAATCCTATTTGCATAAGTGTTCTGTAGGTTTGTCATTGATTGATTCATTAAAAAATATTTATTGAGTGCCTATGTACTATCTGCTGGGTATTGTGGGGAACAGGGATACAGCAGTGAAGAACACGGACACATTCTGGTGGGGTACAGAGGCTAGAAAGGTAATGAAAAGGCCATGGAACTGGGTTAGATGATCCAGAAGGACCAAGGTGCAGGCAGGGTGGCTGTGTCACTAAGGTGGGGCACTCCCTGACTTTGGAAGTGAAGCCTGAATGGTAAGAAGGAGCCAGTCACAGGAACATGGAGGAAGAGCATTCCAGGCAGAGGAGAGGGCAAGTGTTAAGACCCTGAGGTGGGGCCACCTGGGAATGTCTGAGAACCACCATAACACCAGTGCATTTAGAATAGAGGTGATGGGAGCTGGCAAGACCTAAGGCCTTGTAAGCCACGGCAAGGAATTTGTATTTTAGGTGTAATGGAAAAAGCCATGGGAGGATTTTAGGCAGAGGAATGGCATAGTCTGGTTTACATTTTAAGAAGTAAGAGCTCTGTGAAAAATGGATGATGGATTATAGAGGAGCAAGAGTAGAAAAAATGAGCCTATTCCCTTAGTCCAGTTGGAAGGTAATGGGGGTTAGAATTTTGAATAGAAGGAGGAGCTTTCCAGGAGAGAAGTTAAAGACTGATATTTGGATTAATGCATCAAAGCAAAGAGGGAGATATACCTCCAAATCATTGGATAATAGCCCTCTAAAGATAGAAACTAGCAAGGAGTAGAGGCAAAGAGGGGAACTAGCTTCTGAAGCACAAGAACTTTGGGAATTCTTGAGTCCCCTGAGCAGAAGGACTGTAAGATAAGAAAACCAGATTTCCTTTTAGTAAAATAGAATCTGTCATCATCCATGCAGCTGGCCTCTGTTGGCCAGGGACAAGTGTGAAGCGCAGGGAAGATTCATACCTCATACTAGGCTTGATAATTGGGTTGAAATTCCAGAGTCACAAAGACAGTTTTGATTGTGTCCCACCTATGTGACCATAAAGTAAGAATATAAGAATACACAAGGGCAAGAGAAAGATCAGTAGCTCACAAGTTAAGCGAATCTGACCACGAATCCATTGTGTGAGTTTGCACAAGTCTCTTCTCTGTGAGCCTTCTCCCTCATGAAATGAAAGCTTCTCCCTAAGGAATTTCCTGAAACTTTCCCATATGAGAACCTCAAGTTGACCTTGTTTTCCAAAAATATACTATCTAAAACAGTTATTCTTAATTGGTGCAATTTTTGCCCCCTGGTGACTTTTTACAATATCTGGAGACATGTTTGTTCATCACAACTGGAGGTTCGAATACCACTGGTGAGGAGAGGCCAAGGATGCTGCTGTACATCCTAAGTGCACAGGAAAGCCCCCCCGCCCCCCCAACTGTGAATCAAACAGTCCAAAATGTCAACAGCATTGAGGCTGAGAAGCCCTGGTCTAAAAGAAATGGCATAAGTCTTAATAGGTGGCTTCTGGAAGGGGTTATGGCTGATCTTTATCCTACTGTTTTAAAGAAGCCTGTCCTTTCCAAATGTTTAATATTGAGCACTTGTTTTACAATCATTACTGAAACAAACACATAAGAAAACTTAAGAACTGAAAAACATACAATACTACCACCAAGCACATGTCTCCCCAGATGCAGGCCCTGAGTCTCCTGATAGCCTAATAGTAGACAGCAAAGGTAACATGCCCTAAGGCCTCCCCGGGGCGAGTCAGGGTTGCAGTGGAAGGAAGTGCCCTGGCTGTTTGCTCAGGGATGCTGCAGAAGACCTTACTTGGCGAACTTGCAAGACTGCCAGTGAGTCATTTGCCTGTGGCTTTGCTCTGCTTGTTCAGGTCCTCCTGTGTTTTGGTTCGAGAGAGGCTGAAGAGGAAAAACAAGCTGTTTTGTTTCTCTTCATTTGCGCTGTCATTGAGCAATATCTAGAACTCTGGCAGGTGCCCATGGTTCTGTGGGCCTCTCAACTGGGCCACCGTGGAACACATCTGACCCTGGAAGAATAGTTGCTGGGAACAGTTATTTTAATAGTAAAATTTAATATTACTTAAATATTGAACATTAAAATAAATGATATTTAAGATTGTACTCAGAGAGAGTATATATGCTGCTCTAGCACACCATAAAGGTAGCCAGGGCTAAAATAAAAATGCTTCTTCAGTGAGGAGAATTGTCCAAAGAGAAGTCATAGGGAACATTTCTAACTTAACTGTTTACTTAGTGACTATCTCTCTTTCTCTCTCAGCAAAATCCCCAATCACTTTTATTACTTTATCTCAGCCCAACCAAATGAAAGTTAAATTTTTTTGCTTTCTCTTGGAACACTAGATTCTTGGTGGCTCACTTCAGTAAAGCTAAACGTAAAGTCAGGAGTTTGTTAAATAATACAGGGAACATGGTTTTTTAGATCCCAGGGTCACAGGGAAATTCTGCCCGGAATTATCTGGATGAACTGTCACATTGTGCACTGCTTTGTCTGTTCAAATTTGGTAGTCACCAGGCAGCACTCATCCAAAGGTTAGATTTGGACATTGGTTCACACAGCAAAATAGGGTTTCAAGCTCAGTGACTTCTCATCTGTTACTACTTGCCACTTTCTATTGGAAGAAGGCAGGCTCCTTCACTGATCTCTATTTCTATTTCATCTTTTGAAAAATTGGGATGATAATGATTATCTGGCTTACATGCTTGTCAGGAGGAGTTATTTTAAAGCACTTTCCAAATATAAAAATGTTTGACAAAATCTAAGAGTCATCCAGCTGCTGTACCGCCTATGTCCCAGGGGGAGTTCATTAAAATCCATGCTCTTCCTAAGCCGAGTTCTCTGGTCCTTATCTTCTGTTGGAAAATATTTAGATCTCCTTTTAAACTGTTTACTGTGTGTTTGTGTATGTGTGTGTCTGTGTGATACAAAATAATTCTGTTAAAATACTAGTATCTTGAAAATTGTGTAAGTTAAACCTTTTATTTTGAAAAGTTGTCCAATTTCCCTTTTCAACAATTCTTTTGAATATAGGAAATGCAGATAAAAACGTACTTTTCTTTTCACATGGAAGAGTCTACTCTGTAATCACAAGCATTCTTGTTTGAAAACTGAAGGACTGAGAAGTCATATAACTTTTCAGTTTGATGCCTTGTTGAATTCAAATGAACACATTTTAGTGTAAGAAATGAGCCAAGCATCTTTTTCTTCTATAATTCCTTTAAATGGACTTCATTTAGATTTGAGACACCAGAATGAAAAATAACAAATTCCCTTTAGAGGAAAAATATTTCCTTTGTCAAGAGCAAGCTGGAATAGACAGTAAAATGAGAGAAATGATTTTACACAAACATAGCTTCAAGTTTATACCAGAAACTTTATGTGGCCGCCTTTTACCATATTCTTAAGGAATCAAATTAAATACCACCCATGCCACAGCCCCCTCTGTAATGACCAGGTCCTCTTCTGAGCTCTTTCAGCTACCAATGGCTTACATACAAAACCACAGTAAGGGGTGATGCTGCTCAGCAGCAGAGAATCCAGGCAGCAAAGAACGGGGCCTAGAAAAGAAACACTGTGGAATGTTGAGATGAAGAAGAACCTGCAGAACAGACAGCTGACCCAGAAAAATGATATCATGATGGTACAAAAACAGAATGGTTAACTCCCAAACATCTCAGAATCCTGCCATCTAACTAAAAATACATTGAAAAAAAGGATGATTAAAGAGAGGGTAGCGATCAATCATGTCAAATGCTGTGACGATTAGGAACTATCCAGATGGATTTTAACCAGGAGGTCATTGACAGTGGGTGCAAAACCCAGACCTCAATGTCTTTACAAGGTATTAGTTATTTTGGAATAGATTGCCTTCAGGTTGAACTTAAAGAAGAAGCCCATTTCTGAGAGATTTTATTTGGCTGAAAAATATAAAATTTCTCAAGAAGAAGCCTCTGGGGCCTGATGTGTCCATGGTTATAGGGTAAAGAATAATAGTTGTATCTGAGAACCATGATATATCATCCCATTTCAACATTGCAATTGTTCCTATCTTTCTGTAGCTCCAAACATGGTTGCAAACACTAATTATCATAATATCCCTAAGAGGCAGGTGTTAAAACCTGCCATATACAACTGTCAAACTCTGACGACTGGATGAAAACAATTATGTCATGAGACATCACTTACTTCCTGAGAGTCCTAGTACACAGGGATCTGATTGTGGAAGCAATACATGGATGTACCACGTTTCCTCGGGTGTATATAAATATTTCTAGCCATTGGTTTTTATTTAAAATTGGTTAGCTGAAAGTTGATACTCACCTGTGTGTCTTTATATTTTCTGAATCAGCCTCACCTGAACTTTGCCCTAATGTACTCTTAATTTATATAGAGTTGTCATTTTTTCCTCTGGGTATTCATCTCCTGTCTGCTTCCCCAGGTGATGTTTTGCAAGTTTCACCAGATCTCCTCATCTAAATTTCACTTTACCACCCAAGGAAATTTGATACTCGTTGTTTTATTTTTCTGATTGCATAAGACCTCTGTAGAAGCCCCTGTTTTCTAGGGATACTTAGATTTGTTTTTTTCTAGCAAATGAGCATTTCCAGATACAGGATGATGACAACAGGACTATGTTTTGGACTTCTGGAAAGAGAGTACAAGTTAACTCATCTGTGTTGTCAGGTTTCTGCTCTTTTTCTCTGAACTATATAGTGGGCTTTCAGGGAAGTGGAGGAACCAGAAGTAAGTAAGTTTAAACTATCAATTTTAGGAGATCAGAGCAGTGAAAGGGGAGGCTAATGATATAAACCTAGCACATTAGTGTCACTATGGGCCATAGTAATAAATACAACAACAATGTCAAAATGTAGCAGCAGATAACATTTAATAGAGTGTTATTCCAAGCCACTGTTTTCAGCTTGAATAATTCTCACAGTCTCTTGAAGCAGGTCCTGTCCCATCTTAGAGCAAAACAATCTGAGGACCATCAAGGTTGAAGGGACTTGCTAAAGGTCAGCAGAGGTAGTGAGTTCAGAGATGGCATTTAAATCCAGGGTGTCAGGTTCAAACTGATATTCTACAATTCTGCATCAATTACTTCCCTACCTTTTAGACACTCTTTCAAATACTGCCATCTTTGGCCACAGAACTGGAGATATTAAGAGGCCCCAAACAAGTTAGCAATAGCATCTACTGCCTGACAGTATCTCACAGTGCTATAGAACACCCATAGTTACCGTACTGTCCACTTGGTTGCCCTTGAATGTTGACTCATTGTCTAAGTTGAACTTCCTCCTTTCCTGGCTCTGTCCTTTGATATACTCCAAGGCAAAAGTCTTGCAGGTTCTAATGAAAATCTTTAAAAAAACACTCTTTTTTGGTCACTGGCTTTACATTACAACATTCTTTTTAAGCTCATGTATGCTCCAAGTTTATGTGACCCTATGCTTAATTATGTGATCCATTCAACTTGCTGCCTGACAGATACATGGGAACAGTGCTCTTATGTAATGTATTTAATTTTATGTAATTTATATTTTATATATTTAGCAGTACACCTTTGTGCTATGGTATATTGCTTGAGAACCAATGTATTTGTCTGATAGCTGGAAGTTTAGTGAGATTATACATGAAAATCACTCATATTTATTATCACCAGGGTAGGAATAGGTAATTAATTTGATTCATAAAGATTTGAATGCTCATTGTGTCAGATAATGTATTAGGAACTGGAGATACATGGAGGATACAAACTAATTTAACAAAGAATTACTTAGTAAAAAAATAATCATAATATAATGGAATAGTTGGTATAATAGCAGTTTATTTACTGTGGTATAGAAATACAGATAAAGACCCAACCAAGCCTTTGGGGATTATCAAAGAAAACTTGACTGAATGTGGCATTTGAGCTGTCTTTCAGATTAAGGAGAAAGTTACCAGGTAGACAATGGACAATCAAATGTAGGATTTACAGAGTACAACATAAACAAAGGCACAGAGATATAACAAAGATTTTTTGTTTGTTTTTGGAGAGCAATGAGAATGTTGGGGATGGTCAAATCTTCAAATGCATGGTCCTCGTGGTGGGTGGTGATGAGGGGAGACTGGAAAGTAGATTGAGATCAGATTGAGAAAAGTCTTCCAGACAGATGAAAAATCTGGCCTTATTTAGGCAGATTAGTTTTAAACCATCCTTAGCTTTATAGTTTGTAATAGTAATTTGGCTTGCCATAAGAAATGTTGATTGGAGGTTGTTAAGAATTCATTCATCAAACTTGAATTCCAATAGTTCAAGAGACAGTGAAAGTCAAAATTAACACAGTGGCAGTGGATTCCAGAGGCATTTCGGGATTTAAAAAATGGACTTAAGAGACCCATTTGGGATGGGAGGATGGTTGAAAAGGGGGAAAAAGAAGGAGTTGATGTCTTTAGTGATTGATGGTGCTTTTGCTAAGATTGAGAACACCCGAGGGAGAATAAATTGGGGGAATTGCATTGTAATTTGAATTACTGAGTTTGAGATGCTAGTGGAACGCCCAAGAGTCCAGGCCTTCCTTGGCTGTCCTTTCCTGGGTGATCCCATCAATGTCCTGAGGATGACTCCAGTCACACCTTTCACCTGTGGGTGAAGAAGAAACTTGGAGCCTTGCACATACCAGTCCATTACTCTGCCATTTAGAAAAATTGTATTTTCTATTAAAAAAAAAATGCCAGTTTTTGTTATTCGATGAAATCAGCTTAAAACTTCCCCTATATTTTCCTTATTACAATAACCTAGGGAAAGCATTAAATTGTGTTGATAAAATTGATGGTGACAATCTGGCTGTAATGATAATAGCTTAGAATCATGATGCAACAATATTTTAGCTGAAGAGAAAACATTTTATCCTGAACACATGTGTTCTTTTGCCTTTCTCATCTGATGCTTGTAAGTTTTTATTTTTCACTTTGAATAGAGGATTCTTCCAACTGTTTAAAAGCTTTTCTCTTTTTAGGGGAGGAGGGGAACAGTTTTTCCTCCCTTTTGTGTGATAGCTGAGGAGTGAAGATTTAATCGCTGAGAAAAACATACACACTATAAACCTCAGAATGTTCCTGCTGCTTTTAATGTTTGATGTACCTGAAATATTACCCTTTCAAAAAAGAATAATAGGATAGGTGGTGCTGGAAAAAACTTTTCCATCCAAGGCAAAACCACATGGACATTGCAAATAACTGGTATCAGCCTAGACATTTGGGGAAGAGGGACATGACCTTTGGGCACAGATTCTATAGCGAAAGGCTTCCATCTCTTTAAACACAAACTCCAGGCTCACTCCAGAAGTTGCAATGGAAAGAACACTAAGCAAGAATCAGGAGACTTGGCATTTATTTCTGATTCTGCCACTTTGTGGGACTGGGCAATTCTTGCCCCTCTCTGTTCTTCAGTATTTTCATTTGCAAAAAACGAATAGTTGCGTTAGATGATTTCTGACTTTAATAAAAACAAAAGCAATGTATTTCTAAACACTCACTAACACTCACTATCTGTCAGCTACTTTCACATATGTATTTGCTCTCAATATAAACTGACTATGACAAAATCCAAACTCATGTTACCCATCATTTACTGATGAGGAAACTGAGGAAGTTTCCTCAAGGAAGTCGAAAGATTTGCTAAGTATCAGGCAGTAAGCATTTTTGAGGCAGGGTCTTCTTACTTTAGTCAGTGTCCCTTCCACAGTATTGCACTGCCACTAAACAATTTCTGTTATTTGCTTGGAGAACACCACAAATAGAAATATCTGAAACAATAAAATAACCTACTATTCTTCACCCCAGGCAGAACTGGATGATCGTGAGCAACTTTGACTAAGAATTCAATGAACTCTCTAGGACAAGTAATCTCAAAGATCTGAATGGGTGTCCAGGTATCCAGAAAGTGACCAAGAAGAGATATTATAACTCAGCAAACAGCCCCTTTCTTATTCCTGCCAAGATCGAAGAAACACAATTCAAAAGCTGAGGAGCACATAAAGCACTGGATCTGTTGTATAAGAGAGGTGCCTTGCAAATTATGAGGTAGTTGGGAAAATGTGTAGCTTTTTCCTTCTTATTTTATAGACTGTATATCTTTGAGAATTAATATTTATCCTTTGGAGGGGTGTGTGTGTTCAAGCATTTTGGGTGTGCATGTGCACAGATGAGATTATTTCAGTAGTGACTGATGGACCATCAATAGAGTAAATCAAAAGAAGGGACTCACTCCTATTGTTGGTGGGGTCTTAAAAGGGACCAGTTGCTTGGAAATCCCTGCTCCACTCCCTCATCTGCCTTCAATTCTTCCCAAGGCCCCAGGAAGTCAAGGGCTACCACACTCTTTTCTTTAGTGGTCCTCAAGAAGTCACTCCATAAGGAATGTCTTAGGCTTTGGAATGTGTATAGGATTGGAGGGGGTGGGCAGGGGAGAGGAGAAACCAATCCTCTGGGTTCAAAGGGAAGATGGAGATGGACTGTGGATGTTAAAAGAGCAGACCCTTTGTGGAAAGGGTAAACTCAACAGAGACAGGCTGTGAAGGAAGCAGAAACAGAAGAGCCTGCCAGGAGACCCCACTGTGAATAGCTGACCATTTTGGAGCCCTTGGACTGATAAAAAAAGCCTATTTAACATGCAGCTTTAGGTTCTTCTTTCCCTTCGTGATTCTGTCACAGACATACCCTTCAAAATGATTCCATCTACTGCTACTATTTTAGTCTAGGGCCGCTCTCTTCTTTCCTGAGGTTACTGCCACTGAATCCTACCTGAGCTTCCAGCACAGGAAATCAATCATTTTAATCTCTTAATACTTTCCATATAACATAAATGCATATCAGCTCTTGTTCCCTCCCAGTCTCAAAGCTTTTCATTGCCTTCTGCTTTACCCTCATGGTCAAATTCAAGTTCTGTAGTGTGGTGGCAAAAATCCCTTTCTGATTTTCCTGCTTATTTTTCCTGCCTCAGGCCTTGTCACCCTCTACCTCATGGAGGATGTCTCAGCCATAATAAGTTCCTAGTAGGACTTTGTTGCTGTTTCTTCTCTGGCCTCGGGCTCTTCTCTCTGCTGTGAAATTCTCTTTCCTCTTCCCAAGATGACTCCCTGTAAACTTTTCCCTGAATAGCATGTATTCATCCTTCAGATTTCAGAGAAGATTTCACTTCCCCTGGGAGCACTTCCTTGATCCCTCTCTGCAAGTCTATGTTCCTCTTTAGGTTCCCATAGCACCTTGTGATCACACTATAGTAGGATTTATCACATCTTGTAATTTCCTGTTTACTTGTCTGTCTGTGTTTTCCACCAGTCTTTAAACTTTTCAGGTATAGAGTCTTAGTTCATCATTTTAACATCTTTCCCAAGAACAATTTCAGATATTTGACACTCAGCAAAACCCAGTCTTTCTTACCCTTCTGTGAAAGGAATAAATGGCTTTTCAGTGCCATCCACAAAATAGCTTTGTCGATAAAGACAGCTAAGATACTCAGGCAGTATTATTTTGTTTCAAAGAATTCTCCCTCTTGGATCTTTTTTTATTAATGGAAACTTTATCCTGAGGTTCTAAAATTTGGTTGTTATCTCCTGGGACATCCTAGTTCTAGATCCTGCTTCAGAAACTCCTGTTAATGCTGCAGTTATTTAACAAACTATTTATGGAGCCATGCTATCAGTCAGGCACTGTGTTAGGCACTGCTTGTTCAGAGATGTAGAGGACCTGGGCTCTTCCTTAAAGGAGCCTACACTATAAGCTTCACAGTTATTGTAAACAATTATTGCTTAACTGCAATATTCTCTACTTACATTCTTAAATATTTTGGATCTTTAGAAATTGGTTTATTTTTCCTTATTAGGAAATGTCTGTTAACTCAGTGGATTCTAAAATGGTTCACCAGTTTTCTAATCCAAGATGGTGGACTGAGCATTTGTATTTACTTGTGCTTTCCCACACCTCCCTGAAATAAGTGTAGATGTACAAAATGAAATAAACCTATACAGCAAAGGGAAAGGAAGGAGACATTATAAGTAGATAAGAGGTTCAAAAAAATTTTAGAAAATGAAAGGTGAATAGAATACGTGAATTTGGAAAACCAACAGCATGAGCAAGACAAACCAAGAAAAACAAAACAAACTGATTCTTGTGAATAATTTGACAAATACAGATATGAACTAAAAAATAATCACAACCAACAATTTTATTTAAAATACTTAGAGACAACTGGGGAATCACTAAATCTATAAAATAAGAGCAGGAGGCAGTGAAAAAAGCTGGACTTCATGACCAAAGGGACGTGTGTGTGTGCGTGTGTGTGTGTGTGTGTACATGTTTGAGTATATGTTAGTAAGAACCAGAAAAATATTCATAAAGGAAATGCTGGGCTGAGGTTACTGGTCAAGTAGAGGTACTGTTCTCCAGGTGGAGAGGCAAGGGGCATTTTAAGCAAAAGAAGCAACATAAACAAGACACAAAGTGAAGCCCAGGGAACTACAGGTAAGTGCAGAGATTATAGAGCTGAAGTGTACATAGAAGAGGTCAGCCTGGAGGTAAGCAGGAGCTAGCTCAAAAACAGCTCCAGATGTTTGAAACCATGCTAAAGTGTGGGCATTTTATTCTGTTGGTAATGGGAAACATGAACACTTGAATTTCTGGAGATGATTAATTGATCAAATGTGCTTCAGGTTGATTGCCCTGAGAACTGTTTGGTAGATGGATTCCAAGGGTTAAGCCCTGAGGCAGAAAGAAGAGCCAATTAAGGAGATGGCTTGAGCTAAGATGGTGACCCTGCCACAAGAGTTGGATTTACAAATGTTACTAAGGTGGTAGAATTGTTTGGACTTAGTGAGCCTTGAGGCAGCATTCATCTAGACAGAGAGTAAAAATGAAGAGCAGATTTCAGAGGAACATAAAGAGCCCCTTTTTAGCTCTGTGAATGTTCAGATATGGCAGCTGGTGTTGCCTAATTGCAAAATTTGGGTTTAACTAGTTATTGGCTTCCAAGAGTACAAACACAGGCCTTCTTTACTCTGACCTACTCTTTGAAAAATGACACCAAGGGGTAAGGTTCAAAGGGTGTTTTTTGAAAAAGGACCTAAAAGGACCTAAGTGTAAGTTTCTTTTAAGTCTTTCTTTACCTCCTCTGCCTCTTTTCAATATTTTGCCTGGTTTGTCCCATTGCAGAGATAATCCATGATCAAAACAAAAATACAGAGAGCAGAGAATGAAACTATGATGTACTTTTCCCAGAGACAACCATTACTAATAGTTTGGTCCACAGTCTTCCAGATTTCTTCGGAGTATATTCTTTTGTTTGACCATGCATTGTATTTTATGGGATCTCACTACAATACTGCTTTTTAATTAGAAAAATTTTCAAATATACAGACAATTAGAGAAAAAACACAACACCTATATACCTAGCACTTAGATGTAAGAGATATCAACATGATGCCAAATCTTCTTTTATGTAAATAAATTTTCAGTTATAGCCAAACCACCCATTTGCTATCACTTCTCTTTCTCTCTCACTTTCTTCCCTCTCCTTTTCTGTATCCCAGAGATTTGCACTATCCTGAAGTTGGTGTGAATCAGTCTTATGCATTTTTGTTTTTAAAATATTTTCTACATGTGTATCTATTCACAAAAAATATGTGATAATTTCTATTATTTACCTTAAATGTTTATATTCATGATGTCATGCTGTATGTACCTTTGCTTTCTTTAAATGTGACATTACATTTTTGAGATGTATCATGTTGTTTCATGTAGATTGTTTACTTTTTTATCCATTTATGGTACTACAATCCCACTTTTCTTAATATTATCAACAGTGCTATAAAGTATATCCTTGACCTTTGGTCCTTGTATAAATATGACTTTCATGAAAGTGGGACTGTGGGAGTCACCCATACTCACCTTCACTGCAGATTGACACATGGCTTTCCAAAGAGGTGATACCGTGAGCAATTTGTACACTTTCCTGATTCTTCTCATTCCTTGTTAGCACTTGCTTTTATCAGATTTAAAATTTTTTCAATTATGTTGGTTATGAAATGATACCTGTGATGGTTAATTTTATGAGTCAACTTGATGGGCCATAGGGTACCCAGATATTTGGTTAAGCATTATTCTCTGTGTGTCTGTGAAGGTGTTTCTGGATGAGATTCACATTTGAATTGGTAGACTGAGTAAACTGCCTCTCCCAATGGGGGCTGGCCTCCTCCAACCCATTGAATAAAATGAAAAGAAAGGTTTAGGGAGAATTCTCTCCCTCTGAGTGGGGACATGGATCTTCTCTTTCCTTTATAGTAGGACTTGTACTGGAACTTACATCTTGGCTCTCCTGGCTCTCAGACTCTCTGCCTTGGACTGGAACTATATCATCAGCTCTTCTGGGTGTCTAGCTTGCTGGCTGCAGAGCTTTGGACTTTACAGCCTGCACAACTGCATAAGCCAATTCCTTATAATATATCTCCATCTCTGTCATCTCTGTATGTCTGTCCCTCCTATTGGTTCTGTTTCTCTGGACAACCCAGACCAATACATAATCTCCTTACTGTCTAAATAGGCATTTCACTTAGAACATTTTTCTTTTTTAGAGGTTTATTAACTATTTGGATTTTCTCTCTTACGAATTTTCTTTTCATATACTTTTCTCACTTATGTTATATACAGTCACAGCCCATCTAACTGTTCTCTCTCTCAAATACTTCATGTTAGGGGCATCCTGTACACCTTCATCTGCCTATATTCAGAATTTTCAGTATCAGATCTGTTGGAATATAAATTGAAGAAAATGATGGCTAATTCAGAATAACGAAGGGTGATGTAGATAGATGGGCAATGTGTCCTTTTCTAAATAGACCTGTATTATTTTAGACTAAGAGGAGGTAGAGTGAATGTGCAACCTCAAATCCACCACCCACAACTGGCCTCATAGTACATGATGACATTGGCATGCTGTGCCCACGTTTCTACCTACCACAATGACCCAGAATGAAGAATAAAAAGGGACACTATTGCTGAGCCCCATGTATGGACCTTGGAAGAGAACATACCTCACTTCAAACCATTAAGGAAGGAGCTAATAGTTTCCCAAAGTGGCTGGTCTTGTTCTCCTTTGTATGCTTTACAATGATCCTAAATAATTCTCAGAAAGAACCCCATTCATCTCATCTCCCTTTAATTAGGATTTCTATTTCTGTAACATTTTAGTTGTATTTAAATCAAATATTTACTCGTCAGACCTTCTGCCTTTTTCTGTCTTTTTGTTTTTTTTCCTCCTGTTTTCATTAGGCTCTATCCATGCTTTGTGTTCCACATAGGTGTTCCTTAGAAACAAAGCATTTTTGAGATGGCAGGATTGGAGCAAGCAAAAGAGAACAGGAAGAGAGTTTCCTCCAGTACAGACAGTTAAAGAACATAGATACGGGAATGCATTGAGTGACCTTTATGTAATGGGGTGCTTGAGTCACTAAGTGCTCCAGTGTGAGTACCATCCTGACTGATCCCTTGGTTCAGGAACTGCTCTGACGATATCAGAGATGCAAAGCAAATATCTGAGTATTGCTGCAGAGACTGCTCCCGTTCTTGCAGTCTCAATCAATCCAGATTAAGTTAATAATCCAATTTCTTTCTTTTTTTTCAAATTTTTTTTATTAAGGTGTCATTGATATACAATCACATGAGCAACATTGTGCTTACTAGATTCCCCCCTTAATCAAGTCCCCACCACATATCCCATTACAGTCACTGTCCATTAGCATAGTAAGATGCTATAGACTCACTACTTTTGTCTTCTCCCTGCTATACTTCCATCTCTTGCCCCCCCTACATTATGTGTGCTAATCATAGTGCCCTTTAATCCCCTTATCCCTCCCTTCCCAGCCACCCTCCCCAGTCCCTTTCCCTTTGGTAACTGTTAGTCCATTCTTGGGTTCTGTGAGTCTGCTACTGTTTTGTTCCTCAGTTTTTGCTTTGTTCTTATACTCCACAGATGAGTGAAATCATTTGGTACTTGTCTTTCTCTGACTGGCTTATTTCACTGAGCATAATCCCCTCTAGGTTCATCCATGTTGTGGCAAATGGTAGGATTTGTTTTCTTCTTATGGCTGAATAATATTCCATTGTGTATATGTACCACATCTTCTTTATCCATTCATCTACTGATGGACACTTAGGTTGCTTCCATTTCTCAGCTATTGTAAGTAGTGCTGTGATAAACATAGGGGTACTTATGTCTTTTTGAATCTGGGCTCCTGCATTCTTAGGGTAAATTCCTAGGAGTGGAATTCCTGGGTCAAATGGTATTTCTACTTTTAGTCTTTTAAGGAACCTCCATACTGCTTTCCACAATGGTTGAACTACATTCCCCTTTCTCCATATCCTCACCAGCATTTGTTGTTGTTTGTCTTTTGAATCTTGGACATCCTAACTGGTGTGAGGTGATATCTCATTGTGGCTTTAATTTGCATTTCTCTTATGATTTGTGATGTGGACCATCTTTTCATGTGCCTGTTGGCCATCTGAATTTCTTCTCTGGAGAAGTGTCTGTTCAGATCCTCTGCCAGTTTTAGTTGGATTATTTGCTTTTTGGTTGTTGAGGCACAAGAGCTCTTTATATAATTTTAATGTCAATCCCTTACCTGATATGTCATTTATGAATATATTCTCCCATACTATAGGATGACCTTTTGTTCTGCTGATAGTATCTTTTGCTTTTTAGTTTGATATAGTCCCACTTGCTCATTTTTGCTCCTTGCCCAGGGAGATATGTCATGAAAAAGTTGCTCATGTTTATATTCAAGAGAGTTTTGCCTATGTTTTCTTTGAAGAGGTAAATGGTTTCATGACTTACATTCAGGTCTTTGATCCATTTTGAGTTTACTTTTGTGTATGGAGTTAGACAGTAACCCAGCTTCATTCTCTTATATGTAGCTGTCCAGTTTTGCCAACACCAGCTGTTGAAGAGGCTGTCATTTCCCCATTGTATATCCATGGCTCCTCTGTTGTATATTAATTGACCATATATGCTTGGGTTAAAATCTGGACTCTCTATTCTGTTCCATTGGTCTATGGGTCTGTCCTGGTGCCAGTACCAAATTGTCTTGATTACTGTGGCTTTGTAGTAGAGCTTGAAGTTGGGGAGCATAATCCCCTCTGCTTTATTCTTCCTTCTCAGGATTGCTTTGGCTATTCGGGGTCTTTTGTGGTTCCATATGAATTTTAGAACTATTTGTTCCAGTTTGTTGAATGCTGTCAGTATTTTGATAGGGATTCCATTGAATCTGCAGATTGCTTTAGGTAGGATGGCCCTTTTGACAATATTAATTCTTCCTATCCATGAGCATGAGACTTGTTTCCATTTATTGGTGTCTTCTTTAATTTCTCTCATTAGTATCTTGTAGTTTTCAGGGTATAGGTCTTTCACTTCCTTGGTTAGGTTTATTCCTAGGTATTTTATTCTTTTTGATGCAATTGTGAGTGAATGGAATTGTTTTCCTTATTTCTCTTTCTGCTAGTTCATCTTTAGTGTATAGGATTTCTGCATATTAATTTTATATCCTGCCACTTTGCTGAATTCAGATATTAGTTCTAGTAGTTTGGAGTGGACCTTTAGGGTTTTTTATGTACAATATCATGTAATCTGCAAACAGTGACTGTTTAACTTCTTGCTTACCAATCTGGATGCCTTTTATTTCTTTGTGTTGTCTGATTGCCATGGCTAGGACCTCCAGAACTATGTTGAATAAAAATGGGGAGAGTGGGCATCCTTGTCTTGTTTCCAATCTTAAAGGGAAAACTTTCAGTTTTTCACTGTTAAGTATGATATTGGCTGTGGGTTTGTCATATATGACATTTATTATGTTGAGATACTTGCCCTCTATACACATTTTGTTGAGAAATTTTATCAAGAATGGATTTTGAATTTTATCAAGTGCTTTTTCAGCATCTATGGAGATCATCATGTGATTTTTATCCTTTTTATTGATATAGTGGATGATGATGGATTTTGGAATGTTGTACCATCCTTGCATCCCTGGGATGAAACCCACTTGATCATGATGGATGATCTTTTTGATGTATTTTTCAATTCAGTTTGTTTAAATTTTGTTGAGTATTTTTGCATCTATGTTCATCAGGGATATTGGTCTGTAGTTTTCTTTTTTTGTGCTGTCTCTACCAGGTTTTGATATTAGAGTGATGCTGGCTTTATAGAATATGTTTGGAAGTATTCCCTCCTCTTCTATTTTTTTGGAAACTTTAAGGAGAATGGGTATTATGTCTTCTTTAAATGTCTGATAAAATTCAGCGGTGAATCCATCTGGTCCAGGAATTTTGTTCTTGGGTAGTTTTTTGATTTCCCATTCAATTTCATTGCTGGTAATTGGTCTGTTCAGATTTTGTTTCTTCCTGGGTCAGTCTTGGAAGGTTGTATTTTTCTAGAAAGTTGCCCATTCCTTCTAGGTTATCCAGTTTGTTAGCATACAATTTTTTGTAGTATTTTTCTAATAATTCTTTGTATTTCTGTGGTGTCCATAGTGATTTTTCCTTTCTCATTTGTGATTCTGTTTATTTGTATAGATTCTCTGTTTTTCTTGTTAAGCCTCTAGGGTTTATCTATTTTGTTTATTATCTCAAAGAACCAGCTCATGGTTTCATTAACTTTTTCTACTGTTTTATTCTTTTCAATTTTATTTATTTCTTCTCTGATCTTTATTATGTCCCTCCTTCTACTGATTTTGGGCCTCATTTGTTCTTATTATTCCAGTTTCAATAATTTTTTATGGAAATGAATTTAGACTGTTCATTTGGAATTGTTCTTCCTTCTTTAAATAGGCCTGGATTGCTATATACTTTCCTTTTAGAATTGCCTTCACTGTGTCCCACAGAAATTGGGGCTTTATGCTGTTGTTTGCATTTGTCTCCATATATTGCTTGATCTCTGTTTTAATTTGGTCATTGATCCATTGATATTTAGGAGCATGTTGTTAAGCCTCCATGTGTTTGTGAGCCTTTTTGTTTTCTTTGTACATTTTATTTCTAGTTTCATACTTTTGTGATCTGAGAAGTTGGTTGGTACAATTTCAATCTTTTTGAATTTGCTGAGGCTCTTTTTGAGACCTAGTTTGTGGTCTGTTCTGGAAAATGTTCTATGTGCACTTGAGAAGAATATGTATCTTGCTGCTTCTGGGTTAATAATCCAATTTCAAAGAATGTTTTCTTTTATAAAAGGTGTTTAATATTACTCTTTCCTCAATAATCAGAATCAGTTTTGAAACTCAACTGAAAACCTTACCCAGTCACAGTGAGATTGTAAAAGACCCCTTGCTAACCATAGGAAGCCTGGAGTCATATGGGGTGCCATGTTAATTTAGTCTGGATAACGTTATTTCCTGGTCACTTTCTATACCTATCTTTTCTTTGCAATAGGGGTCATGAGAAGGTCATGAGAAGATGCATGCCAAAGGTGGATCTTTAGATGTCAACTCCTCTGAAAGTCATTCTCTGACCACTTACCCCTTCTATAGTCCCTACATTTCCCCCACATCTCCTTGTGTGTATATTTATAAAAGAGGAGATTTATTATAAGAATTGGCTTACACAATTATGGAGGCTAAGAAGTGCCCCCATCTGTCTGCAAGCTAGAGAACCAGGAAAATTGATGGTATAATTCATCTGGAGTCTGAAAGCCTGAGAACCAGAGCAGCCAATGTCTGCAGACAGGAGAAGATGAATGGCAAGCTAAGAACAAATTTTCCCTTTCTCCACCTTTGTTCTACTGAGGCTCTCACCAGGTTAGATAATGCCCACCTGCACCAATGAGGGCAGTTATCTCTACTCAGTCTACTATTCAGTGCTTATCTCTTCCAGAAACACCCTCAGAGGACACCCAGACATAATGTTTTACCAGCCCTCTGGGAATCTATTACCCCAGTCTAGTTGATGCACAAAATTAACCATAACATTGTTCACCTTCCATTGTTGGAAAAACTCATTCATTGTAACTGTTCACCTATCTGTCCACCATAAAGCTTACACTCCTACAAAGTCAGCTCCAGTGCTGACTGATCTCCCTGACCTGGCATAGTGCCCCCATGTACCTGTGGGATGATTTTAGTGGCTAGAGTTGGGTGTGGTGAAAGGAATTGCTACCAACTGTCATGAAGCTCTTATACTTTGTTTAACAAGACTTTCCTCCCAGACCCCACCCAGACTGTCCTTTCACCCCATCCTACTTAATAGGAGATAAATAATAAGACACTTGTACAATGAGTTTGCATATATTATCTCATTTGTATTACTATTTCACAATAGTACATGAGGTTTAAAAACTTAGCACCATGGTTTTAAATTTACAGATCTCCGGAATGAGAATTAGGAAAACTGACAACATTCTGAGCTTCCCAGAAGGTAACTGCTAGGGGGATTTTTGTGGGCAGTCTGAGAGAAGTACATGCCTAGATGGTTTGGCTTTCATTGACCCATTCTTGCTCAGAAGGCAATGCTAACTGAAACAAAAGAGCTTCATGCCAGAAGGATGTGGGATGACAGCAGCCTTCAGGGTGGCCTTGTGTTCTTGTCCTGGTCTCTCTCTCTCTGGCTCCTGCATTGCTCATCTTTTTAGTTCACAATCCAGGTCTTGTGACATATATTTTCTCTAGAGTGAAAATGACAGAGCTGTAAAGCATTTGTTTCTGATTGTGTCAGTGTGCCTGGCCAGGGAGCTGGGGTGATTCAAACTGGATTCACACATATCTTCCCATCAGCTAACCAAGTGTTGGGAAGCACAGGAAGAACTTGCTAGGGCAAGGTGCCCAGGAAAGTATTCTTGGTGGTAGAGTCTGTGGAAGCAAAGCAGATTCGCATTGACCCTAAAGAGATGGCACCACTTGAGCAGGAGCCCTGTGGCAGAATCTCCACTGAGATATAACAGCAAGCTGTATGAAATCACTTTTAGAAAGTAGCTCAGGTGCAATAACAAGTCCAATTTCATAGGACAAGAACTGGGTGAGCATTATGAGTAAGCTCCAACAACAGTAGTGACTGGCCAAGAGGGTAAAAATACACTTGAACCCTGAGGAGCCCTGTGTCTTGGCTAATCTGTGTCATAATTTTTCCTCTCCTCTCCCTCTTTCTCCTCTGTTTTCCCCTCCCTTCCCTCTCCTGTTTCCTCTCTTGGCTTCTTTCTCTACACCCTCTTCTTTCTCTTCTTCCTCTTCCCTCCTCTATCTTCTCTGATCTTCCCTTCCTCCTCTCCTTCAAATGCTGAGTGCTCCTTTGCATCAATCAACAAACACGTACAGAACTCCCACTTGTCCCATTTACTGTGCTAACAGCTGGGGTGTCAAGATGAATCAGTTCTATTTCCTGCCCAGCACCAAGGGTCGGTGTGCTGGACTTTGCCCACCTCTCCCTGTACCCCCAACTTCTATCTCCTGGAACATGTTCCACTCACCAGCCTTGGTATTCTTATTTTGTAATATGGCATTTTTCAGTCTTTTCAAAATGATCCTCAGAAAAAATTGTTTTTCATTGACCTGTAGCATGTAATCTAAGGATCAATAATATGTCTTACTACGTAACCATCATTTCAAGTCAAGTCCTGGACTCCAACTGCTCCTTTTCCAGTAACACCTCTGCCCCTTGCCCCTTCTCTTAGAAAATCTGGAGCCACCACTGTTTCTGCTCTCAGGCAGCTCACTACCCAGGGGAGGCATGTTTAGATTAATTGCTTCAAAATTCTTTAATCACTGTGGGAGTTGATATGAAAGGCTGGCACAACTGACTCAGAAACTCCTACTTAGCAGACTGTTGTGCTGGGGACCACGGGATGGGTGGAGCAAAGCAACAAGAAGCCAAAAACTCTCTGGGCACTCACTGTGATTGTAGAAAAGAAAGAAGGGTCCATCAGCACAGCTACTGGCCAAGACACTGTGTGATGCCTCTATTTCTAGTTACATCAAAAACAGTTCGGCCTGTAAATAAATACTGCTTCAGTTTCTCTAGGAGCCTGACTGAGATCAGCTAACCTTTAGGCAAAGAGCTTGACTCTTCTTGCTAAAGCTTTTGGCAAACCCTTTTCAACTTGATGCAAGGGATTAGGTTAACTCTTGCAAAACCGGTTCACCAGGAACAATGAATAAGGTGGATTTTTTTAGCATCTGGCATATTGTGTCTGAGCAGCTATAAATATAATTACAAGCTGGAATTTCAAGGGAGGAGAGTATTGGCTTGCTGGAAAACAAGCTGAGTTATAGACCTTCCCCCAGCCAGCATGCTGTGTTTTCATCTTCACTTCTTGTGATCTTTTTTTCCTTTTCAAGGACTTTGACCATGTCATTTTCTCTTTACCACTAATAATTTCTCTCCTGTTGTGTGTGCATGTGTGTTCTGCTCTCCTTACAGGGGGGCAGAGAATTCCTTGTAAGTATGTCTATGTTATCAAATATACAGTTTACTTATTAACCACTCCGGTGATGAAAGCAATGTCTTATCCCCCTTTGGCAGGTGGTGAATCTCACAGCCAAGAGAAGCTTTCTTTCAAACAGGAAGTGTGTTGGGTCTGAACAACTCTGCACTGAGACAGTGAAGCTTTTAGTTCTAGATGTTGGCCATGAAGCAGGCAGAGGGTGTGGCCACCGCAGACGCTGCCATGGGGCAGTGTTTCCTATGGTGTGTTCCCAGGAATTAGCAACAGGAGGGATGCTACAAAAGCGTTTATTGAAGTAAGGATTTCCAACAAGGGAGCTTTCTTAAAGTATTAAATATGCTGATGTGCCTTGGGCATGGTCAAGGATGAGTTGTAACACATGTCATTTTTCATACTTATCATTAAGGCCACATCACCCTCAGCCTTTCTCTAAGCCTAGCATTCTGAGAAACACACTTCAGTGGGGCCTGAGGGCCTTGGGAAAGAACAGAATGAGTGAAGTGTCCCAGAATAGAGAATTCCCATCATAGTTCCTTTTGATGTTGGTTGTTGGATAATTTTCCACTTTCCACCACTGGGATAGATCTTGGGAGAGTAGATCTGAGTTGGGGACTGCTGTCCAAGGATCTAGGGCTTCTGGAATTTCCCAGTTCCTTTTCACTTCTTTGTTCTACCTTGTTTACTTTGAAAAATCAGCATAATCCACTTGATTATAGAGCTATGCCTTTCTCCAGAGGGAATGACTGAAATCATTTGCATATTCAGGCATTATTTGTAATCTGTTCATCTGCCTTTTTTAAAGTTCAGATTAAAGTTTGGTAACCCAAGCAGATACTCAAACTGATCCTTTTACCACCCTCCTTTTTTCTCTGCAGGCTGCTTTCTTTGGTTTCTCCTAACTCTGTGACTGCCCTTGAATTTACAATGTTGTCTTCCAGTTCCCAGTGTCACCTGCTTGGTCTCTGTTGTCCGGGGCTCTGCTTTGGAAGTCGCACTTTAATTTCTGTCTGTCACTGGGCTCAGCTCTGGCTGGCCTCAGGATCACCCAGCCTCCATGCTGGTCCCACTGACTCTACTCTGTCCTTTGTCTTGAGGGTAGGACCCAGAAACCTCACTTCTACATGACAGTGATCTCCACTTCTGTCCAGTTGATTCTGATGCCCACCCAGGATTGAAAAACCTGCTCTAAGTTCTAGGCACATAGTCCCTGTCCTTGTTGCTGAAGCCCCTCCTGGGTCATGGTTCCATTTCTCCCACTTCTGCCTTCAGATGCTATAGTAACACGTATCTGTAAAGTTTCTACTGTGTCTTAGGTGTTTGAAATTTTTTATTTCATTGAATCTTCACAACACTCTTATGGAGATATATAAGAGCAGGGGTTCAAACTCAGATTTGTCCCAGGCTACTTTAAAAAGTGTGGCCCCTGGACCAGCCAAATAAGCGTGACCTGCATGCATCTTGTTGAAATGCTTGGGTGCCATCTCAGACCTTCTGAATCCGTTTCTTTGGAGTGGGCTCCAGAAATCTGTAGTTTATCAAGTCCCCCATGTAATTCTGATGCACCCTAAAGTTTAAGAAGCATCAACCTAGAATACTATGTATTTCATCACTATATTTTCTGGTCTATTTTTCTTTATTTCTTTGCTTGGAAATTTGTCTTAGTTCTTTCCCAGCAACCACACTATCAGCTCACTGGGCAACCTCACTCATATCTTTCTCAACCAGCAGTTTTTTTATACACACTCTTCCTGTTTTCTTAACAACATTCATTGTGACTGACTGAGCAAGCACGGGGATCCAACCTACCTACATGCTTTGCACTATCTGACCTTGCACTGTTTACTTCTGGTAAATCCCTGCTGGTGATCTACTTCAAGCTTAAACTTTCAGATACAGAAATGCAAACATCTAGTGACCTTGGCAAGTTTCACTTAACATTAAACTATATCTCTTCAAAGTGAAGCGAGGATGGGGAGATTTTTGAACATGGATCTCCTGATAACATGACACCTCTTCAAAACTATAATCTTATTTAGGATTGGATGATATGCAAGCCAAACCAGAAATTTTAGGGTGGCAAGCATCTGTCTCTTGCTGATTCTGCCCCTTTATACACATGCAGAAAGTCAGGGTTGCTGAGCAATAGTCTGATTACTCTGTACAACAATATGATCCTAACTTCAAAAGAATTTTTGTTATTTAGACTACATTTAAAGAATGGATTTATTTCAATATCTTTAGCCTCATAAGTAATGCATAATAATTGATGAGGGATTAGCATTTTGGAGTTCAAAATGCATAAAGTTTCCTTGGTTGGCTGATGCATCATTGTCATATAGAAGAAAGGGAGCTAGGAGGCTTACAAGGAGAACTTAACTTAGAGGTCTTGAGTTATTGGTTTTTTCCAGTTACAGTTAGCTTCCCAGATTGTTTCTTCAGTGTCAACCTTCACAAGAATATTCCATGAATAAATATTAGGGTATATCCCTGGCAGTCTGTAATGGTCACATTATTCTGCCCAATGGCTGGTTCATGGGGCTGCATCCTAACTGGGACTGCGGTATCCTAACTGGCATATTGAGATGCATTAGATCATTTATGCCTTTTATTCTCCTTTCTAAATGGGCTCCCATTGATTAGAGCTACTAGCTTTGAGTACTCTTGGGTCTGCTGAATTACTGAAAGAGTTGCAGTTTCACTGTAGTGACCTTGCAAGAAGTACCAGTGCAGCTCAATTTCAAATTCTGCTCACATTTCAAATATATTCTTGATATATTTTGCTTAGCAGTCTATTTGCCTTCTCATCTCCACTCTTGCCTGAGTGACAGCAAAGAACTGTATTAATAAACTCAATAATGGGGACTGACTCAAAAGTGTAGTTATTTTTATTAGTAAACTATTTTGGGGGAGAACAGACCACATTTTATGTTCTTATGTTCCACAGTGGTGTAAATAAGTCTGAATCTTTTTTCACCTCAGGTTTAAGAGAATGTTTTGGAGGTGATTGGCAGAAGACAGAATTAGCAAACCAGTACTATCAATTTTCATGGTGAATAACTTTAGAAGGAAATGATGGTATCTTATACTTTAATAAAAAACATACAAGAATTTGGAGAAGTTGGCAAACTCTAAGAAGAACACATTTAGAAAACTGCTATGATTTAATGTTCTGGCTATACATCTGGGTTTACTTTTTTTTTTTTTCTAAATGTTTAGAACTAAATTTAAAGCACAGTTGATCTTGGCTTGGATAGGCAGCCTGTATTTTAACTGGGGATTTAATCAATATCCAAGGGCTAATTGACTTCTGACAGTGGGATCCAAAGAGCATCCGGAAGTTTTCCAAGAGGTTGACTAGTTTATTTTAATCCCTCTTTCCTCCTTCTTCTTGGTCTCTGCCTTCTCTAGTTGTATGCTAACTTGCCTCATTTCTAATATTCTGGAATTGCAACCTTAATATATAGCAGGAAAATTAAATTTAATAAAACCCTTGATTTTAAAAATCTTGAGTATTTCATGTTAGATTTTTGGGAGGGAAATAATTTTAATTTATTTCCGTTTTAATATCTCCACAGTTTAGTGATTAAGTGTAAGATATTCAGTACCCTTTTTCAGTGTTCAACCCATTAAATCCATGCTAAACTTCAGAAGTATTGAGTCAGTTTTCTATAATTTCTCATTCATAATTTCTCCATAGAGCAGAAACAGAAATGTCTTCATTGTTATTACAAACAGACAAAATAATAACAACAAAATAATTTTACCTGCTTACTTCTAGGATGCTATGTTAAACTTTGCATGGATTTTATTTATTAGACATGTACTAATAATACTTGTTATTTAAGAGCTAAAATAACTTCACTACTTTAAGTAACCTCTTTGGCTCTGCCTCTTGCCATATGACCCTTCATTCACAGTCCCAATAACAAATTATGCACCAAAATTCCAACTGAGTTGATTGTTTGCCTACTCAACATCCCCTGTGGGAAATCTTATAGAAAGCTTTTGTTTCAGAAGTAAGTGCCAGGAAAATTTTGCTTCCCCCAAGCAAGAGCATGTTTTCTCTTGGACAGTGAGAACCATGTAATTGAACATATTTTCCTTTGTATTTGGCTGCCAGGAAGCTCAGAGCCAAACTTGTAGCCTAACTTTTGTGGCTATAAAAGATACTATGGTCCACATATCTGGGCTCTTCCTTCTGCCTTGATACTGATCTTCAATCCTGACTGTGGTTTACATAATAAGTCATTATAAAAAAATATAGATGATGTATCAGCTGTCTGAAATTATAATGGAATAAAATAGGCTTGTAGCTTATAGCCTGTAAACCAATAACTCAATTGTTTGAAAAACAACGCTTTTTCTTTTTTGCAGGGATATAACTTTGTGAGTGATCTTTAGATTCTTGATCCAACCTGCAGAAACCTATTTCATTTCAGTATGCATTTCATGTGCATTTACCATTTGCCAGCCAGCTTTACAAGTGGTAACATGGCTCAGTCTCTTAAAGGAGGCTTGAAGAGGAGACACAAGTAGAAATAATGCAAGACAAAATGAAATAGGTATTAAGTAGCAGTAAACCCAATTTGCTGTAGAGGTTTAAGGGAAGGAACAATTCATTTTTCAAGGGCTTCAAAGATAAAGAGGTTTTTCAAAGGCAAAAATTTGAGGGCAGGGCATTCCAAGCTAAGGAGGCTACATGAAGGAAGCATAATGTTGCTAATTTTCCATGAGAAGTGACAAAATGATATTGCTGCAGAGCATTATTAATAAGTAATAGATTATCATTAATATTGCTCCTTGAAGAAGGCAGGTTTCTGTAAAGATGAGTAGCATTTTTAAAAGGGACTTCTGGGAATTTCACTATACTAGTCCTCATCGCATGCATTTCAATGTAAACATTGTAGTTTTCATTTTTCTTGATAGAGGTGTATCATTAGGATTTTCCTAATGCCAATCAGTCATGACTGGGGCTATTTCTGAACTGACAGTCGTCACGAAGAGAGGAAGCAAAAGAGGAAAAGAGAAGAAAATACAAGAAAAGGGAAGGAGAAAAATGGTAGCAAGGATTAACTATTTTCCTAAGGCATGGAAGTCCTTAAGATAAAAAGTTTCTTCTCTGTATTAGAACTGACAGAAATAGAAAACGATGACATGGACAGGGCATATGGCAACTTCTTGGGAAAGATGTCAGTGGAGATGTTACTGGGTCAAGTTGGTCTGCTCTCAGGCGGGAACAGGGTAATGATTTGACAGTTTGATACAATTAAACCATACGCATTATGATTTGTGTTGTGTAGGGCTGAGGAGGCAGGTGTAGAGTGGTTGAGGCATAGGTGGATGGTAGAAGGAAGCATTACGTACCCTGGGGTGGCCTGTGTCGATGTTGGATTCCCACTGACCATGCCACCACCCTGAACTGTTTGACTTGGGGAGCTAATTTAGCACATCAGGAAGGACTGCTTGAGTAGAACCAGAGGGAAGTTCCATAAACAGCAATTGCAGTGATTCCTACTGGCTGTGTGCTTTTGGAAACAATTTACACAAGGGCTGATTTCGACATGCACTAATGTATACAGTTTAGCTGGCGTTTTATATGGAAACTTTAATAAACCGTTCCAAATGGTACTCAATTTGCATAGATTAGAGAGTTCCACAGGCCCATACATTAGGTCTTGAGGGTTTGGGGCCATTTAATGGAGATGCCAGTTGATAAATAACTAATTTTATTGAATTCTGCCAAAATTTTCATGATTAGACATTCTTCCCTTTTTTTTTTTTAGCGTCCCAAGTTATTTATTTAAGTAATAATTGTAATAGCAAAATCTTAAAGACAACTTAAATGCCCATCAATAAGGAACTAATTATATGTCTATTGATAAAATAAAACCTGTGACTTTACAATAATAAGGCATGTAATGATAAGGCAGCTGTCTACGATGTACATTTAGGTTCAAAAAGAAGATGCAGAACAATGTGTAAAGTATGTTAACATTGGTGTTTTAAAAAGAAAGGGAGTCCTGTGTGATACATACATATTGTAAATGCATAGTGTTCCTCTGGAAGGCAGTAAAAGAAACTGACAGTGGCTGGCTCTGGGAGGGAAATACTAGGGATCAGGAGTAGGAAGCAGGATTAACTTTTCCTCTGTTTTCATTTCAAACTAGGTAGTCTTGAGTTGCTTTTACTCACTCTTGTCTAGTGACTTGAACTAACTTTCCATCTCTTTCCAAGACTCAAGACCAAGGGAATCCCTGTGCCAACATCAGACAGGAGAGCTTCGATTTCCTAGTCCTGTTCTGTGTGGATGTTTCCTAGATTCCCCCACAATCTGGGTCAGGGCAGCCTCTGGGCTTGGTATGAAGATTTTAAAAAGGTTCTTCTTCAGAAAGATGAATGAGAAAAACCTCCTTCTGTGTGAAAGTAGCATAGGGAGCAGAGTGCGGTGGATGTCAGGGACCACTTCTGCCTGGGTGTATCTAACTCTCCTTAGCTAGGTTCTATTCTACAGTCTCTATTTGTGGTGGACCTTAAGTGGGTCAGCTTGCTGGGAGAGTGTGAGTTCCAGCCCCTTCACTTGGTACCTCACAAACTGAAATCTCAAGTGCTAGGTAGACGATTGCATCTGCCCCACTCTTCCACCTGCCCCCACAGTTTTTCAGGGTGACCGGAGTCCAAGGGACTAACTGGAAGTCAATGTGGCAACTGATATGAGTGCTGCAGAGGAGTATCTATGAAGGCTTTCAGAGAGTGAAAAGGAAGAAACTCATTCTCCGTGGTGGTGGTTGCATTAAGTGGAGTAGTTTAGATTCTCAACTGGGGTCCTCCAAGGGACCTTTGGCAAAGTATGGAGACATTTTTGATTGTCTCTTCTGGGGCTGACAGTGCTACTGGCATCTGGGGATGGAGGCCAGGGCTGCTGCTGAGCATTCCACAATGCATGGGACAATCTGCCTCAAAAAGAATTACTTAGCCCAAAATGTCAGTAGTGCTCCACTGAAAAACCTGGTCACATGCTGTGGTAACAAATAATTTTTAAAAATGTCAGTGGTTTAACCCAACACATAATTATTTCCCCTTCATGCTCCAGTTGGAGTTGAGCAGGGCAGCCTGGCTTCTCCCAGTGCCATCAGGGAGTCTGGCTGATGGAAGATTCATTTCCATGTGGGCTTCTGCCACCACTGTCACAGGGGAAGGGAACTTGGGGACTGCACAGAAGATTTTAAAGCTTCTGCCCAGAATTGGCACCTGTCCTTTCCAGTCACATTCTAGTGGCCATAATCTATCATATGATCATACCTAAATTCAAAGCAGGTGGGAGGTGCATTTTTATCTTACACCCAGGAGGTGGAGAGAGTGAGAATATGTGTGAAGCATCCTCATGACTATCACACTGATGGTAGTCATGGTTCCCACGGTGGTCGGAGGATTTAAGGAAGGCTTCTGTTCTTGTTACCTATTGCTGCATAACAAACCACCCTGAACTTAGGGGCTGAGGACAAAGCAATAGTCATCTCATTTGCTCTTGAAGCTGAAATTTGGATAGGGCTGCCCGGGAACAACTAATCTCTACACCGTGTGGTGTCAGCTGGGGTAGCTCAAAACCTGGGGGCCAGAATCACCTGAAAGCTTGATCACTTGCATGTCCGGCAGTTGATGCTGGCTATAGAATGAGACCTCAGCTGTGACCGTCAGCTGGACCACCTGCGTGTGGCTCCAACCTGTGGCTGTTTGGCTTCTTCCCAACATGGTGGCTGAGTTCCAAGGCAGAAGGAGATGCTGCCAGTTTCTTAAAGCCCGAATCTGGAAATTGGCACAGTGTCCCTTCTGCCATATTCTATTCATCAAGGAGTTATAAAGTTAAGGGGAGGAGACATAGACCATGTTTCAATAGGAGGAAGGTCAAAGAATCTGGGGGCCATGTTTTAAGACTGCTTTCCAGGTTGGTGATAGTATTGAAGAAATGGCAAGATTTCTGTAGGCGGAACTTGGGGGAGGAATATTGTGGACAAAGTAAACAGCACGAGCCAAGGCGCATCACCAATTCATCTACATTTCCTAGCTAGTCCTGCCTCATAGCTGCTCTGCTGACATAAACTTTGTAACAATGTTTTAATCCAACTACTAAATACATTGTGTTTCATGAATGTATACTCTACTGTCTTTTATTCTGATCTAATTGTCTAAAATGATACACGATTCATTCTACTGCAAACAAAGGAAATTACTAAAAAATAAAAAAGTACTGCTACCAAATTTTTCTGCTAAATGTTTGTTTCTGTAATATAGTTTGGTTTACCTCAGTTTTGGGGGTTAGTATACTAGTGGCATTCACTCTGCTTTGGATTCATTTTACTTTGGACTTCATGGTTCAGTTTAGACTTCAAGGCAGGGTGAACTTGACCTGAAGCACTTTCTTCAGGAATCAGGTACAGTAGGGGTTAAAGAGTAGAATAAATGAGCCGTCCTTTTTCTGACTTTGAGAAGGGAATTCCGCCAGAATCCACGTGTGTTCCTATTTATCCTGAGTCCATCCCGACAGCATTGGCGGTGGGGCAAAAAACCGTAGAATTTTAGAGTTGAGAGCATCTTTCAGGGTCCTCTAAGCTGCACGTCCTCATTTTGCATATGAGGAAAATGAGAATGGAAGAAGCAAAATTGAAACTCCAGGAGGAAGGGCAGCTGGGACAAGTCGGGGAGACCCATTGGTGAACTACAGGGAATCGAGTGCTTCCCCCTAATTTCGTGCTGAGGGGGAAACAGCTTCTTGGCTTCTGCTGCTCTCGCTTCTTTTGTGACTTTGTCCCAGCCCTTGGCTGCATCTACTCCATGTCCCCAGGCCTGACCATTCCATCTGGCTCCGGATTATGCTCCGACAGCTGCCTTTCCCCTCACCCTTTGTTCTCACTCTTTTAAATCCAAAGGGGAGTTGCCCCACTGATGACATTTGAATTCAGCTCATGAAAAATTCTGTAACAAGTGTACTTGATGGTTTGATCTCTGGCTTCTCCCACCCATTTGCCCTTTATACCCTGAGAGCCATTAGCTTTATTTCCTTGGAGCAGATTGCAGTTTCAATGGAAAGGAAATAAGGGTGTATGTTCAAGCTGAGCTCTGTTCTAAGAAGGACCAAGCAAAACTTAATCCTGGGCTGCTGTGGAAACTCAGGCAGTGGAAATCTCTCCTCAACCACAGTGTTGGTGCTTATGATGCTGGAAGATCCCTGAACCACCATTTACTAGCTTTGTGCTCTGGGCAAGATGCTTAGACTCTGTAGATTCAGTTCTCCCCTTATATAAATGGAACACTAATAAGTGCCTGCCTGAAAAAGTTGTTCAGTCCTTCTGGCATTCACTCTCATATTTGTTAGTGGGTCCTGTGGGGTCAAAGTCTTGTAGTTTATAATCCAGGGAAGAAGATGGCCATGAATCACTAACCACAAGTACAGCTGACCCTTGAACAATGCAGGGGTTATGGATGCTGACTCCTTTCACAGTCAGAAATGCACATATTACTTTTGACTTCCCCCAAACCTAACTCTGAGTAGCTCACTGTTGACTGGAAGCCTTATTAATAACATAAACAGTCAATTAATACATATTTTGTATGTTATATGTATTATATAAGGTATTCTTACAATAAAGTAAGCTAGAGAAAAGAAAATGGTTTTCAAATTGTCCCATATCACCCAAATATTTTCCAATATCCTTATTGAAAAAACCTGCATATAAGTGAATCTGCACATGGTGTTCCATGTTCCAAGGATCAACTGTGAATATAACATTATAAATACATAAATCCATAAGTCCTAAGTCTATAAATCAGGACTTTCTGGACAAACTGGGATATCTGCACCTTCCCCAGCTGCCCCAGCCACCCCAGCCTTCCCATTATAAAGAAGGTTGGGCAAGACTTCCCTGGGGAAGGGAAGATGACTGAGATGTACAAATTAATTACTAGGCAAAAGGGGTGAGATGGAGCAACTTGGGCCAAGAGAGCAGGCGGCATGTGCAAAACTTTGAGGTCAGAGGAAGCATGGAGCCTGCAATGGACTGAAGATGTCCAGTGAGGCAGAAAACCCAAGGGCTGAGGCTTTAAGTAGAGCAGACCAGTCACTTGCCTGCTTCATAGGTGTTACTAATGTGTGCTTGATCTTGGGCTAGTTTTAACTGTGGGACTTGCAAGACCAGATGTGCATTAAAAAAATCAGTGTGTCTGCATAGTAGAATGGATGAGAGTTGACTAGTAGTTCTCAGTCGCTGCCTTTCAAGTGCAGCTTTCAAACAATGTCAAAGCCTGAGCCCCACCCACAAAGATCTGCTTTAGTTGGTTTAGAGTGGAGCCCAGCAGATAATAACATATGCTGGCATTGAGATTCACCCTAGAAGGGGCTTTAGTAGAGGTGGGGAAGAGAAATTGAAAAGCTACTCTGGGTCTAGGGCAATGGTTTTCAAACTGTACAGAACTTCCTTTCCCCTGAAGGGCTTGTTAAAATGCAGATTTCTAGGCCCCTTTGATTCAGTAGGTCTGGAGTGGGACCTGAGGATTTGCATTTCTGACAAGTTCCCTGGAGATGCTAATCTTGCTAGTTTGGATACCACCCTTGGAAAATCACTGATCTAGAAAAATGCTATCAGATTTGCTAAATAAAATGAACAGAATTTGGTTATCGATTGTGCGGCTAAGTGTAAAGGAGGATTCAAAGATCCTGCAGTTTTCTGAATTTTGCAATGGTATGTATGGGTGTTCCCATTCACTGATATTCAGGGAACAGGCAACCAGAGAGGAACATGAAGTCAGTGTGGTGCATGTAGTTGAGGGTGTCTTTGAAACAACTGAGTGAATATATCAAGTAGGGATGTATATATGGAACTTGGAAGGGAAGGTGACTTGGACATGAATTCAGGGGTCCTTGTATATATAGATGGTCATAGAAGCCAAAGACTTATCAGTGGGGTCACTCGGTTCTCCCGCTTTCTTTGCTCTTACCCTGTTCCAACGCTTTGGCTTCTCTTTTTCTTGGTCTTTCCAAAGTGCCATAATCCTTCCAACCTCAGTGCCTTCTTACCTGCTACTCTTTGTATTTGGGAGAATACTTCCTCTCCCACAACCGTAATTTAGCTGTTTTGCTCCATTGGATTCCACCCTTGGGCTTGGTCATGTGTGGCATTAGCAAGCAGGTGCCTTTGTTTCCATCTGCAGCACAAATCGGAGTGTTATTATTTGCTAAATGGCCATCTCTCCTACTAGATTTGAAGAGAGCACCATCGCATCCCGAACTCAGTATCTTACCCTTGAGAAAACCCTCTGAGACAGTTGTTAAGTGTCCATCAGATCAGTTACAGAGATGGTAGTTGTTTAAACGGTGCCTCTGTAAGGCATCCGCTGGTGTCATTCGGTAATAAGATTTAAGTTTTGTTGGGCTCTGGGCGTGTGAACCTGCAACAGCGCCATCTGGCGGAGAGAAATGATGCAACAACTATGATCACACGGGCTACGCTCAGTGTGACTTAATGCTCCGCTGGAAGAAAAGACTCATTTCTTACACTTAAGACATAAAAGTAAAATCTGTTTGAAGGAAGATAGACTCTTTTTGAGAAGCTTAATTGGAAAAATTGGGTATTTATTGAAAATAGGGTTGCGTTTTTAAAGAAGAGAGTCACTGTAATTAAGAGAGTTTTATTGAAAGGACACATGTGGAAATAAGGAAGTTAGTGATCTCCACCCAAAGCCAGCATCACAGAAAAACAGGAACAGGCTTATAGCTGGGCTGCTCAGGCCGATTTGCATTTTGGAGCTGACTGGAGAGTGAGGATATTGCTCATCGCTATCCAGCTGTCTTGTAACCCCTTAGTGACAGGCCCAAGCCTGTTACTTTCTATGCAGTTGCTCCCCCATGTGGGCCTTCCTCCTGAAGAGGCCTGGTGTTACTGACATGGTGATGGCAGGTGCTCACAATATGACAGAGTGGGGCTATGAGTGGACTCACAGGTTTTCCCTGTTTCTAACTTCTGTCATAGTGGGGAAGAAATATGGCCTTTTAGTTCTGCGATAGAAAACTAATGTGACTATATCCCACACTTTATGAAATTGATTTCACAATGTGCATTTCTCCTCTGCTTCTAAATCAACCACTCTTGCAGCTATCAGTAGACTTATCGAAGGTCATGAAGCCAAACGGGTGGATTCTGGTTGGTCACTTCCCTGGATATGGTGTCCCTATTGGATAGAGCTTTGGTATCTGGCTACTTCTCAGACTACCACTCAGCCTACATATTGTTTGTTCAAAGGTCTGATGCCCTCTTATTCCATTCAGATATGGCCACTACTGGGGAGGGAGACATAATCCAGAATGCAATCACTGTATCAGTTAAAGTGACTTTGATTCCAAAGGGCTTAAATTATAAGGGAACTTTCTTCTTATAAACCAGAAAGTCTACCATTAGAATGGCCTTCATATGAAGGTTGATCCAGGGATTCAGTGATGTCAAAAACCCTGTTTATTTTTTCCACTTTGCTATCCACAATGTTGGCTTCATCCTAAGGTTGTCTTCCCTTATTGGTATAGCTTTTTTATCAGTCAGGATAAACTAAATTCTGTTAAGGTAATGTTGTGGGTTGAAAGCTTGTGTCCCCACAAATGCATATGTTGAAACCGTAATCCCTAATGTGATGGTATTAGGAGTAGAGTCTTTGGAAAGTGACTAGATTTAGATGAGATCATGAGAGTAGGGCCCCATGATGGGGTCTGTGCCCTTATAAGAAGAGGAAGAGACACCAGAGCTTCTATCTCATGAGGAAACAGTGAGAAGGTAGTGATCTGCAAGCCTGGAAGGTTGTTACCAGACATCACATCTGTGTGCACTTGATCTTGTACTTAAGAGAGTTTTATTTTATTAAACCTCCAGAAGTATGAGAAAATAAATATGTGTTGTTTAAAGCACCCAGTCTATGACGTCTTGTTCTGGCGGCCTGAGCTGACTAGTACAGAAACGGTATCACAAAGTATGGTACAAATATCTAAAAATGTGGGAATGGCTTTGAAACTGAGTAATGGAGATACGAAGAAAAGTTTTGAGGTATTAGAAAGGCTGAGATCACCATGAAGGGACTGTTAAAGGTAATTCTGGTGAGAACTCAGGAAGGGTGAGAGCTGTAGAGAAAGCTCCCATTTTCTTAGAGAATACATAAATAGTTGTGAACAGAATGTTGGAAGAAATATGGATGGTAAAGGTCATTCTGATGAAGTCTTCAACCGAAATGAAGAACATATTCACTGGGCAATGGAGAAAGGCCATCCTTGTCAAGTGGCACAGAACTTGACTCGTGTTCACATTGTAGTGTTTTGCAGAAGGTGTAATTTGTGAGTAATGAAATGGGCTATTTAACTGAGGAGGTCTCTAAGCAAAATGTTGAAGGAACAGATTGGTTACTCCTTTGTTTATAGTAAAATGCAAGAAGGGATAAATGAGTTGTAGAAGGAATTGTTAACAAAAAGGAACCAGAGTTTAAAGATTCATAAAATTCTCAGTGTATCTATATTGCAGAAAGTACCAAGGGTGTGGTGGAACAACTGTTTGATAAGAGATTAGTATGGTATAAACCACAGGCATAATCAACCACCACAGCAGAAATACTGCCAGTTTGAACTGAAGGGGATGGCTGTCACATTTCCTAGATCAGACAGGACTGTACCATAATACTATTTGGCGGTGAAAGTGTGCTATTCTTCAAGACAAGGGGAAATAACCTCAAAGGCAATGCGGAGATCATTAGGATCGCCTGCCTCCACAGTTCTTCTCTTCCTTCCAGGCATTATTTTTCCCTTCTCACATTGTTCCTTTGAGGTTCTTCCCAGGATCTTCTGGTGAGGGTGGGATTGTCTGGTGCCACACAACTTTTGAGTCACAGGCGTCAGAGCTCAGCCCTGTGGAGTCACTGCCCCCTACTGATGCTTTCCCTTCTGACCCCTCCCCTGAGGCCTCTTTCCTTCTATCTCTTTGTCTAAGGACCCATCAGGTTTCCCTCCACGTCCTCTTTGATGGGCTCTAAGATACTGATAATTCATAATGAAGGCCAATGCTCGTAATTGCCTCTTTGTTGAGCCCCATCGTCCAGAAACAGGATGATAGTTTTTCCAGAGTCTAAAACATGGAGATAGTGTTCCCAGTGACAGTGTCATTGCTTTTTGGCACTTAGAAGACCAGTTAAAGAGTGGATACAGGAGTTCTCAGGGATCTCTTAAGTGGAGATGTCTAATAGGACCAGGGAGCAGATATGTGTTGCATTTCATTACTCATGCAGGTGTTTATTTATTTTGCCTACTAAATATGGTGACTTGTTTATTTTAATGCAAAATAAAGATCCTGGGAATAGCCTCAGAGGAACAATGGTTGATGCTTCTCCCAGCTGCAGAAAAAGAAAGGAAGAGGATAGCTGAGTGAGCAGTGGTCAGAGCTCCCTCTCCATGTAGACCATAGTATGAAGGGAATGGGTAGATGGGCGAAGCATGAACACCTTAGTGTCATTAGTATATTGTAATGCAAAATTAGTTTATTTAATACAATATAATATAAATGCATTGTAATGCAATTTGTTAAGTATTTTTAAGAAAATCTCATGTCACATCATTCTATTTGGATATGCATCTCTAAAAACATGGAAATTTTCTTACATAACCAAAATATCACTATTATCCATGATTAAACAATAAATCCTTGGAATCATTCAGCAAACATATTTTAATGAAAGATGTTAATGGAAAATGCGGTGGGGGCTCAGAGCTTCCCTAATGTCTGATTAGTCTTGTTACCTTTCCTTCCTTTACCTCTTCCTCATCCCATTCTTTCCCCTTCTGTCCCCCATTTTCCAGTTATTTGCCCTCATAATGTACTGGTGACACTGGGGTTCTGTGTTAGAGGTGAGGTGCATGAAATCATTCCTGTTTGTATGCCATGGTGATTCATGATGAGGCAAGCTAGAGATCCTACAGCAACTGAATTTTGTGAGAGAGAAAACAGATATAAAAGCCTTGTTACCTATCCAAGTTGACACAATGCCTGACCCTAAAATAAAGGCCTCCTTTATTGAAAGTACCTGGTACCATACCTTCTGACAAGCAGCAGGTCCTCTTCTAAGAAGAAAGTTATCAAAGGCATATAGTGTAAATCTACACCAAGGCACATCCGATAAGGAATTGTGTGCACTGTCTCCTCTGGAAACCCAGTACACCGTGTACTTGACAGAGCTGCTTTGCACAGCTTAAAGTAGTTAAGAGTTGTATATCAGAAGGCTCCTTCCTGGAATTCAAATGTTAAAGGCTTTCATTCCACCTTGAAGAAAATGCATGAGGAATGCTGGAGAAATGACAGTTCGACAAGCAGAGAAAACAGAACAAAACAAAAAATTGCTGGAGTCTCTGGGAAGGAGTGTGTGAAATGCTTGATTCTCTGTGGCTTCTAAGCATGAACCATGAAATCTCATGTTCCTACTTCATTTTGTGACAGTGTGGAAGGCACATCAGCCTCCAGGAACTCTGGTAAATATTTGAAGATTTGAGTTCCACAAATTGAAATACAGCCTGCTGAGGGCTTTGCTGCTAATGTCACAGAGCTGTGGCAACTATCTTGAAACTGCCATGTGGGAGATTTCTCAGATGACGAGATGTGGAATTTCTAATAAGAAAAGTTTATTAGAAAAGACGCTAATGCTGCCTCTTTAGAGAAAAGCACATTTCACATCTGTAATGGACCACAGTTCTAGCTGTGGAGTTTTCTTCCTGCACAGACAGGAAAGGGTGGTGACCCAAGTGGTGTTTGTGGTGCAGGAGACGTGTCCTTGCCAAGCACGTCAGCGGGCATGGGGGCCGCATGCCTCACAGTGCTGCACATTGGCCCAGATTTACTCAGCTCTGTGGAGTTGCGGTGCCCGGTGACAGATTTCAGCTTTTGGAAAAGGGAAGAGGCACCTTGAGGGCAACTGCCGTCCACTCTTTGTTAGATTGAGATCGGAGAATGGGAGTAGCCATTTGCAGCAACTGACACGGGGTGATCCTGGCTACCCCCACGTCAGCCCAGGAAACGGCTGCATTTTCCAAGCTTCTCACCACATGGCCTTGAGTATGAGTAAAAGTTAGTGCTTACCTGAGGCAGATAAAGGGTTGGAAATTATACCTCTCACAAGGAGCTGGCCCAGATATGGGGGGACCTTTGGGCCGTGGATGTTATTAGGAGCTGTGTTGTGTGTGCTCTGTTTGGGTTGCCTAATGGAGAATAATAACAATAATAACAGTATTAGTAGTAAATTCCAGAGATGTCAGTGTCGAGCCTCGGTTTTCTGAGAACAGAGGTGGGGGTTTATATCTTAGCAGAACACACATCTTACACGGAAATTAGAAACCAAAAAAAAGAAAACAAAATAAGCCTCAGCCATGGAATCTTGCTTCTCTACTATCTCTTCGTTCCCTCCTTTACTTCTGTAGCTTGTCCAGCAGAAATGGAGACAGAGCCTATCCTCAGGCTCTGCTCTGGGCATCTTCCAGTGTGTCTGAAGACAAGTGAATGTGCTCTTTGTCTGCTAGACCATCTGCTCTGGGTCTCAGGCCTTCTCACCCACCAGTCTCTGCAGTCGAAAAGGGACAGCATAGAGATTTATTTTCCCAGTGACATGAATCATTTCCTCTCCTTCTTCTTCCAACTTGGAAGGCAGATTTATTATGGTCAGTTTTTATTACAAACAAGTGTTTTTTCCTCCAATACTAGCATAATAATGTAACAGAGCATTGTGAGATATTTATTGTTCTTTGCTTCATGATGTTTGTTATCTATCATTACTCATATCTCTTTCCATTCCCCAGAGGTTGCTGAAGAATGTAGCAAATACAGTGGACACAGAACCCTGATAATAAAGTCATTGAATTCCTCAAGGCTGGTGGCCTGGGTTTAAGTAATGAGATTGCTAATCCTTGCTGCCTGACTGTTAGAAAGGCCAGACTGGTCTCACAGTCTTTATCAGTGAACCATTATTGAAGGGGGGACCAGGAGAGACAAAGATGATATCCTTTGGGAGAAAGCAGAAATTGAGAGAAAGCATCATACTGTGGAAATTATTCCTCCCCACTCTTCTTCCCTTGGGGGAGGAGAGGACCTTTGGCCTTGTTCCTCTCCTTTTCCTGAACATTTAGCAATGTCAGAGCCATGGTTTCCTTCTCTCCACTTGATCAGCTGCTGATAGTGATCTCTGTTTTGAAGTTGCATCCTTATGGACCAACAGAGTGTTTGCTACTCATTGGGTATGGAGAAAGTGGTAGGAGAGACATGACTTAACTAGGAGAGGGAATACCATGGTCACCTGCATTTCCCACCATTTCATTTACAGAGGTATTTGTATTTCCCTCCATTAGGTGGATGCCATAGAAGATGAATAAGGCAAAAGCCTTCTTGCAGATACCTCCCATGGGTGTGTGGATCCCATTTTCAAAAGGTGTATAGGTTGAATTTCCCAAGGAAAGTGCTGGGGAGATGAGTACAAGAGGGCCAAGCTGATGCAGGATTTTCAAAACCAGAGTGTAAGAAGGCCCAGGGGACCCTCCAGTGAGGCGGTGAGTATGCATCCAGTACTTGGACACCTGCCATGCGGAGGAGACTGATGGGCCTGCCACGTTGGTGGTGGAGAAGCACCAGGAAGAGGTGTCAGAATTACCACCAGCAGCTCATGGCTTCTCAAACAAGTCTGTGTTGCTCCCTCCCTCTTCCCTTACTTGACATTTTGAGGGTTAGGCACAGGTTGGAGAATTAGAGAGGAGAAAGGGAGAAGGCAGTCATGAGAAAGCAGACCATGCCTTCAGTGGCATACCAGACAGAGGTCATACCTGCTCATGAGACTAAGTTTACATTTTCAGGAATGCTGCCAGTTGCTCACTGGTAGCTTGAGTCAGCCATGGTGGGAGTAGTGGTAGAATCCAGTACTGGAAACCAGCAAATGCTACAAATTAGGGCCTTTTGATTTTCTCTCCCCTGCAGAGCTGGCTTACTAGCATACTCCTTCCCCTCTGTGCACCAAGCAGGTGCCCTTGGGGGACAGCAAGAACCTGAGGTGGTAGCTTGTCTGTTTTAATGACCAAGGGGAAATTGAAAAATTTTAACACTAGAATGAAATGTAACTGGGGAATCCTGCTCCCCAGCAAGAAAAGAGTTCAGTGAAACAAAATTGTGTTAGTTATTAGAAAAACAAAAATACCATTTTATATTTTTACCACAATGGATTGCTATGCATCTGTAGGGGAGGAAAAATAATTTCTTCTCTATTCTTCTGATCTCTAGCTAAGACTCCAGTGATAAAATATGAACTTAAAACAGAAAAACAAGGTTTATTAACATGTACAAAACCTCATGTATACAGGGGAGGTACCCAGGGAAAAGTGAGTAACTCCCTGAGGTGGTTTCAAATTCAGGCTTAAATAGTATCTTAACAGAGAAATGATGAGGGGGGATACAGGCCTCTTAGGAGAGAGTAAATGGTTTTTAGGGAAGATGAATGGTTCTTTAGATGGGAGGTATAGTATTTTGTGATAAACTTTGCGGGTGTGACTACTTATCTCCTCCCTTGTTATAAAAGTCAATCTTCCCTGTGGGTGAAACTCCTGGGGAGGAGATTTATGACAATTGATTTCTTTCTGGAGGTTCTGTCTTTAGGCAGATAAGGGCAATTCAGAGAAAGCCTCTTCCTGCATTTGCTGTTTTTCAAGTACCTGCAGCTCAAAATAATGGTATACCAAAGTGGCATATTTTGGGGTGGTATGTCTGGTATGCCCTGAATTCCTCTAGTCATATATTGTATTGGCATATTCTTCTGTCCTTCCCTTCCATTATGGATTGAACTGTGTCCCCCCTGTCAAAAGACATGATGTAGTCCTAACCCCCCACTATCTCAGAATATGACCTTATTTGGAAATACAATCTTTATAGAGGTAATAAAGTTTAAATGAGCCTTTTAGCCCTAATCCAATAAGACTAGTGTTTTATAAAAAGGGGACATTTGGAAACAAAGACTGACATTCACAGAGGGAAGAATATGTGAAGACATACAGGGAGAAGATGGATGTGTGACTAAAATGATACATGTACAAGCCAAGGAACCAAGGATGACTGGCAACCACCAGAAGTTCAAAGAAACATGGAAGGAGTTTCCCTGAGAGCCATCAGAGAAAGTGTGGTCCTGCCAATACCTTTATTTTGGACTTTTAACCTCCAGAACTGTGAGTCAATACATTTCTATAGTTTTAAGCCAGTTTTTGGTATTTGTTATAGCAGTCTGAGGAAACTAATACAGTCTCTAAAATCCAATGCAATAATAACTACTATTTATTGGTTATTTACCATGTATGTATCATGTGTCAATACATTGCTTTATTTCTATGGCCTGAACTAGCCACTGTAGAAGCTCTGCAAGGCTGAGAAAATTGAAGCTTCCATTGGTCATTGCAAAAGAGCATTCCAGAAGTTCCCAGGGAAGGAGGAGCCTTAGATTTCTCAGAATCAGCAACAGGGAACTTTCAAGAGATTCTCAGGGCAGACAGCAAGGAGCTGAGTACTTGCTCCTTGGCAGGGTATTATTGTCATTCCATACAGTCCCATCCATTGCTCCAAAAACTGGAAATGCATTTCGTGGCCTAAGAGACATGGCAATAGACTCAGAAATGACCATGAGCAACCAAACAAATAGTATATTCTCAAACAATTTGACATCAATTCAAGGTGTTGTAACTCTTAAGCATGAGGTGCTCCAGGGAAGCAACTGGCTTAGAGAATTGGCTGGGTATTCCTGCTACTCTGGGCCAAATGCTTTGGGCTGACTGATTTAGCAAAAGTAAAATACCAGGAGCATAGAGCAGAGCCAAGTGGAGACGGGAAGTATTCTAAATGCCAATCTGAGAGATTGTGCAATGGTAATGGGGCTGCGAGGGAAGTCAGCTGGAGAGAGGTGGGCTGTGCATGAGCACATCATCACTGTGATTCTGGAGCCAGGAGGATTACTCAGGATCCCCACAAATATGGGGTCAGCTGCTTTTAAACTGCTGCACCAGCTTATTTTCCAGCTTTGACTTAAGTCTTGAAGCTCTAAAGCTCATGACTTAGAACCTGGGATAAAAATTGAGAGTTTCAATCCAGTAACAACTAATGTGGTAACTTTGGGGGTCAGAACGTCTTAGATGAAGTGAGTTTTAGTGGCTGTCAAGAGTTAGTGGCAACAGATAGGTTGTTCTGTCTTGGAGACTGTCTTCTAGAATGAGAATGACACTGGCACCTTGCAAATGGCAGAACTTTTTCTCAAAATTCAATTTGGGTCCTTATGTCAGGGGAAAGAGGCTCCAGGTGATTGTTGTGTTTTCCTGGGCTGAACTCTGGCTCATGCATAGATCTCACATTTTAGACACATGGAAAGTCTTTATTTACTAAGTGCCTCTTTGTGCCGGGCTTTATGCCAGCTACTGTGAACACACAAATGAAAATGTGCTTCTTGCTGTCAGTAAAAGTTAAGTAAAAGTCTTGTTGAGAGATAGATACTCAAACAATAATAATGTGATGTAAAAATTACTACTGGAGGGTTTGCACACGGTGATTGGGAAGCTTAGCTTTAGAAGAGACCAACTACCTAGTGATGGGAGGTGGTCTGTCAAGGAAGGCTCCATGGAGGAAGTGTGATCATAGGATCGGGGCCCATGTAATAGGTCAGCAGGCACCAGATTACAAGGGCTTTCATGTACCAGGCTTAAGAGAACCATTTAAGTCTTTTAAGCTGTATGTTGATGTGATTAAATTGTCCTTTAAGAAAATCTCTATGACAGCAGTGTGGAGGATGAAGTGACAAAAATATACACTGTGGTTCAGTTTGTTCTTCATAGAAATTTTACCTTTAACTGTGTATACACCTTATTGACTATATTCAAGCAAAAACACACACAGACTTAGAAACCATGTGTTGTACGCCTGCACCTAGTTTTGTCACTGATTCGTGTATGCCTGTGCTCCAATCTTACAGTTGTATAGTTTTGTTTATGGGAATGGTTAAGACTTACAGGCTGTGTGTCCAAATGTAAAATCTCATGATTATCACCACACAGCAGGTTCTCTCTTTTAAATGAGCTTTTTTTCCCACTGTATCTTTGGTTTTACAAAATATATGAATGCATTTGATAATAGATCTCTTGAAACATGTTTCTGTGGTGTGAAGTATTTATCTAGCAAAGTCAAAAATAACATGGTAAGAGTTACCCTACAGGAATCCTATTGTTCTCAAGCCACTGCAAGAGTTTATTGTTTCCTAGTTTTTTTAGAAAAAAATACAACGATTTTATTCTCCTCCACTTAAATAGTCACTAAAAACCCCATACATTCTTAGTAATACATTTTATTAGAACTTGTCTTCTCGTTTTCTCTGTGTTCTACAAACTTGGGTTCTCAAACTTCAGTACGTACCAACCTTACCTGCAGGGCTTACCAGGGCAAAGTGCCGGGTCCTGACTCCAGAGTGGCTGACTCAGCTGGTCCAGAGTGAAGCCAGAGAATTTATATTTCTGACAAGTTCCCGGGTGATCTTGCTGCTGGTGCTCCCACACACTGAGCTCTGAAATAATACTGGCTATTTCTTACTGAGCACTTTCTGAGTTCCAACTGTGTTCTGAATTGCTTACCTGTATTAGCTTCTTGAATCCTCATGGGGGCCCTAGAATGCAGACATTTTTAGTATCACATGCATGGGGGGGAGAATATGTCACCCCAAAACATGCCTCCTGGGCATAAGTATTATTTTGAGAACTAGCAGACACAAGAGAAGCTCTGAAGACTGTGTAGAAGTCACCCTTTTGAAAGGGAAATTGACAGTTATAAAGAAACTCTTCTTTGGTGAGTATGCTTCCCTTTCTGTGCCAGGGAGAGAAGGATGCCTCCAAGTCAGAAGAGAATGTCATCAGGGGGGAAGGCAGGAGACCTAAATCCGTAGAAACTTACCCTTGTTTACCATGTTTTTCCCAGCAACCTCCCCATAACTGGCCTCCCACCTCTCTTTCTTTTGTGTTTAGCTGAAGATGGTATTTATGTTAGAGTTCTAAGCCTCTCGGGAGAGTTACTTATTTTTCTGCAGGTATCTCCATGTATAAATGAGGTATACATGTTAATAAACGTTTGTTTGTTTTTCTCTTACTAATCCACCTTTTATAGCAAGACCTCAGAAGGGCAGAGGGAAAATAATTTTTCCTCCTCTGCAACATATTACAAATGAAGAGGCTTGGGAAGTAAAGTAATTCAACTCTAGGTCACTCAGCCAAGTGATAGGCTAGGCTTAAACCCAGAATTATATACACTGGTGAACTGCTATAATTTTCCTGTTGGCGAATTCCTATCTTCCAAGCGCGCCACCAGTCCAGCAACTTTGGAGCTCTGAGATCTTTCTTTGGGGTGTTTTGTGACTAACAAGGCCTTGTTCTGATAGGAATGTTATTTGTGAAAACATTCATATTTTTAGATAGAAATGTATTTCATCTCTAATGAACACTTCTGACTATCATCAAATTGCCAAACCTGCTGACTCATAACAAAAGCAAAGAACATCTACTATTCAGTTTATAGCTTTTAGTTTTTGGGAGATGGTAGGAGGAAAAATAGATTGACACCCACTGTAGGTCATTTTCATTTCATTTTATTCAATGGCATTTACAGTATTGTGTATGGAGGTGGTCTTGAGAGTTTTGTTGATATTACTTTTTCAGTAGTACAGACGGCTCTGCTAAATATTTAAGGCATCTTGAGGAACGAGTACAGGGGAACTTGGTCATGTGAATAATTTTGTTTCAAGTGCTTTGGCCTTTGAACATCTAAAATGGACACGTATTTTATTGGCTTATTAACTTATTGCTGGAGTCACTGAAGGCCCAAGCTACAACTTCATGCCTGATACATACCAAAGATTTTTTTACTGCTTATTTTTCTGGCTTTTGCCTGTTCTTGTCTCTCTACCCAGCACCATGTATGTGTAATGTCCAGCAAACTCTCTCCTCTCTCTCTCTGTCTCTGTCTCACAGACTGTGATAAAGTTTCCTGTAATTATAATCTCATTTTCAAGGAGAAACCACTGATGACCAATATGCTTTTAATTTTAATGCCTATTTGTTGCAATTGAAGACATTCCAAATATATACAATTCTTCTGCTGATAAACTCTCTTTGTAATCCTGAAGCTAACTGCAAAAAGGAACTGCAGATTGAAACGAACTGTGACATTTAGCTTAAACATGGGCCACGCTGAACCAAGAATATACCCACATGCCCCTGAAAGTTTACAAGATGTATTAAAATTTAATACTGTGAAACTGTTTGCAAACAATTCAGACAACAAAAGAATTATCTGTACCACGTGCCAAAAATAAAATGGCATTTAATCATAGCACAGATTTAGAAAGGCGAGTCATTCGTCACCATATCACAAAGAATCTAAACAATTAGGTGGTGTATTACTTACCTATTGCTGAACAACAAGTTACCCCCAAATTTAGCAGCTTAAAACAACAATCATTTATTATCTCCTAGTTTCTGTGGGTCAGGTATCCAGGAGCAGCTTTCCTGGGTGATTTGGTCTCAGGGTCTCTATGTGAGTTCATTAAAGCTGCTGTAACAAAAAGCCACAGATGGAGGGGCTTAAACAACAGAAGTGTGCTTTCTCACAGTTCTGGGGGCTTACAGTCCAAGGACACTGCTGAGCATTCTTTGATGGAATGGGAAGAGCAGCCTCCCCATAACAAAGGATTATTCTGCCAAAATACGTCACTCCTGCTGAGGTTCAGACATGTTGGTCTTGAAGAGGTTAAGGAGATCGCCACTTTGCTTGCCAAGTCACTGTGACTTGGAAGAATAACAGAATTCATTTTATAGCTATCAGGACTGGCAGAGCTGTTTTTTTTTTTTCTAGCTCTAATTTCAGTTTTTTTTTTCTAGCTCTAATTTAATTAAAATTAAAAGCATATTGGTCATGTTATAGTATGAAACGTGGGATATAATGGCTTTATTAGGATATGTGATGGTTTCTTCACCAAGTTTTTGTTCCTCAAAGCATTAGTAATATCAATCTCCCTTAACTTAGTCTTGTCCCCTAAGTATCTTCTGGATGGGTAGTGAAAATGTTCTTGCCTGTTTTAGCAAACTTATGAATCCTGAAGCTGTGTCTTCTTGGATTTCCTTGACTTACTGGTTAAGATGAAGGACTTCCTGGCGAAAGAATTACATTTGGTTCAATGGAATAAATATGAATATAGTATAGGTGAGGATGGTAGGTCTTGCAGGTCAGGGATGGGTGCTGAACCTGAGAAACATTAGAGTACTGAAAGAGGGTGTGTCTTCTTTGTGTATATGTCAGCGGGTTAATGTAGTAGATGGGGTTAATGAGGGTCTCAGGAGTTGGGAGAGACTGGTGACACTTTATTAATGAGGAGAGGGAAATAGAATGACAGCTGAGAGAATGGATGGTGAGAAAAGGTATGCTGGGGAATGTGCTCCTGAACTAGTTCTTTTCAATATAATCTTCTGGGGCTCTGTATTTAAGACTGGCTACCTTAACATTTCAGGAGGGGAGAGAGGATGGATAACTCTGGCATGAGTTATTGTACTGTGAGTTTTCAGGGAACCTACATATTAACCTAAAACTATCGAACCAGAGCGAAACTGTAACATTTGTATTCTCTGTACAGGACTGCTATTTCTGTTGACTACTGTCCTTGTGTAATGACAGGGGACTATGTCTCCCCATGCCCCCATAATGTTAATTAGTGGACAAGTTAAAGAACAGGGATGCATGGAATTCTGTGTCTGGGTGACATCATAATTTTGATCAACTTAACAGCCTGGCAGTGGACTTGAAGAGATGCTTAACTTTTGGAAATCATTTCTTTATTGCAACCAAAGCTATTAAGTTTAAAGGTCCGTAAAGATGAGATAAACAGTCATAAAGCCCTTTTGAAATTCATATATAGTGTGCTAAATGAATTTCATCTCTGTCAGTTAAACATGGGGAAGTTGAAGCAATGTCCATACACTGGCAAAAATCAAATCATTGACTGCTTAATGGGGGACAAAAATTTGGAAAAGAACAGTGGATGAGATGTTACTCATACATGGTTTCTGGGTCATTTTTGCAGGGCTGTCAAGGGAATAATAACTTGACCTTAGTGTACTGCAGTAGAAGACAGTTCTATATCTGGACCCATCCTTAAAATTAATTTTAGAGCACACTTTTTCTAGTGGACATTTGTATCATATCATTTTTTATAGTGGACCCTTTTATCTAATTTGTAGATTGACAGTACTTGAAAGATCATTTTAGAATAATTCTGTTCCTGAATACCAGTGAAAGAAGTGCAACTGAAATATTTAAACAAATTTAGCCAATGTTTTACATACACAATCTAATCTTAATCCTAGCTAATAGTATATGCCAGGCATTATACAAGTTTACATAAAATAGCATGGACTACTAGTTTAATTTTCCTGATAAACTAGAAGTATTATTGTTACCCTCATTTTACAGGTGAAGAAAACTGAGGGACAAAGAAGTTATATAATTGATTCAAAACCACGTATTGAGCAGTGTTGTTGGAATTTGTGTCCAGGCAATTTAATTTCACAGCCTACACTTAACTGTTCTCTTACACTGCTTCCCTTTTCTGTTTTTCTTTTGTTTGTTTGTTTGTTTGTGTGTGTGGTGCATATGAGAAGGTAGTATGGAAGGCATTATGGTAGGTTAGATCTTAATAACCCAGATAATAAATTTGTCTATAATACAAACAAGCTGTGTGGTCTTGGGAAAATCACATAACTTGCATGTGATTTTTCCAAGACCACTAAACTGTACTGAGTGATTTCTAAAATGTCTTTTCCACTCCAACACGGCGATTCCAAAATAATATATAGATTTTTTTAAACCGTATCCTTCTATCAAATGGTCATCCTTTATAGATACTTCCCAAATTTGCAGAATAATTTTCCAGTCCCTCTTTGACCCCATTAGTTGATGCTTAGATGAAATCAGAAACTCCATAGCAAAAAGGGAGGATCTTAGTTAAGTCATTCCTCGTTCATAAAAAGGATGTTTTGCCAGTATAGAAAATTTACAGAATTTTAAAACAGAAATTTAGGACAGAATTTAGAAAGGGCAAGAGCTGTGATCTAATCCAGCCCTCTCACATTACAGATGAGGAAGCTGAAATCCAGAGAGGTTCAGGGACACGTCCAAATTCATAAAGCTGATTCATTGTAGAGCTGGGCTGTGATGATCTGGATTCAGATCCCAGGTGCTCCCAATGAATCACAGCCACTTCTGCTTTCAGCTCCCCAAGTCATAAAACCACTAGACTGTTTTAATCTGGGTGGTTTAGTGGAATAGAAAGATCTGGGTTTGAAACTCAGCTCAACTGCCTACTAGATGTGAAATGGGGAAAGTTAAAATGAAAATGGATTATGTGTGTATATTCATATATATTTATATATATTCATATATAATGTTCAGGATTTACACATAATATTCAGGATCATCAGACTGAACCTCAGAGCCTAGTACTGCCATACAATGGTGTTGTGTTAGTACTAAGTGTTATTTCTGCAATTGCCGAGTAAGAACATATGGACAATCTAATTTGTAATTGAGGGCAAATGATGTAATGGGGCTGGTCTGCTGCAAATTTCACGGTCATTTGAATAGAGTTAAGGGATGTGAGAACCAAGCCATGAAAAGGGCACAGGAGGGTGGGTAAACCAGATTCCAAAGAACTCGCCCTTCTCTCCTCCAGAGTCAGTACAATGTTCACAATAAAGGGGATGGCCCCACTTAACAAACGCCACTATCATCTGCCACCTTAAATTAGTGCTGGTGAATTGAACATCATTGGCATTGTAGATCTGTTTACTTTGAGTTTGTAGGGTTGTTTATTCTTGTTATTGTGTAAGTGCAATAATCATAAATATGTATCTCATTTTGTATTACATATTTAAATAACAGCATTATAATATGCAAAATTAAATAAAAAATTAGATAGAGGATTTTTTTCTTTAAGAACTATTCATACATTTTCTTCTTGGTATGAAAAATGATTGGTAGTCCAGTATGAGGACTGCTTTTAATTGTCAGAAATTTTCTTAGACCCTGGCCTAGGAAGCTACATGTTTCAAATATGTTATTTGAGACAACACTGAATGGTAAAAGACCTCTGTGAATTCAGTAATATTTCAAAATAATTCCATTCACCGCACAGGCATTTACATGCATTTTAAAAGATGGTAGTGCAGGAAAATAATTACATGCAAGGCTATTCAAATGCAGTGTAATTTGTAAGAACAAAAAAGAGTAGAAACAAGTCAAATGTCTGCTAATAAGGACTGTGTGAACTCATGATATTATATTCATATAATGGGTCTCACTACACAGCTGAGAGACAGAAGAAGAATTATTTCTATATACTGCCAGGAGTAATCTCCAGGATAGATTGCTAAGTAAAAGCAAGACATAAAACATGAATAGTAAACTATCAATTATCCAAGAACTGTATGTGTATGTGTGTGCATATACATGCAAACATATGTACATAAATATATATATATATATATACACACATGATGGTTAATGTTATGTCAGCTTGGCGAGGCTATGGTATCCAGCTATTTGGTTAAACATGGTCTAGATGTTGCTGTGTGAGTATTCCTTAGAAGTGATTAACTTTAAAGTCAGCAGACTTTGAGTAAAGCCAATTACCTCCATAGCATGGGTGGCCCTAGTCTCATAAAGCGAAGGCCTTAAGAAGGAATTTTGCCTCAAGACTACAACATCAACCTTTGTCTACAAATCTGTGACTTGCCAGCCTCTGCAACTGCATGAGCTGATTCCTTAAAATCCACTCCCACTCACCTATCTGTATATGCATATAGATAAAGAGTATGAAGACAAGGACAGAAGCAAGACTTCTCTGAGTTTAGCTTTTTAGTGGATTTGATTTTGGAACCAAATTAATGTTTTTTTATAATTATTAAAAAAGGCAAAATAAAAAGGAACGATTTCTAAAAAGAAAGTAAAAATAGACATATTAACCTAATTGTGAATTGACTTGGAGGAAAAACTGCACAAAATAAATTATTTCAAGTGAATTTAAAAGAGTAATTTGACTCTACATCACTACTGAGATATAAAAAAAGGGCAAAGAACTGAAACAATCATAGTTTTCAACAATTATATCATTAATATTAATAATTTTGATATTATTTTAGCAGTACATTTTCATGTGTTAACAATCATGTTTTGTTTTATCATGAATGGTGGATGCACAGATATTAGAATGAAGAATAAACATAATTGCATTAATATCCCTAGGAACAAAAATTTTCAGAATAAGCAAAACGAGGTAAAAATATAAAATTAAAGAAATAAGGAAAAACCTTATTGTCATGAATTAGTATTTGAAACAGCACTATAAACTCATAATGCTTTTCCTCTTAAAAATGATTTTCTGGTTCAATCCCCTGAAAAGACCTCGCAGTAATTGCCAAGCCAATAGCAGTAGCAGTTGCTCCCCTAGGGCCCACCCAGGTGGTATTGTCTAAATATTATTTCCCCTGAAAGGAAAGAGGGCTCCTTGGAGAACTGACTGATTTCAGATACAGGGCACAACACATTCAAAAGCTGCCTAGGACATTGATCATACTGGAAAGCAGGGAAGCTATCAAAGACTCTAGGAGGTGTATCATAGGAACTCAGGAGCTACTGAAAAGGGGAGCCCATCATCCAGAGATATAATAATTTGAACATCAATAAAAATAACAATTCTTAATCACAATGATATGAGTCAAATCATATCACTGATGTTTATAGTAGCACTGTTAAAAATAATTAAATAGCCTATTTAAATTAGAAATAGCCTAAATATTCAATAAAGAGCAATATATATTCCCATATAGGAATGCCATTTAAGCCTGTTGCAGAAAAAATAGTTTATGATTTAGGAAAATGTTTAAAATACATTATTAAGTAAAAAAAGTTATAAACTATCAATATATTTCAAGATGCTAAAAATAATATATATATATAAATATGCAGAGAAAACTGGATAAATACATAGTGAAATGTGAATAGTCACTGTATCTGTGTGGCAAGATCACAAGCGATTTTATCTTCTCTTCATTTCCCAGTTTTCTATTCTTAGTGTGTGTACTTTTCTATTTTTTTAAAAAATATTGAACTAAAAAATTCAAAAATTTTAAGAAATGATAGCATATGAATGGAAAGATGCATTATTTTCCAGACAATACATAACTCTCATTTTCAGAGATCTCATACCCTGGGTAGGAAGCCACTGGTTTAGTTTAGCTTTTTTCATTTTGAAGGTGAGCAAAGAAGATCCCCCAAGATGAGATGACTTGCCCAAGAGAAAATGGGACCAACAAAGAAAAGAAAAAAGCCAAAAATAGAAAATGTTATAGTTTTAAAACTACATTTGTATTATTTTGAAAGTAACTTAGATCTTGCATCTGTGTGCTTATCTCCTAAGCTTAGAGAAAAATGGCCCAATTTAGTACAAGTGAATTTATCATAGACTGATGAATAAGTGACTAAAAAGGTTGATCTCCAAGAATCTTAAGATCTGGTCAGTGTAGACTTAAAGTGATTATGTTGCACCTCAAGAGGTATTTTTGAAATGTTGGTGTAACTAGCTGGCAATTCACCATTTTAGAGGAATTTGGCCTTGAGGGAGATCCTTCTCCAAAGTTCTCTGCATGGTTCCCAAGGAAACTCAAACCATCCATCAGCAATCCTGTTTCCGTCAAGGAAAGTGCTCTGGCACAAGAGGGAGTGTGCAAGTGTTTACCTCAGGCATATTAAACTCATTTTCAGCTGATTCAAAGTATAAAGCAAAAGTACTTGCAGGGGCAACAGAATATAATTGGCCACCATTTAGGGCACAAAGAAGAGGAATACCCAATGGAGAATAGGAAAGAAACCTCAATAAGAAAATTATCTCATTGGGCTTGGATCTCCAAATGCATTGTATTTAAAAAAAAAAGAAAGAAACAACTTGGAACATGTTAGTCTTAAAAAGAATTGAACATGAAAATTAGATATAGAATTAGTAAAATGCTTGCAAATCAGAGACTTGTCACATCTCAATTCTGCGATGTGGCGATGGGCCCTTTTACCAGACTGAGGAAAGCCAAAGGGGGCTGTCTCTAGTTTCCTCCTCTTGCTCTGCCTTTGACGCCGGAGAGCAGCACAGAGGGCTTTTTTCTGCCCTAACCCTGTGTCTGTTTTCTCACCTTATCAGACTTGAGTTCTGCTCTGATTTTCTTTGCATGTTGGTTGAACTGAGGGTGCAAAGGAGAACAAAAAAAAAGGTCACAAAAACCAAACTAGTGGTCTCCAGGGGCTGGGGAGTAGGCTTTAGGTAGGGGGTAGGGCCTCCTTTTGGATAGTGGCAGTGGTTGCAGAACGTTGTGAGTGTATAAAATGCTACTGAATTTTACACTTTAAAGTGGTTAAAATGGTGTATTTTATTTTATATGAGTTTTACCACCACCACAACAAAAAATAAAGGCCTTTAAATGTCTCCCTTTGAGGAGAAGGATCTGAGGGAGAATGGGGAGGTGCTGGCATCATGGAATCCAAAGGGAGATGGTGAGACAGTGAGGGACTAAAGAGACTCAGTTAGAATCAGTGGGCCTTCTGGCTCAGACCTGAGTTCTGATTTTTTTTTTGTTAATTCACTTTTAGTTCTTTCTTAGCACTACTTCAGCTTCGAATTCAGTTTACCCAAGGTTTATACTGAAGTCCTAAGCAGATAGTTGTAGAGTCTCATGTAGTTTTTTTTCTTAGCAGTATGTTTTGTTTTATCTTATAACATTTTTTAAATTTTGTGTAAATGTCTTTAGGTGGGGTATACTTTCTCCAATATTGTATGTTCCTCATGGGTCCCTATTATTTTAAATTATTCCTGTTTCATTAATTTATGATACATGCCTGGTCTATGAAAGCATTTGTGTTTGCAACCCCTGATTTTTAGGGAACTTATACATGCAAAGCAGAAGGCTAGGTTTAGTTTCCTCCAAATGAGCTCTTGCTTCAAGGAGTCTTCTTAGGATGAAGATGCAATGTAATAGCTTATTACAATAAAGGCAGGATAAGTGCCCAAAGGGTAATACAAATTAAGTGTTTTGAGAACAAAGACAAATGCAAAGATCATGTAATATCTGATTTTCTTCCACTTCTGCTCATTGCATTGAGATTTTATTGTAGTGAAAGCAGTTAAAGATGACAAATGCTATTTGTTAAGATGCTGGGAAGAAATGCCATCAAATCCATAACTAAAAGTCATAAGGGCATAACATTTTATTGTAACACTTAGTTTGGGCATGAGGAGTGTGCTTGCATCCTTATTGAAAACAACTTTGGCAAAATGAAAAAAAAAAGAGGAAAAATATATATGCTTGGATTCTTAGCAATTTAACAGCAATGCCCTCAGGAAATAAAGCTACTATTTATTGAGTCCTCCTGTGTGCCTTACATATTATTAATAATTCTCACAACAATCTGGCAAGTTAATGTGATCAGAGAAGAGCTTTGACATTAGAGAGGGGAGGTATTGCATATTCCCAAGTTCTCAGTTCCAAAATGTGGGTATCGCTCTTGGCTTTCCTGAATCACTTTTCTTTCAAGAATCAGAATTACTTGTGGATATCCTCATGTTTCATTAGAGAGAAAATTCCCAACTATTAGAATTTTAGTTTTATTTTTGTTTTGATAACTATTTTAATAAACAAACAAACCAAAATCACCTTAGAGAAAGACTCCAAAAAAGATGAGTGGAGAACAGGAGCCGGCTAAGCTGGGTGGTCAGCTAAGATCACTCACTGCCTAAGGATTTGTTCCAGCACATCAGCTTCCTAGAACTGCCCAAAATGTGCTTATTTGTCATTTATTCATATTCTGCTGGAGTGCACATAAGTTTGTACAGCTTTATGTACAAATAAATCCAAAGTTTATAAAATGCTTGAATCTTTGGGCTCGGGAGTTCCCCTTCTTGGGAATTATCCTAAGAAAAATAATCATAAGATAGTCACAAAGAATTATGTGAATGTTGAGAAAAGTTTTAGTCACAACAATGAAAACTTGGAAGATGCCAGCTACCAGTTTTTGTCTCTGAGCTCCATATTCACCCTTCTTTGCCTTGCTTTGTGTTACTGTAACTGAGCCCTATAAACATTTCTTTTGCCACCTGGTGAAATATTCAGTTCCATTAATAGAGGGCACTGCAGTGCAGTAGTTGCAAGAAAACACTTCTAAGTTCCAGTACTCCATATATATGCTGTGAGAGTCCAGCAGCTTTAAGATAGAGTTTGAGCTGCACCCTCAGACCATGTCTCCCTATCAGCAACCATTTCAGAGCAACTTCTTCCCCTCTGTAGCCCACCAGCAATGGGGGGCCAACTCTGGCCAACAGCAAAGGGAGGTCACTCCTGAAGACCAGCTCTCACCCACCCACGTGTACTAACAGTGAGCTCCTTTGACCAGTCCAGCCTGTGCCCTCAGTTAAGTTTCTTGTCTCCTGCAGGCTGTTTGTGGTAGATATTCCCGCTTTGAAGAGGTTTGAGTCTCAGTCTTGGGACCACAAAGGCTTTTTTCTCATCTTTAATTCCTTTATTATCTGTCTTCCTCAGTGTCAGATAGTTGCTGCTTTTAAAATTTGTGGTATCTAGATCCTCTTTTACCTCTTCTAGTAGTTCATTATAAGGATTAAATTTTCCCTTTTCAGGTAACTGTTGGGGTTTCTGTCTCCCAGTGGGGCCATGGCTGACACAGAAGTTAAAAGTTCAACAATGAAGGATTAGTTAAATACATGAGGATGCCCCCATATAATGTAATATCATTTGATTATTAATTTTTTGCTTGATGACATGACCCAGACCCTGGTTTGAAAGGGTCTTTTTTGCCTCATCATTGCTGGCTTATACTTGTTGTAACACCCATTTGCTAGTATCACTGGACCCAGAAGTACCACGAGGTGCCTCAGTGAATACTCAGTATTTTAGACATGTTCTTCCTTACTCCTAATGTATAGCAATCCTAGATCCTCAAGGAAATTGTGATCTATGTCTTCTGCCAATACGTTAACTTCTTTCTTTGCTTGTTGGTCCACTGGCTTGAGGAACCTAAAGTAACCACTTGATAATTACAGCTTCAAGTTCAGTGGGAACATTAAGGTGTTCCTTGGTAGAATATCACCCTATATAGGGGCCAATCCTGTATCTACCCCTTAGATAATGTATCCTGGACCAATACATTCTATCTATTGGAGAGAAAAACATGTATCAGCTCATTAGCTTTGTGTCTATATCCCATCCTGGAAGACAATGCCCAGCTCCACAAGTTTTTGCTCCTAAGATGCTGCCTTAACTAAGTCCTTAACAGAGTATTTCAACATTCTAGTTGCTTCTGGGCAATAGGGTCAATGGTAAGACCAGTGACTTTCATGATAATGAGCAATTACTGCACTTCCTTTGTGGTAAAGTAAAATGGTAACTTGGTTTTAGGCAGTACTGGACAGGACACCATATTTATGAATCAAGTATTCTGTAACAGTGGGCACCCCTGGATGATGGTGCTGTTAGAAACACTGTAGGAAGAGAAGGAAAATGCATAATCAGAGTCTGTGTTGATTCTGGTAAGGACAAATTGCTATCTGCTCTAAGATAGATGGTTCTGATATAACTAGTATGCTACCAGGTGGCTTGGCTAGTTTTCCTGAGGAATGATACTGTATCAAGAGCTTGACAGCAGACTCCGCTGCTGACCCTCAGGCCATGTCTTGGCTTTCCTGAAGCTGACAGCATGTAGGTGGCTATATCATCTTTTTTTTTTTTTGAGAGGGCATCTCTCATATTTATTGATCAAATGGTTGTTAACAACAATAAAATTCTCTTTGGGGGAGTCAATGCTCAATGTACAATCATTAATCCACCCCAAGCCTAATTCTCGTCAGTCTCCAATCTTCTGAAGCATAACGAACAAGTTCTTACATGGTGAACAAATTCTTACATAGTGAATAAGTTCTTACATGGTGAACAGTGCAAGGGCAGCCATCACAGAAACTTTCGGTTTTGATCACGCATCATGAACTATAAACAATCAGGTCAAATATGAATATTCGTTTGATTTTTATACTTGATTTATATGTGGATCCCACATTTCTCCCTTTGTTATTATTATTATTATTTTCAATTAAATGCTGAAGTGGTAGGTAGATGCAATATAAAGGTAGAAAACATAGTTTAGTGTTGTAAGAGAGCAAATGTAGATGATCAAGTGTGTGCCTGTAGACTACGTGTTAATCCAAGCTAGACAAGGGCAATAAAACATCCACGGATGCAGAAGATATCTCTCAGAACAGGGGGGGTGAGATTCTAAGCCTCACCTCTGTTGATCCCCAATTTCTCACCTGATGGCCCCCCTGCGACTGTGCCTGTCTTAGGTTGTTCCTCCCTTGAGGAATCTTACCCGTCTCTGGCTAACCAGTCATCTTCCGGGGCCATACAGGGAAATGTGAAGTTGGTAAGTGAGAGAGAAGCCTTATTGTTTGAAAAAGTTAGCTTTTTACTTCTTTGCATATTTATGCCCTGTGGCTTCTATGCCCAGCATTTGTCTTGAGGTATCTTTACCACTTGGAGGAATTATGATACTTGGTAAATTCGATATGAAGCACGAATTCTATTTAAGGGTTGTAATTAGGAAGGAAGAAGAAAAGCTATAGAAGTAGCAGGCAGAAGAAAACCTGGGAAGATTGATTATTTCTTTGACATATCTTCTTGTAGAGTAACTTCAGCATGTATAGGTTTTAAACTACTAATTAAATTGCGCACACACATTAACATAATAGGAATACAGTTACATAACCAAAGCAGATCTATAATTACCAGCCATCTCCAGTGAAACCAAGAAAACCAGTTAGGCACCTTAGGCATTTGTGAAAATTTATCTATGATATGATGGATATTGTCCAACTGTACTTGAACAGTCTGAGAGAAATCAGACAAATTAAAACAACCCATTCCTGGGATCTGTTCACATCCCATATGTTCTTGTAACAGTAGATAGTCTGTAGTTGTAAGATTTTGGAGCGCTACAACTTGCACTTCTCCTAATTCTTGGTTGAGTTCCAACAGTATAGATCCAGTCAAATTTGTTGTTTTACTGTATGCACAGGCCAGCTTAGATATCTCCTTTTTCATTCCCATGGCAAGTCCAGGAACCGGTGGGATGAATGCAGCTACAGCTGTAGCAGCGCCTGGATCTTTGTTGAGGATTTTTGATGATCATCTTCTGGCATGAGTCTTCCCGAGAGTGCTGATGTTGGCAGTTCTTCTTCATATCGTATCTTAGTTCATTTTCTGGGTAGCCCAATTAGGCTTTGATCCTCTGTATAAACACAAACAGACCCTTTGCCCACACTTTGATATGCCCTTTATACCATTGTGTAGAACTCATTGGAGGTCACCACAGAGGAACTGCTTTTTTTTTTTTTTAAGAGAAAGGAATATTATCAGAAAAATGTACCTCCATAGCTGATCAGCTGACACCCTTTAAGTGATCAAAATTAAGGATTTTTAAAGCATGCATTAATCATTGATTTACAGTTAGTTTTATCCTATCAGGGAGTAATCCCCTTTTTCTTTCTTTTTTTTTTTTTGTTATCATTAATCTACACTTACATGAAGAATATTATGTTTACTAGGCTCTCCCCTATACCAGGTCCCCCCTATAAACCCGTTTACAGTCACTGTCCATCAGCATAGCTAAATGTTGTAGAATCACTACTTGTCTTCTCTGTGTTGTACAGCCCTCCCCTTTCTCCCCCCACCCCATGCTTGCTAATCTTAAAACCCCCCTTCTTCTCCCCTCCCCTTATCCCTCTCTACCCACCCATCCTCCCCAGTCCCTTTCCCTTTGGTACCTGTTAGTCCATTCTTGAGTTCTGTGATTCTGCTGCTGTTTTGTTCCTTCAGTTTTTCCTTTGTTCTTATACTCCACAGATGAGTGAAATCATTTGGTATTTCTCTTTCTCCGCTTGGCTTATTTCACTGAGCATAATACCCTCCAGCTCCATCCATGTTGCTGCAAATGGTAGGATTTTCCCTTTTCTTACAGCTGAGTAGTATTCCATTGTGTATAAGTACCACATCTTCTTTATCCATTCATCTATTGATGGACATTTAGGTTGCTTCCAATTCTTGGCTATTGTAAATAGTGCTGCGATAAACATAGGGGTGCATCTGTCTTTCTCAAACTTGATTGCTGTGTCCTTAGGGTAAATTCCTGGGAGTGGAATTCCTGAGTCAAATGGTAAGTCTGTTTTGAGCATTTTGATGTAACTCCATACTGCTTTCCACAATGGTTTAACTAACTTACATTCCCACCAGCAGTTTAGGAGGGTTCCTCTTTCTCCACAGCCTCGCCAACATTTGTTGTTGTTTGTCTTTTGGATGGCAGCCATCCTTATTGGTGTGAGGTGATACCTCATTGTAGTTTTAATTTGCATTTCTCTGATAATTAGCAATGTGGAGCATCTTTTCATGTGTCTGTTGGCCATCTGTATTTCTTTTTTGGAGAACTGTCTGTTCAGTTCCTCTGCCCATTTTTTAATTGGGTTATTTGTTTTTTGTTTGTTGAGGCGTGTGAGCTTTTTATATATTCTGGACGGCAAGCCTTTATCGGATCTGTCATTTGCAAGTATATTCTCCCATACTGTAGGGTTCCTTTTTGTTCTATTGATGGTGTCTTTTGCTGTACAGAAGCTTTTCAGCTTAATATAGTCCCACTTGTTCATTTTTGCTGTTGTTTTCCTAGCCCGGGAAGATATGTTCAAGAAGAGGTCACTCATGTTTATGTCTAAGAGGTTTTTGCCTATGTTTTTTTCCAGGAGTTTAATGGTTTCATGACTTACATTCAGGTCTTTGATCCATTTTGAGTTTACTTTTGTATATGGGGTTAGACAATGGTCCAGTTTCATTCTCCTACATGTAGCTGTCCAGTTTTGCCAGCACCATCTGTTGAAGAGACTGTCATTTCGCCATTGTGTGTCCATGGCTCCTTTATCAAATATTAATTGACCATATATGTCTGGGTTAATGTCTGGATTCTCTAGTCTGTTCCACTGGTCTGTGGCTCTGTTCTTGTGCCAGTACCAAATTATCTTGATTACTATGGCTTTATAGTAGAGCTTGAAGTTGGGGAGTGAGATCCCCCCTACTTTATTCTTCTTTCTCAGGATTGCTTTGGCTATTCGGCGTCTTTGGTGTTTCCATATGAATTTTTGAATTATTTGTACTAGTTCATTGAAGAATGTTGCTGGTAGTTTGATAGGGATTGCATCAAATCTGTATATTGCTTTGGGCAGGATGGCCATTTTGACAATATTAATTCTTCCTAGCCACGAGCATGGGATGAGTTTCCATTTGTTAGTGTCCCCTTTAATTTCTCTTAAGAGTGACTTGTAGTTTTCAGAGTATAAGTCTTTCACTTCTTTGGTTAGGTTTATTCCTAGTTATTTTATTCTTTTTGATGCAATTGTGAATGGAGTTGTTTTCCTGATTTCTCTTTCTGTTGGTTCATTGTTAGTGCATAGGAAAGCCACAGATTTCTGTGTGTTAATTTTGTATCCTGCAACTTTGCTGAATTCCGATATCAGTTCTAGTAGTTTTGGGGTGGAGTCTTTAGGGTTTTTTATGTACACTATCATGTCATCTGCAAATAGTGACAGTTTAACTTCTTCTTTACCAGTCTGGATTCCTTGTATTTCTTTGTTTTGTCTGATTGCCGTGGCTAGGACCTCCAGTACTATATTAAATAACAGTGGGGAGAGTGGGCATCCCTGTCTAGTTCCCGATCTCAGAGGAAAAGCTTTCAGCTTCTCGCTGTTCAATATAATGTTGGCTGTGGGTTTATCATAAATGGCCTTTATTATGTTGAGGTACTTGCCCTCTATTCCCATTTTGCTGAGAGTTTTTATCATGAATGGATGTTGAACTTTGTCAAATGCTTTTTCAGCATCTTTGGAGATGATCATGTGGTTTTTGTCTTTCTTTTTGTTGATGTGGTGGATGATGTTGATGGATTTTCGAATGTTGTACCATCCTTGCATCCCTGGGATGAATCCCACTTGGTCATGGTGTACGATCCTTTTGATGTATTTTTGAATTCAGTTTGCTAATATTTTGTTGAGTATTTCTGCATCTACTTTCGTCAGGGATATTGGTCTGTAGTTTTCTTTCTTGGTCGGTCTTTGCCTGGTTTTTGGTATTAGGGTGATGTTGGCTTCATAGAATGAGTTTGGGAGTATTCCCTCCTCTTCTATTTGTTGGAAAACTTTAAGGAGAATGGGTATTATGTCTTCCCTTTATGTCTGATAAAATTCCGAGGTAAATCCATCTGGTCCGGGGGTTTTGTTCTTTGGTAGTTTTTTGATTACTGCTTCAATTTTGTTGCTGGTAATTGGTCTGTTTAGATTTTCTGTTTCTTTCTGGGTCAATCTTGGAAGGTTGTATTTTTCTAGGAAGTTGTCCATTTCTCCTAGGTTTCCCAGCTTGTTAGCATATAGGTTTTCATAGTACTCTCTAATAATTCTTTGTATTTCTGTGGGGTCCGTCATGATTTTTCCTTTCTCATTTCTGATTCTGTTGATTTGTGTTCACTCTCTTTTCTTCTTAATAAGTCTGGCTAGAGGCTTATCTATTTTGTTTATTTTCTTGAAGAACCAGCTCTTGGTTTCATTGATTTTTTCTATTGTTTTATTCTTCTCAATTTTATTTCTTCTCTGATCTTTATTATGTCCCTCCTTCTGCTGACCTTAGGCCTCATTTGTTGTTCTTTTTCCAATTTCGATAATTGTGACATTAGACCATTCATTTGGGATTGTTCTTCCTTCTTTAAATATGCCTGGATTGCTATATACTTTCCTTTTAAGACTGCTTTTGCTGTATCCCACAGTAGTTGGGACTTTGTGTTGTTGTCATTTGTTTCCATATATTTCTGGATCTCCTAGATCATCTTTTGTGAGATGGAACCCATATTATTGGACGATGCATAGTAAAAGGACACTGTTTATGGGCTTGTTGCTTCGGTGCTGAGGTTCCTGAACAGGAGGGTTAGCTAAGTGTCACAGGACAGGATAGATGTCCTGTGCCTGTGGTTGTTCAGTCTTCTCTGTAGTGGATGCTCTTGGTGGGCATTAATGTGAGATCTTCTTTGTGTTCATTCCCATAGGTTCATCCATATGCCTGTTTTCCAGACTTCCTTTTCTCTGATCTTCACATCTTTTTTCTTCCAAGTTCCTGTCCAAATGGTTAAGGCATTCACTACTGCTTAAAAGCAAGTGTGTATTTGAGAATCAGGTCTTTTCTTCCATGTGAAGTGCACAACCAAGTGTATTGCTTATAGTTTTGCCCATTTGGAAGATTTCCCTTCACATTTCTTCTTTAAGGCCACCCTAGGTGGGCATGTAATGCAACAGTGGTCTATTTATGGCTGGAGCCAATAAATTATACCAGCCCAATTGTGAACCAAGCCTGAGATGCTTCCTCCACCACTGGTTGTTTGTAGATAGCAGATGGTGCCACTGCCCACACCCGTCACTCACCTGCGGTGTATCTGACAACACCCATGTGTGGCTCAAGTGCATCTACCTTAAAGGAACAATTTGATGAGGCATGAGATGATTGGACAGTGGTGAGGATGACCTGGAGAGGAAGTGATTAATCCTGGAGACAGGTGGGATCGAGTGAATGTTGGCAAGAGACACCTAACATGGGAGTAGGTCATGAGTTCGATATTGGAAATGAGACCATTGAGTTCTTGTAGGTCATCTAAATACAGATGTTGTGGTGGTATTAAAACATGTGCAAATTCTTTGACATTCCTTCCATTAAGAGATGGAGTCTTCATCTCCTGTCCTAGAATCAGGATGGGCCTTTGTGACGGTCTTGAAAAACAGAATGTGGCCGAACTGATTCTATGTGAGATACAAACTAGTTTAGAAAAGCCATGCTAGTTGCTTCGGAGACACTTTTCTGGGAGTAGTCATTGTCCTTCAACCGAAGCTAACCAGGAACACTTGTAGTTAAATAATTGGGATTGATTACTTGTAGCAAGGGAGGATGCTCATCATGGGAAACCATGGTGTGTTTCAGTGGGAAGGTGTTAGAAAGATTCTATTACTGGATTTAGGCTTTGGTTGGGTAATTTGGGGAAGGTTTAAGAAAGCAGAGATTTGGTCTAGACCAGATGCTGTCAGGAAGTGGGGGTAATTTTATGGTTGGATATTTTGTGGGTGTCAGAATGTCCTTATTTTTGCCTGCGTTTATACAAAATTATGAAGAGACCTTGTTTATTTCATGTCATCATGGTCTCAGAGGAACCTTTTCTGAGGCTGGTGTTCTAGATTATGTCCAACAGGAGAATAACATGGTCAGCTGTGAATCACAGGTTAATTCTAAATAGGGCATTTTTCTGAACATGAGTTTCTTTGCAGAGCTTTCAGCTTCTGTAAGAAGTCTGGCTGAGGCTACCACATAGAATGACCACATACATACATACAGAGAGATGGCCCAGAATAACTCTCCACTTATTCAAGTTTATAAGCCTGGATGATGGACATTTGAATGAAGAAGACTTTGAGATAATCTCAGCCCTGGCTATTGTCTGACCACAGCTGCTAGCAGTGAGAACTGCCTAACTATGCTCAGTCCACCTCCAGATTCATGAGGAAATAAATAATTGTCATTGATTTGCGTCACTATTTTGGGGTGGTGTGTTGTGCAGTAATAGATAATTGGTACAGATATCTAGTAGGCAGTAAACTGTATAGGTGTGGGGCTCAGGAGAGAGATCTGGCCTGACGATATAGATTAGGACATCCTTGAGCAAGGAGAAAGCACTTGAAGTCATTGAAATGGATGAAGGTACCAGGAGATAGTGTACACAAAGAAAGGAAAAGGAAACTCCAATGGCACCTTCAGTGACAACACGGAAAGGATCAAGAAGAAAGAAGCGCTTGCAAGGAGAATGAAAAGGAGTGGAGTAGGTGATCAGATGATATCCAAGAGAGATGATGTCAAGTGAAAGGAAAGGAGCGACACACAGCAGCAATTCACCAGAGAATTCCGCTTTATTAGGGAAAGGTGCTGGGTTATATAGGAAGGGGCATGAGCTGATTGAGGTGTCACTTCTATGGGGCTGGTGGCTATTGGCTAGGTGCTGGGATTAGGGGGGCAAGGGGTGATTGGGGTTCAGGTGGCGCCGGCGGGAACCGAGGACCTGGAAGAGAAGCAGAAATTTCGCCATCTTATGGGTGGGGGCCCTTCATTCCCCCCTTTCTCCTCTATGGGGTTGTGGACGTTGCTTTCTCTCTGACTGCTTCCTTCTGAACGGGGGCGGAGAAGGGAGTGAGGGCTTGAGGACAGGGAGGAAAGGGTTGATAGGACTCCCCACAGTAAGGACGAGTAGATGTGGACTTCTTCAGGTTGGAAATCAATGAAGGTTCCCTGTAACCATAGGTCGAGGACTTGTTGATTCTAATGGTGCCAAGAGGATACGGGTGCCAGAAGCCAGGCGTCTGCGGCCATTGTTTCCAGGAACAGTTTCCAGCAGAGAGAGGGGTCCATCTCAGCGTGTGGTGAGGAGGTTACGTGAGGGTGAGGGATCTTCTGTGGCTAAAAGCTGGTAGTTCCTGAGTAAAAGCTGGCGAGGAGAATGATTATTATAGGGCCTGCAATGGGCCAAAGCCAGGTAAGGAAGGGGTTTGTTAGTATTGAAGAGAATGGGTTGGAGGAGTAATACTGTGGGTACCGGGAGTTACCCATGTAGTGAATGGCACAAGACTAGTAGGGAGATCCCCGTAGGTATCTGGCCATCACCTGCAACAGGCTTGTTTTTGGTCATAGAGGAAGCAGAGGTAGGGAGAATAAAGGTAGCTGCTAGTGAACACTTCGGTGGAGGGAGGAAAGTGGAGGTATAAAGGCTCGGAGCAGCCTTTCAGAGGGCAGTCTGATGTGGCAATGAGGGCAGTAATTTTTGTTTGATGCTGTGTGTAAGTCTGTCTGACTTTGAATCGCCATACAAAGGAGGCTGGGGTGGCAGGGAAGACAATAGGAATGAGGAAAAAGAGCGAGAGAGAGCGAGGGAGCAGCAAAGGAGGAAAAAGTCATGATTCGGGTAAGGATGGCAAAGGGGGTGAACAGGATTTTGGAGGAAAGAGGACAGAAGGTCAGGAGTCTGGAGGGAGGGAGAGTCTGTAAACTTTTGTAGGTTAAGAGATCCTTTAGGTGATGTGGGGACAGAATGGTAAGGAGCTCCCTGAATGTCAGTTATGAGCTTCCTTCTGCAAGAGCTGTCCAGAGGCTAATGCCCGTAGGCAGGGGGCCCATCCCCGAACTGTGGGGTCTAATTGCTTGGAAAGATAAGCTACTAGGGCAAAGGATGGGCCATAATGTTGGCCTAGGACTCCTAGAGCTTGACTGGACCTCTCATGAATGTATAATGAGAAGGGCTTCTACAAATCAGGAAGATGGAGAGCTGGGGCTTCCACAAGGGCTTGACGGAGCTTAATGAAGGAGTGTTGGGGTGAGGAGGATAATGGTTTTTCACGGGGACTCTTGCTGAGGTCGTATAGGGGTCTTGCCAACAGGGAGAAGTTAGGGATCCACGCTCTAAAATACCCAGCCAGGCCTAGAAAGGAAAGGATTTCTGTCTTGGTTTTGGGAATGGGCAGGTCAGAGAGGAGCCATTTTCTGTAAAAAATCTTGGGAGGAGGGGTCTAGAGGGATAGAAAAAGAAAATGCGTCCTTGAGATCTAGGACTGAGAAGTGGGAGGCTGAGGCAGGGATCTGCGATAAAAGGGTGTATGGATTTGGAAATAAGGGATGGATAGGGACGATGGCCATGTTGACAAGGTGAAGGTCTTGGACAAGGCAGAAAGATCCGTTGGTTTTTTTAACAGCTAATATGGGGGTATTAAATGGGGAGTGAGTGGGTCTGAGGTAATTTTTGTTTAAAAGATTTTGAATGATGGGTTGGAGGCCTATGAGGGCTGAAGTGGTTAGGGGGTATTGGGCCTGACAGATATACTGAGAGGGGTCACGTAATTTGATAGAGGCAGGAGGACATAGAGCCACGGAGGGGCTTGTAATGTCCCAAACTTTGGGATTTACAGGGTGTATGAGGGCGGAACTGGAGCTTTCATTGGGTAGAGGGGGGTCGTCGGCTATGAGGGCCATCAGAAAGGGAGTACTAGGGGCTGTGGGAGTAGATATAGTTATGGAAACATGGAGGAGAGAAAGGATGTCCCGTCTCCTAGTAAAGGGATGGGACACTGGGGCATAACCAGGAAGGAGTGGGAGAAAGGTATGGGATTGTCTTGGATTGTGCATAAAAGGGGGGGGGGTTTAATGGGAAAATCTGTTTACCTCCTACCCCGACTATAGGAGTAATGGCAGGTGTGCTAGGGCCCCGGTATTCTCGCAAGACTGAGAAGGTGGCTCCTGTATCTAGGAGGAAGGAGATGGGGCGACCGTCTACTATTAAAGTAACACTGGGCTCCTGTTTGGTGATGGAAATGGTCGGGCGAGAAGCCCCCGGGCCCCGTCAATCTTCTTCTGCCAGCCCCACTACGGCGGGCTTAGGATGGGGGTTGTTCGTCCAGCCTCCCCTTTTGGTGGCTGGGCAATCAGACCCCCAGTGGCCCTTTTTGTGGCATCTGGGGCATGGGGTGGTAGGAGATCTGGGGGAGGGGCACGCCCTTGACCAATGTCCTTCTTTTCTGCACTTGAAACAAGCTCCTGGGGGTGGGGCTTGTTTGTAAAGGGGCGCCCAGGTTGTGGTTTTATCAGCTGGGCCAACATTTGGAAATTGGCCTGATCAGCCTTTTGTTTACGGCGTTCTTTCTCCTCCTCCCGGTTATGGAAGACTTTAAAGGCCACTGTTAGGACCTCAGTCTGTGGGGTAGCGGGGCCCTGTTCTAACTTTTTGAGTTTAGCTTTAATGTCGGGGTAGCTTTGAGCTAGGAAGTATGTCATAAGGACCTGTCTCCCGTCAGGCGTTTCTGGGTCCAGGCTGGTATACTGTAATAGGGCTTGAGTGAGTCTAAGAACTCAGAGGGAGTCTCCTCCCTCCTTTGAATTATGTCTTGGAGCTTTTGAAAATTGACTACTTTACGAGCTGCCTTTTTCGGACCTGCTATTAAGCAGCAGGCGAAGATATCTCGAGAGCGGAGACCCACGGCAGTGGGGGACTGAAGGCCTCTGGCTCAGTCTGTGGGGGAGAAACAGGTGATGGGGCCAGACGGAGGGGGCTCCTGGGACTTAGTTAGAGGGGGGCTGAAAGGCTCAGGCTTGATCTGCAGGGGGGTGAGGTGGGGGAGGAAATGTGGTGGAGGAAGGGGGAGGGGCTGTTGTAGGAGAGGAGGGGGAAGGGAGTGAACGGGGGGCTTCTGTGGGGGAGACGGCTTGCAGGCTAGGAGAACTTGGGGGGAGGCGGGAGGAGGAGGAGGCAGCGGTGGCGAGGGGGGCGGGAGGAGGAGGCGGAAAGCTTTGGTATAGGGAATCTCCTTCCATTTTTTCAGGCGCTGGCAGTAGTTAAAGAGATCGTGAGTGATGTTAGGATCAAGAGCTCCCCCTGCGGGCCATTGGTTGTTATTGTCTAGGGGGTATGTCGGCCAATCTTGGGAGCAGTATTTACGGAGAAGTTTTGGTTTTATATCAGGCGTCAGGGAGAGGGTGGCTAGATACTTGAGCAGGCATTCAAGAGGTGAACTTTCAGGGAGGGATGAGGAGGCTCCCATGGCTAAAGGACAGAGAAGGAGACAAACAGGGGAAGACGAACGGAGACCCTCGGACTGGGAGCAGACCGCACGGAGACAAAGGGCGTCCCCGATGATCCTTGGGGGTCTGCGGAAACTCGTATACGAGTCGGTTTCTTAGGAAGTGTGGGTCGTCACCCAGACTTCTCTAAGAAGGCAGAGTGCTGGAGTCACGAGGAACCCAGTACTAGGAGTTTTCGGTGGAAGGAACGGAAGGAGGAGGGGGGGAAAGGGAGCGTTCTCATCCGCAAAGGAGTCACCTCGTTTATGGTTGTTGGAGGAGGGGCCTGAGGGTCCGCCGCAGCCGTGAAGGCCTGAGGCGGGGAGAGCTCCCTCCTCGTCCCCGAGCATCAGGGCCTTGCCGGACGATCACGGTCAATGGCGCTGTGATAGCTCGGGGAAGAGCGGCCCACTCCGGGGGAAAACTTACCCAAAGGCCAGAGAGGAGTGGTGAGTGTGAGGAGCCAGCGCCGGAAAAAGAGGACGAGGGCAAGCTGCTGCTGGTGTCGGGGGGAAGATGGGGCCCAGTTGGGGTGTCCCGTCTCCTGGGTTTCGGCACCAATGAAAGGAAGGGAGCGACACACAGCAGCAATTCACTGGAGAATTCCGCTTTATTACGGGAAGGTGCTGGGTTATATAGGAAGGGGCATGGGGTGATTGAGGTGTCACTTCTATGGGGCTGGTGGCTATTGGCTGGGTGCTGGGATTAGGGGGGCGAGGGGTGATTGGGCTTCAGGTGGCGCCGGCGGGAACTGAGGACCCAGAAGAGAAGCAGGAAGTTCGCCATCTTATGGGTGGGGGCCTTTCATCAGGGAAGTCAAGAATGAGAGTATGTGATCAAGGACGTTTTCCACAGAGTCCAACATGGTGGAGGGATGTCAGGTAAGACAAAGGCTGACAAGTATTCTTTGGATTTAACAGCAATGAGCTCACCCTGTTGGTAGAAGTAGTTTGAGGGAAACTGGGGACTAGGCAGTGATGGGGACAGAAAGACAGACTGCAGAGTTCGGGAGGGAAGAGAGGATGAGAAGGAGGGTACCAACATGCATGCTGTTTTATTACATCACGTTGCCCTTCTCTGTTCTATTTGTCTGTGTATACTTCTTTTTCTACAGTTCAATAATCCATAAAACAATCACATCGTGTCTTGACCCGTACAATTCCACAATGGTCTGAATAGATCATATCCTATTATATTTAGTGTTATACTTTAACCTGAACTTTCCAGTTATAAATGTATGTGTGTGTGTGTCTGTCATTAGAATCACTTAATTAAATATTTTATTGTTTATTTCTCTTGCAATTAAAATAGTTTACTTAAAATAGTACCCAGTGTTCAGTGTTCATTGGTACCTTATAATTACTTCAGAAAAACAATCTCAATTTAAAAGTTATAAACTCTTGAGGCATTTCTGCTGGAGAAGGAGCTTACTTTTGCCAGAAAAGTCTGGCGGAAAGTGTTCTAGTCATAGCCTGCTAATTCATTGTCCTGGCTGTCAAGGCTCCCATTCCAGTTCACTCTCCTGGGAGGCAGGAGTGGGACTGTGCTTATCTAAGTGAGGGTCAAGGCCTCCTTGGTGACAGTGAATGAGTTGCTAGGGGGTTGTGGAGAGAAATTCTTTTCAGTGTGCATTTTAAAATGCCTGTTGCACTCCTGGGCTACACTGACTGTAACATCTTTTCACAAATCCTATAGTTATATTGAAATATCACCATAGAATATATTGTACTTAAAAACATTCTTTTGTTCAATGTAAAAGTTTAAGAGATGTTATTATTGAAAATTGTTTTTGGCATTTCTTCACATTTTAGAATGCCAAAAATCTCTAAAATGGAAAATTCCTGGGTATTTCTCAGCATCTGTGAAGCCCTCCCTGGGGCAATAACTTTGACCCTCTGTGGTATGAACTGTGGGGTGTGGAGGATGATCCCGAGTGCTCAGAGGGGTTTGGAAAGGTAGAAACGAAGTGCTAATGTATGAGCATGTTTTTGTACTTAGCACTGTTCTGGGGGCTTCACATTGTACCATTGATCATGTGTAATTGTGTGGAATGAGGCCTGAGAACACAGTGCTGGGCGAAATGGTCTGAGCTGTTATCAGAAGGGAAACTATAGCACATGGGACATAAAAACAGCTTGCAATGGGGTTTCGAGTAAGGGTTGAAGGGAAAAGATCTTGGCAAATTTATTCTGCACAAATACCTGTGCCATCCTCATCTGTGTAGTCTTTGTGAGTTTTTCTCTGGGTTCATCTGTTTGGCAGATGTATTCCAATGCCTTTTAGCCTCAAGGAAGGCACACAGGAGGCACTTATGAATTGTGGCTGTGTGGTAAAATAGAAGCCAAACTTCAGAGGGTTTCTGGTGTGTGCGCATGCATGTGTGCACACACTTTTGTCGACTGCACCACCAGCTTAAATTGGATTTTCAACTGGGAAGATTTCACATGCTGCTTTTCTTTCACATTCTTCTACTGTGGCCCAAGTGAATGTATTTTTAGAAATGAAAAGTAGAGCATGTTCCAAAAGCTTTTTTCTTCTGACATCAGGGATAACAAGACTTTTATTTATAGAAATTTCAGGTCCCCAAATACCTTAGCAATATTAGTGGGGTAAACAAACAAACAAAAATTAAGCAGTAGATGATTAGACCATGTGTTATTTTACAAAGAACTTTATTTCTCTTGCCTTTGGAAAAAATAGGCCTTTTTTCTCAACTGTGATTAGAACTAACTCTTTTCTAAGATTAATTTAAAAGGAATAATCTTGCCTAAGGAGCAAGAATATGGACAGCAGAATTGACCTTGTCTCTTGGCCTTGATGATCCAAAGAAAAATACACACAGCAATCAGACTCTCTGAATTTGTTGATTTTTATTGTAATGGAAATACACATGGAATGGAAATATGGTAGAAATACATAACAATAATTAGAAAAATGTCTACTATTTATTGGGCAACTACTGTATGCAGATTCTTTACATTAAAATAGTCCTGTATGATATATTTTATGATCACCCTTTGTTCCAATGGAGTCTCAAAGATTTTAGGTAATTATTCCAAGGACCCTGAGTTAGTTAATGGCAGAGCTGGAAGTTTGAACCTAGGTTTAGCTGGCTCTGAAGCTTATGTTCTTTCCACTAAGACTGCCCCTCAAAGTCATGTTCATTGCTGGAAATGACACTGAGCTGTATTCCTAGGAAGGCAGCTATGTTTTTTACTCAGTGTTTATTATTCAGTACTGTCCATTCAAAACTAGTCGAAGAACCATTTCCTGAGCTTCTGCTTTCTTCCAGGCATGGTGATAAATAATGTAGAATCTAGAGATCAAAGATGCAGTATTCCTGCCCTCATGGAACCCACAGGCTAGTGGGGGAAAGCCTTAAAGAGTATTGATTATAATGCAGAATGTTAGGTGCTATAGGAAAGGTAACAACAATCTGCTATGGAGCCTAGGAAAGGCCAAAGGCTCTGGGTGCATGTGGTGTGTGGGGGAGGGTATTGGTCGCAGGGGGAGTAAGGTAAAGGACATTCCACAAGGGAACAGCATGTGCAAAGTCAAGGGACTGAGAGCACATGGCTTATATGAGAAACGGAAAATTGTTTGGTTTAACCTGAGAATAGTGGTCATGGAAGGCAGAGAGATGAGAAATGAGAATAAATAGCCTTGAGAGTGATAGAATCAGAAATTCTACTTTTATAATGACCATAAACTTTCAAAATTGTCTTGATTCAAGATACTTTTCTGTCACTTTTGGTCATCTCTCTTTTGAAGATGCACTGCAGTAGTTATAGTATTTTCCCTAAAAGGAAGTGCAATTAGTACAAATATATGGGAAAAAATAGTCTTGTTGTTAACAAAAATAAGGATGAAATTAATCCAACCGAAGAATAAAATTAATGAAAATATCTGGTATCAGTAAGCGCAAGATGAGATAAACACATTTGTGTTTTGTTGATTGGTCTATAAATTGGTTCAGTGTTTTTGTAAAGCTATGCACAATACATAGCAAGATATTTTAAATGTTTATGCCCTTTGATTCAATAGCACTAGTTTCAAAACTCTGTAATAATGAAATTACTATGAATATTTATTGCAAGTTTCTTCAGTGGTGAATCATTAGCATTAGCCTAAGTAACTATGGTATATCATTTTGATGCTGCTTAATGTGCCATGAAAAATTATGTTTTCAAATAACATTTAAAATGTATTTAATACAATTCTAGCTGAAAAAGTAGTATACTCAAATACATATCTAGATATCCCCTCCTCCCACATTCCCTTACACACTGTAAAACTGTACATCAAAAAAAGAAACTGGGAAGAAATTCACAGAATGTTAATGGTGGTATTTGCATTTGGATAGTAGGACTATGGACAATTTTTCTTTCTATTTTTATGCATTTTCAGCATTTTCTTTAATGACTTTTTAACTTTAACAAAAAAATTACAAAATGCTTTTGTTAATGAACAATAAAAGATGTATTACAGAGTCCAACTTTTTTTTAAGTTTTCTAATGGCTGGTAAACAATTCTCAGATATAGTGTGGGGTAATTCTTCTTAATAATTCCTAGTTTTACCAACTTTCTTTTGGGATAGCTTTGCTGAGCTCAAATGGGATTCCACCCCCTCACCCCCAACCCCAAGCCACTTGCATTTTTGACTTTCTGGAAGGACAGAATTCATTAAAAAAATTATAATCTACAGTCTACAAATGATGATGCACTACAAAGTCTATTAAATTTTATTTTGTGAATTTTGTCTCCCAGGATGCAATGCCCCACAGCTAGTCTTACATCAAATACATTCATTTTCTCATAGTTGCTATTCCTTTAGAAAGTAAGTTGTTGGGGGAAGTGGGGACTGCAATCTGGTGGCTAAGAAAGCATCAGCCATCCACACACTCTGCCTATTTAAAAAGCACCAAATCAGAACACACATATCCCTGTAAAGAATGAACAATTGCAAAAGACATCAGTGTAGCCTATAGAAACAAGCATAAGATGCAAGAAAATGTAACCGTTCTGAAACAGGAGCACAAAACCACTAAGAGCGAACAACCAAGACAAAAAGAAAAGACGTGAGCTTGGGGGCTGGCGTCATGTCTTTTTCTGTCCCAGATCTTCCCTGTGCTTTTAATTCCTTTGCTAATACAGAGTCAAGCAATGCTCTGTGATAGAACCAAAAGCTCTGTGATGCAATGGTGTGTAGTAACATATAATCCTCGAGCAGTGCTCCTCAACCAGGGACAGTTTGTCTCCTGGGGGACATTTGGTTGTCACAACTAGGGGGCTCACACAATGACATCTAGTATATAGAGGCCAGGGATGTTGCTAAATATCCTATAATCCAGAGGCCAGCATCTGACAAAAAAAAATTATGTGGCCAATATGCCAATAGGGTCAGGACTGAAAAACTGCTTTAAAGAAAGCCTTCTATTGAATGTCTTTCTTTTTTTTTTTTTCAGACAACTGGTGGAGAAGAAATATGGGAAAGACAAGCAAAACTGTCAGCACTCCTCCATGGTGATTGGAGTCTCTTAGTCCTGGATGAGTTCAGACATTTGGTGCTCACCAGTGTTGGCCAATTGGTTTGTTTTCTAAAGTTCAGGGATTTCACAGGGACGTATTATTAAAATGCCTATTTTTTTCTCTTTTCAAAAGCCTGTTTTAGCTGCCTAGTGTGGAGATGTCTGACACAGAGATCTCCTTGTCCTGAGTGCCGGACCCCTTTCACTTACCTAGCCCTTCCCTGAGCAGCGCATACTCCACCCTGCCGAACCCACAAGTATGAGTCTTTCCCACGGTTCTGTCCTGCCTCTGTCCCCAGCTGACAGGTTTTCATCAGGCTTCGTGTACTTTGGATGTACTGGCTCCCAACAGTTTCCTAGCTAGACCTTATTCCTCTGGGCTGTTCACTTTGTAAAATTAATCTCTGTAGTAGGGCATCCAACTTGGAATCATTCTTCTAGTGTTGGTATAGAAGTCTGAATTCCTGCAGTAGTAGAAGGCTTATTTCCCAAAGATCTTCAAGAAAGCTTCATGGATATCCCACTGTAGGAAACATTGCTTCCTATCCAATGTCTAAGAGGTTCAGATACATATCTTGAAAATTTGCCTAGATAAGTAATTTTCTAAAGAATCCTAGAAAGTCATTGGCAAAAATCTCTTTTATGCAAAGCTGTTCAGGCCACGATCTTGGATATAGAGGATTTTGCATAAATATTTTCATAACTGGAAAATTACAAGGTGGGAATTCCAGCAATAAGGTATCCCTGGATATATTTTGTAAAATATAGTCTAGAGCAGGAATGGCCTCTTAGTAAATTCTGAAATGGAATCTGAGGGAAATCTTTTGAATTGCTGTAATTTTCAGAGTTTTGTCCTGAAGTAGTGTAGTTGATCACGTCCCCTTTTCTAGAGACTTTATTTGGGTTTCAGCTTGAATGTAACTTCTCAGAAAGTCCCTTGCAGGTATCCTGTATAAAACGTATATCTTCTTTCCTCCCCCATCACCTGCCTCTATTGTCCCAATCCCCTCTACCCTATTACTCTTTCTATCTAAAAGGATCTTATTCATTTCCTTATACATTAGTTATCTACCATTCCCCATAAACTCAGATGTTTGCTTTCATTCCATGAGTAACCAAAGCCCAGGAGGTCGGGAGTTACTTTTGAATCCTTCTTTTCTTCACTCTTTCCTACAACTCTTCTGCTTCATCGGCTAGTCTTGACTGCACTAATTCCAAATATGTCTTGAACTTGTCTGTCTCTTTCAGTGCTCACTGCTGTTACTGTAGTCCAAGCCCACCATCAATGCTCACGGCACTGCAGGAGCCCCCTGCCTGCTGTCCCTCTTTGCTGTATCCTCTCAGTAACCTATTTGCTCAAAGTTGCTGAAAAGAGTTAATAAAAAAACAGACTGTGTTGTTCCCTGTCTTGCTGGGACAGAGCCTGGCATGTGTGGGTTCTCAATAGTGTTGGTTGAGTGAATTAATGAATAGACAAATAAATGAGCAGAGAGATTGAAATGACAGACGATCTCCCTCTGTGCTACCTTAGAGAGGGAGCTAGTAACACTTGGTTAAGGTCACAGAGCTACTATATGTTAGTTAAAACCCTTTTTATCTAAGAATGGCCAAGGGTTTATTTATAGAAAACATACTGCCATATCTCCTCATTCCTTCTTACTCCCAACAGATTAATAGAATTTTATTTTGCTTTATCACACATTTTTCATCTTGACTGGAAATTTAATACCTATTTACTATAAAAATTGTTAAATTACTGAATAACATAAAGAAATTAAGGTGTAATCCATAACCCCACCATCATGTAACTTTTACTTCCACTTTATTCTTTTCTTCCTCATTGTTATTATTTCCTACTGGAAGTATGCATTTATTTTTTATAATCAGGAAACATATAGAGTTATATTGTTCTGTAAAGAATTTCATTCTTGGGGAAAAAAACTGATGGTTGATATTTTAATGTAATTTACTGTAATATTTGGTGGGTTTGTTTGCAATTTGTACGATGTGAATTTCCATAATGTGTGGAAAGATGTTTTAGAGAAAGCTAACTGTAAGATTAAGAAAGTACACTTCATAATTTTAAACATGGTCCACACAATTAATAACTGTAAGATATTTGGCATATTACTTCTAATCCTTTGAATTTTTATAGTGACTGTCTTTAAGAAGTGCAAATGTTCAGTTTTAGAAAGCTAAGTATTTCTTAGAAAAATCCTTTGAGAAAGGGAAAATAAGCTTTACAACATTTTTATTAGGCAATGATAGCAGTAGTGTAACTCCACATATATCTATCTTTATAAGCCACATTAATATCTGATATTTTCCCAAGGATTTTCTCTGCAGAAGTTGTTTTTGGGTGTATGTGTAAAGCCTTGAAGTAATTTATAAATTTCCTCACTGGTTTCCAGATATGTTGGCAGAGTCACTCATGTGAAATAAATGTTTGAAATTTAATTACTATAACATCTGTTATTAAGCACTCTAACCTAATACAGAGGTATAAATTAAAAAATTTGAACACCAAAGTTATCTTTTCTTAATTAAATAAAAAGGACTGTATTTATTTTAAAATTACATTCACTATGCAAGCTGGCCTCAGATGAAATTTAGTTTTACATGTTCTACATTTTTAAATGACTACTGTTTTTTCATTGTTGATCTCTCTTAATTCTTTAAGGGGCTATCTATCCCTCTATTCCAACAACCCAAATTAATCACAATTTTCATAAAAATAATTTAAAGTAGATGAAAAAACCAATTTTATAGGCCAATTCCCAAAAACATACACATATATCTGTAGTATCCAAAAAATGTATTTCTGATGTTTTCGATCTAAAATTAAAAATAAGTAAATAAATCAAATGCTTAACATAGTGCCTGGCACAGAAAAAGCACTTTATACATAATGTACGGCCACATCTTTGTGACTGTCATTTTTATGGGTGTGTATTTATATTACTGAGGGTTAATGAGATGCCTGCATTACATGTGATGATATTATAGTTAGGGTGGCTGGATGTCATAGGTTGCCCAGGAGAATCATGGTTTACATCCATTGTCCCAGCGTCCTCTCCAACTTCACATTTTAGCACTGTCAAAGAATCCTGGTCTGAACGATCAGCTGTATGGTCCCTGACGAGCAGTGCAAAGGTGACGGCGAGGAGGAGGAGCAGCCACCACTCATTCTGATTTGGGCTTCCTTCCTCCAGGCCTAGTGAGTAGGTGAGTGGCCTGAATGACAGGAAGCTTTCCAAATGTGAGAAGAGGTATTTAAAGTTAATATACTCATCCAGTGCCTAGAGTCTCTTATTCATAAATGATTAAGAATTTCAAGATGGCAGTAGCAGAACATCAAATCAAGCCTGGGACCCTTGTATTCCTTCTGTTGCACCTATGCAGTCAGCCCTGCTTGGATCTTTTAATCTATTAGTCACCCTCATTTTCCTTCCAACCAACAAGTATGGACAACTTTTTATATATGAAGCAGTATGCTTGGTATTGAAATTTAAAAATATGCTTCCTTTAGATTCTAATATCCCTCCTTTTAGTTTGTACTGATTAAGACTCCCAAGAGATGGATGAAATAGCACACAAACTATGGCCATATTTTTGTCTCCTTCAGGTCAAACACTCAGCTGTAATTTCCTATATGTCAGTCTTAAATTGCCAATCCTCTCCTCTAAGTTATGATCTGTGTATTAACTAGGAAATCCCAGCTGTTCCTATCTCCTGGATCTCTTACCATCCCACACTTTGCCTGTTCCATTAGTTTTCTACAGACAAATTTATTCATGACCAGGTAATAGATCATGCTAATAAAGGTGTTAGTTGAAACAGGTTTAAGGCAGGGATATAAACTCAGATGTCTCCAGGGATTGGGCAGGTAACATACCAAATAGTAAAACTACCAAGTAGGGATTGACCTATGACTGCAGAGAAAAGAGCTGCCTAATTAGGCACAGAGAATTGTTGTCATGTAAGAATGTGGTCACATTGTTGTCAAATCTTTTCAGTGAAAAATTAGAAATCAAAAAAGTTATATGAAATGTTCTTTTTCTGTTTCAATTAATTTCATTTTTAAAAAGATTCAGTGTAAGCAGAGAGAAATAACTACAGCTTGAAGTTAACCCAAGAGGTATCCGTTTCTAATTTTTGTTCTTGGTCAGATTTATTCAGATGTAATTCACATGTCATAAATTTATTCTTTTAAGTGTATAATTCTATGAGTTTTGACAAATACATATGTATAATAACCACCACAGGCAAGATATAGAATAGTTTCATTATCCCAAAAAATTCCCTCGTGCTTCTTTGTGGTCAATTCCTCCAGCTCCTGACAACCGCTGATATATTTTCTGTCCCTATAGCTTTGCCTTTTCCAGAATGCCATAAATGGAATCCTACAGTATGTAGTGTTTGGAGACGGGCTCCTTCTTTTAGCATAAAGCATCTGAGATTTATCCATGTTTTTGTGGGTATTTGGGTTGTTTGTATCTGATGTTCAAAGAAATGTCTTCCTTCCTTCCTCCCTCCTTTCCTTCCTCTCTCCCTTCTTTCCTACTTTTCTTCTTCCTTTTCTCTGTCCTTTTTTCTTTCCCTCTCTCCTTTCGGATATCAATTGTACAAAATTTAATTAGTTTTGATATTTGTTTCATAACACACTTTCATTATTGGCCATGCAAGGCTTTTGTCTTAACGTGTTCATTGAATAAAATTGATACACAATAAACTGAACAGACTCAATTGTACAACATGAAAACTTTGATAGATGAAAAGTATCACTATATTTTCTAGAATTTCATGTAAATTAAATAACATAGCATATGCTCTTTTCTGTCTAGCTTCTTTCACTCAGCATAATTATTTTGAGATTCATGTATGTTGTGTGTATCAATAGTTCATTCCTTATCATAAATGGCATTCGATTGTGTGGGTGCATCACAGTTTATCTATTCACTTGTTGATTCTTCCAGTTCAGATTGCTGTAAGTTTTGGATTGTCCCCAGTTTAGGCTGCTAGAAACATTCATGTAAAAGTCTTTATAGGGACATATGCTTTCATTTCTCTCAGGTAAATATTTTAGAGTGGAATAACTAGGTCATATGGTAATTGTGTTCAACTTTTTAAGAATTTGTCAAACTGTTTTCCAAAGTATGTACCATTTTACATTCATAACAGCAGCATATGAAAGTTCTATTTCTACTCCATCATCTCCTACACTTGGCGTAGGCAGTCTTTTTAACGTTAGCAATTTCAGTAAGTGGGTAGTGATATTTCACTGTGGTCTTAATTGCATTTCCTTAATGATGAATGATGCTGAGTATCTTTTCTTGGGCTTATTTGCCATCATTATCTTCTTTGGTGAAGTATCTGTTTAAATTTTTTACACATTTTTAATTAGGTTGTTTGTTTCTTATTAGCTTTTGAGAGTTGCTATGTATACTTTATTACATATTCTGATTATGAGTCCTTTTTCAGATATATGATTTGCAAATATTTTCTCCCAGTCTGTGATTGTCTTTTCATTGCCTTAATAGGGTCTTTAAAGAGCAGACATTCTGAATTTTAATGAAGTCCAATTTATCAATTTTTTCTTTTATGGATTGAACATTTGGTGTTATGTCTGAAAATCTCTGCCTAATTCATAGTCTTCTGTGATTTTTTTCTAAAATTTTTATAATTTTAGGTTTTACACTGGGTCTATGGTCTATTTTGAATTAATTTTGGTTTATGTTATAAGATGCAGATTAAAGCTCATTTTTTAAATGTATGTATGTCATTATTCCAATATCATTTATTGAAAAGATTATTATGATTATTATTTCTCCACTAAATTATCTTTGTACCTTTGTGAAAATCATTTGACTGTATATATATATATAATATTTCATGAATAGTTTCCCTCTTCATGGAATTACATGAATATTTTTCTGGTCTTTCTGATCCAGTGATTCATTTGTCTCTTTGGATGCCAATACCACATTGTTTTGATTACTGTAATTTTCTAGTAATCTTGAGGTTAGGTTATATAAATCCTCCAGCTATTTTCTTCTTTTACGAAGTTATTTCTGTAGTTCTAAGTTATTTACATTTATATATAAATTTTTGGAATCCAGTTGTCAACTTTTATTGTTCTGTACCATGGTTTATAAATATTCCATAATTTTTATATCACATAATTTATGTATTTATATATTTTTCAATGTTTTATTATTTTTATCCTAATAAGAACAGTGCTGATGATATGAATAGAATTGGCCTCCTCACAAGCATGTGTAAGAGTTTCTTGTGTATACCCTTAGTAGTAAATTTGCTGAGTCAAAAGTTGAACAAAAATTCATCTTTGCAGGATATTAGTAGGTTGTTTTCATAGTGGTTGAGCCATATGTAAGCCTATAAGCCATATACAAGAGATCTTATTTATCCCAATTCTCCAACATTTGGTATTGTCAGACTTACTCATTTTGTCAAATGGGTAAAAACTGGTACCTGGTTGGAGGAGGAGGACAGACCATTGATTTGGCTCATGAGCTGGAACCCCCTAGTCAGAGGCTCTTTCCCTTTCCCTGTTGCTGGCACTAGATGTGATCCCAAAGACACAGCCTTCTTTAAGAAAGTAATATGGTGTTGAGAACTTCTGGATGGTATATGTGACTGAAGCCTTTTAAGACCTCTGTATAAACTTCTAAGATTCTGTCGGGTGTGGAGAGCTACTCAGCTCTTGTAGCTGCCCAAGACAAGCCCTGTAAGTTCCCTTGCTTATTCAAACCACCACCTACCAACCTGGAGGGACCTGCCTCTTTTCTTGGTGTCTTGCCAATCTCCCTGTACCTGGGCCAGTTCACATTTTACCCAGGGAAGCTCCTGAGGTTTTGGACCAACATGCCTCTTCCTCTGCGGGGCTTGACTGTGTTTCTTTACCTGAGGTTGGGCTTTTCTTCCTATGCCTTTGGCTGTGTGTTTCCCTCTTCATGAAATTACTGAACATGAAATTACTGTTCATGTTTCTGTTCATTTTTCTTTTAATTGGCCACTTTATGTCTTCATGTATGAAGTATTTGTTCAAATATTTTGCCATTTTTTTTCCTTTTGGTATATTTTTCTTGTTGATAGGTAGATGTTCTGTATTTTTTATACTCTTATAAAGTGCTGTGTGAGTTTTAAATATCTTCTATTTTAGTTTCTTTAAACATATTTTGATGAATAGAAACTTTTTATTTTACTGTAGTTGAACTCATCTATATTTTCTTTCATGGTATCTGTCTTTATTATTTTGTTTAGTATCATTTTTATAATTTTCTCAATATAAGGTTTGCAGAACATCTTTTGTTAATTTATTCATATGTTTATTATAGTTTTTGTCAGAATAGTATTTAGAGTTATTTTATTATTTATATTTAAGTTAATATTACCAAGGGGGAGGAGTTGGGACAAGTAGGGGGAGGGGGAGGGGAATAAAAGGGCACAATAATTCACAATCACAATATAAGTTGGTCACAGGGACGGTAGTACAGCATGAAGAATATAGTCAGTGATTCTGTAACATCTTTCTACGTTGATAGATAAGAACTGCACTAGTGCAGGTGAGGATTTAATAATATGGATAACTGTTGAATCACTGTGTTGTACATTTGAAACTAATACTTCAATTTAAAAATTAATTAAATTACATATTGTTCTCACTCTAGATCATAGGTCCAATGATTTGCAATGAAACTTCTTAATCTCTTTATAAATTCCCAAGTTAAAGAACCACTCTGGGCATCTTTAAATATAAGTAATTACATCAGCTATATCCTATCTTACTATTAGTGTGAGCATCTAGTGTCCATTTAGGGACAACTGAGATGAACATCAGCTTACAGAGCTTTTTTTCAGCCATAATTCTGAGTGCGCTACACACCACTTTGGCTAAAATCTATGTAGTAGTTTTTATATTTTTGAAGGGTCAGATCTATGCACAGTTCCTTCTGTAAAGGCAAAAGCTACTCTGGTGTAAATGTGCCACCAGGCTCTATTTCAAAACACGGCTTCCTCTTGCCAAGGTCAGTGGCTATCGCCGAAGTAACCAGAGAACGCCAGTGTCCTCGCTCTGAAAGAGGCAGCCTCGTTTGCAACATTAAATTTCAGCACTTTTTGTCCCTTCCTTTCTTTTCAATGATGGAAATCTTTTTAGTTTGTCATTTTCAAGCATAGATTACTACTTCCATGAGAAGTTTGGATAAGAGAAAAATTTTTTAATTTTGCCTGGAAAATAGCCATTTTCTCTAATAGTAAGTTTTATTTTCACAGAAGTTGAGAAAATGAATACAATGGCTCCAGGTTTTCCCATGTTGGAGTTTGATTGCTAAGTTAAAGGCCGTATAGCTTTGCTGCTTAAACCCAAATTCCTGGTGGAGTATCTTCTTTATTTACTCATTTAATGTACCAAGTATACTTGGTGGTCAGTATTTCTCACCTTTCTCAGGGTTCACTCACTCACACTGCCCTCAGTATTTGTAATTACAGTAAAGCCCTAGTAGGGAGGCATTTAAAATAAGGCAGGCAAGCACATACAGAGTGGGGTGATGCCAGATTTGTTTTGAATAGGACTTACACGATCAGTTTAATTTTATTTCAAACATGAGCCCCAAATACAAACCTTTTGACCTGAGTACTCCATCCCTAAATGGCAAACAAAACATTCATGAAAATTTAATGGAGAGGAAATTAGTACCTTCTTATGTTTCAGACTGTGAAATGGCACCAGGGAGCCCTTTCAGTGACAGGCAGAAGTGTGTGGATGTGCTGGACCAAACCTGAAACATTTGTCCCTCCAACCTGTCATCCTTCTCCACGTTAGCCGGCAGCTGAGACCTTCTGACAGGACGCCCCTAGGATGCCTCCCAAGAAAGGTATTTCAGAATAAAGGCCTGGCTGTAGAATACTCTACCTTTTTTAGAGATTGGGTACTTTGAAAAGTTTTTTTCATAATATTTGTTCTCTCTTTGGGACTTCCTCCTGTCTCATTTTTCTGTGGTTGCAGTCCCTTTGTTTTTTGATTAATTGGGAAGGGTTCAATATTTCATCAACTTCTTTTTTTTAATGGACATATGATTTCAGTAACTACTAAGTGCTGGAACTTACCTTTAAATTCAGGGAAGACAATGGGGGAAAGTGAAATGAACTGAGATTCCAGTGCAGCAACTCACACTCAGGGGTCGGCCCATGGCTGTGACCCCGTGTCAGACTGGTGTGCGGGACAGCTTTGTGAAGGAGACCTGTTCAGCTTCAGTTTGTGAATGGAGTACAGTCTACATTAAATAAAGTTGTAAATGAAAGGAAAGTGAATTAAGGCAGAGAAAACAAAGAAAATAGACATGAAACCCTCCTGGGGGTATTTACGTGAAGGCATGAACAAGTGATGAAACATAGTTTGGGTTGCTGTGTGTGACTTGTCCCAGGGGTGCATTTTCAGTGTCATGGAGATAACACGTGGTATGTTCAGCTGTCATCCTGGGATGTTTACACAGCTTACATTTGGACCTGTTTTCAGCATTTCAGTATCCCAAAGAGAAACTGGTAGAATATTCAAATAGGGAAAACCTGGACATGTATGTTTGCTTTTCAGAATAGAACCTCTAGTCCAGATGGCCTTAGTATTCATCATTCCTTTAGCTGATTTATTTAATCTTAGGATGGAAAGTGGAGACAGAGACCTCATGTAAAGGTCGTCTCTTAAAACCATCCAGCCTCAAGCCTATGTCTTGAGAATCTGACCAGTACCCTATGTGATATACTCAGTCATTCTCTTGACTTCCACCATCTGCACAGTCTGAGGAATATCATTATCAAAGAAGGTCATTGCTTTCAGACAACAAAAACAAAATAAGCACTTGTTTTGAGGCTGTATGTACCTTTCCAAAGAAGCCATTGGAAATGGCATAATGCTGCATTTTAGCTTTTAATGGGGGGAGGTTGGTTTTACGTTGACAAAGGCAGGGCTCAAATATTATATAAGATGTTCAATTTCAGCACCTTTAGGATATCCTGGCCTGGGATCCTTAAGCTCTTTAGGCTGTTTTGGTAGTTAATGTTTTCAGGCTCTTTTTCCATCTTCAACTATTTTTACAAAAACTTGCAATAAAGCTGCTCAGGCTATTTTAAATGCCAACCAACTCATTAAACAAGTAAGATAGGAACTGAGTATTCTTGCTATTTATTAATGTCCTTATTTATCATTTATTAACCATATTGCCTTCACAACAGACATTTTAAAGTTTACTTTATTTTGATTATTAACCGAGTATATATTACTGCAGAAAATATGTAAATTTTAGAAAATACACTAAATAATCACACCAAAACCCCCACAGGGTTTCACCACAAGATCACCATTGACATTCAGGTATCTTCTTCCAGACTTTTGCTATGAAAGTTATATTTGGTTCCTGTTTAATAAAATGGATACAAATTAATGCATAATGGGTATATATTTTAGGCAATATTTGGGCTTTGTAAGGAAGGAAAAGAACAACAGCACTGCCTATTCTGGTTATATAACATCACAGTATCATAATAATAGTTTCCATTATTTAGTGCTTATTACATTGCAGACTCTGTATATTATGTAGCAATGAGTTACTGTGATGGTTAGAAGTGAAGCAGTTGACAAGTGATATCTTACCCTGCTGGCCACTCCTTTCAACAAGATATGAAGGGACCTATCAGGTCAACTGGCAGGTGCACTGCGCAGCATGTTGAACTTCACCAGAAAGGATAAAGGAAAAAACTGTGTTTAGGAGTAGTCCATGAAGAGATGAAGGAAAGCAGATTTATCTGCCTGGATCTCTCTTGTTTCCTGTGTCCTCTCTATGGAGAGTTAACAACACACTCTTCGGAATTATGCTCTCTAGTCCCTTCAACAGGGCATGGCTGTAAGATGCCATATCCCACACTCTGTGGTGTGTGGTGCTCCATCCAAGTCTGGAAATGGCAGAGACCCTACCCCTCTGGATGGGCAAGTGGTGAGCTCTGCTGTGTACTTGGTACCTCAAGGCACATGACTGGCTGGGCTGGGATACTCTTGGAGCTGTAGGAAGGAAGAGGGCATTGGAAGGAAATGAATGATGTACATGAGTTTTTGTGTCTGATAAAGAAAGGAAGGACTTCAAAAATATATGGGATGTAGAAATACTAGTACTTGGTGTGATTAAATGCAGGAAGATAAGGGAAAAGAAGGTGTCAAAACTGACTCCCAAGTTTTTGTCTTTGTCAACTGAGTAAAAGGAAATTCCAATAAATAAAAGACTGCAGGAAAAAAAAAGGTTTGGCTGGGGAATGGCTTGATATTCTGCACGACATTTTCTGGAGCTTAGGGAAGGGGTGGGTGTTAGTGACAGAGATTTTGGCATCATCTAGGAGTGGAAGTTACTAGAATCGTGTGGCTTCCTGGGAAGAGTATATAGAATGGCAAGAGAAGAGGACCAGTAATGGCACCCTGGACAACTTCCACATTTAGGGGTAAGTAGAGGAGGGCAAGCCCACGGGGAAAACAGGAAGGATGGGTCGAGGGGTAAGAGGAGATCCTGGAGAGAAGAGAGTCACAGAAGTTAAGGGATAGAGAATTTCCAAAAGAAAAAGGGCTGATAGTCAGCTAAGAACATCAGTATATTGCAAAGAAATCCTTTGCAATGCAGACTAGCCATTTGTAAAAAATAATTCTGGGCTGTAATTTAAAATGTAATCATGCTGAGGTCTCTTTCTCTCTCTCATTATTGTTTGAAACAGATTGACAAAGTGTTAACTGGAAAAGCCCTTAGAAGTTTTCCCTCAATGTGTCGAGAGATTCTGTCATTTATAGATAGAAACTGCTTATTGGTAAAGTAGCATTCCTAAATGGCTTAAATGAGTAAATGCTGTGAGAGCCACTTGTAAACTCTGAAATGAGATACAAAGGGAAGGTGGCGACCATTGCCATGTTTCTATACTATGCTTGGCCATCTGATTTGTTTTTTAACAATGCAAAGGTAAACCTCAGTCCTGCTTGCATAAATTCTTCAAAATTCCAAATTTGTGGTGCTTATATGAATGATGTTTTACTATATTTAAAGATGAAGAGGTAGTGTTTCCAACAAGAGATAAATAATATATAGACATGTGTTGGGATTATGAATTATCATAGAAATTTATTCTGTTCATATATTAATTTAGTCACTAGCTCATTCAATAGACAATTCATTTTATTCTTTTTATGTGCTCTGGGAAAAACACAATGTGACAGGGTCCTTCTCAAAGAATATATAGATTAATATGTTTGGGGCAGTACCTCACAATTACCAAAACCCAGAATCAAAATGTTGCTCTACAAGGTAGAGAGGGCCTTTAAAAATTAGGCATATTAATGCATTTCTCTCTAATTTGGCCTGGGGTTTCAGGATTTCTCTGAGGTGAACAGCACCTCTTAGGTTTGAAATGCCCATCAGTGATATCTAAGGGATGATGTTCCTCTGGCTGATAAAACATTGACACTGTTTTATTTCAACTTTCTTTCATTCTACTTTAAAAAACAGCCTTATTGAGGTATACTGCACACATTTAAAATGTACAATTTAACAAGTTTTGACAAATAAATATATGCAATAAGTGACTACTACAATCAAGACTTTCACTGCTCCCAAATGTTCCATGTACCCCTTTGGTATAAATCCATACATTTCATCCCCAACCCCATATACTCCACCCCTGGAGCCAAGCAACCCCTAATTTGCTTTTTTGTCATATATTAGTTTGCATTTCTAGAATTTCATGTAAATGGAAACCTACAGTAAGTACTTTTTTGTGTCTGGGTTCTTATATTTAGCATAATACTTTTGAGTTTCATCCCCATTATTAGATATGTCAGTAGTTGGTTTCTTTTTCTTGCTGTGTAATAGTCCATTGGATGGGTATACCAGTTTGTTTTTTCATTCACCCATTGATAAACTTTTTAGTTGTTTCCAATTTGGGGCTACTGTGAACAAAGCTACTGTGAACACTTGAGTAAAAGTCTGTATGTGAATAAATAGATTGGAATTGCTGGGTTGTATAGCAAGTGTGTGACTAATGATACAAGAATGCTGCCAAATTACTTTCTCAAGTGGCTGTATAATTTTATCTTTTCACCAACAGTATATGAACGTTCTATTGATCCATGTTGTCAGAAAAAGTTGATTATGCAAGGAAAGCTTTTAAATTTTAGGCTTTTGAGAAAGTATGTTGTAGTACTTCATTATGGTGTTAATTTGCATTTCCCTAATGACTAATGATGTTTAGCATGTTTCTATGCTATTTTCTTTCTTTTGTACCATCTCATCTTTGATCTTTGTTGTCTTTTTTTACCTTCTTTTAGATAAAGTGTTCTGATTCCGTTCTATTCCCACTATGGTATATTAGCTGTATCTTTCATTGTCATTCTATTTTAGTGGGTTTACAATATACAACTTTAACATTACAGTCTACCTTCAAATGGTGGTACACCATGTCGCACATACCTGAAGAACCTCACTATAGTATAATTTCATTTCCCCCTCCTGTATTTTGTGTTATTGTTTTTGTACATTTTACTTCGACATGTATTATAAACTCCAGAATCTATCATTATTTTTGCTTTAAGTATTCAATAACCTATAAAAAGAAAATTTGAAATATAAGAACAAATTATTTCATATTTTCCCATTTATTTACCATTTCCAGTGTTTTTTTCCTTCTGTATTTCAGATGCAGATTTCCATGTGATATCATTTTTCTTCCGTCTGAATAATTGCCTTCTGCCTGATTATTTCTCATAGTACAGGTCTGTTGGCAATCAATTCTCTCAAATTTTGTATGTCTGAAAGAGTCCCTACCTTACTTTTTAAAAGATAATTTTTTTAATGGAAATAGAATTTTAGGTTGATAGCTGCTTTTTTCTTTTGGTGCTTTAAAGATTTATCTCAGAGTTTCTAATGAGAAGTCTATGATTCTTCTTATCTTTGTCACTTTTCCATGGCTGCTTTTAAGATGTTCTCATTACTACTGTTCATTTTAGCAATTTGTTCACGCTGCATCTTGGTAAAATTTTATGCATCTCTTTTTCTCTTTAGAATTTGCTGAGCTTTTCCAGATCTTTGGTTTAAAGTTGCTATCAAATTTAGAACATTTTTGGTCATTGTTTCTTCTTTCTTATTCCTCATTTTGGGACTCCAATAATAAATATTATTAGTATACAATATAATATATAAAAGACTCTTTCATAAATCATCCCACAGGCCAGAAATGCTCTTTGCATTTTTAAAATCTTATTTGCCATCTATGTTTCATTTTGCATAAAATCTATGTCTTCATGTTTGGCATCTTTTCTTCATCAATGTCCAATTCACTGTTTATCCGATCTGGTGTATTTTCCATTTCAAAAATTCTATTTTCATCTATAGAGTTTGTTTTGTATTCTAAAAATTTTCTTTTTCTTATCATGTTCTTAAAGATATATACTATATTTATAATAGCTGTTTCTATGGTTATTGCCTGCTAATTCTGACATCAGCGGCATCTCTGGATCTGTTTCTATCGATTCATTTGATTGCTGTCTGAGTTGGGAGACATTATCTTCCCAACTTCTGTGTTTACTGGGTAGTTATTTTATTCACTGTTAAAAATGGTGAATTTTACATTTTGTGGTCCTGGATTTTTCTGTATTTTTTCAAATGTTGTTGGATTATTTTGGGGGATGCAGTTAAGTTACTTCAAATTAGCTGGATGCTTTTGAGACTTGCTTTTAAACTGTCCAGGTGAGTTCAGAGCACGATTAACTTGGTGTTGGCAATAATTTTCCGAAGACGGTAACCAGTGCTCCATGAATCAGCAGTCTCTCCTCTCTCTCACTGGTGAAGAGACCTGAACTATTCCTGGCTCTTGTGAGTTCTGGAAATTATCCTGTCCACTCCTTTCTGACCTTCTTTCCCCAGCCTTGGTAGTTAACACATATTGGCACACCTCAAAACTCAGCCAAAGTTTGAATGGATTTGTCTGCTGATCTCCAGACCACTCTGTCTGTGCTGTTTTCTTTCTGGTGTTTCATTGCACAAATTCTAGCTGCTTTGACTCCCTGAGAGCAGCACAATGTCACCATAACTCAGTGAGACCATGGACCTCTGGGTTTCCCCCTCTGTGTGTGGCGGCCTGGAAGCCCTCCTCAGGCAAAATGGTCAGGAGGTGTTAAGGCTCATCTCATATGCTCCCCTTCTTTCAAGGGCCACCGTCTTGAGCTGTCTGTTGATCAGTGTCTGAAAGGAGGTATTTCATACATTTTGCCTGGCTTTCTAGTTGCTTAAGCTAAGAGGGATAAAGCATTCCTAGTTATTTCACTGTAAATGAAAGCAAAAATCCCAATACTGTGTTTATAGAGTGCTTTAGCTTAATTCTTCACAGATATTCCCTTTAGGTATTAAAATTTTTAGTTGATATAAGCAGTTGAATGAGAAAATCTTCAAAACATATTTTTCTACTTTGAGATAGTTCTCACAGGCCTGGTTTTTAACCAATGGTATAAAGTTTTAGTGTCTGAGTTCCACATGCCAATATTCATAAATATCAGGTACATTCATCTGGCATGTTATAAGGGGGAAATGAGGATGAAATTCCACTCTTGCCTGCTGTTTTCATAGATCTTGGAGGGACTTGAAGAAGGGTCGTGAAGTCTGTAACTCTTTATTAAGCAAAACATGAAGAGGATCCAAACTCAAATTATCTCAGACAATGAAAAATATTCCTCTGAAGAAGAAGCTGAATCTCTAAGGCTTTCCCTCCCATGACACATTCTATAGCTGCTTCAATTTGACAATTTACCCCTAATACTAATTTAAATATCTAGTATTAGTAAGTGAGAATCCACCCTCTTCTGGTTGTGATATGGAGAAAAGTCAGTTCCCATCAGTGCAGAGATTCCTATTTACCAGCAGTATTATTAAACTGTCCTCATGATCCCTTGTGTTTGAAGAAGCTGTGCCTTTAATTTTAATTAATTTAAGACAATATTTACTGATTATTGAATACAACAAAAAGTATAACTCCTTGACTTCAAGAAACTCATTACCTATTTGGGGAGATGAAACAAAGACACAGAAAATATTCAAAAGCAATATAAAACCATAATGAGAAAGATGTTTGGATGCAGGATATGAATGTCAGTTGAATTGTAGAGGTAATATATACTATGCACTTTTCCTCATTTCCAACTTTTAATCTTCTTTTATGGCTCTCTACTGAACATTCTTGAATTTACCCAATCATCCCTAAGCTGCGGAGCCGAAACATTCAGCCAGATATGAATTTGATCAGTTCTGACAATGTCTGGATGATTATCTCAAAGTTCTGGCTGCCACAGCTCTGCTCGTGCATCCCAGCCTGCACTTGCTCTTATCGCCACACCAGACCATTATCACCTGGCAGTGGGAGTCCTGGGACAAATGCTGGAGTCTCACAGACAGGTTTGAATCCTTGCTTCATTTTTTGCAGGTTTTAGATCATGAGTGGGTATATTAGTGAAGGGCAGTTTGGTTGAAAAAAGCATATTGCAGCTAAGCTCATCTAACCTAAAAGACAGCAGGAGGTGACTCATGGAACCCAAAGGCCACAGTGAAGTTGCGCCCCAGGCTCAGCTGGAACCAGAGGGTGAAGCACTGCAGCAAACCCAGGAAATCCTCTCTGCCTGCTGACTCTGCCAGTCTTCAGCATTCTTCTTTCTGGCTTTGTATGGTTTTCTCTCTTTTACAGTGGACATAACAGATAGGGTCGAGGCTATGAGTGCCCAAAGCTTTCCTTTTCTCAGCTACGTGGGTGAATACATGTGTGTACATTTATGTCAGAGTACAGTTCACAGAAAATATTGGGGAGGTGGTGGAAAAGTTCCCATAAAAGCAGAGTAACTGGGATAATAAAATGATGACTGTTCACTAGAACTAATCATTTCATTTCTTTCAGTCCAACTTCCTTATATATAGGAGGCCTTCCATAAATAGTAACTCTCTTCTCCCTTACACCCTTTCCAGCCATCTTTCACTCTCTGTCCTAGACAGCTTTCTGCTAACAGTATATAATAAGTGTTGCTTACAAATAGGAATATGTCTTGATAAAATAACTTAAATTTTCATAATTATCAAGGCAAGGATTCATATATTCCTCCTGGGCCAAGTAGATGAGGTGGAAAATAACAGGCATTGAGTGATTTTGAGGATTCTTCACCCAAGAAGGTTTTTTGCTGTGTAGATACAGAGGCTGCCCATAGGGTGGGCTCCTGGGGCATTGCCCATGGATGTGTTTCAAAGGCTCTCAGGAGAATGCATTGACCAAGTCAAGAAACTATAATGTGAGGGTTCCTTCAGAGCTAAAGGGATGGTTCTGAAGATCTCACAAACTTTCCCCTGCCGTAGTCACAGAGAGGCCGCAGCGATGCATGGTGGCCACCCAGTGTGAGCAAAGATGCTGAATGTTTTGCCCTTCTAATACTCATTCTACTCTTCCAAGCTATGTGAGAATCAGAAGCCACATAGTGAGTGGAGAAGGAGCCATAAGCCAGGAGAAATGATCAGAGGCGTGCCTCCACTTCCTTCCCCACTTAGCTTTCCATGAGGTGTTGGCATGAGTGAGGAGTGGGGAGAAGCTTTGAATAAGATGTGAGACTGTGGTTTTAATTTAGACTGGACTGGATATTTTGATACATTAATAACCAGAAAATGAGTATGAACTATCAAAGCAAGCTGGTTCATATAAATATAAATGACCATAAAACTGTAAAATATTCCTGAGATATTATCCAGTGCTAGGCATGAGAAATCCATTGGGCTCTGATAGAAGGTAGCATTTGTTTATCCGTTAAATTAATGATCTACATTTATTGACATGATCTACAGTTATAGTTAGGAGGGCACATAGTAGATCTTGATATAAGTATCTAGTTCTTTCTCTTAAGAGAATTAACTGAATCTTTAAGCAAGACAGCTCAGGAATTTCTTATGGAGTGCCATGGTTCATCCACCATTCTGTGCGCTCTATATTGCTTCTGGTCTGATCTTAGCTGGGATCGCTATTTGTGATTCCTCCTTAATTATCCATGACTGAGAGTTCACAATCTTTGCTTTCTAGCTCCAAGAATGACTTCATGATGCTACAAGTCTTTTTCTACTCCGGAAGGTTAATGGTCTGTCTTATTTCTCGTCTGTTCTTTCTCCTTGAAGGGGAGAGTTGTCTGCACACTGTGTAGATTGAAAAGGCCTTCCTACGTCCTTAATGTCAATACTGTCTTCTGCTTAAAGTTAAAACTGAAAATGGGTCCCTTATTTATGCAGCACCATGACATTTTCCGAGTAATAAATAATTAAACAGCCTTCCCACTGATTGTAGTTGGTTTTGTTTTGTTTTGTTTTCTCACTCCATGGCTAATATTGTGTGCAAGTTCAATTTGCAGCTAGCCCAAGCCTTCACATATGGTGATTCTGTGAAATGGAATTCTCTACTTCAAACATATTTCTTCTTTATTGGACTTGCTGAATTACATTCAGGTCAATTATCCAGTTCTTAAACATCTGGTTTGGAGAAGCAATGACCAATACACTAGCATCTATTCTCCCAATTCTGTCTACCTTAAATATATATTTTTGACTCAAAGAAGTAAAGTTTTCTTGCATTTCTACTTTTTCTCCAATTCCCCAGACACAAACAGTTTTTCAGAGTTCCAGAGTTTCTCTAACTCCACACAGACGATTTTGTATATAAATACATATTGGCAATACTAACTTCCCACTGACTACTTAAACAATAAATGTATCCTTGTTTTTAATAACTGCATGGCAAGGCTTCTCTTATCAAAATATCTCCTGAACCCTGCTAGAGATGCTTGCACGTTCTAGTCAAAATTGTGAAGGAGCCCAGATTTATGTTTTCAGGTGGTTTTTCCAAATTAAAACCATACCGTTGTGACCTAGGATCCGGTACTCTAAAGCTATCTGTTTTTACTTTTCATTTGGCTTGCTTTCCTGCAGAGATCTGGGTGGGAAACATCAATACATTATTTTTACACTAGAATGAAATTATTGGTAGTTAAAAGGGTGCTTTCCAGTTTTCAGCCATGGCTCATAATTTTTCAGTCCTTGCACAATTCCTGGAGTATCATTCCATTAAGTTTCCTCATTCATCAGAAAGCTGAGATGGTTTTGCACTGCTGCCATGTGATGTTTAGACTCCCCAGTTTGGTACCACATGGTCTGCTGCCATTTGAACTCAGTCCTACTTCCAGTTCATATCTAATCTGATCTACTCTCCATTCCCTGTATACCCAGCATATTTTCCAATTTCTTTATTTTATTGAAATAATTACCTTAACCCCTTCTCAATCTCTACTTATCCTCATTCCATCTGTCCTTCAGGGCTCCATTGATTACCACCTCCTCTGGGATGCTCTCCTGGATTTCCTCAGTAAGATATTTCTTCCTCTTTGTATTTCCTGTAGCATTAAGTATGCATCATTTACATCACTTACACATCATTTCCAAGTGCTTTGAAGTAGAGATGTTATTTGGTTTCTTATCTGGCTAGTGACCACTATTTCCAAACCAAATACTGACACACATGGATATGTTTTTTTCCTATTTGTGAGTTTCTTTATCTATATTTTAAACAAACTTATGAAATAAATTTATATTTTGTTAGGTTGTGAGCTTGAAAAAGTCCAGGACATGATGAGGTGGTTGTGGTCAATTGGTTAGTGCTAAACTCACTAATGTTTTGTGTCTGCTGGCTAACACACTACTGCCTTAGAAAAAATCTACATGGGGGACCAGATTATAATGCAAATGTTGCTTGGAGAGCCTGTGATCACAGCCAAGATGGTTTGATAGATTTGAGGGATATTTCAGCCAAGTCTGATGGAAACAGAAAAAACACTGGAATGGCTTGGCTTCTTCAGAATCTGGATATCTTTAATTGGATAATATTAAATAAACACTAATATCAGTTCTTCTTCAGCAACCCATTTTTTATGCCTCTTTTTCTGAACACTTCCTTCCTCTTGACACCATTGTTTTTCAAGTGTATCAGTACTATCATTTTGGTTACTTATTCCGCTCTGGGAGACATTCTGTCTCTTTAGGAAGGCTTTGCATGTGTCAGATCCATCTCTTATGTTTTGATGTTTAATAGCACTCAGAAGTTTTGTGTTGTTTTTTAATGAGGAGAGAAAGTGGGCTCACTAAATAAATTATATGCTCAATAATTTGTTGCCTTTTTAATAAATAAAAATAAAATATTCTGCAAGAGTGTGTTACTGCTAGCAAAATATTTTTAATCAGGATGTATTCTGATTTTCAGATTTTCCAGAAATTTCAGGATATATTATTTTATCACTAATTACACTGGAAGATTTGGAGAAGCAGGGACATGGCTAACTTTTAATGTCATATATCCCCAACTGTCACAAGAACAGTTAAGACTTAGTAAATATTCATTGAGCGAATGGTTAACTGTATGAACAGGCAGAGTGGTAATGAGTGAACCCAGGTTTTATAAGACACCTCCTGAGCCCTGCTTTCATGTGGGTGTAAGGAGAGGACACTAGTCTGGAGCCTCACTGGGTGCTCTTAGGTCCTGCTTGCAAGAGATGTTAGAAAAGGAGGTTGGCATCTGGTTCTATTTTCCTTCTGGGGTTATGTGGGATCTGAGGCTGAATTTAAGGAAGTAGGTCTATTTTTAGACTTGGTGACTTATTCAGATAGGTTGCTGTAGAAAGTGGTGCGAAGATAGTTCACAGGTAGAATGTCACGTCCAGGTTGTTTTGACACTGCATGCAAGTGGCCTGGGATGGGGTGTCTGAAGGCATCTGTAAACGGAAATAAAGCACACTAAGCTCTTCTTTGGAATCCACAAGTCTGTCAGCTGGTGACTCAGGCTGTGGGTCAGGGGGACTGGTGTTATGTCTGGCACCATGATGCCACCTTAGTTTATGACTTGGAGATTAACCTAACTAACAAACCTTCAATAGTTTGCTTCATTAAAAGAAATGTTTTGTTTTTTGTTCCCCTCTAAATTTCTCCTCTGTGTCTAGATGTAGGTGAAGGTGCCACATGCTTGTGAGCTCTCAGCCCCGCTCCTAGGCAGGAAACCTCTCCCGCTCCTGAGGGAGTGACATCCGTTTTCTCTCTGAGGACCAGTGATCTGCATAACGATGTCTGGAAGTGGGGAACACAGCCAGTGGTTCCCTGCCACGGTTCTTTTCTATTCCTCTGTGGTTGCACCTCCTCTGATGGATTATGTGAGGGGCAGAGCTGCCAGACTGTATGGATGCTGTTGTGAGAATGTGGGAAATTAAAGTATCAGAAATTCAGGAGGAAAGACTTACAATGGCTACATTAAAAAGTGCTTTGATATGGAGAGATTTGAGAGATGCAGTTAAGGAAAATGTAGGACCTTCTCTAAGGAAATTAGGGAAGGGCCCTGAGGAAGCTACCCCTGCTCTGGTCAGGTAAGTCTCTACTCCCTCCGTGACCTGTGCGTCCTTCTTCCATCTGACTTTGCTTGTGATCTTCCTTCCTCTTGGAAGAGTTTCCTATACTAATCCAAAGGCCCCAAGACTTGGGAAAATGTGAAAAGTCTGAGACGGGAAGGAAGTTACTGTGTAATGTCCCTATTGTTCATTGATGGATTGGCCTGTGCATTCATTCACTCACTCATTCATCATGCCACAGATATTTACTGAGAGCTTACTATTTGCCAAATGCTAAGGACAAATAGTTGAAGACGATCAGTAAAGGTCCTGGGTTCCTGCAGTTTATTTGCTTGTGGGGAAAATATACAGTGGGTCAATTAACAACTAGATAACATAATGTCAGGTGGTGACCATATTATGAAGCAAACTAAAGCAGGGCAGAACTAGGGAACGGTGGCAGCTTGTGGTTCCTCCACCTGTCTGGCTGCTGGTGCATCCTTAGTGAGGCCGACTGGCAAAGGGAACTTGCAGTGTTGACTTTCAGTTTGGGCAGCTTTCTGCCCACATCTCTCACCCTTACCCTCTCCCTCCAGCTCCTAAGAGCTGACCCCTAGGTTGTGCAGGGCCAGCCAGCTTCTTTCCTCTTGGCTGCCACCTCACTACATTCCTTTGCCTGGATAAACTAGAAACCTCTTCTCTGTTTTCTCACTTTCACAATGTTACAGAAATTTCTCCTCTGCTGATGTTCCTTCTTCCCTTCTGTCTTGTGGGTTTATACGTTCTAAAATCCCTTCACTTCCATGTGTAGTTGGATCTCGGGAAATACTGCAGACAAACACATATATACCTGTTATGTTAAAATGGTTCTATGCACTTAATCTATCCCAAATTGAGATAACACAGTTATTACTCAATTTCCTAAATTTTTAATTCTTGCAGTTCTTTAATTGTTTATCAGTAACATGGTCAGGTACAAACACCTATTGTTATAAATTTCACCTCCATCCCCCACCCCCCCACCCCCGCCCAGTTTTCCCCAATGGGGCGGTCATTCCTCTCTACTAATTCTATTTCTTTTTAGACATGCAATGTAACTCAGAGTTGTCCACATGCAGCCTTCAACAATTTGTCAATTACAGGTTAGGTTTTCTTACCTGGTAACAGTTTCTGCAGAGGTTCTGCTTACCGGTTAATTGTGATCTTTTAATTGTGATCTCTGTAGCTGCTGTCTGTCTCTCCAATTTGAGGGGCAACTCTTGCCCTGTGATTTCAATTCTGTTACCTCTATGAAGAGTTGTTGATTTTCAGTTTGTTTGACTTCTTTCTTGTTGTTAGGTTGGGAGTGACAAATTGAATGGATTACAAATTGCATTGTTACAGAGCTCGAAAAAATTTATGTATGAAAGAATGGTAATAGCCTTACACTGAGTAAAATTTGTGATGTAAAAGAAAACTACATATACTTATCTCTTGAAGTGTTGAAAAGAAAACAGTACCTTTTATTCTTTATCATATCATTTTGTGTAAGTATTAAATATATTCCTGCTTATCTTTTATGTTCTGTTTTGTAGCCTTAAGAAGTATTTTAAACAGATCTGGATGTGCAAGATAAGAGTGAATGCCCCACATGGTGTGATGATGCATTTTATATAAAACTGTGCATATATTTAAAAATAGGAAAAAGCTCTTACATCAAGAGACCCAGTTTAAGTCTACCTCTTTCACGCAGCTTCCTCTGGTCATTTCAGCTCCCTAGGATGTCTCCTCTTTCTCAGCTCCTTTCCTTGACATTAAATATTAGGATTCTGAATTATATTTCACCTTACACCAACTGTTTTCTTGGTTCATGTCTTATCTTCTAGCTAGATGGAGACCTCCTGGATTATGGCTGTCCAGATTTCATTAGGTTAATATAGATTTGAGTGCCTTCTATATGCTAGATACTGCCACATATGTTGTACTTATTTAATTATCACAACACTCCTAAGAGATTGTTTTCATGATTTGTTGAACTGGAAGCTGGTGCTCAGAGAGGTTAAAGAGTTGCACGTGGTCACACTTTTTGAGGTGGCAGAGCCAGGTTTTGAATTCAGGTCTGTCTGATTCTAAGAATAAAGCAGTGCTTCTTCAGCTAAGCTGTACTGCCCTACTTTGTGCTTTGTTTCCATAGACATTAAGTATATTCTTGTTGATTGAGTGGATTAATGGATGAATTATCTGGACCTCCTTTCACTACTTATTCTTCTCTTTGTAAAATGAGGATCATGGCAGGAACCTGACCTAAGAATCAAGTAGTCCACTGAGGTCTCTTAATTTTGCAGCCAAGAGAAAGTAGAGTAAATTAACTAAAATCCTCTCTCATCACTTCTCTTTAAAATTCTGAGATGTTCCAGAAACATTTTCCTGAGCTCTGTTACAAGGTGGAACATTTTAGTCACTACTGAAGAAAGCATTATTAACATTTTATTAGTTAGGTCTTCCTAACATTGTGGGAATAAAGTGTTGTTCGCTAAATTTTGGCTGCTGTATTCCTATTTTTTCACAATATTTTATAATCCAGATCTTCTTCATAGGGACACAGGGGTATGTTTATAGCCACAAGGTCAAGCAAAGAAGAGTTTACATGAGACTGTAGGAGATATAAATAAGGAGTAACCTATGACTTTTTGTGACTTTTCCTTAAATTTTCCCCTCAATTTTTATCCCCTTAAGTCTTATTGTTAAACATAAAAACAAAACACAACTTTGCCTTTTTAAACATAATATACATCTACTATAATAATTTGGAAAAGAGAAAAAACATCTAAAGAAGAAGAAAATAACTTACAAATCTCATCATCCGTACAAAGTTATCCAGAAATAACATTTTGGCATATTTCATCTCAGTGTCCCCTACTCTTTTATTTTTTATAAGGCATTTATTTCAGATATCTTACTATATAACATACAGATTTTTTATAATTTTTGTATGATATGTATCATAAACATTTCTGAATGTCATTGAAATATTTATAAGCTCTATTTCTATTTAATGGATACATAGTTAATTGATGTAACCATTCTCTTAAAATTGGTAGTCCATGTGGGATTACTTGGAGATGATTGGATGTGAAGCAAACAAAAAAAAGATGGGAGACAGAGCTCTTAATTCATGTTTTTCCCCATGTGACTAGAAAAAAACCAACTCAACTTAGAGACTTCTAGAACATTTGGCATGAATAGATGTCTCATTTCATCAAGATGGAATACAGATACTGAGTTTATTTTTCTATTTGAAACAAAACAGACAAAATACATGAAACAACAGTTTCAAGATATTGTATTTCAGACAATAAAGGATAGTGACCTCCCAGAGATGGAAAACAAATGAGGTGAACTCCGCAATTGTCCCAGCTGACCATCTAGGGTCTTCAGGCCACGGTTCAGGTAGGGGGGCTGTAGACAGAGACGAATAAGTATTCTGACTTGAGGAGACAGAGTTAAAAGTCTGGGTAGACTTAGGCAGGTAGAATTCGCAGGGTAGACTCCCTGAGGGGAAAAAGCTGAATAGAGAGAGTCTGGAGATCTGCAGAATATACCTGCTGATGCTTCAGTTGAATAATGACCAGTGAATGCATGTGTCTGGGAGAGAGTCATCCAGTAGGATTAGCAGCAAAAATCTCTAGAGCTCACACAGATCTGGGAAGAGTTCCTCTTTCCATCAGCAGGAGTATAAAGCCTCATAGTTCATGGGACTCCAGGTAGACTACTTAGGAGAGTTTTGCCTCAGCAGTAGGAAAAAAAATTAGCCCTAGACTAAATGTGTCTCTGATTACACTTAACAATGCTTAAAAGTGAGAATGTAAAGAATAAAACTGATCCCAGGTAATATAAATGCATACCAGAACAAAACTGAAGAATATATATATATATATATATATATATATGAATATAAAAATACCCAGCACTCATAAGGAAAAATTCATAATGCCTATCATACAATCAAATATTACTGTGAATACCCAGAAGCATGAAAATACCCATAACTAGAAGAAAAGTCAATTAAATATAAGTGGTCCATAATGTCACAGAAGATATAATTAGTAGACAAACAGTTTTTAATACTGCATTACACATATTCAAGAGACTAATGGAAAATCTGGTAGGGACATAAGAGATTTAAAAGACAAAATGAACTTCAACAGTTTAAAAAATACAATGTCTGAAATGAAGCATATGCTGTATGGGAGTAACATCAGATTAAATATTGCAAAAGAAAAGAATCTTGAAAACGTGTGACAATAGTACAAAGTCTAGAGGGGAAGAAATGAAAACATACTGGTGCAGTTTTATGAGTGAAATGGTATAATACCACTTCAAGGTAGACTATGACTAGTTATACTACTTTACCCTAAACCAACCACTTAACATAGTGCCAGAAAAAGTTACAGATAATAAGCCATAAAAGATGATACAATAGAGTCATTGGAAAAATTGGTTCAGCCAAAAGAAGGCTGAAAAAGAGGAAAACAGATAAAAAGAAGAGATGGGACAAATAAAAAATAAACAGCAAGAAGCTAGCATTCAACCCAACCATGTAGAGAAACACCTTAAATGTGAATGGAATAAATATCAAATTAAAAGTTAGAAATTGTCAGATTATATTTGAAAAATCAGGATCCAGCTACATGTTGCTTATAACAAATTCACTTTTGGTATAAAGATATAAATAGGTTAAAGGTAAAAGGATAGAAAAAGACATACTATATTAAACTAATTGAAAGTAGGCTGGAGTGGCTATATTAATATTGAAGAAGTTTGATTTCAGAGCAAAGAATATAATCAGGAATAAAGAATGTCATTTTGTAATGCTGGAGGTAAATTTATCAGAAGGAAATAACAAATTTAAACATGTATACACTAATAACAGAACTTCAAAATACATAAAGCAAATACTGGTAGAAATTCAAGGAAAAATGATCAAATCCACTATTATAGTCAGATTTCAGCACCTTTTTTACAATAATTGATAGAACAACCAAAAAAAAAAACTAGTAAGCAATAGAAGACTTCCACAACACTATCAAATATCTTGAACTAATTGGCATTTATTTAATTCCATCTAAGAACAGCAGAATACACATTCTCTTGAAGTATACATAGAACATTTAGAAAGATGACACCAATTCTCAATAAATTTGAAAGGACTCAAATTATATAAAGTATATTCTCTAACTACAATGGAATTAAATTAGAAATCAAAAGAAAAAGATATCTGGAAAATCCCAAAGTATTTGGAAACTGACTCTCACATTTCTAAATAACTCATGTGCCAAATAGGAAATCAAAAGAAAAATTAGAAAGTGTTTTGAACTGAATTTTAACTAAAGCACACAACTTTCAAAATTTTGAGATGCAGCTAAAACAATATTGAGAGGAAAATTTATAGTATTATACACCTATATTAGAAGAAAAGAAAGGTGATCTCAGTTTCTACCCTAGGAAACTAAAAAAGAAGAGTAAATAAAATCCAAAATAAGCAGAAGAAAGGAGGCAGTAAAGGCCAGAACTGAAATCGTTAGAAAACAGAAAAACAATAGAGAAAATTGCACTAAAACTTGATCTTTCATAAGATCAATAAACTTGACAAATTACTGGCCAGACTGACAAGGAATTTATCAAGAGGAAATAATTTTAAGACAAACGAGGCAGGTGACATCACTACAAATTCTACAGGTACTAAAACGATAAATAACAAGGCATTATGAACAACTCATGACAATACATTTGGCAACTTAGATAAGTTATACAAATTACTTTCATGACAACCTACTAAAGCATACTCAAGAAGAAATAGATAGCCTTAGTAGCCTTACATATACTAAAGAAATTGGATTTATAGTTATGAACTGTCCCAAAAGGAATATGTCAAGATCTAATTCTTTCCCTGGATAATTCTACCAAATAGTCTAGGAAGAAGTAATTCTGATTCTGCACAATCTTTTCTAGAAAAATGAAGAGAAAAGAATATTTCCCAACTTTCTCTAAGATCAGCATTACTCTAATACCAAAATCAGGTAAAGATATTTCAAGAAAATAAAACCATAGACCAATGTATAAAACAACAACCAGAAACTGACACTTAAAAAATATCATTTACAATATCAGGGAAAAAAATCACAAAGCACTTAGAAACAAATCTGACAAAGTCATATAGTCCTGAATACCAAAAACTGCAAAATATTGCAGAAAGAAATTAAAGAGGGCCTAAATAAATGGCTATACTCATGTGTGGATTGAAAGATTCAATACTGTTAAAATATCAGTTCTCTCCAAATTGCTTTAGAGATTCAACACAATTCCAATCAATATCTCAGTAGGCTTTAAAATCTTTTTACTTAAATGGACAAGCTGATCCTAAACTTTATATGGAAATGCAAAGGACCTAGGAAAAGCTAAGCATCTTTGAAAAGGAAGAACAAAGTTGGAAGATACACACTTGCCTTCAAGGCTCATTATGAAGCTACAGTAAGCAAGGCGCAGTGAGATCGGCATAGCGATAGACAATCAAAGACAATTTCTAATTTCTAGGTCATGATAAACTTAGGCTATGGTTTCTAAAAGAAAGTGACAGATACTTATTAGCTTTCTCTACGTCTTCAGGATGGCTTTTTGTAGTGTTTTCCAAAACATGATTTACAGAACAGTAGCATTAATATCACCTGGAAACTTTTTAGAAAAGCCAATTATTGGCACACCTCCAGACCTTCTAATACAGAATCTTTGTGGATGAGGCCAGGGATCAGTGTTTTCCAAGCTCTCTGGGTCATTCTGATGCACCTTAAAGTTTAAGAGGCAGTGGCTAGGCATTGTCCTGCTAGAAATCCTCCAGGATTTGGGTGACAGGCAAGAGATTTGGAGACAATAGCATAGTTCAGTGTTACAGAATGAAGAAGAAAACTGATGTTCTTTGACCATGGAATCCATTCAAATATACTCTAAGTGCTGCAAGGCTGAGATGATGAATAAAAAATAAGCTCATCTCATTTCTAGCCATCAGTCTATTGATGGTAATTGAACTTCAAGGTGAGCAAATAGCTTTACTAAGCCCAGGAAATTGATAAAATGTTTGGAACTAACTTACTGTAAGTAGATGGTTGAGAAGAATTGGAGTCTGTGAGGAGAAATCCAAGATTCTGGAATATTTCCTTAAGTCTTTTAAAATTCTCTCTTTCTGTTTCTCTCTCTCTCTCTCTCTCTCTCTCTCTCTCTCTCTCTCTCTCTCTCTGTCACACACACACACACACACACAAATATATATATATATATATATATGCATATGCACACATGCATTCACAGTAAGGTTTCATGATACATGAGAAGGATGTGGAACTGACCAGTTTGATGAATGTCTGAGTGGTAAGATCACTTTGAAGAGCCAGAGCTGAAAGCCTATTCTAGCTAAATATTATCTAGGAATTTGTTTTTTAGGGAATCATTGATTACAGTAGGGAGGCTGAATAGCTTCTGATGCTACCATCAGAATTTCAGTCCTACCTTCAGTTCTTTGAAAAAATACTATATTGTATTAGGGCACTGGGTCTAATGTAGTTTGGTCCTACTTTCTGGAATTCAGATGTGGCTTGTCCCAGTAACCAAAGTCATTCCCTCTTATGGAAAGGAAAGGAAGAGATAATGGGGAAAAATATGATGAGCATCTCTAAACCTGTTGCTCCTTTAAAGATGTCAAAATTTTGTGTGCAGGTATGTGTTAAAGCATTTGAACAGCCCTTGTAGATTATTATTATAACATTTGCTGTGTGTTAGGCACTATGTTATATATATTGCATGCATTTATTATTACATTTATTCTCAAAGAAACCCTGTGTGATGATTATTGCTCCTTCCTTTCACTAGGTATAGAGAATTTACATAAATTATTCAAAGGTATAAGATGGCATAAAATAGTGGTAGAGCCAAAACTCAAATATGAGTCTGTCTGACTCAAAAACTCAAGGTCTTTCTACTGAGCCAGGTGCCAACTTGAAAGCTCTGAATTGTCTTTTCCGGTCCCATTACATGAATGAAGTAGTGTTAGGGACCCAGAACCACAGAAGCTCTTCCTTCTTATTTCTTAGTGCTAGGCTAGTAAATGAACTTTGTTCTTAGTGGTTGTGGTCTCGAAGGAATTGGGATTACTCTAAAGGAAACGAAGTGAAGGGTGCATTTATTTATATTGCTCAGTCTTCTGCCCATTTCCAGAAATATTTGAAGAGATTTAACAGAAGGCCAATCTCAAACTCTCTAATGAACATGATCTCATGCTCTCTCGTCAACTCTGGCAGATCTTTTGCTTGTGTTTCTTTGATGGAACTTATCAAATTATATCTATTGTTTCCAGTATTTGCATGATTCCATCTAGGTAATCTTGAAGGTGGGCTCTGTATTAGGGTTCTCCAAAGAAACAGAACAATAGACTATTTATATCTCTATTGCCACCTCTCTAAATCTATCATCTGTCTATGGAGAGATTTATTCTGAGGATTTTTATGTATTTATTTATCATTTCATAGTTATTACATATTTTACATTTCTTGTTTTAAAAATAAGTTATCTTATTATTTATTATAAGGAATTATAGTATACATATATTTTTTCAGCTCTTTAGTACATAGATTAACAAATATACCACATTCTATGGGAACTATTTTAATAAAATTATAAACCATATACAAATTACTTACAGGTTTATTCTTATTTAATACTACAAGTTGAGCGTGTAGGGAAAAAACCTTGGAATGAGTGGATGGGAGGTCACAATACTTACAAACTGATGAGGACACCTAGAACTCAGAATTCTTTTCCATTAACTGATGATGATGTTAATTAATATCCCTAGTTAGGTAGCAAATCTTACAAAGGATGATATTTTCCAAACAGCAAAAGAGAAGGAAAAGGAATGATTCATTTGAGTTAATGACTTTTCTTTCCTCTTCTTTTTTTCAGAAACTAATGAACTAAATCATTTCATCCTTCTTGGCGTTATTACTATTTTGTCAGGAAGACAGGTCTTCCAAATTTCAGGAAACTATAAATTCAAGTTCTAAACCATCTCCAGTTCTTTTTCTCAGCCTCTGTCTTCTGTCATAATCCTCCTCACTGCTCAGTCTTGAGAACTCTACCTTGCCCTACATTGCCTCTTGTTCTTTAGCAGACACTCGTTAACATTTGCTAATATATGCTAATGCAGTAATCAGCATCTTCTATGGGAGCAAAAGCAGTTGCTAAGAAGGAAGGGTAAAGACTGTACAGAGTTCAGCCAGCCTTGGTTCATGCTTCTTTTATGCTCTAGGAACAATCGTCTGCTTTCAGTTGTTCCACAATTCTTTAGTGTTTTTGTTTTGTTTCATATTTATTTATCCATGAATTCTGACAAACTTTCTTCTTCATAACTTTGAAAATTGCAGAAATGCTTTGGAGGACAGAAAGATTTCTATTTGTTCTAAGTAATCTAAGGATATAAGCATAGCTGCCAAGGGTTTTTGATTTTCATTATTATTTTCATCTGGTTGTTATTTTGGTATCCTATTACTATAATAAAGATTTTAGCCACAAAAACTCACACAAGAGAATGTATTTTCATTTCAGCACACTTATTTACAGTAGTTGCCCTTTATGCTGATAATTGCAGTGGGAGAGCACACACTCTGAATATATATTACGACAGCATGGTTAAATAAGAAATGTCTCTCCCCCACAATAAATGAAAAGAAAAAGCAAGACTCATCACTCAGCTTTTTGTAGCTACAGAGAGCTCCAAATGCCTTTGTGAATAGCTATTTATTTACTGAATATGTATAGTTAAAAAAAAAAAAAGCCAGCGCTCCAAACCACATAGAATAAGAGCTGTTTTGTTCTTTCTGTAGACCGGTGGTGTCATGAAATATCTAATTGCAGTTCCTCAAATGCTTTGGCATATAATTCCCTGTTTGAAAAACTAGGCTTCAGCATTACATTTGCTCTTCCAGCTCAGGGGGACAGGATTTGGGAATATAGTTGCTACTCACTTCACTTAGCCTGTGTTTAATTTTAATTTCGCCTACAATATAAACAGAAGGAAAAAAATGCAGAAAGAATTGGTGTTCATCCTCTTCCCCTTATTTTGTATATAAAGAAGATTTATTTTCATTGTAAAAGGTTAGAAGCGGGATCTTTATTTTGGATAGATCCTCTTTTTTTTCCTCTGTTCTTCTCAGGGTTGCCATTCTCTCTGTGGGATCTTGCACTAAAATGTGTTTTTACACACAGAATTCATCATGCTGTTCCATTTGGCAATTGCAATAATTTTTATAGATATATATTTTAATAAAGCAGGCATCAGCAACTATTTATTCTGTGCATCTTAAGGGCCCCAGAGCCTCAAAAAATAAATATAATCTAGAAAGAACAACACTGGAGGATGACAGCTACTTACAGCAATTATATTTCTTGCATATTTCTCCCCTTTTGGGTGGGAGTCTTACCAAAAGCTAGAATTATTATTTTTGTAATTCTGTAACTATAGCAATTAAAACAAATATTTAGTATCACCAAGATATTATAATGTTTGAAAATGTGACCAGCCTTTTGGCATTTATTATATAAATGTCTATTAGGGTAATTTTGAATGTATGTGCCCCAATGGCTGGTTTTCTCAGTGGTCTTAAGAAAGATAAGAAAGATGTTGACACATGCAGAATGAATATCAGCCTAGATTTGTCAAAGTAAGTGTTTTTCCCATATACCTTGATGATACTTAAGTGTAATGATCTCTTTCTGTTTTTCCACTCCTGAGGATTTTTTAAATGTCTTACAGTTTACAGGTTTATCAAGGTATTTGGTTGATGTAAGAACTAAATAATTCTCTTTACTCAATGACTTCCAAAAAATCAGGCTTAACTCCATCACTTGAAGGATTTGGGACTATTATAAACACATGGCATAAACACATCTTCTTGTCCTTACCTAAAAGTAGCAAAAAAGGAGCTGCTAAACTGAATCAGATTTAATGTCTTGGGTAGATACTATTCTCAAGAGTGAGAAACACACTCACTGGTCCAAACTCAATAAGTGGACACAGAGACAAAGAGAACAGTGGAGCAAGGCTTTAATGATCATCTTGCAAGATCAGGTGTCTGGTGGGCAGGCACACCTGAGGCCATTGGCACTGAGTAATTCACTCCCTAGTACGTGAGTCTGTCCCCTGGTTCCTCATTGGCTGAGTATACAGGGTTCACATTCTTTCCTGGACGTCACCTAAGCCAATTATATCCACACTGGGCCTTCTCTTACATTTGTCTTAATTTCATTGGTAGGTTTAAAAAAACTCAAACAAGTATAGCCAGGCCCTTACCAATTTCTCCCACACCCCCACTCTCAGCCTGAGCAGCTTCCTGGCGTATTTTCCACCATGTGGCCCTTTGTTAATACCTTACTTTTAAAATGTTTAAACCTCCTAGTGGGAATAAATGACATTTAGGTTTTTTGCTTTTTCTAACAGTTCTCCCTCTTCTTATTTAAGAATTTCTGATTTTATTCCCAGTAATGTATTTCAACTCACTCTTGGTTCTTTTTCGAATTTCTCTAATAGATTTTTACTCTCTTCTTCATAATCAAATTTACCTTCTAATAACAGAAGATTATTTTGGGTGTATGTCATAGGTATTGGTTTAGGGCTGCCTCTATAAGTCTCTGAGTCAGGCCTCTTACACAAGGGATTATACAGCATCTTACAGCAGTTACAACTTCTGCAGCTATAATAAGGGATGTTAAAACAGAGGCAAACATACTTTTCCATTTTCCAAACCACCCTTCTAACCAGTTTGTAAAAGGGTCATTGATGCCAGAGTTTGCAGCTAATTCATTAGTTAAAAAGGTGAGTCCTTATAGGGCTTTAGTAATAGTACCCATCAGGGGCAGTATTATTTGGGATAAAAGTACAACATTTTCCTCTTGACATACAGAGATTCCTCCTTTTTTTCCTGCTAACATCACATCTAATGCTATCGTATTTTCTCTGTTCATCCTGCTGGTAGCATCTAATTGGCTAAAGACTCCTTGAAGAGCATGCCTGGCATAGTTAATAATAAACCTTTGTTGATGATAGTAAATATAACTGACCCAATTTACATTTTTGTTGATGGTGGACCACCAAAATAGTGCTGATTTAAACCCTACAGCTATTTGGTTTCTAGCTTTTAAATTCATTACGGACTCCCCTAGGGACTCCTATTGAGTCAATGTATACATTCAAATCAAAGGATCCTTGTAATGATCTGGGATTTCTATGAAAAATTTCTTTTTCATTGGGTGTGAAGAGAAATGACAGGGTAAATGGAATAGCCAATTGTACTAAAGCACAAGTTCCAGTCCAGCTGGATGGCAATGAGTTGTGCAGGTTTTTCTTTTCACAGTACTACCGAACATCAGCTCAGGGGATGCGTAATTTTGAGAAATTGCCCAATTTAGATACATTTAGGATGTGGGCACAAGTCAGTAAGTTCCCCATAGGAGTTGTGAAACCTTCCCTTTGCCTAGAGAGGCATGAGGAGTGATTCATTTTCCCTATGGAAAAAGTGGGGATTGCCCTCGGGTCTGACTTTTTTAGTGCAGGAAAGAGTATAGACAAGCTTTTTGCAAGTCTCATTTCCCCAAGCGTCCTTGTCCTGACATAAGGCCAATGTGCAGCTCATCCCAATGGTGTCTGTGTCCCAGCTGAGAGGGAACAGGACCAACTGTGCCTGTGGCCTTCCAGGAACACATGCATAACCATTACTTTTGTTCAAAGCTAGTATTGAAAATTTGACCCATTTTACCCGGGCATTGGTATCTCCATAACCTGTCTCGATTTCAAGAGTCTTTTACAGATCCTTTACCTCTGTTCCAGTAACTAGTTTAGGGTCATTACAGGGAAGCTCTGGCTCATTATCTCCCTCAGGATTGGGGGTGGTCACTATGGGTGAAGTCTTGTCTTTGATTAAATTAAGACCAAATCTTCCCACGGGATCTACTCCAGTAACATCTGCACCAAGTCCGTAAACATGAGGAGCAATCACAGGGTCTGAGTCTGTCTTGAGGATTATGTATATAGTTTTTAAGAGTGGGTTATACTGTCTGTCCTGGCAATTATCAGGAGGAATACCTTTAGCTAACTGGAGCTTTCCTTTTGAAGGTTTTCCTGCTGCATGAGGGGCTGTCCACCCTCGAAACTGGGTAGTCCACTAAACACTGCTCCTCCCTAGACATGGGGGCCCATTTGCTTTTTTTATTCCATTAATATTTGTCCATTCAGGACAGAGATACTAATTATCTCTAGAAAGCTGTCTTTGGTCATTTAGGTCACCACAAGAGAGAACCTGACAAGCATTAAACCTAATGGTTTGGGGGCTTGATGTTTTAGTAATATTGATTACCAGTTTAACAGGATAACCAGGAGTTCCTTCCCATTCTAGGGCTCCCTGAGACTTGTCTGTGAAATACAGAGTTAGAAGGATAAAAGTTAACATTCTTAGGTCCTCTTTAGTTTTAGCCTGAAGGGTTGGTTAGCCACCTGGGACACCTGCCAATTCTGTTTTGTCCCCAGATCCCTCAGTCAGTTTTTTTACTCTGGTGTAATGAGACCAACCCTTTTCAGCCGTCCTCACTGCAGTCTCCGTGATCAGGAGCACTTGGTTGGGGCCTCCCCAGCTGGCTGAAGTCGATCTTCTTTCCAGGATTTTACTAACACCAGGTCTCTAGGCTGGAAGCAGTGAGCAAAGAACTCAAGTGGGGGAGTCTGGGTGAGGAGTCCTTTCAGCCAGAGAGAAGATAAGTTAGAAGACACGGCCAGCACATATTCCCTTAGAAATTGATTTTTTTGTTTCCATAGTGGACAAGTCTGTTGCCCTTCCTAGCTGTGGCAGCCCATGTAATAATTCATAAGGAGAAAGTCCTAAATCCTTTTGGGGAGCAGCAGTTCTAATCCTTAAGAGTGCTATAGGAAGATATTTACTCCAAGGCAACTTGGTTTCTAGCATTAATTTGGTTAAATGCTTCTTAAGAGTCTGATTCATTCTTTCTACCCTTCCAGAGGATGGTGGATGCCAAGGAGTGTGGAAATCCCACTGTACCTGGAGTGCCATCATTATCCCCTGTAGTACTTTTGAAGTAAAATGACTCCTGTTATCTGAATCAACATTTTCTATTAACCCAAACTTAGGAATTACTTGCTCTAAAAGAACCTTTATCACTGATCCTGCCGTTGCAGTTGTTGATGGGTGGGCCTCCACCCATCCAGTGAGATGGTCAACAATCACTACTAAATATTTAAGTTTTCTCACTTTTGGCATTTCAGTAAAGTCAATCTGAATACTTTGGAATGGTCTTATTCCTGGGGGCTCTCCCTCCAGGTACTGGCTTTTTCATACACTTCTTAATTCTTTGGCACGTTATGCAACTCATACAAACCTGTTTAGCAATGGTGTAAATACTAGCACACTCTACACTCATAAACCTTTAGCAAAGCATCACACATCGCCTGGGGATCCCAATGGCTCCCTCTGTGTAACACATTCATCAGCTCTCTCATAATAGGTTGACTGATCATTCCTCTCCCATCTGGTAAATGGTAAAGTCCACCACCCTTTCTCATTTCGAGATGCCCCCACCTGTAGCTTCTTAATTTCCTTTTTTTTTTTTTTTTTAGAAAACTTTGGGATAAAGGAAACTTTACAGATATTAGGAGTGAGATTTAAAAGTCTAACTTCATCTTCAGATGCAGCCTCTTTAGTGGCTGCATCAGCAATTCTATTACCTGTTGCTTCATAAGAATTTCCTTTCTGGTGACCATTCACATGCATTATAGATATTTCATCTAGAAGCAAAAGATTTTCCAGAACCTCCTTGATTAATTCCCCATGAATTATTTTCTTTCCTTTACTGTTTATGAGGCCTCTTTCTGTTCACATTTTTCCAAAGGTATGGACTACTCTGAGTCTGATATTCTATGAGGTCTATGTAACTATGGCTCAATTCTGATTGGCCTACAGCACATAGGAAGCTGGTTGAATCGAGACAGGTGTCTGTGGTTAAGATCAGGTCATCTTTTTCAAGTAAAATTGTTTCATATTTTAAATTTTGAGAAACTATTAGGCAGCACCCAGCCCAAACCTGGTGAGGAGTACTGACCATGAGGATTCCTCCAAAAGTTAATTTCCTGCTCTCTTCTACCAGTAAGGCTGTGGCTACGATGGCCTGAATGCATTCAGTCTATCCTTGAGAGACAGGGTCCAATAGTTTAGACATAAAGGCCACCAGTTGTTTCTTTCCTCCCCAGGCTTGGGTCAAAAACCCTACAGCAGAACCTTGTTCCATAGTAACAAACTAGTGAAATGGCTTCTCTAAAGATGGGAGAGCTAGGACTGGGGTGGTGACTAAGGATTGCTTTCAATTCCTCTAGAATTTGCAGTTCCCCTGGGGTCCATTGGTGAGGGTCTGGCTCTCCCTCTAACAATTTGAAATACAAGCGTCTAGCCTCTCTTTTAAGCTTTTTGAGCTTCTCTCAGTAATTTCTCTATAGGTTTCTCATTCCATCCATCTAAATTCTTTAATTTCTTAGCAATATCTGGCCAACTTTTGGTTACAAAATTGACTTTTAAAAGACCCTGTCCTATCTGAGCTCCTGGGTCAAGTCCTGAATACTTTCTCATCTGGTTCCTGAGTCTCTGTGAAAATGAAGTTGGGGTCCCTTCCTTTTCCTGTTGGACTTTAAATGCCTTAGTAACATTTTGAGATCTTGGGCCCAATTCCCTAATTCTCCTTATAATTAGCCCTTGAAGATCCTGCATTTTTATTCTGTCCCCTAGATTATTATTATCCCATCTTGGATCTACATTTGGGAACTTTTGTTCCACTGGCAGGACACCTTGGCCCAGTGGGTGTTCTCATTCCCAAATGACAAGCAGCTCTTCTGATCACCCCCCTCTCCTCACCAGGCAGATGGACATCAGCTCAATCTAAGTATATATATTAGGTCCCAGGAATTGATCTAGTTGGTCCACTAGGCCAAGGGGATCTTCTAGCAATGCTTAAAATTTCTCACCTCAGTACCAGTGAGGGGAGCATTAACAAACCCAATTTCCCCTTGTCCTACTGGGACCTCTCTCAATGGAAACATCTTGGGGTTTCTGGTGGACTCCTCAGAAGGAAGGGGGAAACTCTCTAAATCCTTCTTACATTGTTCTAATTCCTTTCTAAGGTTAGAATAGGGGTTGTAGAAGACCTAGTAGGGGCTAAAGGTTCCTGGGTCTCAGATGAACCTGAGTCTTTTACTTGATCTTCCTGGCTTTGTTTCCCTGGAGTCCTAGCTGTGGACTATAAGGGGGAGGGAAAAAAGAAATCAGGTCCCAATGTTAAATAGATATGAGTGGGGTGGAAAGATGAAAAGGCCAGGAAAGTCCACTAAAAAGACCCAGAGTTAATTAATTAAAGCTCAAAAAGACAGGAGCAAAAGATGGCGGTGTGAGAAATGAGACAGAGGCTTCCTCCTAAAACTGCATATAATACGAAAATATAATTAATACAACTAATCCTGAGAGAGCAACAGGAAAGAGGACTGCACCAGACTGCATACACCTGGAGAAAAGAGCAGACCTCACAGAACAGGGTAATGTACCAAAGATGTGGCCTGGTGGGACCCAAGCCCTTCCCCCACCCCAGCTCACTAGCGGGAGGAGGAGAAATGGAGCAGGGAAGGGGTGGAGGCCTGAGACTGCTGAATACCTAATTCCAGAGATCTGCTCTGGGAGGACAAACCTACACTTCATGGTGCTTTCATGATACTCTCGTGATTATGGGGTTGGAAAGCAAAGACAGGCAGAATTCCTGGAGAGACAGATTCCAGCCACTTGTGGAAAGCAGGGATCCATATCTGACTGCTCTGGGACAAAAGCTTATACCTGTGTGCTCAGCCCACTGGTTCAGGCAGGGGAGACAGGCATAGCAGTCTGAAAGCAGGAAACAGCTCTTTCCTCTCCCCAGGCACAAATTCCACTTCCCTGAAACCCCCGACATTGCTTCAGGGGCTGAGCAGCTCCAGAGAGTAGATCTTATGGACACTAGAGGGCACTATACACAAATAAGAAAGGCCAAAGGAACCTGGTACAGAGTAAAATTAATATAACCCCTGAGAAAGATGACATGGACCTCATGACTCTTCCTGAAAGGGAGTTCAAAATAAAAATCATTAACATGCTAATGGAGTTACAGAAAGATATTCAAGAATTTAGGAATGAATTCCAGTTGGAGATCCAATCATTGAAGAGCACAATGGAGGATATTAAAAGCAGGTTGGATACGGTGGAGGAGATGATAAATGAAATAGAAACTAGAGAAGAGGAATACAAAGAAGCTGAGGCACAGAGAGAAAAAAGGATCTCTAAGAATGAAAGACTATTGAGAGAACTGTGTGACCAATCCAAACAGAACAATATTCACATTATAGGGGTACCAGAAGGAGAAGAGAGAGAGAAAGGGATAAAAAGTGTCTTTGAGGAAGTAGTTGCTGAAAACTTCCCCAGTCTGGGGAAGGAGATAGTCTCTCAGGCCATGGAGGTGCACAGATATCCCAACACAAGGGACCCAAGGAAGACAACACCAAGACACATAGTAATTAAAATGGGAAAGATCAAGGAAAAGGACAGACTGTTAAAAGCAGCCAGAGGCAGAAATAAGATCACATACAAAGGAAAGCCCATCAGGCTAACATCAAACTTCTCAGCAGAAACCTTACAGGCCAGAAGGGAGTGGCATGATGTATTTAATGCCATGAAGCAGAAGGGCCTCGAACCAAGATTACTTTATCTGGCAAGATTATCATTTAAATGTGAATGAGGGTTTAAACAATTTCCAGATAAGCAAAAGCTAAGAGAATTTACCTCCCACAAACCATCTCTACAGTCTATTGTGGAGGGACTGCTATAGATGGAAGTGTCCCTAAGGTTGAATAGCTGTCACCAGAGGTAATAAAACCACAGTAAAGAAAGTAATACAGATAATTACTAAGTAAATGCAAAATTAAATTAACTATCCCCAAAGCCAATCAAGGGATAGACAAAGAGTACAGAATAGGATACCTAATATATAAAGAATGGAGGAGGAAGAAAAAGGATGAGAAAAATAAAAGAACCTTTAGATTGTGTTTGTAATAGCATATTAAGTGAGTTAAGTTAGACTCTTAGACAGTAAGGAAGTTAATCTTGAACCTTTGGTAACCACGAATCCAAAGTCTGCAATGGCAATAAGTACATACCAATTGATAATCACCTTAATGTAAATGGACTGAATACACCAATCAAAAGACATAGAGTCACTGAATGGATAAAAAAACAAGAGCCATCTATACGCTGCCTATAAGAGACTCACTTTAAACCCAAAGACATACACAGACTAAAAGTGAAGGGATGGAAAAAGATATTTCATGCAACTAATAGAAAAAAGCAGGAGTTGAAGTACTTGTATCACACAAAATAGATTTCAAAACAAAGAAAGCCACAAGAGACAAAGAAGATCATTACATAGTGATAAAGGGGTCAATCCAAAGAGAAGATATAACCATTATAAATATCTATGCTCCCAACACAGGAGCACCTACATATGTGAAACAAATACTAACTGAATTAAAAGGGGAAATAGAATGCAATGCATTCATTCTAGGAGACATCAACACTGCACTCACTCTGAATGTCAGATCACCCAGACAGAAAATAAGTAAGGCCACAGAGGCACTGAACAACACATTAGAATGGATGGACTCTAGCATTACAGTTCTATAGATGGATCTAAAAGACGTCTACAGAACTCTATACCCAAAAGCAGCAGAATACACATTCTTCTCAAGTGCACATTGAACATTTTCAAGAATAGGTCATATACGAGGTCACAAAAAGAGCCTCAGTAAATTCAAAAAGACTGAAATTGTAGCAACCAGTTTCTCAGACCACAAAGGTATGAAACTAGAAATAAATTAGCAAAGAAAAAGAAAAATCCCACAAACACATGAAGGCTTCACAACATGCTCCTAAATAACCAATGGATAAATGACCGAATAAAAACAGAGATCAAGCAATATATGGAGACAAATGACAACAATAATTCAACACTGCAAAATCTGTGGGACACAGCCAAGGCCATGCTAAGAAGAAAGTACATTGCAATAGAGGCCTACCTCAAGAAAGAAGAACAATCTGATATAAGCAGTCTAAATTCACAATTAATGAAACAAGAAAAAGAAGAACAAATGAGGCCCAAAGTTAGTAGAAGGATGGACATAATAAACATTAGAGCAGAGATAAATAAAATTGAGAAGAATAAAACAATAGAAAGAATCCATGAAAGCAGGAGCTGGTTCTTTGAGAAAATAAACAAAATAGATAAACCCTTAGCCAGACTTATCAAGAAAAAAAGAGAGTCTACATGCATAAACAGAATCAGAAATGAGAAAGGAAAAATCACTAAGGACACAACAGAAAAACAAAGAATTACTAGAGAATACTATGAAAAATTATATGCTAAGAAACTGGATAACCTAGAAGAAATGGACAACTTTCTAGAAAAATACAACCTTCCAAGGCTGACCCAGCAAGAAACAGATAATCTGAACAGACCAATTACCAGCAATGAAATCAAACTGGTAATAAAAAAACTACCTAAGAACAAAATGCCTGGCTTCACTGCTGAATTTTATCAGACATTTAGTGAAGACCTAATACCCATCCTCCTTAAAGTTTTCCAAAGAGTAGAAGAAGAGGGAATACTTACAAACTCATTCTATCAGGCCAGCATTACTCCGATACCAAAACTAGGCAAAGACACCACACAAAAAAATTACAGACCAATATCCCTGATGAACATGGATACAAAAATACTCAACAAAATATTAGCAAACTGAATTCAAAAATACATCGAAAAGATCATCCATCATGATCAAGTAGGATTTATTCCAGGGATGCAAGGATGGTACAACATTCGAAAATCAATCAACATCATCCACCACATCAACAAAAAGAAGGACAAAAACCATAAGATCATCTCCATAGATGATGGAAAAGCACTTGACAAAATTCAACACTGATTCATGATAAAAACTCTCAACAAAATGGGAATAGAGGGCAAGTACCTCAACATAATAAGGGCCGTATATGACAAACCCACAGCCAACATCATACTAACAGTGAGAAGGTGAAAACTTTTCCTTTAAGATCAGGAATAAGACAAGGATACCCACTTTCTCCACTTCTATTCAACATAGTACTGGAGGTCCTAGCCATGGCAATCAGAAAATACAAAGAAATAAAAGGCATCCAGATTGGCAAGGAAGAACTTAAACTGTCCCTATTTGCAGATGACATGATACATAAAAAACCCTAAAGAATCCACTCCTAAACTACTAGATCTAATATATGAATTCAGCAAAGTTGCAGGATACAAAATTAATACACAGAAATCTGTTGCATTCCTATACACTAACAATGAACTAGCAGAGAGAGAAATCAGAAAAACAATTCCATTCACAATTGCATCAAAAAGAATAAAATACCTAGGAGTAAACCTAACCAAGGAAGTGAAAGACCTATACTCTGAATACTACAAGACACTCATGAGAGAAATTAAAGAAGATACCAATAAATGGAAACACATCCCGTGCTCATGGATAGGAAGAATTAGTATTGTCAAAATGCCCATCCTGCCTAAAGCAATCTATAGATTCAATGCAATTCCTATCAAAATACCAACAGCATTCTTCAACAAACTAGAGAAAATCATCCTAAAATTCATATGGAAACACAAAAGACCTCGAATAGCCAAAGCAATCCTGAGAAGGAAGAATAAAACAGGAGGAATTATGCTCCCCAATTTCAAGCACTACTACAAAGCTGCAGTAATCAAGACAACTTGGTACTGGCACAAGAGCAGACCCATAGACCAATGGAACAGACTAGAGAGCTCTGATATAAACCCATATATGGTCAATTAATATATGATAAAGGAGCCATGAACATACAATGGGGAAATGACAGCCTCTTCAAAAAACTGGACAGCTATATGCAAGAGAATGAAACTGGATTATTGCTTAACCCCATACACAAAAGTAAATTCGAAATGGATTAAAGAGTTGAATGTAAGTCATGAAACCATAAAACTCTTAGAAGACAACATAGGCAAACATCTCCTGAATATAAGCATGAGCAACTTCTTTCTGAACCCATCTCCTCGAGAAAGGGAAAAAAAGCAAAAATGAACACATAGGACTACATCAAACTAAAAAGCTTTTGTACACAAAGGACATCATCAACAAAACAAAAAGGCATCCTACAGTATGGGAGAACATATTTGTAAATAACATATCTGACAAGGGGTTAACATCCAAAATATATAAAGAACTTACACACCTCAACACTCATAAAGCAAATAACCCAATTAACAAATGGGCAGAGGAAATGAAGAGACAGTTCTCCAAAGAAGAAATTCAGTTGGCCAACAGACACATGAGGAGATGCTCCACATCACTAATCATCAGGGAAATGCAAATTAAAACCACAATGAGATATCACCTCATGCCAGTAAGGATGGCCAGCATCGAAAAGACTAAGAAAAACAAATGCTGGCGAGGATGTGGAGAAAGGGGAACCCTCCTACACTGGTGGGAATGTAAGTTAGTTCAAGCATTGTGGAAGGCAATATGGAGGTTCCTCAATACACTAAAAATAGAAATACCATTTGACCTGGGAATTCCACTCCTTGGAATATACCCAAAGAATACAACTTCTCAGATTCAAAAAGACATATGCACCCCTATGTTTATCACAGCACTTTTTACAGTAGCCAAGATATGGAAACAACATAAGTGTCCATCTGTAGATGAATGGATAAAGAAGATATGGTACATATATACAATGGAATACTATTTGGCCATAAGAAAGAAACAAATCCTACCATTTGCAACAACATGGATGGAGCGGAGGACATTATGCTCAGTGAAATAAGCCAGGCAGAGAAAGACAAATGCCAAATGATTTCCCTCATTTGTGGAGTATACAATGAAACAAAACTGAAGGAACAAAATGTCAGCAGACTCAGAGACTCCAAGAATGAACTAATGGTTACCAAAGGGGAGGGGTGTGGGAGGGCGGGTGGGGAGGGAGGGAGAAGGGGATTGAGAGTTATTATGTTTAGTACACATGGTGTGGGGGATCACGGGGAGAACAGTGTAGCACAGAGAAGGGACATAGTGGATCTGTGACATCTTGCTGCACTGATGGACAGTGACTGCATTGGGGTATGGGTGGGGACTTGGTAATATGGGTAAATGTAGCAACCACATTGTTTTTTCATGTGAAACCTTCATAAGAATGTATATCAGTCATACCTTAATAAAAAGTTAAAAAAAAAAAAGGCAGGAGCAACTTGGCTTAGAATGCTTGCATATTTCCCAGATAAAGGAGGGTACCTCAGCATAGTCTATGTTTTTATTATGTTAATCATACAGATGCAGCTTTTTTTTTTTTTTTTACTTTATCTATATGCTGTTTTTTTTTTCTGCCTCTGGCCCCAATCAAGTATTCTGCAACCCAGGCAATCAATTTAGCATGCAGGCCCAGCCATAAACAACATAGCAAAAGGCAGGAAGGATTCCATCCCAAAGATTGCATTTTAATACCCAGGAAGTCAAGAAGCAAGATTCTCAATTTACTCATTAGCAAACATATAATAACTCTGCCCACCTTGGAGGAAGGGCACACAGTCCTGATATGCTCCCAAACCAGGAAACTGCTATCCTGGGAGGGGTCCAAAGCAGTACATTTCTTGTGTTCAGCTAATTTTGCAGAATTACCTAGAGGACTGATAAGAAATTTAATGTCTCATCAAAGATACTTGTGATGGTCTAACAAGTCTACCCCCTCAGTCCCCAGCCACACTCCTAAAGAATCCTTAAAAAGGGGAACCCCCAACCCCTGGGGCGTTCGTCTCTCCAAGGCTGCCCTCACCCTCAAAGTCCACAACCTTTTAACTTCAAACTTTCTCTCTCCAACCTCCCAGGGCGCCCCTCCCTGCTGAGGCGGCCTGCACTTTCTCTCTCCCTGAGTAACTCCAAACAAAACTTTCACTCCTCCTCACAACTGTGTCCGTGCCCCTCAACTCTCTCCTGTGGCAGGGACTAGGACTGAGGAAAATACACAACACACCCCTAACACCTGGACTTGTCCTGGAAAGTCTCTTGTAGTTCCTCCTCCTTAGTGTAACCTTCTCTGGTGTTGAGGGGAAATATGGGAAGCACCCTTGGTAACCAACAGAGGGTGTAGACCCTTTCCTTAGGTGAACTGGAGGCTTTATTACTCTCAAAAATAACTTAAACCTGGCAAAGGCAGTTTTCATCTGATTCAACTTTTATCCAGACAAAACAGCAACATTTGATTATCTTATGTTTGTCCTTAACCCTGGTACAGGAGGCATCCCCCCAGTACTTAACCTTCACCCCATCAGGCTATCTGGGAGAATTTCAAGGAAGCTCATATGGTCCCCTTTCCCTGTTTCCCTAGGCCTAGAATTTATATTTCCTATCTTTCAAGAGGTCCCTGTGTCTGAGTTCCCTGTGTGCCCAGCCCCCTGTAATGGAGGATTCTTTCACACACCCAGAGATTCACTTCATCCATCTCCGGCCATTGTCCTTGGAGAACAGAACCACAGATCTGGATTCCACACCTGCTTTGTATCTAGGACACGTCTCAGCCACACACACTTGACTTCCAAAAAATGCCCAGCCACCAAGGCAGTACTTACAGCCCAATTTTTCTACCTTGGCTCATGCACGAGGTTGCCTGGTTGCAGCGGTGCCTGCGTTTTCTCCCCTGCGTCGGTCACACTGTCTCCTCACAATAGTCTTGGGTCTCCCCTTGGCTTCCCTGCTAAGGTGAAACACCCAGACAGAGCGGGCCACCCAAAGCCGGGCAGGACGCATCTTCCCACTCTGCTTGGGCCCCCACCTCACACAGGCATGAAGATTCCATATAAGCCCCCAATTGTGAGAAACACACTCACTGGTC